>NC_133655.1:285755138-286955138 GCF_009905375.1 Apium graveolens | reverse complement strand
AACATGGGATCCTAACTTCATTAAATACTTCATTCAATAGCCTTATTGTTCTTAACCTTAGCATGTGATGGTGAGGACACTAATCAGATAACACGAAACTGATAAATGCCAACTTTTGTTGCACGAGTACCATTCTACCAAACATCCACAAAAGAGATAGAAGCTGAATAGGCACCAATTATATTGAGACCCTATATGTCTATAGAATTTGACAACATAACGGTTTAAGAACAAGTTATCTATCTTGATTACATAGGGCAAGTAAAACGGTTAGAGTTACCTACGAATCATGCATACAATACATGAACCTATATTAGCATGGCAAGTTCTAAACCTCTATATTCACTGTCGCTTCAATAGAGATTAACACGCTATCTTATATGTTAGCTACGCACATAAGACGAATAAGCACAACCAATACTAGGATATCAATCAATCACCACACACCAAGATATCAAAACAATTAATTATTGAAATCCATAAGTAAATCCGCTAGAATCCCATGACAACGATTAGCCCATAATCGAACTCATCGTCACCATGGGTTCCAATGAAAGCATGGTATAAAACAAGGTCTTAATAAACTAAATAATAATCAAAGTACGAATAAACGAGATCTAGGTTCAACAAGAACGAAAATGAGCATCCAAAGTTACAACTAATTCAAAGAATCACAAGTTGAAAACAAGATCTTCTTTTTTAGAGTTGTTCTGTGCTTCTAGGTCTTCTCCTTGGTATCCCAATCTTCCCGGATGATGAAAACCCTTTTTTTTAAGTATATATACGCCCCTAGTGGACCTGGACCCTTAAAAACGTCAAATTCTACTCAAAAAAGGCTTTTTCAGCGAAATCAGCGACCAGCCGCCTCCTGAGCGGCCGCTCAGCTCTCCTGAGCGGGCGCTCAGCTCTCTGAGTGGGCGCTCAGCTCTGCTGAGCGGGCGCTCAGCTACAGACTGGGAAAAATATTCTGATGAATCTTGTTTTGGCCATAACTTGAGTTCTACTCGTCAGAATTAGGCGATTCAACTGCCCACGCGAAGCTATTGAGATTCTATACAACTTGACAATGGCCTTGGATTCCAATTCTGATCACTTTTCATCATATTTCCTTTAAAAGCTCTTTTCTTCATTTAACTGATACCTGAAATGCAATAACACAAAAATACATCAAAATACCAACAACTTGAGTCCAAAACACCAATTTAAGCTTGTAATAAAGCGTTCCAAGTGGATATAAAATCCATTTATCAGCTGTTGAGCCCGTAATGATTGTACCTTCAACTCATCAATAATAGCATCTCATTCCTGTAACTGATCTTCAATGGCAGAGAGCCCTGTGCTTCCAGGAATGAATTTGATTAATGGTGGGGGATCTCTACCATACAAGGCCTTAAAGGGAGTGAAACTCGTAGACACATGGTACGAAGTATTATACCAATACTCTGCCCAAGATAACCAATTTGCCCAAGTTCTTGATTTGCCATTAATAAAGCTCCTCAGATAGTTTTTCACACATTTGTTAACCACCTCTGTTTGACCGTCGGTTTGTGGGTGGTATGCGGTACTGTGATGCAACATTGTACCCTGTAGCCTAAAAATTTCTTTCCAAAAGAGACTGAGAAATACCTTATCACGATTTGATATAATAGTGGTGGGGAAACCATGGAGGCGTACCACTTCCCGAATAAAAACCGAGGCAACTCCTTGAGCTGTGAATGGGTGTTTTAAGGGCAGAAAATGTGCATATTTTGTGAGACGGTCGACTACCACCAGTACCGAATCCCAACCTTGCGATTTTGGTAGCCCCTCGATGAAATCCATCGACAACTCATCCCAAACAGTTAATGGTATTGGTAGTGGGTTAAGGAGACCCGCTGGTTTGAGTGCAGATGACTTGATTTGTTGGCACACCTTACATGCCTGCACATATTGGGTCACTGCCTTCCTCATGCCCATCCAGAACCAAGTGGATGCAAGATGCTGATATGTCTTGAATTTGCCTGAATGGCCCCCCATGGGCGTATCATGATACGTGTGCAATAATTTGGCAATGAGAGAACACCTTGACGGTAATACAATTCTTCCATTAAACCTTAAAATCCCATGCTCCAAGGTGTATCCCTTGGCCACCACTTGTCCTTTTTCCAAATCTGCTTTGAGTTTCTTAATAAAGGGATCTTCTATGATAATTTCTTGTACCTCCTCCCAAGGTGTGCCCCCAGTAGTGATTAGAGTACTAAGTTCCCCAACAGGCCCAGACTGCCGAGAGAGAGCATCTGCCACACGATTCGAGGCCCCAGACTTGTAATGAATTTCAAAGTCAAAGCCCATTAATTTGCTGACCCACTTCTGGTATTCTGGGCCTACTTCTCGTTGTTCCATCAAAAATTTCAGGCTTTGTTGGTCGGTTCTCACAATGAAATGTTGCCCGAGCAGGTAGTGTTTCCATTTGAGTATGGCTAGCACAATCGCCATTAGTTCCTTTTCGTATATGGATTTAAGTCGGGCTCTTGTTCCTAGGACCTTGCTGTAATATGCAATGGGGTGTCCTTCCTAAAGTAAAACAACTCCCAACCCAAAACTAGAGGCGTCAGTTTCCACAATAAAAGCCTTGTTGAAGTTGGGCATAGCCAGAATAGGAGCTTGCGCCAAAGATCGTTTCAATAGCTCGAATGAAGCTGTAGCATTTTCAGTCCACCCAAAGTGATCCCTTTTCATCTGGTCCGTTAAAGGATGAGCTATTGTTGCATACCCAGCTATAAATTTTCTATAGTAACCCGTTAACCCTAAAAAAGAACGTAATTATTTCAAATTTTTGGGTTGTGGCCACTGTAGCATTGCCTCTATCTTACTTCCATCGACTACAACCCCCTGATCTGAAATCACGTGTCCCAAATATGCTAACTGAGTCTGCCCAAACTCACACTTATCCTTGTTGGCATACAGCTGGTGCTCTTGTAACGTTTGTAACACCGTGGCCAAATGTCGCTGGTGTTGTGTTGCATCAGGACTGTAAACCAGAATATCATCAAAAAATACGAGGACAAAACGACGGAGATAAGGCATGAAGACGGTGTTCATAAGGGCCTGAAAGGTAGCAGGCGCATTCTTTAACCCAAAAGGCATTACTAAGAATTCGTAATGCCCCTCATGTGTTCGGAAAGCCGTTTTCGTTACATCACCTGCCTTTACTCGAATTTGATGGTAACCCGACTGGAGATCTAATTTAGAAAAAAATTTAGCTCCATGAAGCTCATCTAATATCTCGTCAATCACCGGTATTGGAAACTTGTCAGCCACTGTTACCTTGTTCAAAGCGCGGTAATCCACGCAAAACCTCCAAGATCCATTTTTCTTCTTCACTAAAATCACTGGACTGGAGAATGGGCTATTAGATGGTTGGATAATTCCTGCGTGCAGCATGTCCCACACCAAAGCCTCAATTTCGTTCTTTTGAGCCTGGGAGTATCGATAAGGCCTCACGCTCACTGGGTCTGTTCCTTCCTTGAGAGTGATACCATGCTCGTGTCCCCTCGAAGGTGGCAATCCCGGAGGTATCTCAAAAACAGTCTCATAATTTTGCAGTGTAGTGCTAAGAAAGACAGGGACTTCGTGTTTGCCTTTCTCTTTAGCTCCTGGTTGTTTATTAGCAGACAGCTCGTTGAGCTCAACCAGAAAACCTTTTTCTTCTTTCTTTAAGGTTTTGAGCATGGCTTTTAGAGATATTAACGAACGCCCCAAGCTTGGATCTCCTTGAACTGTCACTTGTTCTCCACCCACCATAAATTTCAATGTTTGGGTCTTCCAATTTGTTATCACCGTACCCAATTTCTCTAACCAAGCTACACCCAAGATCACGTCGGAATTACCCAAATCCAACGGTAGAAAATCCTCCACTACGGTTATAGTAGGCAAGTGCACCATTACCCTATTGCATTCTCCTTCTCCACCTGCCATTTCCCCATTTCCCAACGATACGCCAAACTTCCCTGTTTTAACCACTGATAACCCTAGTTTTTTAACCGCATTGGTGGATATAAAATTGTGGGTTGCCCCAGGATCCACCATTACCACCACATCTTTGCCCAGAACCTCGCCTCGCAACTTCAGAGTTTTTGGATTAGTGATTCCCACAACCGAATTTAAGGAAATTTCAGGTGGGATCTCTTCATCTTCACTCGGTAATACAACCAGACCCTCCTCCCCCAACTCATCATTTCCCCCTTGCTCAGTCTCCCCCAACCTCACCCTGCATTAAGATGACACTCAACTCACGTTTCTTACAACGATGACCTGCCGACCACTTTTCCTCACACCTGAAGCATTCCCCTTTTTCTCGTTTCGCCTGTAATTCCTTTTCAGTTAATCTCCGAAACTCCCCCATCGGTTTGGCTACTGGTAAATTACTCATACTCCTTCCAGACGGACTAGAGGGTGAAGAGGATGACTGGGAATAAACTGACACTGAACGACTACTTGAACTGGGAAAACTGGACTGAGATTTAGATGAGGTTGAATACCACGTACCTGATTTGAATGGATTTGTGCTCACACCACTCGCTTTACGGTTCCCATTACATCTCAGCTTCTCTTCTACTTTTACGGCCAATTCCATAGCATGGTCCAAATTAATCGGGCCTAACACACGCACTTCTGTTTTAATCTCATCCTTTAAACCGTTGATAAATTGGGCTAGTGCAATCTCTTCCGGAACTCCTGTTAGAGGGGCCATCAATTCAATGAAACGCCTTCTATATTCCACTACATCTGTTTGCTATTGGTGGTGGAGCCACTGTTCTTGTAAGCTACCCATAGATGATGGTCGGAACTGCCACAACAACATGGACTTCAACTCTGTCCAATTCCGGATGGGACGACGCCCGTCTTTCCATTGAAACCATAGTAACGCATCCCCATCTAATGATACCACCGCCGCTTCCAAAGATTCCTCTTCTCCTAATCGGTAGAAATGAAAGTAACGCTCTGCTATCAAAATCCAGCCATCTGGGTTCATTCCATCGAACACCGGTAAATCCAGTTTTTTCACCTTCCAATTTCCTCCCACTGGGTCCCCAAACCGACCCGATCCAAACCCGAATCCACGGCCCGACCCAGTCCCTGACCCGAGACCCGATCCATAACCAAAACCCTCCTTTCGACCCGCTCCACTCCCTTCGACACCCTTCCCTAGCCCATTTAATTGAGTCGCCTCATTCACCTTCATGGACAACACCGTCGATCTCATCTCTTCTTGGAATTGCTCCTGTTCCTCCTTAGATCTGTTGATTCTCATCTCAACCCGCTGCATAGCCTGGTCCAACGTGACAAATAGATGCTCTATAAGGGAACTTTGTAGGCTTCTGGTCGCATTATTAACGACCGTTGCTATTTGTTCCCCGAGGGTTGTCCGTAGCTCTTCGATCCCCTTCTCAAGCTGCTCAATACGAGCTTGATTAGATGGCGGCGCAACCATTTCTCCTTGGATCTACTGCTCTGATACCAATTTGCTATGGATTCACTACGATTTACGAGACAAAGATAAGGATAAGGAAGAAATTGTACTGAATAATATAAATACTGGTTACAAAATAGATTTGCTACAATTCGAGATATAGCCTCTCCTACAGTTAACTCCCACTATAATCAACCTGCCTATAATTGTAAACCCTACTTCCTTTTATCCTCCCCACTTTCTCCTAACAAAAGACTATTCTGCCCTTCTTTAAAAATAACAAGTCTTCAGTCCATTTGGGCTTCAATAGCGTGGGCTTTCTTACTCTTGGGCCTTCTCACATATGTGAACAGTATAGGTGGCTGGCCTGGGTTTATAGCATCTTTTCACCCTTTATAATACACAAGCTTGAGTTTGTTTACACTGTTATGAAAAGATAAGGATTATCCTAATTATTAGTTAACACATCTATATCTACAAGTACATCAACTACTAGTTGTTTGACAATGATATCCTTATCTTTGGATTAAAAATGTTAGTTGCGATTATCCAGCTGAGGTCTTAATAAGTCTAGATACTGAAGTTCTTCTTGACAAGCTAGCCCCCAGCTGCACATACTGAAATTCTCTATTTAAGGCAGCTCCGAAAACACATCTTGAACAATTTCATACGAACACCATATCGCCTGCAAAAACGTACACAGCCAAATAATGAAAACCAATGTGCCAAACTAAACACACAGAAGATTGCACTATATCTATTTACGATGAAACTGTATTCATAAAACACAGAAGATGAAATGATGAACAATTTCATCTTGAATTTTGATTGCACTATATCTATTTACAATGAAACTGTATTCATAGACATAGAACCTGATTGTGTATTGATGAGCAACACGCAGAAGATGATGATAAGAGCAAGATGAAGACGATGATCGGTAATAGTAAAACGAAGATGATGATCAGTAGTGCATTGATCAAGTCACCATAGCTCTGATACCATAAAGGTTTTGTAAAGAACCCTTTAGCTCAATATATGAATAATGTGTTTTACAGATTTACAGAAATGAAAAATGTCATCCAAACTTTTAACTTACAGGGAAACTATAGCTGGTTATATACAAGAAGAGAGTAAGAATTTTCTAACTAACTTTTGGTGGGAAAAGAAACCAACTGACTAAACTTTTCTTACTCACTAAGCTAAGCTAAATAATTTATATTTATCAAGTAATGTTGATTGACTTTGACCAATGTGATATTGTATTACTAATATCCCCCCTCAAGTTGGGAGGTGTAGCAAAAGAAACCATCCCCAACTTGGACAACAGTTCCTTAAATTGAGGTAAAGGAACTATCTTTGTAAGAACATCTGCCAATTGGTTCATAGTAGGGAGATAACTGAGTTGCAGTAGACCTTCCAGCACTTTATCCCTTGTGAAATGACAATCAATTTCTATATGTTTTGTTCTCTCATGAAAGACTGGATTCCTGGCAATATGAAGAGCAGACTGATTATCACAGTTGAGTTGAACAGGTTTTAATCCATGAATGCCTAGTTCTTCCAACAATCTGACTGTCCAAACAACTTCAGAAGCAGCAGAAGCCATTGCTCTATACTTGGCCTCAGAAGAAGATCTGGACACAGTGGACTGCTTCTTTGATTTCCATGTAATAGGAGAATTTCCGAGTAATAAAACATAGCCAGTAACAGATCTTCTAGAATCAGGACATGAAGCCCAGTCTGAATCAGAAAAGGCCTGAAGAGTTATAGCAGTAGAAGCCTTAAGCAAAATCCCTTGACCTATGGTAGCATTTAAGTATCTCAGAGTGTGTAACAATGCATCATAATGAGGAACTCTTGGAGCCTGTAGGAACTGACTCAACACTTGAACTGTATAGCTCAGATCAGGTCTAGTATTTGTTAAAAAATTTAATTTCCCAACTATTGACCTGTAGAGCTCGGCATCTTTAAATAATGGTCCATCATCTGCTGTTAATCTAAGATCAGTCTTGTCTTTGCAAATAAATAAGCTATAATCCAATTTTGACTGATAAAACCCTTGACTAATAAGCTCATCAACTAAAGTTTCATGCCACTCCCTAGAGGCCTGCTTTAAACCATAAATTGACTTATTGAGTTTACAGACCTGATTAGGAGTGTGGACAATACCTTCTGGAACTCTCATGTAGACCTCCTCCTTTAAAGTGCCATGCAAAAAAGCATTATTTACATCCAGTTGATACATCTTCCAATTATTATGAGCATCCAATGCTATCAAACATCTTACAGTGCTCATTTTAACAACAGGAGAAAAGGTTTCTTGATAATCTATTCCATACTTCTGTGTAAATCCCTTGGCCACTAGTCTAGCTTTACATCTCTCAAGAGTTCCATCAGACTTTAATTTCACTTTGTACACCCATTTACATCCTATGGGTTTCTTTCCTTTTGGTAAATCAACCAGTATCCAAGTATTGTTATCTTGCAAAGCCTGTATTTCTTTCTGCATGGCATCTGTCCAAAGTGGATCACCAGATACCTCTAAATAAGAAGTTGGCTCAGTAATGTGGATGGAATTAGAGACAAAATTGGAATGACTTTCAGGCATCATATTCCTTGAAACAAGATTACACCAGTGCACATCAGAATTAAGGTTGAACATACACTGATAGTCTTTTAAGTATGAGGGAGTGGTCTTAAGTCTAGTGGAATGTCTGAGAGGTAAAGAAATGGTAGAAGTAGATATATCACTAGGATCAGATGAAGATGAATTTGTATGAGAATGAACAGAATCTTGTGATAAATAATTGTTGGGAATATGATTTGTAGAATTGCTATTGAGGACAGAGTTTGATGTTAAAATATGATCTGAATCATAATCTGTTTGAGTAGTAATGGGAAGAAATAAGGAATCTGTATATGTATTCATGGTGGAATTGGTAATCAAATGAAATGGAAAGTGAGATTCATAAAATATGACATCTCTGCTAACTGTAACAGTATTAGTTAGCAAATCTAAAACTTTATACCCTTTTTGGTTAACTGGATATCCTAAAAATACAGCCGGGGAAGCTCTATTATCAAATTTGGATCTGTTGACTTTGATAGTAGAAATGTAACACAAGCATCCAAAACACTTAAGATCTGACAGAATGGGTTGAGATTTATGTAATTTGTAATAAGGAGTCGAAAAATTAATGCTCTTTAAGGGCATTATGTTGATCAAATAGGTGGCACAAAGTATGCACTCACCCCAATATCTAGCAGGAAGTTTAGACTGAATATATAATGCCCTGGCTCTTTCTAAAAGATGCCTATGCTTTCTCTCTACAACTCCATTTTGTTGTGGAGAGTATGCACAAGTAGTCTGATTGATGATCCCTTCTTTTAAATACAACTCTTGCATTTTTCCAGCAGTAAGTTCTAAGGCATTATCAGATCTGACACAAAGTATAGAAGTATGGAATTGGTTTTTAACATATGAAATGAAATTTTGGAACACAACTGGAACATCAGATTTGTGCTTGAGAAGATGAATCCATGTGAATCTACTAAAATCATCGAAAATTGTAAGAAATTGATTACAACCAGATGTAGTTTTGACCTTATAAGGTCCCTAAACATCTATATATAAAAGTTGAAAGATAGCAGTAGTTTTAATGCTACTTGTAGGAAAGGGATTTCTAGTTTTCTTAGCTAAGGGACAAACTTGACATAAGTGCTCTGAACTGAATGACTTTACATCACAAGAAGGAACAATTAAACGCATTTGAGGAAATGGTAAGTGTCCTAGTCTCACATGCCAGAGAGAAGCAGAATGTGAGCCTGTAGCAGAAGATGAACTGAGACAAGCTTGAATAGGTGGAGAAGAATTCTTCAAAATAGCTTTGTCCATACTATACAAGCCATTACTCAATTTACCAAGAAGAGTTGGACCTTTCTGAGAATGGTCCTGAATGAGAAAACAATCAGAGTTGAATATTAATTGACATCCAAGATCAAGACACAGTTTATGAGTGGAAATAAGTTTGAATTGAAAAGTAGGAACTAGTAAAACATCTTTGAGTAAGATATTGCCATGAAGTAAGACATTTCCAATGTGTGTAACTGGCACTTTACTACCATTAGGAATAGTGATAGTATTGTCAATATCAGAAACAATAGAATATTGATAAAAATCATCTATTGTGTTGGTGATATGATCTGTAGCTCCACTATCAAGTAACCATTCAGATTTAGAGCAAGAAAGTAAGCAAGTCTTACCTGTAAGTAGAGCATTGTGAGAATCAGTAGCAGAATCAGATGTTTGAGTGTCTGAAATATGTTGTCTGTTCAAAATGTCCATGAGCTAATTGTACTGTTCTTGAGAAATATTGTTAGATTGATGAGTAACTGTATTGGAATGGTTATCTTCCTTGTGTTCAACTGGTGGAATGGAGACATCAGAATTTGGAACAAGAGCAGCTATCCTTTGATCTTTGTTGCCTCTGAAATTTGTCGGAAAGCCATGTATCTTAAAGCATCTATCAATGCTATGTCCTGGTACTTGACAATGAGTACAGTAGTAATTGGAGCCAGGTTTGGTAGCAAATCTCTTATTCCCATTACCACTATTACCATTGAAATTTGGTTGTCTGAATTGAATACTTCTGTTGTTGCTCCCTGAGAAACTTCCTTGTCTATTAGCAGATCTGTCATTATCAAAACCTCTTCTTCTATCAACTAGAAATGGCATTGATTCATTCTGATTGGAAACCTAAGAAATTTCCTTGTGTCTTTCCTCTTGAGCAAATAGCTTATAAGCAGCTGAAACATTTGGCAATGGTTGCATCATTAAAACATTTGCCCTTACTGCAGCAAAATTGTCATTTAGTTTCATCATGAACTGCAATATTTTCTGATCCTGTTGTCTGTCCTGTATTCTGTGAGTCAAATTACAAGTGCATTTTTTGCAAGTACAGACTGGGAGAGGGTTGACATCTGATATACCATCCCAAACTGTCTTGATTGCAGTAAAGAATTCTGAGATATTCTGGGAACCTTGTACAATTTCTGATAATTTCTGCTCTAAAGAATACACTTCTGTCATAGAAGCATATCCATAACGTTCTTCCAAATCGTACCAAATCTCTCTAGCAGTTTGCAGAAACAACACACTCTTTGCTATAGTGACATCAAGATTGAAAATAAGCCATGAAATGACAAGATCATTGCACCTCGCCCAAAACTTGTATTCTGGTGAAGTTTTGTCAGGAATTTCAATCGTTTCATCAACGAAACCAATCTTATTTTTGGCTGATAATACTAACAGCATTGATCTTTTCCAGTTATTAAATCCGTTTCCATCAAACTTAAAAGAAACTAATTGAGTCGAAGATGCATCAGAAGGATGTATGTAATGCACACTAGACGGATCATGTTTGTTGACAATGATATTCTGATCAGTAGAAGTAGAATCAGAAGCGGAAGCCATGTTTAATCAAGGTTGATACGAACAAATGTATCAAGGTTTTCTCAGAGAAAATTTGACAAACAGTTGATGTGCAATCGGAATTTCAACAAATGTTTGATACAAATCAGCGATGAAATTTCTCAGAAATATCTATGATTCAACAGGTAATCACAAATTCTAGATGTATAAAGAAAATCGACAGGATTCAGAAAAATAATGGACCAAATGGTCAATTTTAAGCAAATCAAAACTAAGAAAATTGCAGAAATATTCAGAGAAATGAATTTTGATTGCACTATATCTATTTACGATGAAACTGTATTCATAGACATAGAACCTGATTGTGTATTAATGAGCAACACGCAGAAGATGATGATAACAGCAAGACGAAGACGATGATCGGTAACAGTAAAACGAAGATGATGATCAGTAGTGCATTGATCAAGTCACCATAGCTCTGATACCATAAAGGTTTTGTAAAGAACCCTTTAGCTCAATATATGAATAATGTGTTTTACAGATTTACAGAAATGAAAAATGTCATCCAAACTTTTAACTTACAGGGAAACTATAGCTGGTTATATACAAGAAGAGAGTAAGAATTTTCTAACTAACTTTTGGCGGGAAAAGAAACCAACTGACTAAAATTTTCTTACTCACTAAGCTAAGCTAAATAATTTATATTTATCAAGTAATGTTGATTGAATTTGACCAATGTGATATTGTATTACTAATAGACATCAAGATCAAATGCACCTTCATTACTTCATTTAGGTTGTAAGCTCTAATCATTAATGAAAAAATGTTTGAAAAAGTTGATGCTTGACACAATATCAGACACTTTCAAAGCAAATTTGTGTCAACAACAAAAGAAACCAGCTAATGAGCCAAATCATGATAACACAGTCTAAACTACCACAAGATATCGAGTAATGGTGTGTGCCCAACTATTTTCTCCAGATATTTCAAACAATTAGACTCCCTGTTATCAGCAATGATAAACTTGCCTGCTCCAATAAATCTTAACGTTAAAGTTTTAACTAATCCAAAATCCACACTTGGACTTGTAGTTCAGGCACAATCGTCATCTTATTGGATTATCTTTTGGCAAGAGTTTGTGAACCGAAAGTCTCCCTTATTACTCAAACTCCCTCTACTACGTACTGCGATTATGGTGAGGATTCACAAACTTCGCAGTTTAACATGTGTAGTAATCCTTATTACTCCTGTAAATCTGTAATCCTCATGAAGACAATCAAAGAGATAGTCTAAAGGAAGGAATGCAGAGAATTGTTACTGAGAGTTTTAACCTTATCCAGGAGTATGGAATGGCTACACTGTTTACCCTGATTACATTCCAGGAGCATGAGACCATAAATAGGCTCAACTAAATGACAAACTAAGAGACAGCTGTTAAGACCCAGACAATCTCATCCATACATCAATAACAACCTTAATGTTCCAATGAGACAAAAGTAGAAAATACTAGGAAAGCAGTAAAGGACAATAAAACAGATCAGCAGAGTAGAAAATACACTAGTATTTCCTCAATACTCCCCCTCAAGCGACAGGGGAGCCCTTGGATGAGACTGTAAGCTTGTTCAAATGAGCATTGTGTAAACCAACTGACAGCTGCTTGGTGAAGATGTCCGCCACCTGTTTTTGAGAAGACACATGAGTAGTCTTAATGTTTCCAGCTTTGACTTGATCATGAACTTAGTGACAGTCTAATTCAACGTGCTTGGTACGCTCATGAAGTACCGGGTTTGCAGCTATAGAAAGGGCTGCTTTATTGTCACAGTTCAACAGAGTAGGTGGAATATTTTTGAGGCCCAAATCTTTAAGTAAGGCAGCTAACCAAGTTACTTCACATGTGGTGAGGGCCATTGCCTGGTATTCTGCTTCTGCAGAGGATCTCGAGACTACGGACTGTTTTTTGGACTTCCACGAGATGGGCGAGTTGCCTAAGAAAATACAGTAACCCGTGGTGGATCTTCGGGAAATTGGACAAGACGCCCAGTCACTATTGTAAAACGCAGTCAACTGGGCTGCAGAATTGGAAGCTAACAGGATGTCTTGAGACTTTGAACCAGCAAGATACCGCAGTAATCGATAAGCAGCTTGGAGATATGCCGTGGTTGGCTTGTTGGTGTATTGAGAGAGAAGTTGCATGCTAAAACAAATGTATGGGCGTGTGATTGTCAGGTAAATCAACTGTCCAAGTAGACGTTGGTACACCAGAGGATTAGGAAGAGGATCACCCATATCTGGAGTTAACTTTATGTGAGAATCCAAAGGTAGCAATAAAGGCCTGGCATTCAACAAGTTGTGCTCCTTTAAGATGTCAATTGTGTACTTTCGCTGACTTAGGAAAATACCATCAGCAGAGTTGTCAATCTCAAGACCCAGAAAATAACGCAGCTGGCCAAGATCTTTCATGTGGAAATGTTGAGCTAGAAGAGACTTGAGTTCGCCAATGACTGTGAGACAGTTGCCACTCAACAACAAATCATCAACGTAAACTAGAACAAGTGTTATGTTGGAAGAAGTGTGCTTGCTGAATAAGCTATAGTCCGTTTAGGACTGTTGATATCCCATTTGGAGTAGAGTCGTAGATAATTTGTCAAACCATAAACGTGGTGCTTGACGGAGACCATACAGAGACTTACTTAGATGACAGACCAGATTTGGTGGGACAAGAGGCAGCTCCATATTCACAGAAATTCTACCCCCAATTCCTCCGTAACCTTTAGGCATTTTCATATAGATAATTTTAGACAAGTTACCATGTAAAAAGGCGTTAGATACATCCATTTGATGAGTGTACCAGCTTTGAATTGCAGCCACAACAAGAACAGTTCGAACGGTTGTAAGTTTGGCAACCGGAGTGAAGGTTTCAAAGTAGTCCACACCGGACTTTTGGTGACAACCCAAGATAACCAGACGTGCTTTGTACTTGTCTATGGAACCATCCTGTTTGAAATTTGTTTTGAAAATCCATTTAGAACCAATAGCACGTTTTCCTTGAGGTAGCTCCACAATATCCCAAGTGTTGTTCAGTTCAAGAGCTTCCAGCTCTAAATCCATTGCTTCGACCCACTCATTACTTTGGACAGCCACATTAAAGGAGACAGGGTCTTGGTGTGTAGAGACAATAGATAAAAAACAATTAAAATTGTTGTCTATAGATGTAACAGCAAGATTCGAAATGTGATGAGTATTATTGAGTGTCACAAAATCTTGTAGCCAATGTGGTGGAACATGAGGTCTAGTAGATCTCCTAACAGGAACAGGAGAGAGAACAGGTGGAACGGGACTGTTGGCAGCAGAAGAAGATTCTGGGCTTGGTGGAGTGGAATTCTACTGTTGTGGTACAGGTATATCAGTTGTGTATAGTTCATCGACACAATTATAGTTGTTATTAGTTATAGAAGGAGGGATGTGCTGCATATAGCTGCTGGCAGAGTCTTTATGATATGGAAAAATGGTTTCGTGAAACACCACATCTCTAGAGGAAAATTCTTGTTTTGTAAGAAGGTTTAGAAGACGATAGCCTTTCTGACCTGGTGGGTAGCCAAGGAAAACACAAGGCACACCACGATGTTCAAATTTATCAAGAGGTGGAGAAGGAATATATATACAAAGGCCAAGCCCCCGAAGACCTTTAGATTATCATATTTAGGTAATTCATTGTATAACAGCTCATGAGGAGATTTGTTATGCAGAACAGGACTTGGAATTTTATTGATCAAATGCACGGCTGTAAGAACACAAGCCCCCCAGAAATCCAAAGGCAAACCAGCATGAAAACAAAGAGCTCTAGCCACCTCTAAAATGTGACGGTGTTTCACGCATCGATTATCAGAAATTGCAAGTTTGAAAATTAAGTGAACATAATGTACCAGGAATAATTGGATAGTGTAATTGTATTTATTAATAACATCCTCGCCCATTCAAGAACTAAGGAAGACCAAGTTGAACACCTGAAGATATACATGCGAAGGGTGAGAGATTAGCAACTGCGTTCGAAGCTTCAAAGGTATGAACTTTGGTTATAATTAATTATGAGCTACAAAAGTATGGTTAATTACCAACCAAGCAAGATCTATTCAGAGAAAGGTGTCTTGAAAAGAAAAGAAAGAGTGAATATCACTAAGATTGTAGGGGAATAAATAAAGGGATAGGATAGAAATTGAGAGCAGGTTTGATCCGACTCCTGGAATATACTGATACTTATTTTGTTGTTAAATATCAAAGGTCGTATTAATATAGATGATTGGTGTTGACTTCAGTATGGAATGTTGTTAACTTTCATTTTCTCAGGTTAATCTCTCAACCTCATAATTTTTCATAACTTTAGCGTATAATACCAATCTTTCCTTAATAGCCTCTCGATAACATCATATTCTATTTGTTGCTTGCATAACTCAATTCAACTCTCCATCTCCTATATATAATGGAGCTAACCTACTCCTTCTGAATATATACAGATAAACGCCTTATGAATGCGCTGTATGGGTAACAGTGAAGCCAACTCACTTCTACTTATCCTGTCTATTTACTACTTAGGAGGAACAACATAACACATCTTAATTCTCTTTTTCTTTCTAATTCTAGTAACTCGTGCCTACGTGCGTTTCTAATTGTTACTCGGTGTTGAATCTCGTCCTCATATGTTTCTTCGTTCAAATAATCTAATTTGTAATCACTTCCCATCGCACTGGAGGCTTTTTAACCGTTCCTGTAATCTTCTTCTTCATTTGTAAATGATGCACTGGAACCGGGGCGCATTGGCTTTCTGACATTACCTATGATATTCCCCAAGTACCTTTCCTATAATTCCTCGGTCTCATTATTTTAATCACAATTCAACGGTCTTTCACTGACATTAAATCTGTCAGTTACTCACGTAATCTGAATCAACCTTCATTTTATACGTAGGGTGCTAAATTACCTTTCTTAGCCATATACATTTAAACATCTTATGAACTCGTTATGCCTGCAACAACAGGGTCAACTCATTCGTAACCGTTCTAGCTATCTCATTGTCTTGATGGACTAACTTGAGTTATACCAATCTGATTTTCTTTCTAATTTTAACAATTTGCGATTATGCACCTTCCATTTTCCTGACTGTTCAACTTTACTTCTCGCGTCTCCTTCTGTTTGGTTAATCTGGCCTATAATTGTTTTTAATCGTACTCGAGAACCTTTAGTTAGTTTCTTGTACTTTCACTCCGTATCCGCCCGATATACTAAGCTCATGGCGTTTAATGCTTCGAAATGTTTTGAATATATTAAAACTAACAATTAAAAAGGCAATCTCGACCATCGCATTTAACTCACCATTTTGTAGTATTTTTCAATTTTTTTTTAATTATTAACAAGTATATTCATCGAGTGAAATCTTTTACTCTTTAAAAGGAATATTAATTTGGAATAGAATGAACCATAACTTTATTCAAAACCGAACTCTTGGTACTAATACTAATTTTTGTTATCATATTCAAAGAATTTTCAGAGAATCAAATCTTAATTTCTACATGATACTGAGCTCTATTTCTGAAGTATAATATACCAAATTGACCAGAAAAACATGCTCTATAACATGGAATCATCAAAACACATCAACAACATCAAGAACAAATTTTCATAATTTAATTATTAAATAATTCGAATATAAATAAATAAATAAGAAAATTACCATGATTTATGGGTAGAAACTGATGATTGATTCAGAAAGAAGATTTCGAGAGCTTCGTTTTGATATGCTGCACGCCCGAATTGGAGTTCGATAACGCCTTCGTTCGTGTGTTTGATTCTCGGAAACGTATCGGTTTTCTAGGGTTTCTCTGTGTTTACGGTATTTTTACTGGTTGCAAATGAATAAATGAATAAAATAAAATAAGAAATATGCTATATATATTTACGGAATATTGATTCGTTCTGGATCGTTTTGGATCTTTAAATTAATTGTTTAGCCGCTAAGTAACTGCAATAACGATCCTATTTGATATCAGTTTTGGATAATTATCTCAACCGGGCTTTTTATAAAATACTCTATACAAAAATAATGTAATAATATCCCATCTTTTGAAAATACGGGTTTCGTTGATTTACCGAAATGATTGTCGTATCGAAAATTTTGCGTCGGGCCGCGCACGGGTCAAACCGTAATCCGGATCGAAAAAGTCAAAACACGGAAAATGTCCGGAATTACCAGATTAGGTTAGGAAGGGGTTTCCGGAAGAGTTTCGGGTTGTAAAAACGTAAAAACGATTGAAGTCGGACGATTCCCGACTTTATAAAATAATTTTTATAATTAATCAGAAAATAATTAATAATTCATAAATCATTATAAAATCATCTAACATTCCAAAAATTACCAGAAAAATACCTTAATTATCTATATTTTATTCTGGACATATTAAAATTAACATACTCACATCTTATTACATACAACCATCCAAATATTATTATCAAACACCAGATAATTCACCAAAATTCATATAATATTCACATAATAATCATATATTGATATAAATAATTATACGAGATGTAACATCCGGGGAAATATCGTATAATTATTTATATCAATATATGATTATTATGTGAATATTATATGATTTTTTGGTGAATTATCTGGTGTTTGATAATAATATTTGGATGTTTGTATGTAATAAAATGTGAGTATGATAATTTTAATATGTCCAGAATAAAATATAGATAATTAAGGTATTTTTCTGGTAATTTTTGGAATGTTAGATGATTTTATAATGATTTATGAATTATTAATTATTTTCTGATTAATTATAAAAATTATTTTATAAAGCCAGGAATCGTCCGACTTCAATCGTTTTTACGTTTTTACAACCCGAAACTCTTTCGAAAACTCCTTCCTAACCTAATCTGGTAATTCTGGACATTTTCCGTGTTTTGACTTTTACGATCCGGATTCAAGGGGTTATTTATTTATTTCTTTCTTTTATGTAATGATTGTTTAGTGACACCAAATCTTGACCCCGGATTTGGGTTGTTACAGTTCTCTGATTTTCTTTCTAATTTTAATAATTTACGATTATGCACCTTCCATTTTCCTGATTGTTCAACTTTATTTCTCGCTTCTCCTTTTATTTGGTTAATCTGGCCTATAATTGTTTTTAATCGTATTCGAGAACCTTTAGTTGGTTTCTTGTACTTTCACTCCGCATCCGCCCGATATACTAAGCTCATGGCGTTTAATGCTTCGAAATGTTTTGAATCTATTAAAACTAACAATTAAAAAGGCAATCTCGACCATCGCATTTAACTCACCATTTTGTAGTATTTTTCAATTTCTTTTTAATTATTAACAAGTATATTCATCGAGTGAAATCTTTTACTCTTTAAAAGGAATATTAATTTGGAATAGAATGAATCATAACTTTATTCAAAACCGAACTCTTGGTACTAATACTAATTTTTGTTGTCATATAAATTTAGATATCAATATGAACTTTGATGCTAACAACATTCCATACTGAAGTCAACACCAATCATCTATATTAATACCACCTTTGATATTTAACAACAAAATAAGTATTAGTATATTCCAGGAGTCGGATCAAACCTGCTCTCAATTTCTAACTTTTCCTATCCCTTTATTCATTCCCCCGCAACCTTAGTGATATTCACTCTTTCTTTTCTTCTCAAGACACCTTTCTCTGAATAGATCTTGTTTGGTTGGTAATTAACCACACTTTCGTAGCTTATAATTAATTATAACCAAAGTTCATACCTTTGAAGCTTCGAACGCAGTTGCTAATCTCTCACCCTTCGCATGTATATCTTCAGGTGTTCAACTTGGTCTTCCTTAGTTCTTGAATGGGCGAGGATGTTATCAATAAATACAATTACACTATCTTATTACTCCTAGTACATTATGTTCACTTAATCTTCAAACTTGCAATTTCTAATAATCGATGTGTGACTTCATAACTCCCTTCTCTTTTCTCCATGATCACTTTTGTGTGTAGCGTGAAGTACCCCTTTTTTTTCGTTAGTCTTTTCATTCCATATTTCTGAAGTTTTCCTTCACTCAATATCTTATTTCTACTGGGCTATACGATACAGGGCTTTTGACACCAGCTCGACTCGTACAGTAACCGACGAAAATTCTTACCTCATTTTACAAGGTAACCTTGGTAAATCATTCGTTAGAATCTTCAGGGCTTCACTTTAATTATGGAGAATTCCGATATGAGATTCATTGTATCGTTCTTCTCTAATAGTTTGCCACGAATGCTGTTGTTAAATTTTCCCTGCTTACGCGCATTCTTTGAATGAAATTCTTGTCTTCAACTTCCGGTGTTTTACTTCATTCCCCTATTACTTCTGGCATAACTGATGTTCACAACATATATCCTGGATTATCTTATAACATTTCTTTATCATTCTTTTGATTCCACTTCTTTTCTTATTTAGTTCTTCATTCTCATTACTCATTAACTCTTCTAACATAAGAATGTCTTTTTATTGATAATATTGATATATGCATTATTAGCTAAGTCATTTCTGAGATTAATAAAAGGTTTTTATTTATAATATTTAAATTCTTACAAACAAAATTATCGAATTTCATCGGTAGATATTTCCTTAGCCTTGCTTAAATCATCGCAGTTCGCGTATTTGACTTTCCCTCAATTGATCAGCATTTCTTCTTCCCAAATTCACATGAATACTTTGTTAGTGTACCTTAGATACTTAGATTTACGAGCTTTCGAAAACTTTTATTCAATCGCCATTCGATATGGTTATACTTTCCAGTCCTTCCGGGAATGCTATTTCAGATAATAGAACCTCTTTGCTTTATCTTGAACCTCCAGTTTTTGAAAATATTCTACTTACTGACATATACCAATTACTTTCTGTTCCTCTTGTTTATCGAAAAGAGCATATTCATCTAGATAAAGTCTCGCACATGTCTGTGGTAACATCACGCTAATTCTACTAACTTTTGATTCCTGCTAATGCCATCACTACCTTCAACTTGCTAACCGCTTTGATTTTGGATCTGAAAATCATGTTAGAGCTTGACTTAATCTAATTGAAATCGATCTCTATTTAGCTAACCATTAGTTGGTAAAGTTGATCAATTAACTCTTTTAACCGATCACTTAAACCAAGTGAAGACTAGCTAACTAGAATCAAAGACCAATTACATAAAGTCAATTCGATCATAACATTCTTTCTCAAGAACCGAAATCACAACCATTCGGAGTACAACTGGGAGTGAGAATATACTTCTTTATCCTTATATGTAGAGTAATCTCTGAAAATTTGGGCAGCATCTCCCCTATACCATCAACTACCAGTCGGACTTAAACTGATACCATCAATCTACCAAATCATTTACAATCACATCCATCCATATCCATCAACCAAATTCATCCATCCACCATAGTTCAGACTATATCATTCGGATTAGTATAGGTATGATTAACTGGCATAACATATATCTTTTGAAATGAGACTTAAGGTCTTAATTCTCTGGATTTTTAAAATAATTTTTGAAATTAAATATAGATTTTTATGATTAAAACAGAATTTTAAAATAATTTTTAAAATAAAAGAATTTAGAAATAACTTCTGATTTTTGATTTAGGGAAAATATGGATTAAAGCCGGGTTATATCCCGGGTTGAAACTGACCCGACCGGGTCGTTGAAGAACAGGCCGGCCGGTGCAGATTCCGGCGGCCGGGAACGAACTCCGGCGAACTAATTCACAGCCATAAACAGATGGGTTGATGTGAATTCTGTTACCCACCAATTCCATCTCGTCATAGCAACAATAATACGGCTTAATCTATCACAGGCACCCCCTGAAACCCCGTTCCCGGCGACCATCGCCATTAACTCCGGCGAGGTGCTTGAAAATCCGGCCACTCGATTCGGGGTTCCAACACAGAAACTATATATATGAATCAACTTAAAACTTCACGATCTACACTCCTGTAACCTCCAAATCTCCCCAGAATCAACCAAATTAAAATCCCCAAATTTCGATATAAACCCTAATTAACGGAATTTATATTTCACCTATTGTTCGAATGATTTAATGGCATAAACAGAAAGAGAATAGAAATCTGAATGTTTAATTAATATTCCTTTTAAAGAGTAAAAGATTTCACTCGATGAATATACTTGTTAATAATTAAAAAAAAGAAATTGAAAAATACTACAAAATGGTGAGTTAAATGCGATGGTCGAGATTGCCTTTTTAATTGTTAGTTTTAATATATTCAAAACATTTCGAAGCATTAAACGCCATGAGCTTAGTATATCGGGCGGATACGGAGTGAAAGTACAAGAAACCAACTAAAGGTTCTCGAGTACGATTAAAAACAATTATAGGCCAGATTAACCAAACAGAAGGAGACGCGAGAAGTAAAGTTGAACAGTCAGGAATATGGAAGGTGCATAATCGCAAATTGTTAAAATTAGAAAGAAAATCAAATTGGTATAACTCAAGTTAGTCCATCAATACAATGAGATAGCTAGAACGGTTACGAATGAGTTGACCCTGTTGTTGCAGGCATAACGAGTTCATAAGATGTTTAAATGTATATGGCTAATAAAGGTAATTTAGCTCTCTACGTATAAAATGAAGGTTGATTCAGATTACGTGAGTAACTGACAGATTTAATGTCAGTGAAAGACCGTTGAATTGTGATTAAAATAATGAGACCGAGGAATTATAGGAAAGGTACTTGGGGAATATCATAGTCAACGTCAGAAAGCCAATGCACCCCGGTTCCAGTGCATCATTTACAAATGAAGAAGAAGATTACAGGAATGGTTAAAAAGCCTCCAGTGCGATGGGAAGTGATTACAAATTAGATTATTTGAACGAAGAAACATATGAGGACGAGATTCAATACCGAGTAACAACTGGAAACACACGTAGGCACGAGTTACTAGAATTATAAAGAAAAAGAGAATTAAGATGTGTTATGTTGTTCCTCCTAAGTAGTAAATAGACAGGATAAGTAGAAGTGAGTTGGCTTCACCGTTACCCATACAGCGCATTCATAAGGCGTTTATCTGTATATATTCAGAAGGAGTAGGTTAGCTCCATTATATATAGGAGATGGAGAGTTGAACTGAGTTATGCAAATAACAAATAGAATATGATGTTAGCGCGAGGCTATAAAGGAAAGATTGGTATTATACGCTAAAGTTATGAAAAATTATGAGGTTGAGAGATTAACCTGAGAAAATGAAAGTTATATACTTGAAAAGTATTAGTATTATTCCTTAGCGTGATTCTGAGGACAGAATCCTTTTAAGGGAGGAAGGATGTAACATTCGGGGAAATATCGTATAATTATTTATATCAATATATGATTATTATGTGAATATTATATGAATTTTTGGTGAATTATCTGGTGTTTGATAATAATATTTAGATGTTTGTATGTAATAAAATGTGATTATGATAATTTTAATATGTCCAGGATAAAATATAGAAAATTAAGGTATTTTTCTGGTAATTTTTGGAATGTTAGATGATTTTATAATGATTTATGAATTATTAATTATTTTCTGATTAATTATAAAAATTATTTTATAAAGCCAAGAATCGTCCGACTTCAATCATTTTTACGTTTTTACAACCCGAAACTCTTTCAAAAACTCCTTCCTAACCTAATCTGGTAATTCCGGACATTTTCCGTGTTTTGACTTTTTCGATCCGGATTACGGTTTGACCCGTGTGCGGCCCGGTGCAAAATTTTCGATACGATAATCATTTCGATAAATCAACGAAACCCGTATTTTCAAAAGACGAGATATTATCACATTATTTTCGTATAGAGTATTTTATAAAAAGCCCGGTTGAGATAGTTATCCAAAACTGATATCAAATTGGATCGTTATTGCAGTTACTTAGCGGCGAAGCAACTAATTTAACGATCCAGAACGATCCAATATTCCATAAATATAAATAGTCTATTTCTTATTTCCTTTATTCCGTTTATTCATTTGCAACCAGTTAAAATACCGTAAATACAGAGAAAACCCTAGAAAACCGATACGTTCCTGAGAATCAAACACACGAACGAAGACGTTATCGAACTCCGCTTCAGGCGTGCAGCATATCAAAACGAAGCTCCCGAAATCTTCTTTCTGAATCAATCATCAGTTTCTGCCCAAAAATCATGGTAATTTTCTTATTTATTTATTTGTATTCGAATTATTTAAGAATTAAAATAGGAAAATTTGTTCTTGATGTTGTTGATGTGATTTGATGCTTCCATCGTGTAGATAATATTTTTCTGGTCAATTTGGTATATTATATGTCAAAAACTGAGTTCAATAACACGGTTAAATTTGAGTTTGATTTTCGGGTTATGAAATTAGGGTTTTGAACTTTGAATGTTCTTAATTGGAAATTGGGTATTTCTTTGTTTGGGGTTATTATATGAAATTGGTTGTATAAATATATAGATCGTGAAGAGACGAATCGAACGGTATCGATGAAATTAGCAGACGATACATGGAAGGCGTTGGTCGGAAAACGAACAACCGGCGGCGTCGGAATGTTTGGACGGATTTTCCCGTCGACTCCGTGCTTGTTTGATCATACTAGTGGCTTAATTGAATTCCTGACAGCAAGGAGATCATGTGATGTTAATATGGTTGATTTCTGGGCACACATAGCGTTTTCCGGCGAGCTCGGTGGCAGCGTTAATGGCTGCCGCTGCCGGAGCCGACGGGGTGGGGAAGGTGACGGTGGCGAAATTACCCTTTAGCCCCTGAACTTTCCCTACCTTGCAAAATTAGTATTTCTGTTTTAAATTTTTACAAAAACTTGATTTTAGTTTTAGTTATTTTCAAAAACGATATTCAGTTATAGTTTATTTTCAAGAACTATTTATAATTATTTTTAAATTATCAAAAATCAATATTTTTTATTTTAAAAATTTATTTTAAATTCGAAATTAAATATTAATTATTTAATTAATTAATTTTAAGTGCTAAATAATTATTTGATTAATCAATTAATTTAATTATTAATTATTAATTGATTAATTGATTTAATTAGTTATTAATTAATTTTAATTGATTAATTAATTAGCTTTAATTAATTCTTTTGGATTTAAAAATCTGAAAATAGTTTTGAACTTTAAAATATTATTTTAAATTATTTTCAAAGGCTCGATAATTATTATAAAATCATTTTAAAGTCATATTTAGGTATTCGAACCCTATTATTTAATTATTAAATGATTTAGAGACCGTTTTAATTCCGAAAAATGTTCGAAAATTCATAATATGTCAACCGTTCGTCCGCTTGATACGAAACGAACGCCTCTAGACTCAGAAAAATATTTTGCTTCTATTAAAAATAATTTAGAGACCTAAATTCCTTCGTATCTAAATGACGTTTGTTGTAGGGATCATTCCGAGTCAATAATTGATTGATAAAATATTCTTTTTGACCCTATTTCAACTCTAAACATATCGAGACCTATCTTTTGACGATTCAACTTATGTGCTACATGAATTACGTGATTATGTGTTATCTGGAAAATATGATTACCTGCCCTATGTGTACGTATTATGCAAATAATGAGTCAGCATGTCTTTTGAATGTTATCTGAATGAGATGTGATTCTTATATATATTATTATCGGACGGGTAGACGATAGGGATAAGTGTATAGACTAGTCAATTATATATTGTCAGTTCATTGAATAGTATTATTTGTGATAGATGCATATAGTATGAGACGTTCAAAGCCAGATAGAGATGGTAGAAGTAAAGCCTGATTGCGTGTAATACTGAAATGAGTGGATTCGGAATAAAGATAACCTAAGAAGGTAAATGATAAGAAAGGTCAAGTAGCTCGTCAAAGGTAGTACAGAGGTGACATGACTGAGTGATATGGCAACTAGTTAAAGATCAGAGGGATTCTCAATTGAGACAAGTATTCCTAACCTTTCTCCTTAAATACTACAAATATTTATTCGCTCCTATTCTAAGTTCAGAATAGTTAACTGTTTTATGTTTCGCTGCAATTACTCATATTATGCCAGTTCTTTTCATTATTGTTCCTATAATACGATTGCTCTCTTGAGCAAATAACCATTCGTTCGGGTTATTTGCGAACCCTAATTTGGGATGTTTTGAAATTAAAAATGATTTGATATCAAAATACTCTACGGGCTAGATGGTTACTATACGGGCTGGGTTTTACCCAGACCATTGATTAATAGACCATAGTTGCCTGGGTGCCCCATATGTTGGTTGGGTCTATGCAGTTGGGTATAGATCCGCACTGTATCCTGACTGATCAGCAGGTTATAGTGCATATGTTGGTTTCTAGTGTCCAGTCCAATTTGTTGTTGATCGCCATTAACGGCATTCTCTCTCGAATGATTTTATGATTCCAAAACCGGACAAAACCCTGATTCAGGAGATGAATCGGGAAATCGCTTGGCATTTTTGGATTTTAGTTAAAGGCTGATGACAGCCAATATTTATTCACTCACTCACTTAAATTAAATCGAATTGTGTAAACTTGTTTTGAGATGTTTTCCGGAAGTTTTCTTTTGATATTAATGTTTGAAACTCAAGATATATACTTGCTGGGCATTTTTGGCTCACTCTTGCTTTGTCAATTCTTATTTCTGCCAGAAACAGATAAGGATAAAAATGAATAGCTTAGATAAACAGCAGAAGTTCGAGAAATCTCCGCTGCGAGAGGTTGAAGAAGTCAGAAGAATATGATTCGAGCGTTAGTTCAAAGGTATTTACAATTGTATATTAGTTGTTGTAAGTTATAGAAGATTAGATTCTTGTTTCATACCATAACCTGTAAATGATCTGGATTCAAGGGGTTATTTATTTATTTCTTTATTTTATGTAATGATTGTTTAGTGACACCAAATCTTGACCCCGGATTTGGGTTGTTACAGTTGGTATAACAAAATAAGTACCTTGTAATTTTTGAAGTAAATATACTGGTAGTCTTTTATGTCAAACATGTTTTTCTTCTAGCAATAAATTAATTATGGCTTAAAAGTCGATCACAACTTAAGTCAGTTGGCTAAAGCCAACTAATATCAATTTGCTAATGAAAGTCATACAACAGCTCTACTGGCTGCCCTGTTTTGCTTTTCCACAGAAACTGTGATTGTTCCAGTGGATTCAGGAGAAACTAACCTTCTACGAGTCGTCAACTCAGCGCTAAACCAACAACTCTTCTTCGCCATAGCTAACCACAAGATGACTGTTGTTGGTGCTAACGCCTCCTATGTTAAACCCTTCACCACCAATACACTCATGCTCGGACCAGGTCAGACAACCGATGTGTTAATAAATGCTGATCAAACACCTTCTCGCTACTACATAGCAGCACGTGCTTATGCTAGTGCCCAAAATGCACCTTTTGACAACACTACCACCACAGCCATTCTTGAATACAAAAGTGCACCTTGCCCAGCCAAAGAAACCTCTATCAAGCCTGTCTTACCTTCTCTGCCCGCATTTAATGACACCGCCACAGCAACAAGATTCTCTACCAGCTTCAGAAGCCCCAGAAAAGTTGAAGTACCAACAGACATATATGAAAGCCTTTTCTTTACAGTTGGTTTAGGCCTAAACAGATGCCCCTCAGGTGCCAACGCTAACACATGCCAAGCTCCAAACCGGACTCGCTTCACAGCTAGTATGAACAATGTATCATTTGTACTACCATCAAACTTCTCATTATTACAAGCACATCATCAAGAGATTCCAGGAGTTTTTACTACTGATTTTCCAGCAGCTCCCCCAGTGAAATTTGATTACACCAGTAATGTTAGCCGTTGGTTATGGCAACCAACAAGGGGGACTAAACTTTTAGAATAATATAAGATCCTGAAAAGGGCCATTCTCTAACATAAACTATACAGGCTGAAGTATGGATCAAATGTGCAAGTAGTGTTACAAGGCACAAGTATATTCACAGCAGAAAACCACCATATTCATCTCCATGGATACGACTTTTACATAATTGCAGAGGGATTCGGAAACTTCAATCCTAAAACTGATACATCTAAATTCAACCTGGTTGATCCACCACTTCGTAATACAGTTAGTCTACCGGTCAGCGGATGGGCTGTCATTAGATTTGTTGCTGACAATCCTGGTAAAATTACTAAACATTGACTTACAAAAAATAAAAAAGAAAGGGTTCAACATTCTAACGAATTAATTGTTTTGTATGATGACAGGAGTTTGGATAATGCATTGTCACTTGGAAGTTCACATCACTTGGGGTTTAGCCATTTTGTTGTTGACAATGGAGTTGGGGAATTAGAATCTCTAGAGCACCCCCTGCAGATTTTCCGGTGTGCTAATAGACATTACTTAAGTTACCGGCCTTTAAATAGGGACACTGCCTACTTTTTTCGGTTATAATTCAGTACAATTGTTACCCGCATTGGGGTTTGTTTTCTTTCGAATTAGTGGTATTTTTTTGATCAAAAAAACAATTAAACAGGGTCATGAAAAATATGTTCTTCTGCTTTTAACACAGGAGGAGCAAGTTTCTTGGTTGATGGCTCAATACAGTTGTTGTATACTTGTATTTTTTTATATTTATAATTAATTCTACCAGTTTCTTGAGTAAAATTCCATTGGGCTCCTGTCAATTGTATTACATGAGTTTATGATTTTGATTTTCATTTAAGTGTAAACCTCTCTCTATATGAAAAAGTTGATAGATAAATATGAATTGATCAACATAACTACAAACATGTACAGATCTACCGTAACACTAAGGCAGCAGACAAAGCAAAATCAAGAAACCAAAAAATCTATCTAAACACAATCTAACTAAAAAACGGAAAAGCACACATGCGTTGATCACATACTCATTCCCTTCATTTTTAGCATGCATAGTTGTCACCGACCGGTAATTATTCAACCTATGATTTCCACCTACTATGCTAAAACTCATCACATGCCTTTCATCGTCTAGAATATCGAGACGTTCTCTACTAGAATCCGCTGGTAAACCTGACACAACATAGACTTCTCTTAGTGATCCAACGCTACCATCACCGACAATGATCTGGCAGCTCTTGAGGAAGTGTTTGTAGGTTTGCGGGTTGTTGAAACTCCTGACAAGAGACCACACGGTGGAGACTGAGGCTGAGATCATCTGGATCACCGCGGAGCTGCACTGGTTAGGACCGAGAACGTGTAGTGTGAGATGGTTTATGCAAGTCTTGTGTGTTGTGGATCTTTTGGAGCTGAAGAGATGAAGGCATCTTTGAGAAGGTTTTCGATAGTTGTCTACGAGACAAATGAGATGTGTCACGTTACTTATATTATCAGGTAACACATATACATGTTAATATTTATATTTAATATATATACTTATATATATGAAATTGCTTCAACTAGCCTATTTTATTACAAGTATCTTGTTATAACTAATGTACATTTTCAGTTTCTCATAGGGCTGAGCATTCGGTCGGTTCGGTCAGAAACCGAACCGAACTAACCGAAAACCAAAATGATAATTTTTTCCTAACCGAACCGAACCGAACCAAACTTATGCACAAACCGAACCGAAAACCGAACCGAATTATTTCGGTTAATTCGGTTCGGTTTCTGAAAACCGAAATATTTGAAATTTTGTCCAAATAATTTAAAATAAAAACAAAAAATTATTTAAAATGTTAAAAGAATACATATTATATTATATTATATATGTAAAAAATTGAAAATATATACATTCACCAATTGAAGATACATACCGTATATTTTTTTATTTATATTTACTACTCCCTCCGTCCCTCCCAAATGTTTACATTTGGGTGGGGCGCGGAGTTTAAGAAAAATGATAAAGTAGTGGAGAAAAGTTGAAAAAGTGAGTAAAGTAGTGGGACCGATTAATATTATATGTATAAAGTGGGTATAGTGGAGGAAAGTAGTGGATGTAGTTAATTTAAAAATTATAAAAACTTTACTATTTTTGGAAAATTTTGAAATGTAAACAATTGGAAGGGACATCCCAAAAAGGAAAGTGTAAACAAATGGGAGGGACAGAGGGAGTATATTGTATTATATATATATAAATAAAATATAATTCAAAAAAATATATATTTAAATTTCGGTTATTTCGGTTAAACCGAATTAATTTTTAGATTAACCGAACCGAACCAATATTATTTCGGTTAAAACCGAAAAACCGAATTAACCGAAATTTTTGAAAAAAATCAAACCAAACCGAACCGAAATTATACGGTTCGGTTCGGTTTTTCGGTTTCGGTTCGGTTTTGCTCACCCCTAGTTTCTCATCAGTGGGAGCAGATGCTCACATATAATATGATATGATGGTGCGCGTAAAACTAGAGTTTTTAGTGTAAATGCACGAGTCCTTATCATGTACGAGGACTATTTATGGTGGTACGAGACAATAGCATAAGTTTGTTATGGATAGTCATCAAGGGGAGTCCATAAATAAGACTACAACTTTAAATTAGCCTTCCTTGTTATTCAGATTTTCTGGTGCAATGTTCTCCATTGTATTTTCTCTGTTCTCTTTGTTTGATAACTCAACTTGAGCTTCCTGTTTTACAAAAGTTAAAGTAATAGCTTAAGGTGCGGAATTTGAATATGTAACATTCAAGTTTGCAGGTAACTTAATTTCTCGTTTTAGCATACCAGAGCTTGTTACCTTTCAACTTGATGTTTATTGTAATAACCCCAATTTTTGGGAAATTTTTGAAACCCTTATGAATAGTGTTTTTGCTGAATGAGAAAACTTTTCATGCCACACTATGTAGGGGTTCTGATATGGATATTCTGAGATTTTATTAGTACTTTATATGGGATATAAGTGTATGTAAAGATCGTCAGAATCCAAATCCGAACACTTTGATTTTTCCCGGAAATCCAATAGATACGGAAAGAATTGAATATAAGGTAACATGATAAAAAGGATTTAAATTAAAGGATTATAAGAGAGGATCATAAAAGGAATACAATATATTGAGAAAGGTTAAGGGAACCTAAGTAATAAGATCCCGGGTATGATCCCTCAAACGATAAACGAAAACGAAAGTTAAGCGAACCGTATAACAGATCAGCGGTCATTAGGCAAACGATTAGGAAGTTAATCAAGGGGATTAGTGGGGATGATGTCATCCAACCAATAGAAAGAGGACAAGGAGGGGAGGATGACATCATGAGGATGACACAAGCATGACATGGGAAGGAAGGAGGTGTGGTTGAATGAGAACCACACAAATTCAAGGGCAACAAGGTAATTGACTAAATCAAACACAAAAACAAAGCAACCAAGCCAAGTAAAATCATTTTCATCAAAATCAAAAAGAAACCAAGGCATTGTTCTTCATGCTCTCGGCCAAAACAGAACCAGAACACTAAAACTGCTGTATCTCCTTCATTTCTCACTCAAATATTGTGTTCTATAGCTCATTGGAAAGGTATTGAGATGGCCTACAACTCTTGTTCACAAGTCTCGTCCAAATAATCATGGTAAGACCCTCATTTTTACAGTTCTTTAAATCAGACTTTTAGAAACTTCAAAGCCTAACTTTGTGTTCTTGATTTCTTTGGAAAGATCAAGCTTGTAGGAGGCTCCCTAAGGCTTCCTAGCAACTTAACACCTCCCAAGGAAGGTATAAACTTCAAACCCTATCCTTTACTTTATTTGTTAGTAAGTTTAATGGTTGGTGTTGTGAAATGAGAAGCATGGATTGTGATTATTAGTAATTTGGTTTGATTTGGAAGTGTTTTGGTAATTGAAGCTTGATTATAGTTCATAGGTCTTGATTGTGGTTGTTTGAGTTGAAAACCTTGGAGATTATGGACTGATATGGTATGGTTTAGGTGAAGTTTTGTTGTATTGATGGTTATGAGTTGGTTGGTGGTTAATTGGAGTAGTTTAAACATTGGTAATCGCGTAAACATAGCCGTCGTAACGTCCGATTTTCTTTGGACTGTTTTTGTGCATAATATTAGGACCCGAGAACCCCATGATAGATTATGACCACTGCCATGTTTAGATAGCTCATATTACGAGCTTCGTTTTGATATGTAGTTCGTTCGATTCCGATGCACGGTTTAGGAGAAACGACTGTTTCAAGTAACGGCGTTTCGCGAACGAAACTTTTCCCCTCGCCTTAATTTGAAACATAGGTTAAAGACCAAAAAGGGTTAATTAATGTATGAAACATTTATGGTAAGTGTGTTAGGCAGTTGGTAAGACACTCGCGAAGGAATCGCCTTAAAACTCGTAAAGGTTAAATTATTAAAAATGGTGGAGCCGAGGGTACTCGAGTGACTTAAGAGAATCAGTAAGCGCAAAACAAGCGTTAGAGTCTAAGTTAGTTAAAGTATAGATTTACAAGTGACTTTGGTTTAATTCCAACTTACTTGTTGTTTATAGGTTACCAGACTCGTCCCGAGCCATTCGTAACCCCCAGTCGCTCAGGCAAGTTTTCTACCCGTTATACTGTTGTTGTGATGTATATATGTATATGCATTATCTTGCGATAGATGCATGATGTTTATATTAGCAAATGTTGCAATATATTGAAGCATGCTGCTATGGTATATATATGCATGCCTGTTTCATATTCTTTCCATATATAATTGTTGATTCAGTTGATAATACCTATGCTAGAGGATAGCGGTAACTTGCATATACCCTTAGTATAGGGACCCAAAAGGTGGAAATATTTTCTAAACCGGGAGTCGAGGATCCCGAGTATAATATATATATTTATATAAATATATGGTTATAGTTTTCAAAACTATTAATCGAATAAGGTTTATTCGATAACTTTATTTTATTTAATGAATATTATTTTGAATATTCATTCGAGGGCTTATGACTCTTTTATATTATTTATTGAATAGTATTTGAATATTCATTTGAGGATCTATGACTCCGATTATTTGCTGAGATATATTCTTTATTTTATTAAAGAATAATATTTCGATAATCAAACTTATTTTCGATTATTCAAATAAAGATAGTACTTTCATATAAGTATATCTTTGGTTATTTAATACTCATTTCAAGTATAAGTCTTACAACTTCTACTTCAATTATTTGTATAAAGATTATTCTTTATGGGAATATTATTTAAATAATAATATTCAGATATTTCTTTCATATTGGGACTGATTTATTTTATTAAATCAGCATTACTCCAAACATTCTTAAAAATGTTTTCGAGTCTTCAAAATGATTTTTAAAAGTTAGAGCGGATCCCAAAACTCATTTTTATATTTAAGATCTTCCTTTTAAAGGGGATTTAAATACTCGTTCAAAACCTGAGGGATCCGGCTCTATGGTGTATTTTATATTCGCAACAAGGTTGCTGTTTTGATAAATGAATTGATTACTTGCCCAATGTTCGGGAAGTAAGCCCATCTAATTGAGTCGGCATAAGTGACAGGCCGGGGTACGGTCTATCAAAGTGTAAGTGGCTGGGTGGCAGTCCATCAACGAGTGAGTGGCCGGGTAACGGTCTAGCGCGAGGTCCTAATGCGGCCAGGGTGATGACCGGTGAGGAATTCATCCATCTACAGTAGAAAAGGTTACTTATTGGTATCTTTGCCTGATCAGCAAGATATCTGGTTTATGCCAAAATTCTTTTCCTTTCCAAAATTCATTGGATATTATAACTCTGTTCATACTTTACATGACAGAGATTTTCAGGAAATGTATGAGATATATATATATATATGGATATATATATCAGGACTTAATGAAGTATCTCGTAACTTCATTATTTATAATGATATTTCAAAGATTGAATCTATTCAAGTCTTATCTTGTAGTCTCATCTATGTGATGAACCTTTGAAACTGATTATAACTTGAACGGGGGTAGTTCAAGTAGTATTTGGTAAAGATATAAGTATTTTGGGGTATCTTGTAACTTCATCTTTTAAACTTATATCTAGTTAATGATTGTCTTATGAATGACAAAGATTTTCGGAAAAACGTTGAGACAAGGTTAGATATATGAGATCACCTTGCAACGATATTTTTTGTGTATACAGTTATAAACTGGAACTCTGTGTATATTATGGATGGAAGAGGACTTCCAAGATTTTGAAAAGTATATATGTATATATACTGAATATTTTGCGACTTCATCGCATTAAGATATCAAACTTGGTTCATTTCTTTTGACCAAGACTTTCATGAGTACTATGAGAAGGCTCATATACTATTAATCATTATACATATTATTTTGGTGGGCTTGCTGCTCACCCTTGCTTTATTTCTTCATCACACAACAACAGTTAGGAAAGATGGCCAGACTCCAGCAGACCCAGCGCAAGCGCGTGGGAAGCGTCCCGCGTCTTCCCGTTGATGTTGTAGCTGCTATAGCTGCAGAGGTAGATCTATTGTAGATCAGACCATCTACTTTTGAGAATCAATTATGTATAATTATAACTTGTGGCAGATAATGGCAATTAACTGTAAATTTATCAAGTAATCATTTTGGGTTGTAATAACTTTTAAATTGTGGATTCAAAGACTTGTACTTATTTAAATTTCATCTCTGAGACTATAACGGGTTGTGGTGTGTGTTAGTGTGGGGTCACAGCATAAGGTTATTTATTATTAATTAAGTGAAGTGATATTGTGGAAAGAAAGACCGTGACGACCCGGATCCCCGACCCCGGATCTGGGGGTGTTACAGAAATGGTATCAGAGCTAAGCGTTATAAACCTCAGAGATGATGGGACGTTAAGATAATAAGTTCACTAAGATAATAAGAACTCTTGCCAAGTTCATAGTCGGACTACCTAACGTAGTACTGACAATTAAAACCCTTATGGGAACCCTTATAAATGTAGCGATAGAAGCGTAGTTTGTTATCGTATATGGTAGCGGGACTCCGAACCCTGAAGTTGAGGAACATCAATGCGATGATGTTTTATTATTTATTGGGGATCAGATTATGGATCCGATAGAGCGTCCTAACGCGGGACCGGATGATGGTTATATTGAGGATGTAGCGGTTGAGGATGTTGTCCTAGAAGGGATAGTTGCTGAGGAGGATCCCATGGAGGATCCTGACAAGAATGAATAAAGGACCACTGAGGAATTGATGACCATGGTTAGGGCAACTACCAGAGGTAGGATTGGCCGGTCACTACCGGAGGTTCGTTCAAGTTGTAAAGATAGTAGCCCCTTTAACGCGGCTTACTCGTAAGACTGAGAAGTTCGAATGGACAGAGAAATGCAAGAACAGCTTTCAAGAACTGAAGCAGAGGTTGGTGATGGCCCCTATGCTGGCGTTGCCGGATGGAAAAAGGAGATTTTGTGATTTGTAAGTGACGCTTCGCATAAGGAATTAGGGTGCTTCTTAACACAGCAAGATAATCGCGTCTGCGTCAAGACAATTAAGGTAATATGAAATTCGATATCCCCGCCCATGAGCTTAGGCTCGTGGCAATAGTTTTACCCTAAAGATTGGAGGCACTACTTGTATGGAGAGAAGTGCGAGAATTACCTAAGCCATAAGTGCTCTAGTACATTCTTACGTAGAAAGAGCTCAACATACGCCAGAGGAGGCGGTTAGAGCTAATCAAGAATTATGATTGGGAGATTCTTTATCATTCAGGGAAAGCCAATATGGTGGCTGATGCCCTTAGTAAAAAGGAGAGACTCAAGATGATAATGTCTTTTGGAGAGTTTATAAGAGATTTTGAGAAAATGGAAATAGTAGTGAAGGTAACCGGAGCCGGTACCGAAAAGCTGTTTGAGATAGCAATACAGCCCGAATTATTGGAAAAGATCATATTGTGCCAGAAAAAGTTATGAATGAAGGCAGAGAGCCAACAAATAGATAAGAGGTTAATACCGAGAAAGATGAGAAGGGAATAATGAGGTATTCCTACAGAATTTGGGTTCCAAATGTTCAAGAGCTTAAAGATGAGATCTTAGATGAAAGCTAGTTTGAGGAATAAGATTTAGAGCAAACCCTGAACGTGATAGTCAGGGAGGTCGCCATCAAGATAGAAGGAACCCATGACATAATGGAGTGGAAAATGAGGATTTTAAATTAAAAGATGACCCCAATTATGGGGAGTAGGATGAAACATTTCATACTAAGGAAATAAAAAGTCGAGTAAGGAAAGGAGACCCGAGATGGTACCCCTATACGGCAATTCATGGACCTGTCTAAAGAGAACTTAGACTATTATCCCCAACCACCACCCTGAGGAGACAGTACGGTGAGAAATTCTTTCAGGACCTTTAAGTTGCTAAGCTCTCAGAGTTCCATGGAACAAGCTGACCCAGCCGAGGCAAGAGCCTGGCTAAAGGAAATAGAGGAATCATTTGAGATTCTAAATGATTGACGAACCACAAAGGACTGTTTTTGTCACTTACCCTCCTAAGAGAGAGGCCACCCGCTGGTGAAAGACCAAGAAAGGCACGGAGCCAGAGGTTATAATAAACTGATTTAAGTTCAGTCAATTGTTTTAGGAAAGTACTTCCCAAGGTTATGGAGATAGTGTAAAAGCTTTAGAGACAGAACAAAGGCAGACGAGTATGATGAATTATGAATCTAAGTTATAAAAGTTATCAAGATTCGTTCTGAGGACACGAATCCAGAATGACGGGATGTATGAAATCAATGTTTATGTTGTGTTGGTCCATGAAATAATGATAAGAGAAAGGAAAATAAAAAGAAACTGAAGTGGAAAGGAATATAAAGGCAATAGAGTTTGAGGAATGATAAGGGAGTTGGGTATGAGGAAACCCTAAAGACTCGTAGCAATAGACATAGAAAAGTATGTAATCGTCAGGATGAGGGTGATATACCATGAGTTAAATTGATGGTTGAAGGTATAAGAGATACATATATATTATCCCCTGTAAGTTGGGAGGATTCGAAGAAACCTTGAGATAGTTCGAAGGATAAATAATGAGACGCGGATAGACTGAGGAGACAAGAAAGTAAGAAATTAAGAAAATTGGATGAAGGAAGTGACCTTCAAGAATGTGAAGTGTAAGACCGGTGGCTTGATACCCAGGAAGGGAGACGCCAGGTATGAAAGATATCCCAACATTGAGATGACTGTTGAGATAAACAACAAAAGTAAATAAGGATTTATTAAGAAGAAGTTCACGTTGAACACGACCAATATCTTCCAGATCATCCATGTGATCATTACCAAATCAGGAAAGAAAAGCGGATAACCATTTTTATCTTTTGGAGGCCATGTGGATTGACCTTAACTTGAATAAGGATGCTATTGTGAAATTCGGTATAGACTATCGAGGTGGAAATGATTGAATAAGATACCCTTATCAGGGATATATGACTTTATTTATCCATGGAAGGATGCTTGTACCTTTTTAAAGGTGGAATTAAGGATAGAACATCGGTAACTTAAAACGAATCCTAGGGGAATGCATAAAGGTTGGCATTTCACCCTTAATAGGGATAGTATGAGTTTTGACAGTATGAATTGGAAAGGATTAAGGTAATAATAACCTTTAAGGATCAGTGGAGAAATTTTTCAGAAGTATATAGACAATGGTTCTAGTATTAGTAAATGGTATTTTGATATGCCCTGTATATAGGGAATACAGGAGGAACGATTGAAGGATAACCTTAGAGGTTTTACAAGGAGAAAGGAAATATTCGAAATTCTCAAGAATAAAAATGTTGATAAAGGAAATATGACATAATTATAATGATGCCAAGTGGGGCACGTGTTAAACCACGAGAAAGTATGGATCGAACCAGTAATGGTCAAAATTGTTCAGGGCAATTAGGACTTAAGATAAAAAATGTTCTAAGTATGATTGAGAGTCAGTCTTGACAGTGATTAGCCTCTAAAGATTGAGGCAATAACTTATGGAAAAATGGTGATATTTTTTTTTCTTTTCTTTCCCATCTGATTTTAAGGAAAACATCTTCACTCAAGCAGTGATCGGAAATAAGGTAGAAAATTTATTTGGAGGTGGTTAAAATGACATTGACTGTAAGGAAATTTTACTATCAGGAAAGGCCAAAGAGGTGGCCGACACTTTAAAGGTAAGTGGATAATTATAGGCGCGTGTGCCAAAAGAAAACAGTGATGATGGTTAAAAATGTGAAGGTTGAATTATGGTTTGGAAGATTGACATTCCTTCTGATGAATGTGCAATACCCAACCGTAATAGTAGTTGGTAAAGGTTTAATTCGTGTAATCGCCAGGAACGGGCTATCTATCTTAGGAGGTACTATCTTGAGAATAATCCAGGACCATGTTTCAAAAAGGACTAAACGAACCTTTGAGTTAAGTCTTCTATTTAAGGCATATGACTAAGAATGGTATTAACCTGCTATCGTTGCTTTGATTGAAACTCTTCTGCAATTTTATCTACTTCATGTCATGAAAGTACGTCAGAGTTTGGAGTGTTCTTCATGAATTGTGATTGGTGGTTATGTTAACTCCTTAGGAGAATTAGATACGAGATGTATGGACTCCGTATGGTTAGATATTAAGATTTTATGGAAAAGTGAATGACGACAGTAGGTCAGTGGTGGACCATAGTAAGGCAGCAATGATTCTGCGAGTAATGAGCTGATTACAACCGTGAGAGTTGTATTGGAATGGGTGTTGAGATTGAGTACCACTAATCGGGTCGTGGTAGTGTATAAGTTATCATTGATAGACTAATTAAGTAGAGTATCTACCTAGTGAATTATTATTCTTTCTTATCAATAGAGAGTCGTATTATTATACGAGGAAGGTTGCGGTGCAAGCATAGAATTCTAGTAGCGATGATGTATAGAATGAGATCCCAGATTCGATTTTCGATGTCGAGGGAGTTTCAAAGGTGATTGTGTATAAGCTCGAGGAAGAGCATGGGTCCATAGAATGATGAACGGAATAGAAATATTTAGGCATGTGAAATAGGATGCTATAATACTTGATGTTGATATAAATACATATATGTTTTGTTCTCCTATGACAAACCTCTATAGTTCAGAGGTAGGTTCCAAGCCAGATATTTTGTGGCAGTATATTTTTATATATATATACAATTCTCTTCAGTTCGTTCTTTTCTCTTCTTTTCATTTCATGTAATTTGAGAAGAACAACCCTTCCAGAAGGGGAGGTATTGCCGAATGACTGTCTATCTGTGTGATAGAAGCCTAGTAGGATACCAACTATTGTTTAATTGCTTGTCAAGTACTAAAGGCTGGCCACCTTCTGTACTAACTATGCGAGATAACAAGTGTTCATGATCATAGTGATCTCTCAACAAATTCCTTTACTTCTATATGATTGATCAAACTTTGGGAAATAGAAACAGCTGAAAAAGGAGTAATAAAGTTGTGGTAGTATTCGGAATGGAAACACATTCGTGATACTAAGGTTGACGTGGTTATTAAAAGGTTATAGAACGCTAACGAGCAAAAGTATAACCAGTATAATATTAGGAACGGAAGGTAGTAGCGATTACGAACTGGAAAAGAATGGGTATTGAGAAGCAAAAGCTCTAATGCTAAAAGCTATAATGAGAGTCTGTGCAATAGACTTGAAAAAAATTGGAATGATCACTTAACACGGATTGAGTTTTCGTACGACAATAGATCATATATCAGTATTGAGATATCGCCTTATGAGATCCTTGAGGGAAGACAATATCGATCTCCCTTATGTTAGGATGAAGTTGTAGAGTGCAAGATGCTCGGACCAGCAGTGGTCTAAAGGACCAAGGATATGATAGATCTAATCAGAGGACGGCTGGTAGTAACCCAAGATGGACATAAGAGGTATGCTGATTTGACTCAAAAAGGACAAAGAGTATGAAATAGGGGGCCTAGTAATGTTATAGGTATCCCCTTGGAAACCCTTGAAAAGGATTGATGAGGTTCGGAAAGAAAGGAAAGCTAAGTCTACAATTTGTTGGACCCTTGGATATATTAAGACGTTTGGGAAGTTAGTATATGAGCTAGCCCTACCCCCGAACCTGTAGCAAGTTCATAACGTGTTCCACGTATCAATGTTAAGGAAGTGTAATTCGGATGCCAGACAAATAGGGGCATATGAGCGCATAGACATGCAACCAGACGTAACCTATATGGAGCAACCAGGAAGGGTATAGAGTAAAAGGGAACGAGGGCTTAGGAGAAGGGTTATCAAACTAGTAAGAGTTTGATGGTAGAACAACAATGTGGGAAAATTTACTCGAGAGTTAGAAAGTGCAATGCTAAGAGAGTATCCCTATTCATTTTCTATCTGATTCCGGGACAGAATCCTTTTAAGGAGGGGAGACTGTAATAACCCCAATTTTTGGGAAATTTTTGAAACCCTTATGAATAGTGGTTTTGCTGAATGAGAAAACTTTTCATGCCACACTATGTAGGGGTTCTGATATGGATATTCTGAGATTTTATTAGTACTTTATATGGGATATAAGTGTATGTAAAGATCGTCAGAATCCAAATCCGAACACTTTGATTTTTCCCGGAAATCCAATAGATACGGAAAGAATTGAATATAAGGTAACAGGATAAAAAGGATTTAAATTAAAGGATTATAAGAGAGGATCATAAAAGGAATACAATATATTGAGAAAGGTTAAGGGAACCTAAGTAATAAGATCCCGGGTATGATCCCTCAAACGATAAACGAAAACGAAAGTTAAGCGAACCGTATAACAGATCAGCGGTCATTAGGCAAACGATTAGGAAGTTAATCAAGGGGATTAGTGGGGATGATGTCATCCAACCAATAGAAAGAGGACAAGGAGGGGAGGATGACATCATGAGGATGACACAAGCATGACATGGGAAGGAAGGAGGTGTGGTTGAATGAGAACCACACAAATTCAAGGGCAACAAGGTAATTGACTAAATCAAACACAAAAACAAAGCAACCAAGCCAAGTAAAATCATTTTCATCAAAATCAAAAAGAAACCAAGGCATTGTTCTTCATGCTCTCGGCCAAAACAGAACCAGAACACTAAAACTGCTGTATCTCCTTCATTTCTCACTCAAATATTGTGTTCTATAGCTCATTGGAAAGGTATTGAGATGGCCTACAACTCTTGTTCACAAGTCTCGTCCAAATAATCATGGTAAGACCCTCATTTTTACAGTTCTTTAAATCAGACTTTTAGAAACTTCAAAGCCTAACTTTGTGTTCTTGATTTCTTTGGAAAGATCAAGCTTGTAGGAGGCTCCCTAAGGCTTCCTAGCAACTTAACACCTCCCAAGGAAGGTATAAACTTCAAACCCTATCCTTTACTTTATTTGTTAGTAAGTTTAATGGTTGGTGTTGTGAAATGAGAAGCATGGATTGTGATTATTAGTAATTTGGTTTGATTTGGAAGTTTGGTAATTGAAGCTTGATTATAGTTCATAGGTCTTGATTGTGGTTGTTTGAGTTGAAAACCTTGGAGATTATGGACTGATATGGTATGGTTTAGGTGAAGTTTTGTTGTATTGATGGTTATGAGTTGGTTGGTGGTTAATTGGAGTAGTTTAAACATTGGTAATCGCGTAAACATAGCCGTCGTAACGTCCGATTTTCTTTGGACTGTTTTTGTGCATAATATTAGGACCCGAGAACCCCCTGATAGATTATGACCACTGCCATGTTTAGATAGCTCATATTACGAGCTTCATTTTGATATGTAGTTCGTTCGATTCCGATGCACGGTTTAGGAGAAACGACCGTTTCAAGTAACGGCGTTTCGCGAACGAAACTTTTCCCCTCGCCTTAATTTGAAACATAGGTTAAAGACCAAAAAGGGTTAATTAATGTATGAAACATTTATGGTAAGTGTGTTAGGCAGTTGGTAAGACACTCGCGAAGGAATCGCCTTAAAACTCGTAAAGGTTAAATTATTAAAAATGGTGGAGCCGAGGGTACTCGAGTGACTTAAGAGAATCAGTAAGCGCAAAACAAGCGTTAGAGTCTAAGTTAGTTAAAGTATAGATTTACAAGTGACTTTGGTTTAATTCCAACTTACTTGTTGTTTATAGGTTACCAGACTCGTCCCGAGACATTCGTAACCCCCAGTCGCTCAGGCAAGTTTTCTACCCGTTATACTGTTGTTGTGATGTATATATGTATATGCATTATCTTGCGATAGATGCAAGATGTTTATATTAGCAAATGTTGCAATATATTGAAGCATGCTGCTATGGTATATATATGCATGTCTGTTTCATATTCTTTCCATATATAATTGTTGATTCAGTTGATAATACCTATGCTAGAGGATAGCGGTAACTTGCATATACCCTTAGTATAGGGACCCAAAAGGTGGAAATATTTTCTAAACCGGGAGTCGAGGATCCCGAGTATAATATATATATTTATATAAATATATGGTTATAGTTTTCAAAACTATTAATCGAATAAGGTTTATTCGATAACTTTATTTTATTTAATGAATATTATTTTAAATATTCATTCGAGGGCTTATGACTCTTTTATATTATTTATTAAATAGTATTTGAATATTCATTTGAGGATCTATGACTCCAATTATTTGCTGAGATATATTCTTTATTTTATTAAAGAATAATGTTTCGATAATCAAACTTATTTTCGATTATTCAAATAAAGATAGTACTTTCATATAAGTATATCTTTGGTTATTTAATACTCATTTCAAGTATAAGTCTTACAACTTCTACTTCAATTATTTGTATAAAGATTATTCTTTATGGGAATATTATTTAAATAATAATATTCAGATATTTCTTTCATATTGGGACTGATTTATTTTATTAAATCAGCATTACTCCAAACATTCTTAAAAATGTTTTCGAGTCTTCAAAATGATTTTTAAAAGTTAGAGCGGATCCCAAAACTCATTTTTATATTTAAGATCTTCCTTTTAAAGGGGATTTAAATACTCGTTCAAAACCTGAGGGATCCGGCTCTATGGTGTATTTTATATTCGCAACAAGGTTGCTGTTTTGATAAATGAATTGATTACTTGCCCAATATTCGGGAAGTAAGCCCATCTAATTGAGTCGGCATAAGCGACATGCCGGGGTACGGTCTATCAAAGTGTAAGTGGCTGGGTGGCAGTCCATCAACGCGTGAGTGGCCGGGTAACGGTCTAGCGCGAGGTCCTAATGCGGCCAGGGTGATGACCGGTGAGGAATTCATCCATCTACAGTAGAAAAGGTTACTTATTGGTATCTTTGCCTGATCAGCAAGATATCTGGTTTATGCCAAAATTCTTTTCCTTTCCAAAATTTATTGGATATTATAACTCTGTTCATACTTTACATGACAGAGATTTTCAGGAAATGTATGAGATATATATATATATATATGGATATATATATCAGGACTTAATGAAGTATCTCGTAACTTCATTATTTATAATGATATTTCAAAGATTGAATCTATTCAAGTCTTATCTTGTAGTCTCATCTATGTGATGAACCTTTGAAACTGATTATAACTTGAACGGGGGTAGTTCAAGTAGTATTTGGTAAAGATATAAGTATTTTGGGGTATCTTGTAACTTCATCTTTTAAACTTATATCTAGTTAATGATTGTCTTATGAATGACAAAGATTTTCGGAAAAACGTTGAGACAAGGTTAGATATATGAGATCACCTTGCAACGATATTTTTTGTGTATACAGTTATAAACTGGAACTCTGTGTATATTATGGATGGAAGAGGACTTCCAAGATTTTGAAAAGTATATATGTATATATACTGAATATTTTGCGACTTCATCGCATTAAGATATCAAACTTGGTTCATTTCTTTTGACCAAGACTTTCATGAGTACTATGAGAAGGCTCATATACTATTAATCATTATACATATTATTTTGGTGGGCTTGCTGCTCACCCTTGCTTTATTTCTTCATCACACAACAACAGTTAGGAAAGATGGCCAGACTCCAGCAGACCCAGCGCAAGCGCGTGGGAAGCGTCCCGCGTCTTCCCGTTGATGTTGTAGCTGCTATAGCTGCAGAGGTAGATCTATTGTAGATCAGACCATCTACTTTTGAGAATCAATTATGTATAATTATAACTTGTGGCAGATAATGGCAATTAACTGTAAATTTATCAAGTAATCATTTTGGGTTGTAATAACTTTTAAATTGTGGATTCAAAGACTTGTACTTATTTAAATTTCATCTCTGAGACTATAACGGGTTGTGGTGTGTGTTAGTGTGGGGTCACAGCATAAGGTTATTTATTATTAATTAAGTGAAGTGATATTGTGGAAAGAAAGACCGTGACGACCCGGATCCCCGACCCCGGATCTGGGGGTGTTACATTTATATACAGCCAGACCTGGCAAAATGGGTCTAAATCCGAAAAACCGAACCGAAATCTATGAATCCGAGATCCGATCCGAGATTCGAATTATATAATCTGATAATTATCCGAAAACCAAATTAAACCGATCCGAAACTTACCCGAACCGAAAATTTAACCGCAAATGATACGAAATACTAGATCCGATTATAAATTGGAACCGAACAAAACCGATTCAGAATATATTCAAACCAAATATGATCCGAAATAAGTAAAATTCATACTTAAATATATCTTATATTCGTAATAATTTGATTATTTAATTATAAATTAATGTAAAATTACTATATTTAATAAAGAGATATTTTTTTATGTCTCAAAACATGGAAAAATAAATAAGTTATGATCCGAGATATCCGAACCGCATTTAATCTGAACCGAATTTTGTCTGATTTTTATCCGAATTTCATCCGCTTTTGATCCTAATTAGACCCGAACCGAATCACATCCGATCCGATCCGAATGACCTCCAGTTATATCATAATCCGAAAGTGGAACTGATCCAAAATAGATCCGATCCGAAACCGATCCGGTTATCCGATTTGCCAGGTCTATATACAGGTATAAAAACTTTGATATATCTTTTCACAGCTCAGACTTCACGCAGGCCGATCTAGATGTATTGCATCTTGCTGTTTTCTCTATGAATTTGAACGAGTTAATGTTGATCTTATGCACATGACGTCGGTGTTAAACGGCTAATATCTAAACAGCACAGTAGTTGGTCAACACTCTTAGAAGGTTAATGGCCCTGGGAGCCTACGAGACAGCCCAAATCACATAATATACATAAAGGGAGTTGAGCTTGTCTAGGTGACTTAACGGAAAGCCTATATGAGATTGATCACAAAGAACTTGTTAGGAATATGTGTATTAGTTTGATGATAAGTTAAGCAAAACACTTAAGTAGAAATCTAGTGTTTGTAGCCTCAACGGATAAGACCATCTTGGCTATCCGTTGAAGGAGTAGCTTTACTTAGCAATAAGTTTGGTATTGTAGCACATTTCACTCTCTGGTTTCAAGCTGTAATTCTTAGATGTTGTTAGGAAATAATCAGTCATGTTGACTACTAATGGATGTACAAATAGGAGGGCTAATTGTAAATATTTCATGCCTTGTAATTTTGTATAAGTAAAGAAGTGTCAACGGATATTGAAGACCTTCAATGGATAAGAAACAAAGCTTCAACGGATGTCTCTAATACTTCAACGGATAATATCCATCAACGGATAAGTGCTTCAACAGAAAAAGACTTCAACTGATAATGCATCAACGGATAAAGCTTCAACGGATAAAGCCTCAACGGATAGGGTATCAACGGATGAAAGCTTCAACGGATGTTTAGTTCATTAGCAGTTGATAGTGACAATTCACAAGTTGACAGAGGTACATGGGTTGACAGAGACATACTGGAATATGGAAGCCTCTAGGAGGAATCAAGAAAATGCAGCATTTCCATTCTGATGCAAACAAGGAAGTATTCAAAGATTTACAGATTATCCTAAATTGCATTGGATAGAGAAATGAAGAAGAAACATGTGAAGAATCTTTTCAATTGTATTTTACAGTTTGTCTTCACTTGTAAACTTGGTGATATATAAACCAAGTAGCAGCTAGTAATTAGATGTGAATTTTTTCCTGAGCTGTTTAGAAATATCAAAAGAGAAAATCATCTAGTTTGTACTAGGAAGCAGCTGTGATTTAATTTTTGAATCACAGATTTTCTGAAATAACACATCTCTGTTGGAACAACAAATCCACCAGAAAAGTTTTTAAGTTCTTCGTGTTCATTACATTTGTGTTTGAATATATATCTGTCTGCATCAGCTTCAAGCAATTCACACACATTTGATCACTCAAACACTTAGCCTTAGAAACTGCTCAAAACTTGAAAAAGTTTTAAGATTTACATTCAACCCCCTTCTGTAAATCTCATTGTTAGTCCACTGGGAATAACAATTGGTATCAGAGCAAGCTCTTAACATACAAAGAGTTTAAAGATCTATTCTGCTAACATCATGAGTGCACAGAAGAACCCTCCTGTTACCATCATGAATAGGAAGGATATTGGTGTAAAGATCCCAGTCCTGGAAAAGGATAACTATCATCACTGGAAAGTGAAGATGCATTTACATCTTCTTTCTCAAGATGAAAGCTACATCAACTGTATTGAAAATGGTCCTCACATCCCTCACAAAGTAGCCACAGCTGCTACTGCAACAGTTGCTGTTGGACAGTCCATTCCCAAGCCAAGAGCAGAATGGACTATTGAAGACATGGAAGAAATCCGCAAGGATAAGAGAGCCATGAACATTTTGTTTAATGGCTTAGATCAAGATATGTTTGACAATGTCATCAATTGCCAAACTGCAAAGGAAGTTTGGGATACTGTACAAATCATCTGTGAAGGTACTGAGCAGGTCAGAGAGAACAAGATGTAGCTTCTTATTCAACAGTATGAATATTTTCACTTTGAAGAAGGTGAATCATTAAATGATACCTTCAACAGGTTTCAGAAACTGTTGAATGGATTGAAGCTGTATGGTAGAGTGTACCAAGTCAAGGATTCCAACTTAAAATTTCTTAGGTCTCTGCCAAAGGAATGGAAGCCCATGATTGTCTCTTTGAGAAACTCTCAAGATTATAAGAACTTCACACTTGAAAGATTATATGGAATTTTGAAGACTTATGAACTTGAAATGGAGCAGGATGAGCTGTTGGAAAAGGGAAAGGGAAAAGGAGGAACAGTTGCTCTTGTAGCTGACAGTGAGAAGATGGAAGCCAGGAATGAGGAGAAGACAATGCCAAGTCTCAAAATTGGCACAAGCAAATCAGAATCAAGCAAGGGTAAAGAGCAAGTTGCTGAGGATGAAGACAATTCCAGTCAGGATGAATCTGATGATATTGAAGAACATTTGGCCTTTCTGTCCAGGAGGTTTGCAAAGATGAAGTTCAGGAAAAACACAAAGTTCACTAAGCCAAACAAAAACATGGTGGACAAATCAAAGTTCAAATGTTACAACTGTGGCATTAGTGGACACTTTGCAAGTGAGTGTAGGAAGCCAAATTCTGAGAAAAAGAAATTTGAGCAAGTTGATTACAAAAAGAAGTATTTTGATTTGCTCAAACAAAAGGAAAGAGCATTTCTCACTCAAGATGATTGGGCAGCAGATGGGGTAAATGAAGATGATGATGTGGAATATGTCAACCTAGCCCTGATGGCTAATTCTGATGAAAATGAAACTAGTTCATCAAGCAACCAGGTAATTACTACTGATCTCTCTCAGCTTTCTAAACATGAATGTAATGAAGCCATAAATGATATGACCAATGAATTATATCATTTGCACGTTTCCCTTAAATCACTAGCAAAAGAAAACACTAGGATCAAGGATAATAATGTGTTTTTAAGTGATAGGAATGCTGTGTTAGAGGATCAGGTAATTGAGCTTGAAAAGATAAAACTTAAATGCCTGACTGTTGAGAGTGAACTAGCAGAAGCTGTTAAGAAAGTGGAAATTCTTTCTAAACAGTTAGAAAGTGAGCAAGAGGTAATCAAGGCCTGGAACACATCTAGGGATGTTAGTGTTCAGATTGCAAAGGTCCAGGGAATTGAATCATTCTGTGAGGATGCCTGGAAGAAAAACAAAAAGAAGTTAGAATTAATTGATGGATTGTCAACGGATGTGGAATCAACGGATGATGAAAGTTATCCGTTGAAGGAAGAAAAGGAGCATCCGTTGAAGGCTCATCAATTAAAACAGGCAAGTTCTTTTAAAAATAAAAATCTAAATAAAAAGAATGATTCAACTCTCAAGAACTTTGTCAAAGAAGGAGCTAGCACATCCAGAGATGTTAGTAAGGTGAATATAGGACACATGACTTTAGACCAGCTAAAAGATAGGCTTAAGTTGGTTGAGGATAAGAAGGAAACTAAAAGAAAATCTAAAAGAAATGGGAAGGTAGGGATTAATAAATATAACAATTACACACCTGATAGGTATGCTCCTAGAAAAAGCTGTGTGCATTGTAAAAGTGTTAATCACCTATCTGATAATTGCAAATCTGTTAAAAATGCTCCCATGCCTTCAAATCCCTCCATGCCTAACATGTCTATGTCACTTCTATATGCTATGCCTGTTATGTCTCACCAGAATCCCCATACACATTTTGCAAACATGCCATACATTAACAATCCTTATTTTACTGCATTTAGTATGCCTCAAATGCCATACAATATGCCTATGTGGAATAACATGTTTGCACAACCTATGCCTTATCAAATTCAATCAAATGTGTTAAATGATTCCGTGACTAACCCTACACTTCAACCAACCACATCTGAGACCAAGGTTGACCCAAAGTTACCTAAGTCAAAAGATGCAGGAGGAATGAAGTCTAGGAAAAAGACTAACAAGGTTGGACCCAAGGAAACTTGGGTACCAAAATCAACTTGATTGATTTTGTTGTGTGCAGGGACAAAGAAGGAATCTATGGTACTTGGACAGTGGTTTTTCAAGACACATAACAGGAGATTTCACCCTGCTCACAGAGTTTAAGGAGAGAGCTGGCCCTAGCATAACCTTTGAAGATGACAGCAAAGGATTCACTATGGGATATGGCTTGATTTCAAAAGAAAATGTCATCATTGATGAAGTTGCATTCGTTGATGGTCTCAAACACAATTTATTGAGCATCAGTCAACTATGTGACAGAGGGAATACTGTTTCCTTCAATTCTGAAGCCTGTATTGTCACAAGTAAAAAGGACAATAAAGTGGTTCTAACTGGAGTTAGAAAAGGGAATGTGTACTTAGCTGATTTCAACTCTACAGATGCAGAATCCATTACTTGTCTTCTCAGCAAAGCAAGTCCAGTTGAAAGTTGGCTATGGCACAAGAAGCTGTCCCATTTGAATTTCAAGACAATGAATGATCTAGTAAAAAAGGACTTAGTTGGAGGAATGCCTCTAGTGGAATTCACAAGGGATGGACTGTGTGATGCTTGTCAGAAAGGAAAGCAAAAGAAAGTATCATTCAGTAAGAAGCTTGAATCTGCAATTGATGAACCACTACAACTTCTACACATGGATCTTTTTGGACCAGTCAATGTATTATCAATTTCAAGGAAAAGATACTGCCTAGTGATTGTAGATGATTTCTCAAAGTTTTCATGGGTTTATTTTCTTGGATCAAAGGATGAAGCTAGTGAAATCATCATCAATCATATCAAGCAAGTCAACAATCATCCTGATTTCAAAGTAAGGAATATTAGGAGTGACAATGGAACTGAGTTCAAGAATTCAACCATGAAGATGTTCTGTGAAGAAAATGGGATCATGCATGAGTTCTCAGCTCCAAGAACTCCACAACAAAATGGTGTGGTAGAAAGAAAGAACAGATCACTAATTGAAGCTGCAAGGACAATGCTTGAGGAGTCAAAACTCCAAACTTATTTTTGGGCTGAGGCTGTTAACTGTGCATGTTACACTCAGAATATTTCTCTAATCAATCAAGCAAAATGCATGACTCCCTATCAATTATTCAAGAGAAGAAAACCAACTTTAAACTTTCTACATGTCTTTGGTTGCAAATGCTACATCTTAAGGAATCAATCTGATCACAAAGGAAAGTTTGATGCAAAGGCTGATGAAGGAATATTTGTTGGTTATTCTGCTGGAAAATCATATAGGGTCTACAATCTAAGAACCAACATTGTCATGGAATATGTACATGTTGTGTTTGATGATAAAAAGATTGATGGACTAACAGATGAGGGACATCATGAAGAACTCAAATTTGACAACATTGAAATATACTGTGATGATAGTGAAGATGAGAATAATGAAGAAGGCATCTCAAGAAGAATCTAGAATCTGCCTTTGGATAACGCACAGAATGCTGCATCCGTTGAAAGTTATAATTCAGCTTCCGTTGAAAGAAGCAATGCAGCATCCGTTGAAAGACAAAGTGCATCATCCGTTGAAGTTCATAACGAAGCATCCGTTGATCACAGTCTGTCAACGGATAATCAATTCACCTCATCAGTTGATAGAGCTCCCAATTCCTTTCAAAGGATCAGCAACTCAGGGGGAGTTTCAACAAATCAACATTCTATCTCACATCATGACAATACTGAGGCAACCTCATCAAGGGCTAATCTACCACCTCAAAGGAAATGGACCAAGAATCACCCTTTTGAACTGATCATTGGTGATGCTACATCAAAAGTACAAACTAGAAGGGCTACTCAAGATGAATGTCTGTATAGTAGCTTTCTATCACAGGAGGAACCTAAGCGAGTGGAAGAAACTCTTTTGGATCCAGATTGGATTTTAGCAATGCAAGAGGAGCTAAACCAATTTGAGAGGAACAAAGTATGGAAGCTGGTACCCAAGCCAAAGAACAAGAGTTCTATTGACACAAAATGGGTATTCAGAAACAAGATGGATGAAAATGGCATTGTCATAAGGAATAAAGCCAGATTGGTTGCTAAAGGCTATTCTCAACAAGAGGGAATAGATTTTGATGAAACATTTGCTCCAGTTGCCAGACTTGAATCCATCAGAATCTTTCTAGCCTATGCAGCTAATGCCAATTTCAAAGTCTATCAGATGGATGTCAAGAGTGCATTTCTAAATGGGGAATTGGAGGAAGAAGTTTATGTAAGCCAACCTCCAGGTTTTGAAGATCCAAATTCTCCAGACCATGTGTATTATCTGTTGAAAGCACTCTATGGACTAAAGCAAGCACCTAGAGCCTGGTATGAGACTTTGTCAAAGTTCCTTCTTGATAATCACTTCACAAGAGGTACTGTTGACAAAACTCTATTCTTTAGAAATGTTAATGGCTCTAAGATACTTGTACAAATTTATGTAGATGATATTATTTTTGGATCTACAGATGATAAACTTTGTAAAAAGTTTGCTAAATTAATGCAAAGTAAATATGAAATGAGCATGATGGGAGAGCTAACTTACTTTCTTGGTTTACAAGTTAAACAAGTTAGTGGTGGAATTTTCATTAGTCAAACTAAATATATTTATGATCTTTTAAAGAAGTTTGACTTAATGGATTGTTCACCTGCAAAAACTCCCATGGCCACTGCCACTAAGCTTGAATTAAATAAGGCTGAAAAGTCTGTGGATATTACAAGTTATAGAGGCATGGTTGACTCACTTTTATATTTAACTGCTAGTAGACCTGATATTATGTTTTCTACATGTCTCTGTGCTAGATTTCAAGCTGACCCTAAAGAATCTCACTTAGTGGCTATTAAAAGAATTTTCAGATATCTCAAGGGGACTCCAAATCTAGGAATTTGGTACCCTAGAGAGTCTGGTTTTGATCTAATTGGCTACTCAGATGCAGATTATGCAGGTTACAAAATAGACAGGAAAAGCACAACAGGCACCTGTCAATTTCTAGGGAACAAGCTTGTATCATGGTTCAGCAAGAAGCAGAATTCTGTTTCCACATCAACAGCTGAAGCTGAGTACATTGCTGCTGGTAGTTGCTGTGCACAAATACTATGGATGAGGAACCAATTATTTGACTATGGTATGACTGTTAACAAAATTCCAATATTTTGTGACAACACAAGTGCCATTGCCATTACTGAAAATCCAGTGCAGCACTCAAGAATCAAGCACATTGATATCAAGTACCACTTCATTAGGGAACATGTGATGAAAGGTACAGTGGAACTTCATTTTGTTCCAAGTGAAAAGCAGATTGCAGACATATTTACCAAGCCACTTGATGAATCAACATTCACAAGATTAGTAAGTGAGTTAGGTATGCTCAACTATTCATAATCTATGTCATCTATATAATCTGTCTTGTAGCCTGAAATGAATTTGTTGCAAGAACAAAGTTGGCTTTAATCAAGACTTATCCTATCAACGGATATTCCCTATCCGTTGAAATCCAAAATTGTTCTATCAACGGATATTCATTATCCGTTAAAAGATAAATACATTTCTGGTAATTTTATCCTTCAACGGATAAAATGGTGTTGTTCATCAACGGATAACTATTTACCTTATCCGTTGATGTGTCACGTCAGTTACTATAAGTGAGTCACAGCCGTTGATTCTTTTACTCAACCGTTGATACAGATATACAGTGTTGTATGTACTTGTATTTACGGTAGTTTTCAGAATTTCTACAGTTTTATTTATTCTTGAATGGCTGTAACTTACTTAAAAGTATCACTTAATTATTTTATTTATGTTTTAATTCAAGAAAGTATAAAAGCCCAATTGAACTCTTATTTTCGCTTTACGCTTTCTTGCAATCATTATTCTCCTTCTCTCTAAATTCTCAAGTTTTTCTCTGCAACCTCTACTCACAACAATGGCACCAGTAGTCAAAATTATGTCTCAAACAGGATTTGTTTATGAAAAGAATAATTTCATAGTCTTGGTTGAAAAGAATGAAGCCCATTCTGATTATCACAAGATGATGGACTTCATCAAGAACTGCAAACTAAGCTATGCAATGCTGGAAGCCCCAACCATCTACTGTGAGGTGATTGAGGAGATTTGGACAACTGCAGAGTTCAACTCCTCAGATATGACTATTGCCTTCTCTCTCAAAGGTAAGGACTATTGCATTAATTATGATGATATACAATCTTGCTTTAAGTTGCCTGAGAATAATGCCATGACACCACACACTGATAAAGATGTCTCTACAATGCTAGATTCCATAGGCTATGCTTTTGATTCTGCTAGTTTAGGTAGTATTAGAAGGAAAGGCCTTAGAAAAGAATGGAGTTTTCTTGGAGATGCCTTTATTAAGGTTTTCTCTGGGAAGATTAGCAATTTTGATGCTATCACTTCATCTCTTGTTAATATGCTCTATATGCTAGTTTCTGATAGGTACTTTAATTTTAGCAACTGTGTTATGCTAGAATTAGGTTCCAGATTAGGTAACAAAGCTAATAGACCACATAACATCTACTTTGCTAGATTCTTTATGTTATTGGCTAACCATGTTGCTAAAGGTTTGGTTATATCCAATGAGAATAATAAACTCAAATGCTGGGCACAAGAGAAAAGGGTCCTTGCAGACCTTTTGAGAATGAACCTCAACAGCCAGGTGCCATTGGTATACTTGCCAATCATGAATGCACCACAGGTAAGTGAGGTAAATGTTTCTATAACTCCTACTATTTACAACCCCAATGTTTCTTTGCCTTCTAGTGTGGCTATGGAACCTGTGTCTTTGTCCAAACAGGCTCCTACCAAAGCCACCAAATCTAAAGTTTCCAAAGTCAAGTCAAAGAAACCTACCTCTGTTGTTTCTCAAAAGACAACAGTTGTAACAACTACCATAAACCCTGAAGGGAGTGAACAGGGTGTGAGTGGTGAGGGGAGGGGTGAACATCAAAAAGCCCCCCAGGATAAGGTGGGAGAGGTGAGTGGTACCCAAACCAGCCAAGCCACAGTCTCTCAAAAGACTGTGGTGGTTCAAAAGGAGTCCAGCACATCCCTAGTTGCATCCTCCCAAAAGGATGTAACTATTGAAAATAGTCCCCAACCAGGGACACAGAACAAAAGAGGGAGGGACACTGAAGCCACACATTCACCAATTAAAGCCTTTTCAAGGAAGAAGAAGGCCAAAACCCTAGTTTCCACACAAGGGACACACACAGCACATATACATCCACCAGTATCTGTGCCTTCTCAAATTCAGCTTGATGTGATTCCAGCAAATGTGGAATCACAGCCCCATTCTCTCAATATAGAAACACACCATTCATCAAACTCTCCAACACCCTCTCTGGATGTGGATATGATATTCACATCAATCCCTGATTCTCCCTCATTAAAACTCAGGGAGGAGCCCCACTCAAAACCTGATGATCATCATCTTTTAGATGATTTGTTGGATCATCAGCCAATTCTTTCAGATGTAGTTGAAGATTCTGTGTTACCTCACTTAAAATCAATCCACACAGATTCAACAATTATGTCACTTTCTATCTCTACATCATTTCCTTCTTCAACGGATATCTCTCATCCGTTGACAAGTGGTTGTTCTTCAACGGATAAGCTTAACAGCAGTTATCCGTTGATACCATCAGTTTCTACTTCAACGGATACTCCCTATCCGTTGATGGCCTCTACACACTTAACAGAAACAATTCCAACTGTAGAGGACATGGCAACTGTACAATCACTTTTAGGTTTGAGGGAATGGAGTGATCTTTTGAGTGAGAGGCTGGGTTGCTCCCAGGCAAAAGGAGAGGTTGAGAGTCACCAAATGCATGCTATTTCTTCCAGCATGGCAAAAGTGAGTGAGAGGAGTGCCACCTTAGAAGGTGAAGGTGAGGGTGTGAGGGTGTGTGTGAGCCAGGGGGAGCCCCTGATGCAAGAACAGAGAGAAATTGAGAGAAAGGCGGGTACAGAAGCTATAAGGATGGATCCAGCCATTGCTAGTGAGTTAATGAAAGTGGATGATGCAGATAAGGAAAGACAATTTCAGCAACATTACAAAGCTGTCATTGATAACATTTCCTTAGGTGCTGACACTTTTACTCACCCTGTTTTAGCCTATTAATTATTGGCTGCTCAGGGCAATGTGGAGGCAGAACAGACACTACACATTGTACACACTTCAGAATCTCTTCTCAGAGACAAAGCTGCTGTCAACAGGCTGCCTTCTCAAGCTGGTGAGCCATCTGAAGAATTTGGAGTAAATTCTAATGATGATGACTCTAATTCTTTGAATGAGAGCATGAACTTAGGGGGAGTAACAGGCCCAAGTTCTGTTCCTGATCTTCCTGCATGGGCATGGGCAAAACCATCAACACCAGGAGAGTTTGGTGTCACTTTGGTCAGACAAGTCATGACAATTCAGCAGGCCCTTCAGGAGACTCAGGATGCTGGTACCAAGGCAATTCATCAAGCTCATCTGGAATCTCTGCATCTCTTGCAGTTGCAGCATTACCAGCAAAATCTAAGTGTGGATGAGCTCAAGCTGGACATTGCTGATCTGAAATCCTACAATGCTGAGAAATTGGATTCAGTTATACCCTATGGTACTATGCAAGATTTGTTGGGGAGACTGAGGAAAGCATCTGATGCTGACAAGAGGCTGGCCGGATTGGAAGATAGGGTTCAAATTATTGAAGACTCTATGGTCACCATTCTTCAGAATCAACAAACTCAAACAGATCTACTCATGCAGCTGGCACAAGCACAAGGCTTGACTCCTACCCTTGATGATAACAAAAAGGGGGAGAATAAAAGGGAAGGGGAAGGAGAGCCATCTACAACAGTTCAGATTTCTCAAGTGCTAGTTCCTGTTATCACAACTTCTCCACCTATTCAAGTCAAAGGAAAGCTAGATGGAATTGATCTAATCCAGATAGCAGCAGCTGAATTGCAAGTCAAAGAGCAAAGGAAGAAGATTGATGAAAAGATGCAACTAATATTTGGTTCTACAACTTCTCAATCACAATCTGTGAAGCATAGCACAAAAGTGGAATCAATTATTATGGAACTCAAGCCAGTAGGGAGGCATAAGGATGGAGAAACTTCTTCCAAAGATCTGCAACCTATGGTTCTCAAGCCCAACAACAGATCCAATAAGGACTCTACAAAGAATCCTCTAAAAGAGGTGGATTTTCCTCTTCCAAAAGCTGATGAGAACAAGCTTTTAGGTAGAAGAATTGTATATTTCAAAGAGACCATGGATGAGGCTGTAAGGAGAAACATGGCTATTATCTTCAGAGAGGGAAAGAGCATATGTGTGATGCAAGGACATCCCAAATTCTCAATAGCCAAGAGGGAAGAAACCAAAAGGTTGAAGGAAGAAGCCAAGCAGCTAAAGGCTAACAAAAGAGCACAAGCAAAGCTTGAAAAACAGCTAAAGTCAAGTCAGGCTGAAATACAGAAAGAAATTGAAGACAAAGGTGAAGATGAAGCTATGGGGAACATGGTTGGTACTGAGATGGAGGAAAGAAGTAAGGAAGAATGGCATAAAGGGAAAAGAAAGATGGTGGATAAGACTGAAGAAACCCAATCAATATCCAAACCACTACCCTCTATTCTTGAACCCATTGTACCTGACCACTTCATGAACATTCATGGTGAAACAATCATTCCCAAGGAGGAACCAATTGATTGGGACACCATCAAATTGCCCACCTTCCTAACCTCTTTTACACCATCAAAGAAGCAGAAAAGTAGAATCAAATCAACACCCTCTAAAGCCTCAATCAAATTCACACAGAAGCCTAAGCCTAAACCTCAAACCTCTAAAGATGATTATGTTCACATATGTGACATAAAAGAATTTTCAAACATTGAACTCTATCTGGATGAGCTGGAGGATGTAAGGGGAATAGCTGCCTACAGACAGCTACCAGAAAGACTAGTGTTCAAATACAAAGGAGCTGGGGAAAGAACATGGCCTCTTCACAGAATTCTGAATGAAGGCTATTCTACCTTGATTAGAGTCTACTCAGCCATACAAAAGGATTCTGGCTTTACCAGGACTGCCAAGACTAAGATTCTCAATAAGATTGCCAACATAAGGAAAACTTGGAGGGAGCCCAATGCCTTGCCTAGAACTTTACTCATTCAAGAAAGAGGAATTACAATTCACAAATCACCTCATTGGTTGATGGAGTTCAGAGACAACAAAGGAGTCAGAAGATTTTTCAGAATTGAAGATCAGCTAAAGATTGCCAGTAATGAAACTCTCAAGGATATGTAATCTAAGTTAGATATCAATGAAGAAGATGAAGCTGAATTCTACAGACAACTTCAACTTCAAATAGAGGAGAATGACAGGAGGCTAGGAAAGAAAACCAGGGATCAAAGGAAAAGAAAGTAATTTGCTCAGGCTAAAGGAGCACCCTTGGAAACAATGTAATTCTTCAATTTTATCTCAGCATATACACCTTTGTAGCACTTTTGAATTTCTGCTTTGTTACAGTTTATATATTTGTTAAGTATTTTGTTATCATCAAGCTAAACCCAAATTTATGCCTACAGTTCTAGTAGACATAAATAGGGGGAGATTGTTAGGAATATGTGTATTAGTTTGATGATAAGTTAAGCAAAACACTTAAGTAGAAATCTAGTGTTTGTAGCCTCAACGGATAAGACCATCTTGGCTATCCGTTGAAGGAGTAGCTTTACTTAGCAATAAGTTTGGTATTGTAGCACATTTCACTCTCTGGTTTCAAGCTGTAATTCTTAGATGTTGTTAGGAAATAATCAGTCATGTTGACTACTAATGGATGTACAAATAGGAGGGCTAATTGTAAATATTTCATGCCTTGTAATTTTGTATAAGTGAAGAAGTGTCAACGGATATTGAAGACCTTCAACGGATAAGAAACAAAGCTTCAATGGATGTCTCTAATGCTTCAACGGATAATATCCATCAACGGATAAGTGCTTCAATGGATAAAGACTTCAACTGATAATGCATCAACGGATAAAGCTTCAACGGATAAAGCCTCAACGGATAGGGCATCAACGGATGAAAGCTTCAACGGATGCTTAGTTCATTAGCAGTTGATAGTGACAATTCACAAGCTGACAGAGGCACATGGGTTGACAGAGACATACTGGAATGTGGAAGCCTCTAGGAGGAATCAAGAAAATGCAGCATTTCCATTCTGATGCAAACAAGGAAGTATTCAAAGATTTACAGATTATCCTAAATTGCATTGGATAGAGAAATGAAGAAGAAACATGTGAAGAATCTTTTCAATTATATTTTACAGTTTGTCTTCACTTGTAAACTTGGTGATATATAAACCAAGTAGCAGCTAGTAATTAGATGTGAATTTTTTCCTGAGCTGTTTAGAAATATCAAAAGAGAAAATCATCTAGTTTGTACTAGGAAGCAGCTGTGATTTAATTTTTGAATCACAGATTTTCTGAAATAACACATCTCTGGTGGAACAACAAATCCACCAGAAAAGTTTTTAAGTTCTTCGTGTTCATTACATTTGTGTTTGAATATATATATGTCTGCATCAGCTTCAAGCAATTCACAAACATTTGATCACTCAAACACTTAGCCTTAGAAACTGCTCAAAACTTGAAAATTTTTTGAGATTTACATTCAACCCCCTTCTATAAATCTCATTATTAGTCCACTGGGAATAACAGAACTTCAAAACAATTATGGTAATCCCAGTCTTTAATATATCAACATCAGTTTCATTAGAAAGAAGAAATGTCATGATTAAGAAGTAAGAACACTTCAACTTGTAGTAATACTGATGAACCAATGACATGCAAGACAGAATTTAAAAATTCCACCTACCAAATTCATAATTTAGGCAAATGCATGGTAGTCCTAATATTGTTTTAAATTTGAGTCATTAAGTTCAGATGACAGTCTTATAAGAACTTGATTATGGTTTTAAAAGTATCTTCATATTAGTCTTTTGCTATGGATTCACTACGATTTACGAGACAGAGATAAGGATAAGGAAGAAATTGTACTGAATAATATTAATACTGGTTACAGGATAGATTTGCTACAATTCGAGATGTAGCCTCTCCTACAGTTAACTCCCACAATTATCAACCTGCCTATAATTGTAAACCCTACTTCCTTTTATCCTCCCCACTTTCTCCTAACAAAAGACTATTCTGCCCTTCTTCAAAAATAACAAGTCTTCAGTCTATTTGGGCTTCAATAGCGTGGGCTTTCTTACTCTTGGGCCTTCTCACATATGTGAACAGTATAGGTGGCTGGCCTGGGTTTATAGCATTACCCGCGGCCCATACAGCCACCTTGTCCTCAAGGTGGAAAGAAGGGAATCTACTGTCCAACTCTACAAACTGCTCCCAGGTAGCTTCATACTCCGGTAACCCCTCCCATTGAATTAGCACTTCCACAGCCGCAGAGGGAGTTGCTATGTTTTTTCGCACCCCTAGTACCTTCTGAGGAGTGCCTTCCCAGACTAGTGTGGCACTTATATTGGGAGGTAGGATTGATGTAGCATTGGATTGACCCACTGCTTTCTTTAATTGAGAAACATGGAATACTGGGTCAATTCTCGAAGTGGGTGATAGCTGCAGTTTATATGCCACCTTACCTACACGCTGGATCACATCGAATGGGCCATAATAACGAGGTGCCAACTTGGCACAAGCTCGCGTGGCTACTGACTGTTGCCTGTACGGTTGCAGTTTGAGGTAGACGAGGTCTCCTACCTGGAACTCCAATTCTCTACGAGACTTGTCCTCTTGGTTTTTCATACGCTGTTGAGCCTGTAATAATTGTACCTTCAACTCATCAATAATAGCATCTCATTCCTGTAACTGATCTTCAATGGCAGAGAGCCCTGTGCTTCCAGGAATGAATTTGATTAATGGTGGGGGATCTCTACCATACAAGGCCTTAAAGGGAGTGAAACTCGTAGACACATGGTACGAAGTATTATACCAATACTCCGCCCAAGATAACCAATTTGCCCAAGTTCTTGATTTGCCATTAATAAAGCTCCTCAGATAATTTTCCACACATTTGTTAACCACCTCTGTTTGACCGTCGGTTTGTGGGTGGTATGCGGTACTGTGATGCAACATTGTACCCTGTAGCCTAAAAATTTCTTTCCAAAAGAGACTGAGAAATACCTTATCACGATCTGATATAATAGTGGTGGGGAAACCATGGAGGCGTACCACTTCCCGAATAAAAATCGAGGCAACTCCTTGAGCTGTGAATGGGTGTTTTAAGGGCAGAAAGTGTGCATATTTTGTGAGACGGTCGACTACCACCAGTACCGAATCCCAACCTTGCGATTTTGGTAGCCCCTCGATGAAATCCATCGACAACTCATCCCAAACAGTTGATGGTATTGGTAGTGGGTTAAGGAGACCCGCTGATTTGAGTGCAGATGATTTGATTTGTTGGCACACCTTACATGCCTGCACATATTGGGTCACTGCCTTCCTCATGCCCACCCAGAACCAAGTGGATGCAATACGCTGATATGTCTTGAATTCGCCTGAATGGCCCCCCATGGGCGTATCATGATACGTGTGCAATAATTTGGCAATGAGAGAACACCTTGACGGTAATACAATTCTTCCATTAAACCTTAAAATCCCATGCTCCAAGGTGTATCCCTTGGCCACCACTTGTCCTTTTTCCAAATCTGCTTTGAGTTTCTTAATAAAGGGATCTTCTTTGATAATTGCTTGTACCTCCTCCCAAGGTGTGCCCCCAGTAGTGATTAGAGTACTAAGTTCCCCAACAGGCCCAGACTGCCGAGAGAGGGCATCTGCCACACGATTTGAGGCCCCAGACTTGTAATGAATTTCAAAGTCAAAGCCCATTAATTTGCTGACCTACTTCTGGTATTCCGGGCCTACTTCTCGTTGTTCCATCAAAATTTTCAGGCTTTGTTGGTCGGTTCTCACAATGAAATGTTGCCCGAGCAGGTAGTGTTTCCATTTGAGTATGGCTAGTACAATCGCCATTAGTTCCTTTTCGTATATGGATTTAAGTCGGGCTCTTGTTCCTAGGACCTTGCTGTAATATGCAATGGGGTGTCCTTCCTAAAGTAAAACAACTCCCAACCCAAAACTAGAGGCGTCAGTTTCCACAATAAAAGCCTTGTTGAAGTTGGGCATAGCCAGAATAGGAGCTTGCGCCAAAGATCGTTTCAATAGCTCGAATGAAGCTGTAGCATTTTCAGTCCACCCAAAGTGATCCCTTTTCATCTGGTCCGCTAAAGGACGAGCTATTGTTGCATACCCAGCTATAAATTTTTGGTAGTAACCCGTTAACCCTAAAAAAGAACGTAACTATTTCAAATTTTTGGGTTGTGGCCACTGTAGCATTGCCTCTATCTTACTTCCATCGACTGCAACCCCCTGATCTAAAATCACGTGTCCCAAATATGCTAACTAAGTCTGCCCAAACTCACACTTATCCTTGTTGGCATACAGCTGGTGCTCTTGTAACGTTTGTAACACCGTGGCCAAATGTCGCTGGTGTTGTGTTGCATCAAGACTGTAAACCAGAATATCATCAAAAAATATGAGGACAAAACGACGGAGATAAGGCTTGAAGACGGTGTTCATAAGGGCCTGAAAGGTAGCAGGCGCATTCTTTAACCCAAAAGGCATTACTAAGAATTCGTAATGCCCCTCATATGTTCGGAAAGCCGTTTTCGTTACATCACCTGCCTTTACTCGAATTTGATGGTAACCCGACTGGAGATCTAATTTAGAAAAAAATTTAGTTCCATGAAGCTCATCTAATATCTCATCAATCACCGGTATTGGAAACTTGTCAGCCACTGTTACCTTGTTCAAAGCGCGGTAATCCACGCAAAACCTCCAAGATCCATTTTTCTTCTTCACTAAAATCACTGGACTGGAAAATGGGCTATTAGATGGTTGGATAATTCCTGCGTGCAGCATGTCCCACACTAAAGCCTCAATTTTGTTCTTTTGAGCCTGGGAGTATCGATAAGGCCTCACGCTCACTGGGTCTGTTCCTTCCTTGAGAGTGATACCATGCTCGTGTCCCCTCGAAGGTGGCAATCCCGGAGGCATCTCAAAAACAGTCTCATAATTCTGCAGTGTAGTGCTAAGAAAGACAGGGACTTCGTGTTTGCCTTTCTCTTCAGCTCCTGGCTGTTTATTAGCAGACAGCTCGTTGAGCTCAACCAGAAAACCTTTTCCTTCTTTCTTTAAGGTTTTGAGCATGGCTTTTAGAGATATTAATGAACGCCCCAAGCTTGGATCTCCTTGAACTGTCACTTGTTCTCCACCGACCATAAATTTCAATGTTTGGGTCTTCCAATTTGTTATCACCGTACCCAATTTCTCTAACCAAGCTACACCCAAGATCACGTCGGAATTACCCAAATCCAACGGCAGAAAATCCTCCACTACGGTTATAGTAGGCAAGTGCACCATTACCCCATTGCATTCTCCTTCTCCACCTGCCATTTCCCCATTTCCCAACGACACGCCAAACTTCCCTGTTTTAACCACTGATAACCCTAGTTTTTTAACCGCATTGGTGGATATAAAATTGTGGGTTGCCCCAGGATCCACCATTACCACCACATCTTTGCCCAGAACCTCGCCTCGCAACCTCAGAGTTTTTGGATTAGTGATTCCCACAACCGAATTTAAGGAAATTTCAGGTGGGATCTCTTCATCTTCACTCGGTAATACAACCAGACCCTCCTCCTCCAACTCATCATTTCCCCCTTGCTCAGTCTCCCCCAACCTCACCCTGCATTAAGATGACACTCAACTCACGTTTCTTATAACGATGACCTGCCGACCACTTTTCCTCACACCTGAAGCATTCCCCTTTTTCTCGTTTCGCCTGTAATTCCTTCTCAGTTAATCTCCAAAACTCCCCCATCGGTTTGGCTACTGGTAAATTACTCATACTCCTTCCAGACGGACTAGGGGTGAAGAGGATGACTGGGAATAAACTGACACTGAACGACTACTTGAACTGGGAAAACTGGACTGAGATTTAGATGAGGTTGAATACCATGTACCTGATTTGAATGGATTTGTGCTCACACCACTCGCTTTACGGTTCCCATTACATCTCAGCTTCTTTTCTACTTTTACGGCCAATTCCATAGCATGGTCCAAATTAATCGGGCCTAACACACGCACTTCTGTTTTAATCTCATCCTTTAAACCGTTGATAAATTGGGCCAGTGCAATCTCTTCCGGAACTCCTGTTAGAGGGGCCATCAATTCAATGAAACGCCTTCTATATTCCACTACATCTGTTTGCTGTTGGTGGTGGAGCCACTATTCTTGTAAGCTACCCATAGATGATGGTCGGAACTGCCACAGCAACATGGACTTCAACTCTGTCCAATTCCGGATGGGACGACGCCTGTCTTCCCATTGAAACCATAGTAACGCATCCCCATCTAATGATACCACCGCCGCTTCCAAAGATTCCTCTTCTCCCAATCGGTAGAAATGAAAGTAACGCTCTGCTATCAAAATCCAGCCATCTGGGTTCATTCCATCGAACACCGGTAAATCCAGTTTTTTCACCTTCCAATTTCCTCCCACTGGGTCCCCAAACCGACCCGATCCAAACCCGAATTTACGGCCCGACCCAGTCCCTGACCCGAGACCAGATCCATAACCAAAACCCTCCTTTCGACCCGCTCCACTCCCTTCGACACCCTTCCCTGACCCATTTAATTGAGTCGCCTCATTCACCTTCATGGACAACACCGTCGATCTCATCTCTTCTTGGAATTGCTCCTGTTCCTCCTTAGATATGTTGATTCTCATCTCAACCCGCTGCATAGCCTGGTCCAACATGACAGATAGATGCTCTATAAGGGAACTTTGTAGGCTTCTGGTCGCATTATTAACGGCCGTTGCTATTTGTTCCCCGTGGGTTATCCGTAGCTCTTCGATCCCCTTCTCAAGCTGCTCAATATGAGCTTGATTAAATGGCGGCGCAACCATTTCTCCTTGGATCTACTGCTCTAATACCAATTTTCTATGGATTCACTACGATTTACGAGACAAAGATAAGGATAAGGAAGAAATTGTACTGAATAATATAAATACTGGTTACAAAATAGATTTGCTACAATTAGAGATGTAGCCTCTCCTACAGTTAACTCCCACTATAATCAACCTGCCTATAATTGTAAACCCTACTTCCTTTTATCCTCCCCACTTTCTCCTAACAAAAGACTATTCTGCCCTTCTTTAAAAATAACAAGTCTTCAGTCCATTTGGGCTTCAATAGCGTGGGCTTTCTTACTCTTGGGCCTTCTCACATATGTGAACAGTATAGGTGGCTGGCCTGGGTTTATAGCATCTTTTTACCCTTTATAATACACAAGCTTGAGTTTGTTTACACTGTTATGAAAAGATAAGGATTATCCTAATTATTAGTTAACACATCTATATCTACAAGTACATCAACTACTAGTTGTTTGACAATGATATCCTTATCTTTGGATTACAAATGTTAGTTGCGATTATCCAGCTGAGGTCTTAATAAGTCTAGATACTGAAGTTCTTCTTGACAAGCTAGCCCCCAGCTGCACATACTGAAATTCTCTATTTAAGGCAGCTCCGAAAACACATCTTGAACAATTTCATACGAACACCATATCGCCTGCAAAAACGTACACAGCCAAATAATGAAAACCTATGTGCCTAACTAAACACACAGAAGATTGCACTATATCTATTTACGATGAAACTGTATTCATAACTAAACACAGAAGATGAAATGATGAACAATTTCATCTTGAATTTTGATTGCACTATATCTATTTATGATGAAACTGTATTCATAGACATAGAACCTGATTGTGTATTGATGAGCAACACGCAGAAGATGATGATAAGAGCAAGACGAAGACGATGATCGGTAACAGTAAAACGAAGATGATGATCAGTAGTGCATTGATCAAGTCACCATAGCTCTGATACCATAAAGGTTTTGTAAAGAACTCTTTAGCTCAATATATCAATATATGAATAATGTGTTTTACAGATTTACAGAAATGAAAAATGTCATCCAAATTTTTAACTTACAGGGAAACTATAGCTGGTTATATACAAGAAGAGAGTAAGAATTTTCTAACTAACTTTTGGCGGGAAAAGAAACCAACTGACTAAACTTTTCTTACTCACTAAGCTAAGCTAAATAATTTATATTTATCAAGTAATGTTGATTGACTTTGACCAATGTGATATTGCATTACTAATATCCCCCCTCAAGTTGGGAGGTGTAGCAGAAGAAACCATCCCCAACTTGGACAACAGTTCCTTAAATTGAGGTAAATGAACTATCTTTGTAAGAACATCTGCCAATTGGTTCGTAGTAGGGTGATAACTGAGTTGCAGTAGACCTTCCAGCACTTTATCCCTTGTGAAATGACAATCAATTTCTATATGCTTTGTTCTCTCATGAAAGACTGGATTCCTGGCAATATGAAGAGCAGACTGATTATCACAGTTGAGTTGAACAAGTTTTAATCCATGAATGCCTAGTTCTTCCAACAATCTGACTTTCCAAACAACTTTAGAAGCAGCAGAAGCCATTGCTCTATACTCGGCCTCAGAAGAAGATCTGGACACAGTGGACTGCTTCTTTGATTTCCATGTAATAGGAGAATTTCCGAGTAATAAAACATAGCCAGTAACAGATCTTCTAGAATCAGGACATGAAGCCCAGTCTGAATCAGAAAAGGCCTGAAGAGTTATAGCAGTAGAAGCCTTAAGCAAAATCCCTTGACCTATGGTAGCATTTAAGTATCTCAGAGTGTGTAACAATGCATCATAATGAGGAACTCTTGGAGCCTGTAGGAACTGACTCAACACTTGAACTGTATAGCTCAGATCAGGTCTAGTATTTGTTAAAAAATTTAATTTCCCAACTATTGACCTGTAGAGCTCTGCATCTTTAAATAATGGTCCATCATCTGCTGTTAATCTAAGATCAAGAGATAGAGGAGTAAGAGCTTTCTTAGACAAATCATCATCAATAAGCTGCAGAATCTCCTTTGTATATTTTGTTTGACTAAGAACAGTCCCTTCAGGAAGATAAGACACCTCAATGCCTAGAAAATAGTGCAATACTCCAAGATCCTTAATAGTGAATTTGGCATGTAATTGCTGCTTGAGAGCTGTTATTTTAGTAAGATTACTACCAGTGACAAGAATGTCATCTACATACACAGCTACAATGGTAATATTAGTCTTGTCTTTGCAAATAAACAAGCTATAATCCAATTTTGACTGATAAAACCCTTGACTAATAAGCTCATCAACTAAAGTTTCATGCCACTCCCTAGAGGCCTGCTTTAAACCATAAATTGACTTATTGAGTTTACAGACCTGATTAGGAGTGTGGACAATACCTTCTGGAACTCTCATGTAGACCTCCTCCTTTAAGGTGCCATGCAAAAAAGCATTATTTACATCCAGTTGATACATCTTCCAATTATTATGAGCAGCCAATGCTATCAAACATCTTACAGTGCTCATTTTAACAACAGGAGAAAAGGTTTCTTGATAATCTATTCCATACTTCTGTGTAAATCCCTTGGCCACTAGTCTAGATTTACATCTCTCAAGAGTTCCATCAGACTTTAATTTCACTTTGTACACCCATTTACATCCTATGGGTTTCTTTCCTTTTGGTAAATCAACCAGTGTCCAAGTATTGTTATCTTGCAAAGCCTGTATTTCTTTCTGCATGGCATCTGTCCAAAGTGGATCACCAGATACCTCTAAATAAGAAGTTGGCTCAGTAATGTGGATGGAATTAGAGACAAAATTGGAATGACTTTCAGGCATCATATTCCTTGAAACAAGATTACACCAGTGCACATCAGAATTAAGGCTGAACATACACTGATAGTCTTTTAAGTATGAGGGAGTGGTCTTAAGTCTAGTGGAATGTCTGAGAGGTAAAGAAATGGTAGAAGTAGATATATCACTAGGATCAGATGAAGATGAATTTGTATGAGAATGAACAGAATCTTGTGATGAATACTTGTTGGGAATATGATTTGTAGAATTGCTATTGAGGACAGAGTTTGATGTTAAAATATGATCTGAATCATAATCTGTTTGAGTAGTAATGGGAAGAAATAAGGAATCTGTATATGTATTCATGGTGGAATTGGTAATCAAATGAAATAGAAAGTGAGATTCATAAAATATGACATCTCTGCTAACTGTAACAGTATTAGTTAGCAAATCTAAAACTTTATACCCTTTTTGGTTAACTGGATATCCTAAAAATACAGTCGGGGAAGCTCTATTATCAAATTTGGATCTGTTGACTTTGATAGTAGAAATGTAACACAAGCATCCAAAACACTTAAGATCTGACAGAATGGGTTGAGATTTATGTAATTTGTAATAAGGAGTTGAAAAATTAATGCTGTTTAAGGGCATTCTGTTGATCAAATAGGTGGCACAAAGTATGCACTCACCCCAATATCTGGCAGGAAGTTTAGACTGAATATATAATGCCCTGGCTGTTTCTAAAAGATGCCTATGCTTTCTCTCCACAACTCCATTTTGTTGTGGAGAGTATGCACAAGTAGTCTGATTGATGATCCCTTCTTTTAAATACAACTCTTGCATTTTTCCAGCAGTAAGTTCTAAGGCATTATCAGATCTGACACAAAGTATAGAAGTATGGAATTGGTTTTTAACATATGAAATGAAATTTTGGAACACAACTGGAACATCAGATTTGTGCTTGAGAAGATGAATCCATGTGAATCTACTAAAATCATCGACAATTGTAAGAAATTGATTACAACCAGATGTAGTTTTGACCTTATAAGGTCCCCAAACATCTATATGTAAAAGTTGAAAGATAGCAGTAGTTTTAATGCTACTTGTTGGAAAGGGATTTCTAGTTTTCTTAGCTAATGGACAAACTTGACATAAGTGTTCTGAACTGAATGACTTTACATCACAAGAAGGAACAATTAAACGCATTTGAGGAAATGGTAAGTATCCTAGTCTCACATGCCAGAGAGAAGCAGAATGTGAGCCTGTAGCAGAAGATGAACTGAGACAAGCTTGAATAGGTGGATAAGAATTCTTCAAAATAGCTTTGTCCACACTATACAAGCCATTACTCAATTTACCAAGAAGAGTTGGACCTTTCTGAGAATGGTCCTGAATGAGAAAACAATCAGAGTTGAATATTAATTGACATCCAAGATCAAGACACAGTTTATGAGTGGAAATAAGTTTAAATTGAAAAGTAGGAACTAGTAAAACATCTTTGAGCAAGATATTACCATGAAGTAAGACATTTCCAATGTGTGTAACTGGCACTTTACTACCATTAAGAATAGTGATAGTATTGTCAATATCAGAAATAATAGAATATTGATAAAAATCATCTATTATGTTGGTGATATGATCTGTAGCTCCACTATCAAGTAACCATTCAGATTTAGAGCAAGAAAGTAAGCAAGTCTTACCTGTAAGTAGAGCATTGTGAGAATCAGTAGCAGAATCAGATGTTTGAGTGTCTGAAATATGTTGTCTGTTCAAAATGTCCATGAGCTGATTGTACTGTTCTTGAGAAATATTGTTAGATTGATGAGTAACTGTATTGGAATGGTTATCTTCCTTGTGTTCAACTGGTGGAATGGAGACATCAGAATTTGGAACAAGAGCAGCTATCCTTTGATCTTTGTTGCCTCTAAAATTTGTCAGAAAGCCATGTATCTTAAAGCATCTATCAATGCTATGTCCTGGTACTTGACAATGAGTACAGTAGTAATTGGAGCCAGGTTTGGTAGCAAATCTCTTATTCCCATTACCACTATTACCATTGAAATTTGGTTGTCTGAATTGAATACTTTTGTTGTTGCTCCCTGAGAAACTTCCTTGTCTATTAGCAGATCTGTCATTATCAAAACCTCTTCTTCTATCAACTAGAAATGCCATTGATTCATTCTGATTGGAAACCTGAGAAATTTCCTTGTGTCTTTCCTCTTGAGCAAATAGCTTATAAGCAGCTGAAACATTTGGCAATGGTTGCATCATTAAAACATTTGCCCTTACTGCAGCAAAATTGTCATTTAGTTTCATCATGAACTGCAATAGTTTCTGATCCTGTTGTCTGTCCTATATTCTTTGAGTCAAATTACAAGTGCATTTTTTGCAAGTACAGACTGGGAGAGGGTTGGCATCTGATATACCATCCCAAACTGTCTTGATTGCAGTGAAGAATTCTGAGATATTCTGGGAACCTTGTACAATTTCTGATAATTTCTGCTCTAAAGAATACACTTCTGTCATAGAAGCATATCCATAACGTTCTTCTAAATCGTACCAAATCTCTCTAGCAGTTTGCAGAAACAACACACTTTTTGCTATAGTGACATCAAGATTGAAAATAAGCCAAGAAATGACAAGATCATTGCACCTCGCCCAAAACTTGTATTCTGGTGAAGTTTTGTCAAGAATTTCAATCGTTCCATCAACGAAACCAATCTTATTTTTGGCTGATAATACTAACAGCATTGATCTTTTCCAGTTATTAAATCCGTTTCCATCAAACTTAACAGAAACTAATTAAGTCGAAGATGCATCAGAAGGATGTATGTAATACACACTAGATGGATCATGATTGTTGACAGCGATATTTTGATCAGTAGAAGTAGAATCAGAAGTGGAAGCCATGTTTAATCAAGGTTGATACGAACAAATGTATCAAGGTTTTCTCAGAGAAAATTTGACAAACAGTTGATGCGCAATCGGAATTTCAACAAATGTTTGATACAAATCAGCGATGAAATTTCTCAGAAATATCTATGATTCAACAGGTAATCACAAATTCTAGATGTATAAAGAAAATCGACAGGATTCAGAAAAATAATCGACCAAATGGTCAATTTTAAGCAAATCAAAACTAAGAAAATTGCAGAAATATTCAGAGAAATGAATTTTTATTACACTATATCTATTTACGATGAAACTGTATTCATAGACATAGAACCTGATTGTGTATTGATGAGCAACACGCAGAAGATGATGATAACAGCAAGACAAAGATGATGATCGGTAACAGTAAAACGAAGATGATGATCAGTAGTGCATTGATCAAGTCACCATAGCTCTGATACCATAAAGGTTTTGTAAAGAACCCTTTAGCTCAATATATGAATAATGTGTTTTACAGATTTACAGAAATGAAAAATGTCATCCAAAATTTTAACTTACAGGGAAACTATAGCTGGTTATATACAAAAAGAGAGTAAGAATTTTCTAACTAACTTTTGGCGGGAAAAGAAACCAACTGACTAAAATTTTCTTACTCACTAAGCTAAGCTAAATAATTTATATTTATCAAGTAATGTTGATTGAATTTGACCAATGTGATATTGTATTACTAATAGACAGCAAGATCAAATGCACCTTCATTACTTCATTTAGGTTGTAAGCTCTAATCATTAATGAAAAAATGTTTGAAAAAGTTGATGCTTGACACGATATCAGACACTTTCAAAGCAAATTTGTATCAACAACAAAAGAAACCAGCTAATGAGCCAAATCATGATAACACAGTCTAAACTACCACAAGATATCGAGTAATGGTGTGTGCCCAACTATTTTCTCCAGATATTTCAAACAATTAGACTCCCTGTTATCAGCAATGATAAACTTGCCTGCTCCAATAAATCTTAACGTTAAAGTTTTAACTAATCCAAAATCCACACTTGGACTTGTAGTTCAGGCACAATCGTCATCTTATTGGATTATCTTTTGGCAAGAATTTGTGAACCGAAAGTCTCCCTTATTACTCAAACTCCCTCTACTACGTACTGCGATTATGGTGAGAATTCACAAACTTCGCAGTTTAACATGTGTAGTAATCCTTATTACTCCTGTAAATCTGTAATCCTCATGAAGACAATCAAAGAGATAGTCTAAAGGAAGGAATGCAGAGAATTGTTACTGAGAGTTTTAACCTTATCCAGGAGTATGGAATGGCTACACTGTTTACCCTGATTACATTCCATGAGCATGAGACCATAAATAGGCTCAACTAAATGACAAACTAAGAGACAGTTGTTAAGACCCAGACAATCTCATCCATACATCAATAACAACCTTAATGTTCCAATGAGACAAAAGTAGAAAATACTAGGAAAGCAGTAAAGGACAATAAAACAGATCAGCAGAGTAGAAAATACACTAGTATTTCCTCAATACTCCCCCTCAAGCGATAGGGGAGCCCTTGGATGAGACTGTAAGCTTGTTCAAATGAGCATTGTGTAAACCAACTGACAGCTGCTTGGTGAAGATGTCCGCCACCTGTTTTTGAGAAGACACATGAGTAGTCTTAATGTTTCCAGCTTTGACTTGATCACGAACGTAGTGACAGTCTAATTCAACGTGCTTGGTACGCTCATGAAGTACCGGGTTTGCAGCTATAGAAAGGGCTGCTTTATTGTCACAGTTCAACAGAGTAGGTGGAATATTTTTGAGGCCCAAATCTTTAAGTAAGGCAGCTAACCAAGTTACTTCGCATGTGGTGAGGGCCATTGCCTGGTATTCTGCTTCTGCAGAGGATCTCGAGACTACGGACTGTTTTTTGGACTTCCACGAGACGGGCGAGTTGCCTAAGAAAATACAGTAACCTGTGGTGGATCTTCGGGAAATTGGACAAGAACGCAGTCAACTGGGCTGCAGAATTGGAAGCTAACAGGATGTCTTGAGACTTTGAACCAGCAAGATATCGCAGTAATCGATAAGCAGCTTGGAGATGTTCCGTGGTTGGCTTGTTGGTGTATTGAGAGAGAAGTTGCACGCTAAAATAAATGTATGGGCGTGTGATTGTCAGGTAAATCAACTGCCCAAGTAGACGTTGGTACACCAGAGGATTAGGAAGAGGATCACCCATATCTGGAGTTAACTTTATGTGAGAATCCAAAGGTAGCAATAAAGGCCTGGCATTCAACAAGTTGTGCTCATTTAAGATGTCAATTGTGTACTTTCGCTGACTTAGGAAAATACCATCAGCAGAGTTGTCAATCTCAAGACCCAGAAAATAACGCAGCTGGCCAAGATCTTTCATGTGGAAATGTTGAGCTAGAAGAGACTTGAGTTCGCCAATGACTGTGAGACAGTTGCCACTCAACAACAAATCATCAACGTAAACTAGAACAAGTGTTATGTTGGAAGAAGTGTGCTTGCTGAATAAGCTATAGTCCGTTTAGGACTGTTGATATCCCATTTGGAGTAGAGTCGTAGATAATTTGTCAAACCACAAACGTGGTGCTTGACGGAGACCATACAGAGACTTCCTTAGACGACAGACCAGATTTGGTGGGACAAGAGGTAGCTCCATATTCACAGAAATTCTACCCTCAATTCCTCCGTAACCTTTAGGCATTTTCATATAGATAATTTTAGACAAGTTACCATGTAAAAAGGCGTTAGATACATCCATTTGATGAGTGTACCAGCTTTGAATTGCAGCCACAACAAGAACAATTCGAACGGTTGTAAGTTTGGCAACCGGAGCGAAGGTTTCAAAGTAGTCCACACCGGACTTTTGGTGACAACCCAAGATAACCAGACGTGCTTTGTACTTGTCTATGGAACCATCCTGTTTGAAATTTGTTTTGAAAATCCATTTAGAACCAATAGCACATTTTCCTTGAGGTAGCTCCACAATATCCCAAATGTTGTTCAGTTCAAGAGCTTCCAGCTCTAAATTCATTGCTTCGACCCACTCATTACCAACCAAGCAAGATCTATTCAGAGAAAGGTGTCTTGAGAAGAAAAGAAAGAGTGAATATCACTAAGATTGCAGGGGAATGAATAAAGGGATAGGAAAAGTTAGAAATTGAGAGCAGGTTTGATCCGACTCCTGGAATATACTGATACTTATTTTGTTGTTAAATATCAAAGGTCGTATTAAAATAGATGATTTGTGTTGACTTCAGTATGGAATGTTGTTAACTTTCATTTTCTCAGGTTAATCTCTCAACCTCATAATTTTTCATAACTTTAGCGTATAATACCAATCTTTCCTTTATAGCCTCTCGCTAACATCATATTCTATTTGTTGCTTGCATAACTCAATTCAACTCTCCATCTCCTATATATAATGGAGCTAACCTACTCCTTCTGAATATATACAGATAAACGCCTTATGAATGCGCTGTATGGGTAACAGTGAAGCCAACTCACTTCTACTTATCCTGTCTATTTACTACTTAGGAGGAACAACATAACACATCTTAATTCTCTTTTTCTTTCTAATTCTAGTAACTCGTGCCTACGTGCGTTTCCAATTGTTACTCGGTGTTGAATCTCGTCCTCATATGTTTCTTCGTTCAAATAATCTAATTTGTAATCGCTTCCCATCGCACTGGAGGCTTTTTAACCGTTCCTGTAATCTTCTTCTTCATTTGTAAATGATGCACTGGAACCGGGGCGCATTGGCTTTCTGACATTGACTATGATATTCCCCAAGTACCTTTCCTATAATTCCTCGATCTCATTATTTTAATCACAATTCAACGGTCTTTCACTGACATTAAATCTGTCAGTTACTCACGTAATCTGAATCAACCTTCATTTTATACGTAGGGAGCTAAATTACCTTTCTTAGCCATATACATTTAAACATCTTATGAACTCGTTATGCCTGCAACAACAGGGTCAACTCATTCGTAACCGTTCTAGCTATCTCATTGTCTTGATGGACTAACTTGAGTTATACCAATCTGATTTTCTTTCTAATTTTAACAATTTGCGATTATGCACCTTCCATTTTCCTGACTGTTCAACTTTACTTCTCGCGTCTCCTTCTGTTTGGTTAATCTGGCCTATAATTATTTTTAATCGTACTCGAGAACCTTTAGTTGGTTTCTTGTACTTTCACTCCGTATCCGCCCGATATACTAAGCTCATGGCGTTTAATGCTTCGAAATGTTTTGAATATATTAAAACTAACAATTAAAAAGGCAATCTCGACCATCGCATTTAACTCACCATTTTGTAGTATTTTTCAATTTCTTTTTTTTTAATTATTAACAAGTATATTCATCGAGTGAAATCTTTTACTCTTTAAAAGGAATATTAATTTGGAATAGAATGAACCATAACTTTATTCAAAACCGAACTCTTGGTACTAATACTAATTTTTGTTGTCATATTCAAAGAATTTTCAGAGAATCAAATCTTAATTTCTACATGATACTGAGCTCTATTTCTGAAGTATAATAAACCAAATTGACCAGAAAAACATGCTCTATAACATGGAATCATCAAAACACATCAACAACATCAAGAACAAATTTTCATAATTTAATTATTAAATAATTCGAATATAAATAAATAAATAAGAAAATTACCATGATTTATGGGTAGAAACTGATGATTGATTCAGAAAGAAGATTTCGAGAGCTTCGTTTTGATATGCTGCACGCCCGAATCGGAGTTCGATAACGCCTTCGTTCGTGTGTTTGATTCTCGGAAACGTATCGGTTTTCTAGGGTTTCTCTGTGTTTACGGTATTTTTACTGGTTGCAAATGAATAAACGAATAAAATAAAATAAGAAATATGCTATATATATTTACGGAATATTGATTCGTTCTGGATCGTTTTGGATCGTTAAATTAGTTGTTTAGCCGCTAAGTAACTGCAATAACGATCCTATTTGATATCAGTTTTGGATAATTATCTCAACTGGACTTTTTATAAAATACTCTATACGAAAATAATGTAATAATATCCCATCTTTTGAAAATACGGGTTTCGTTGATTTACCGAAATGATTGTCGTATCGAAAATTTTGCGTCGGGCCGCGCACGGGTCAAACCGTAATCCGGATCGAAAAAGTCAAAACACGGAAAATGTCCGGAATTACCAGATTAGGTTAGGAAGGAGTTTCCGGAAGAGTTTCGGGTTGTAAAAACGTAAAAACGATTGAAGTCGGACGATTCCCGACTTTATAAAATAATTTTTATAATTAATCAGAAAATAATTAATAATTCATAAATCATTATAAAATCATCTAACATTCCAAAAATTACCATAAAAATACCTTAATTATCTATATTTTATTCTGGACATATTAAAATTAACATACTCACATCTTATTACATACAACCATCCAAATATTATTATCAAACACCAGATAATTCACCAAAATTCATATAATATTCACATAATAATCATATATTGATATAAATAATTATACGAGATGTAACATCCGGGGAAATATCGTATAATTATTTATATCAATATATGATTATTATGTGAATATTATATGAATTTTTGGTGAATTATCTGGTGTTTGATAATAATATTTGGATGTTTGTATGTAATAAAATGTGAGTATGATAATTTTAATATGTCCAGAATAAAATATAGATAATTAAGGTATTTTTCTGGTAATTTTTGGAATGTTAGATGATTTTATAATGATTTATGAATTATTAATTATTTTCTGATTAATTATAAAAATTATTTTATAAAGCCAGGAATCGTCCGACTTCAATCATTTTTACGTTTTTACAACCCGAAACTCTTTCGAAAACTCCTTCCTAACCTAATCTGGTAATTCCGGACATTTTCCGTGTTTTGACTTTTACGATCCGGATTCAAGGGGTTATTTATTTATTTCTTTATTTTATGTAATGATTGTTTAGTGACACCAAATCTTGACCCCGAATTTGGGTTGTTACAGTTCTCTGATTTTCTTTCTAATTTTAACAATTTGCGATTATGCACCTTCCATTTTCCTGACTGTTCAACTTTATTTCTCGCTTCTCCTTTTATTTGGTTAATCTGGCCTATAATTGTTTTTAATCGTATTCGAGAACCTTTAGTTGGTTTCTTGTACTTTCACTCCGCATCCGCCCGATATACTAAACTCATGGCGTTTAATGCTTCGAAATGTTATGAATCTATTAAAACTAACAATTAAAAAGGCAATCTCGACCATCGCATTTAACTCACCATTTTGTAGTATTTTTCAATTTCTTTTTAATTATTAACAAGTATATTCATCGAGTGAAATCTTTTACTCTTTAAAAGGAATATTAATTTGGAATAGAATGAATCATAACTTTATTCAAAACCGAACTCTTGGTACTAATACTAATTTTTGTTGTCATATAAATTTAGATATCAATATGAACTTTGATGCTAACAACATTCCATATTGAAGTCAACACCAATCATCTATATTAATACCACCTTTGATATTTAACAACAAAATAAGTATCAGTATATTCCAGGAGTCTGATCAAACCTGCTCTCAATTTCTAACTTTTCCTATCCCTTTATTCATTCCCCCGCAACCTTAGTGATATTCACTCTTTCTTTTCTTCTCAAGACACCTTTCTCTGAATAGATCTTGTTTGGTTGGTAATTAACCACACTTTCGTAGCTCATAATTAATTATAACCAAAGTTCATACCTTTGAAGCTTCGAACGCAGTTGCTAATCTCTCACCCTTCGCATGTATATCTTCAGGTATTCAACTTGGTCTTCCTTAGTTCTTGAATGGGTGAGGATGTTATCAATAAATACAATTACACTATCTTATTACTCCTAGTACATTATGTTCACTTAATCTTCAAACTTGCAATTTCTAATAATCGATGTGTGACTTCATAACTCCCTTCTCTTTTCTCCATGATCACTTTTGTGTGTAGCGCGAAGTACCCCTTTTTTTCGTTAGTCTTTTCATTCCATATTTCTGAAGTTTTCCTTCACTCAATATCTTATTTCTACTGGGCTATACGATATAGGGTTTTTGACACCAGCTCGACTCGTACAGTAACCGACGAAAATTCTTACCTCATTTTACGAGGTAACCTTGGTAAATCATTCGTTAGAATCTTCAGGGCTTCACTTTAATTATGGAGAACTCCGATATGAGATTCATTGTATCGTTCTTCTATAATAGTTTGCCACGAATGCTGTTGTTAAATTTTCCCTGCTTACGCGCATTCTTTGAATGAAATTCTTGTCTTCAACTTCCGGTGTTTTACTTCATTCCCCTATTACTTCTAGCATAACTGATGTTCACAACATATATCCTGGATTATCTTATAACATTTCTTTATCATTCTTTTGATTCCACTTCTTTTCTTATTTAGTTCTTCATTCTCATTACTCATTAACTCTTCTAACATAAGAATGTCTTTTTCTTGATAATATTGATATATGCATTATTAGCTAAGTCATTTCTGAGATTAATAAAAGGCTTTTATTTATAATATTTAAATTCTTATAAACAAAATTATCGAATTTCATCGGTAGATATTTCCTTAGCCTTGCTTAAATCATCGCAGTTCGCGTATTTGACTTTCCCTCAATTGATCAGCATTTCTTCTTCCCAAATTCACATGAATACTTTGTTAGTGTACCTTAGATACTTAGATTTACGAGCTTTCGAAAACTTTTATTCAATGGCCATTCGATATGGTTATACTTTCCAGTCCTTCCGGGAATGCTATTTCAGATAATAGAACCTCTTTGCTTTATCTTGAACCTCCAGTTTTTGAAAATATTCTACTTACTGACATATACCAATTACTTTCTGTTCCTCTTGTTTATCGAAAAGAGCATATTCATCTAGATAAAGTCTCGCACATGTCTGTGGTAACATCACGCTAATTCTACTAACTTTTGATTCCTGCTAATGCCACCACTACCTTCAACTTGCTAACCGCTTTGATTTTGGATCTGAAAATCATGTTAGAGCTTGACTTAATCTAATTGGAATCGATCTCTATTTAGCTAACCATTAGTTGGTAAAGTTGATCAATTAACACTTTTAACCGATCACTTAAACTAAGTGAAGACTAGCTAACTAGAATCAAAGACCAATTACATAAAGTCAATTCGATCATAACATTCTTTCTCAAGAACCGAAATCACAACCATTCGAAGTACAACTGGGAGTGAGAATATACTTCTTTATCCTTATATGTAGAGTAATCTCTGAAAATTTGGGCAGCATCTCCCCAATACCATCAACTACCAGTCGGACTTAAACTGATACCATCAATCTACCAAATCATTTACAATCACATCCATCCATATCCATCAACCAAATTCATCCATCCACCATAGTTCAGACTATATCATTCGGATTAGTATAGGTATGATTAACTGGCATAACATATATCTTTTGAAATGAGACTTAAGGTCTTAATTCTCTGGATTTTTAAAATAATTTTCGAAATTAAATATAGATTTTTATGATTAAAATAGAATTTTAAAATAATTTATAAAATAAAAGAATTCAGAAACAACTTCTGATTTTTGATTTAGGGAAAATATGGATTAAAGCCGGGTTATAACCCGGGTTGAAACTGACCCGACCGGGTCGTTGAAGAACAGGCCGGCCAGTGCAGATTCCGGCGGCCGGGAACGAACTCCGGCGAACTAATTCACAGCCATAAACAGATGGGTTGATGTGAATTCTGTTACCCACCAATTCCATCTCGTCATAGCAACAATAATACGGCTTAATCTATCACAGGCACCCCCTGAAACCCCGTTCCCGGCGACCATCGCCATTAACTCCGGTGAGGTGCTTGAAAATTCGGCCACTCGATTCGGGGTTCCAACACAGAAACTATATATATGAATCAACTTAAAACTTCACGATCTACACTCCTGTAACCTCCAAATCTCCCCAGAATCAACCAAATTAAAATCCCCAAATTTCGATATAAACCCTAATTAACGGAATTTATATTTCACCTATTGTTCGAATGATTTAATGGCATACACAGAAAGAGAATAGAAATCTGAATGTTTAATTAATATTCCTTTTAAAGAGTAAAAGATTTCACTCGATGAATATACTTGTTAATAATTAAAAAAAAGAAATTGAAAAATACTACAAAATGGTGAGTTAAATGCGATGGTCGAGATTGCCTTTTTAATTGTTAGTTTTAATATATTCAAAACATTTCGAAGCATTAAACGCCATGAGCTTAGTATATCGGGCGGATACGGAGTGAAAGTACAAGAAACCAACTAAAGGTTCTCGAGTACGATTAAAAACAATTATAGGCCAGATTAACCAAACAGAAGGAGACGCGAGAAGTAAAGTTGAACAGTCAGGAAAATGGAAGGTGCATAATCGCAAATTGTTAAAATTAGAAAGAAAATCAAATTGGTATAACTCAAGTTAGTCCATCAATACAATGAGATAGCTAGAACGGTTACGAATGAGTTGACCCTGTTGTTGCAGGCATAACGAGTTCATAAGATGTTTAAATGTATATGGCTAAGAAAGGTAATTTAGCTCCCTACGTATAAAATGAAGGTTGATTCAGATTACGTGAGTAACTGACAGATTTAATGTCAGTGAAAGACCGTTGAATTGTGATTAAAATAATGAGACCGGGGAATTATAGGAAAGGTACTTGGGGAATATCATAGTCAACGTCAGAAAGCCAATGCGCCCCAGTTCCAGTGCATCATTTACAAATGAAGAAGAAGATTACAGGAACGGTTAAAAAGCCTCCAGTGCGATGGGAAGTGATTACAAATTAGATTATTTGAACGAAGAAACATATGAGGACGAGATTCAATACCGAGTAACAATTGGAAACGCACGTAGGCACGAGTTACTAGAATTAGAAAGAAAAAGAGAATTAAGATATGTTATGTTGTTCCTCCTAAGTAGTAAATAGACAGGATAAGTAGAAGTGAGTTGGCTTCACTGTTACCCATACAGCGCATTCATAAGGCGTTTATCTGTATATATTCAGAAGGAGTAGGTTAGCTCCATTATATATAGGAGATGGAGAGTTGAATTGAGTTATGCAAACAACAAATAGAATATGATGTTAGCGAGAGGCTATAAAGGAAAGATTGGTATTATACGCTAAAGTTATGAAAAATTATGAGGTTGAGAGATTAACCTGAGAAAATGAAAGTTATATACTTGAAAAGTATCAGTATTATTCCTTAGCGTGATTCTGAGGACAGAATCCTTTTAAGGGAGGAAGGATGTAACATTCGGGGAAATATCGTATAATTATTTATATCAATATATGATTATTATGTGAATATTATATGAATTTTTGGTGAATTATCTGGTGTTTGATAATAATATTTGGATGTTTGTATGTAATAAAATGTGAGTATGATAATTTTAATATGTCCAGAATAAAATATAGAAAATTAAGGTATTTTTCTGGTAATTTTTGGAATGTTAGATGATTTTATAATTATTTATGAATTATTAATTATTTTCTGATTAATTATAAAAATTATTTTATAAAGCCAGGAATCGTCCGACTTCAATCGTTTTTACGTTTTTACAACCCGAAACTCTTTCGAAAACTCCTTCCTAACCTAATATGGTAATTCCGGACATTTTCCGTGTTTTGACTTTTTCGATCCGGATTACAGTTTGACCCGTGCGCGGCCCGGTATAAAATTTTCGATACGATAATCATTTCGATAAATCAACGAAACCCGTATTTTCAAAAAACGAGATATTATCACATTATTTTCGTATAGAGTATTTTATAAAAAGCCCGGTTGAGATAATTATCCAAAACTGATATCAAATTGGATCGTTATTGCAGTTACTTAGCGGCTAAGCAACTAATTTAACGATCCAGAATGATCCAATATTCCATAAATATAAATAGTCTATTTCTTATTTCCTTTATTCCGTTTATTCATTTGCAACCAGTTAAAATACCGTAAATACAGAGAAAACCCTAGAAAACCGATACGTTCCTGAGAATCAAACACACGAACGAAGGCGTTATCGAACTCCGATTCGGGCGTGCAGCATATCAAAACAAAGCTCACGAAATCTTCTTTCTGAATCAATCATCAGTTTCTGCCCAGAAATCATGGTAATTTTCTTATTTATTTATTTGTATTCGAATTATTTAAGAATTAAAATATGAAATTTGTTCTTGATGTTGTTGATGTGATTTGATGCTTCCATCGTGTAGATAATATTTTTCTGGTCAATTTGGTATATTATATGTCAAAAACTGAGTTCAATAACATGGTTAAATTTGAGTTTGATTTTCGGGTTATGAAATTAGGGTTTTGAACTTTGAATGTTCTTAATTGGAAATTGGGTATTTCTTTTGTTTGGGGTTATTATATGAAATTGGTTGTATAAATATATAGATCGTGAAGAGACGAATCGAACGGTATCGATGAAATTAGCAGACGATACATGGAAGGCGTTGGTCGGAAAACGAACAACCGGCGGCGTCGGAATGTTTGGACGGATTTTCCCGTCGACTCCGTGCTTGTTTGATCATACTAGTGGCTTAATTGAATTCCTGACAGCAAGGAGATCATGTGATGTTAATATGGTTGATTTCTAGGCACACATAGCGTTTCCCGGCGAGCTCGGTGGCAGCGTTAATGGCTGCCGCTGCCGGAGCCGACGGGGTGGGGAAGGTGACGGTGGCGAAATTACCCTTTAGCCCCTGAACTTTCCCTACCTTGCAAAATTAGTATTTCTGTTTTAATCATTTACAAAAACTTGATTTTAGTTTTAGTTATTTTCAAAAACGATATTCAGTTATAGTTTATTTTCAAAAACTATTTATAATTATTTTTAAATTATCAAAAATCAATATTTTTTATTTTAAAATTTTATTTTAAATTCGAAATTAAATATTAATTATTTAATTAATTAATTTTAAGTGCTAAATAATTATTTGATTAATCAATTAATTTAATTATTAATTATTAATTGATTAATTGATTTAATTAGTTATTAATTAATTTTAATTGATTAATTAATTAGCTTTAATTAATTCTTTTGGATTTAAAAATCTGAAAATAGTTTTGAACTTTAAAATATTATTTTAAATTATTTTCAAAGGCTCGATAATTATTATAAAATTATTTTAAAGTCATATTTAGGTATTCGAACCCTATTATTTAATTATTAAATGATTCGGAGACCGTTTTAATTCCGAAAAATGTTCAAAAATTCATAATATGTCAACCGTTCGTCCGCTTGATACGAAACGAACGCTTCTAGACTCAGAAAAATATTTTGCTTCTATTAAAAATAATTTAGAGACCTAAATTCCTTCGTATCTAAATGACGTTTGTTGTAGGGATCATTCCGAGTCAATAATTGATTGATAAAATATTCTTTTTGACCCTATTTCAACTCTAAACATATCGAGACCTATCTTTTGACGATTCAACTTATGTGCTACATGAATTACGTGATTATGTGTTATCTGGATAATAAGATTACCTGCCTTATGTGTACGTATTATGCAAATAATGAGTCAGCATGTCTTTTGAATGTTATCTGAATGAGATGTGACTCTTATATATATAATTATCGGGCGGGTAGACGATAGGGATAAGTGTATAGACTAGTCAATTATATATTGTCAGTTTATTGAATAGTATTATTTGTGATAGATGCATATAGTATGAGACGTTCAAAGCCAGATAGAGATGGTAGAAGTAAAGCCTGATTGCGTGTAATACTGAAATGAGTGGATTCGGAATAAAGATAACCTAAGAAGGTAAATGATAAGAAAGGTCAAGTAGCTCGTCAAGGGTAGTACAGAGGCGACATGACTGAGTGATATGGCAACTAGTTAAATACTGCAAATATTTATTCGCTCCTATTCTAAGTTCAGAATAGTTAATTTTTTTATGTTTCGCTGCAATTACTCATATTATGCCAGTTCTTTTCATTATTGTTCCTATAATTCGATTGCTCTCTTGAGCAAATAACCATTCGTTCGGGTTATTTGCGAACCCTAATTTGGGATGTTTTGAAATTAAAAATGATTTGATATCAAAATACTCTACGGGCTAGATGGTTACTATACGGGCTGGGTTTTACCCAGACCATTGATTAATAGGCCATAGTTGCCTGGGTGCCCCATATGTTGGTTGGGTCTATGCAGTTGGGTATAGATCCGCACTGTATCCTGACTGATCAGCAGGTTATAGTGCATATGTTGGTTTCTAGTGTCCAGTCCAATTTGTTGTTGATCGCCATTAACGGCATTCTCTCTCGAATGATTTTATGATTCCAAAACCGGACAAAACCCTGATTCAGGAGATGAATCGGGAAATCGCTTGGCATTTTTGGATTTTAGTTAAAGGCTGATGACAGCCAATGTTTATTCACTCACTCACTTAAATTAAATCGAATTGTGTAAACTTGTTTTGAGATGTTTTCCGGAAGTTTTCTTTTGATATTAATGTTTGAAACTCAAGATATATACTTGCTGGGCATTTTTGGCTCACTCTTGCTTTGTCAATTCTTATTTCTGCCAGAAACAGATAAGGATAAAAATGAATAGCTTAGATAGACAGCAGAAGATCGAGAAATCTCCGCTGCGAGAGGTTGAAGAAGTTAGAAGAATATGATTCGAGCGTTAGTTCAAAGGTATTTACAATTGTATATTAGTTGTTGTAAGTTATAGAAGATTAGATTCTTGTTTCATACCATAACCTGTAAACGATCTGGATTCAAGGGATTATTTATTTCTTTATTTTATGTAATGATTGTTTAGTGACACCAAATCTTGACCCCGGATTTGGGTTGTTACAGTTGGTATAACAAAATAAGTACCTTGTAATTTTTGAAGTAAATATACTGGTAGTCTTTTATGTCAAACATGTTTTTCTTCTAGCAATAAATTAATTATGGCTTAAAAGTCGATCACAACTTAAGTCAGTTGGCTAAAGCCAACTAATATCAATTTGCTAATGAAAGTCATACAACGGCTCTACTGGCTGCCCTGTTTTGCTTTTCCACAGAAACTGTGATTGTTCCAGTGGATTCAGGAGAAACTAACCTTCTGCGAGTCGTCAACTCAGCGCTAAACCAACAACTCTTCTTCGCCATAGCTAACCACAAGATGACTGTTGTTGGTGCTAACGCCTCCTATGTTAAACCCTTCACCACCAATACACTCATGCTCGGACCAGGTCAGACAACTGATGTGTTAATAAACGCTGATCAAACACCTTCTCGCTACTACATAGCAGCACGTGCTTATGCCAGTGCCCAAAATGCACCTTTTGACAACACTACCACCACAGCCATTCTTGAATACAAAAGTGCACCTTGCCCAGCCAAAGGAACCTCTATCAAGCCTGTCTTACCTTCTCTGCCCGCATTTAATGACACCGCCACAGCAACAAGATTCTCTACCAGCTTCAGAAGCCCCAGAAAAGTTGAAGTACCAACAGACATAGATGAGAGCCTTTTCTTTACAGTTGGTTTAGGCCTAAACAGATGCCCCTCAGGTGCCAACGCTAACACATGACAAGCTCCAAACCGGACTCGCTTCACAGCTAGTATGAACAATGTATCATTTGTACTACCATCAAACTTCTCATTATTACAAGCACATCATCAAGGGATTCCAGGAGTTTTTACTACTGATTTTCCAGCAGCTCCCCCAGTGAAATGTGATTACACCAGTAATGTTAGCCGTTGGTTATGGCAACCAACAAGGGGGACTAAACTTTTAGAATAATATAAGATCCTGAAAAGGGTCATTCTCTAACATAAACTATACAGGCTGAAGTATGGATCAAATGTGCAAGTAGTGTTATAAGGCACAAGTATATTCACAGCTGAAAACCACCCTATTCATCTCCATGGATACGACTTTTACATAATTGCAGAGGGATTCGGAAACTTCAATCCTAAAACTGATACATCTAAATTCAACCTGGTTGATCCACCACTTCGTAATACAGTTAGTCTACCGGTCAGCGGATGGGCTGTCATTAGATTTGTTGCCGACAATCCTGGTAAAATTACTAAACATTGACTTACAAAAAACAAAAAAGAAAGGGTTCAACATTCTAGCGAATTAATTGTTTTGTATGATGACAGGAGTTTGGATAATGCATTGTCACTTGGAAGTTCACATCACTTGGGGTTTAGCCATTTTGTTGTTGACAATGGAGTTGGGGAATTAGAATCTCTAGAGCACCCCCTGCAGATTTTCCGGTGTGCTAATAGACACTACTTAAGTTACCGGCCTTTAAATAGGGACACTGCCTACTTTTTCCGGTTATAATTCAGTACAATTATTACCCGCATTGGGGTCTGTTTTCTTTCGAATTAGTGGTATTTTTTTGATCAAAAAAACAATTAAACAGGGTCATGAAAAATATGTTCTTCTGCTTTTAACACGGGAGGAGCAAGTTTCTTGGTTGATGGCTCAATACAGTTGTTGTATACTTGTATTTTTTTATATTTATAATTAATTCTACCAGTTTCTTGAGTAAAATTCCATTGGGCTCCTGTCAATTGTATTACATGAGTTTATGATTTTGATTTTCATTTAAGTGTAAACCTCTCTCTATATGAAAAAGTTGATAGATAAATATGAATTGATCAACATAACTACAAACATGTACAGATCTACCGTAACACTAAGGCAGCAGACAAAGCAAAATCAAGAAACCAAGAAATCTATCTAAACATAATCTAACTAAAAAACGGAAAAGCACACATGCGTTGATCACATACTCATTCCCTTCATTTTTAGCATGCATAGTTGTCACCGACCGGTAATTATTCAACCTATGATTTTCACCTACTATGCTAAAACTCATCACATGCCTTTCATCGTCTAGAATATCGAGACGTTCTCTACTAGAATCCGCTGGTAAACCTGACATAACATAGACTTCTCTTAGTGATCCAACGCTACCATCACCGACAATGATCTGGCAGCTCTTGAGGAAGTGTTTGTAGGTTTGCGGGTTGTTGAAACTCCTGACAAGAGACCACATGGTGGAGACTGAGGCTGAGATCGTCTGGATCACCGCGGAGCTGCACTGGTTAGGGCCGAGTGTTGGATAATCTAAATTTGGTTATTGTCTATTCTTGGTAAATTGGTGCGAAAATAAAGCTCTGCAAATCTGGTGATCAACTGTCAACAGCGTGTGGAGTGATTTTAGTAATTTAGTGTGGCATTATCCTATTATGAGTTTTGTGATTGATATTCACTTGTTTTCTATTCCTAGTTTAGATGTCTACGCGATTCTGTTTTTCCTATATATGTAATCAGTTTCTTCATGAATAAAACCAAGACTTAGACATTGAATATTTTCTCTCCTGCTTCTACTGCATAACATACATATTGTTTTCAACAATCTGGTATCAGAGCCGCAAGGACGTCGTGTTGGTATATGCCAAAGTATATGCCCAGAAACACCATGACGGAAGCAGGGAAGAATAAGGATGGATCGCTGGGTCTCAGTTATCCTATGCTGACTAAAGAAAACTATACAGCATGGGCCTTGAGGATGAAAGTATACATGCAGGCGCATGCCGTTTGGGAGGCGATTGAATCAAGTGGTTCAAAAACCACAGTTGATGACAGGACCGATAAGATAGCCTTGGCTGCAATATACCAAGGCATTCCTGAAGATATTCTGCTTACTCTAGCAGAGAAAAAGACTGCAAAAGAAGCCTGGGAGGCCGTGAAAACGATGTGCCAAGGCGCTGATCGTGCTAAAAGGGCAAGAGTTCAAACACTCAAGGCAGATTTTGAATCAATGAACATGAAGGAGACAGACTCGTTGGATGAGTTCTATTTAAAGTTGAATGGGCTCGTTGTAAATATACGGGCCCTTGGAGAAAGTATTGACGAATCGTATGTGGTGAAGAAAATTTTACGTGCTGTTCCTGGAAAATTCTTACAAATTGCCTCCACTATCGAGAAATTTGGAAACCTCGAAACTATGACAGTAGAAGAAACCATTGGCTCCTTAAAGGCTCACGAAGAAAGATTGCGAGGTCAAACTGAAAGTGGCAAGAACCAACTACTCCTTACTGAAGAAGAATGGATCAAGAAAGATAAGGAAGAGGGAAAACTATTATTGACCAGAGAAGAGTGGCATAGGCGAAGCAACAAAACGGTGGAAGGATCACAGGGTCAGAGATTTCGTGGAAAGGATAACACCAGGTGGGGTCGAGACAAAAGCAGAGTCAGATGCTTTAATTGTAATGCCTTTGGTCATTATGCTAGTGAGTGTAAAAAACCAAAGCGAGAGAAGGAGGCCAGGGAAGAGGCCTTCTTTGCTAATATCCCAGACGACGAACCAACTTTACTCTTGGCTAAGTGTGAAGGAAACAAAGACACTGTGATGCTGATCAATGAGGAGAAGGTTACACCAAAACTGAGCTCAAGAGACAATTCGAATACTATAGTATCAAATTTGTGGTACCTTGACAATGGTGCTAGCAATCATATGACCGGGCAACGCTCAAAATTCAGCATACTAGATGAAAGTGTGACAGGGAAAGTCAAGTTTGGAGATGGCTCGATGGTGGAAATAAAAGGGAAAGGTTCAATTGAGTTACAATGTAAAAATGGTGAAAGCAGGACTCTTGCTGATGTATATTATATTCCTTCGTTATGCAGCAATATTATAAGTCTTGGACAACTTTCAGAAGAAGGATATATAATAACTCTTAGTGGTGTTCTTCTTTGGGTTCGTGACAATAAAGGGGTGCTCATTATGAAGGTTAAACGCTCGACGAATAGATTGTACAAAGTGATCCTCCAAAACAGTGAACAAAAATGCTTACTAGCAAAAGGAGATGAAGACAACTGGTTGTGGCATTCACGTCTTGGTCACGTAAATTTCAATGCAATGATTATGATGTCAACAGCAAATATGGTACATGGACTTCCAAAGATCTGTCAGCCAAAGGGTGTTTGCACTGGATGTTTAATGGCAAAACAGACAAGAAAAGGTTTCCCTCAGCAAGCAAAATTTCTCTCTACGAGGCCATTAGAACTGATTCATGGTGATCTATGTGGCCCCATCAATCCTATCACCCCAGGCGGAAATAGGTACATATTTTTACTTGTTGATGACTATAGTCGGTTTATGTGGTTTTATCTGCTGAAAAATAAAAGTGATGCCTTTGAGGCTTTCAAAAAATTTCGTGTATTGGTAGAAAAAAATTCAGAAAAGGGGATAACAACTTTTAGAACCGACAGAGGTGGTGAATTTTTATCAAAAGAATTTCTGCAATATTGTGAAGAGGCTGGCATTACACGTCAATTTACTGCGCCCTACTCACCACAACAAAACGGTGTGGTTGAGCGGAGGAACAGAACCATGATAGAAATGGCTCGCAGCCTGTTAAAGGAAAGGAATTTGCCCATAAATTTCTGGGGAGAAGCTATACGTCATTCTATTTACTTGCTCAATAGGCTCCCCACTCGAGCAGTCACTGGTATAACACCTTATGAGGCGTGGTCAGGAAACAAACCGCACCTTGAAGACTTACGTGTTTTTGGATGCTTAGCACACATGAGAGTGCCAACTGAAAAATTGACAAAGCTGGATAACAGAAGCAAGCAAGTAGTAATCTCGGGAAGGAATCGGGTACCAAAGCATATAGGCTATATGATCCAGACTCTAAATCAATATGCATTAGTCGAAATGTGGTGTTTGAAGAAGGAAAATCATGGAACTGGAGTCAAGATGGTACTGCACAAACTATACTCTCAAAAAGTTTTGTGTTGATCAATGCTAATGCAAGGGAGCCAGAAGAAAGTCTTGAGGAAGGAGAAAATTATGAAGATATATCTACTCCAGTTTCTACTCCACGAAGCACAAATACAGGGAACTCTGGTAACATGGAGTCTGGTAGTATGTCAGAGTCGAGCAACTCAGCTAGCACTACTGGTTCAATATCAAGCAACGAAGATGAAAGCCACCCAAGGCATTATAGATCTCTCAAAGAAATCTATGATATTACTGAAACCGTGGAAATGCTAGACGAAGAATTAATGATCATGGGAATTGACGAGCCTATAAATTATAGTCAAGCTGCAAAAGAGAGTGAATGGAGAAGAGCGATGAAACTTGAGATGGAAGCAGTTGAAAAAAATAATACGTGGGAACTTATCAAACATAAAGCCAGAATCGTTGCAAAAGGGTATGTTCAGAAGCAAGGGGTGGATTTTGAGGAAGTGTTTGCTCCTGTTACTCGTATTGAAACCATACGGTTATTACTTGCATTAGCTGCGAAAAATTGTTGGGAGGTACATCATCTTGATGTTAAGACTGCCTTCTTGAATGGTGAGATCCAAGAGGAAGTGTATGTCACCCAACCAGAAGGCTTTGTTAAACGTGGAAAAGAACATCTTGTGTATAAACTCTTGAAGGCTTTATACGGTCTTAAACAAGCACCACGGGCGTGGTACTCGAAGCTGAATGAATGTCTCGTGAATATTGGGTTCGTCAGGTGTCCTTATGATCAAGCTGTGTACACCAAGAAGATGGGAAATGATGTTATAATAGTTGGAGTGTACGTAGATGACCTGCTACTAACTGGTACGAGCACGTGCATCATTAAAGAATTTAAAGAGCAAATGGCCAGCAAGTTTGATATGAGTGATCTAGGCAAGTTATCATACTATTTAGGCATCGAGGTTGAACAAGGAAAGGGATACATTCAGCTAAAACAATCTGGATATGCGAAAAAGATTCTTGAGAAGGCGGGCATGAGTGACTGTAATTCTACGAAGTATCCTATGGATCCCAAAGAGGTGTTGCACAAAGATGAAATGGGTATATCAGTTGATGCTACAGAGTTCAAGAGCATCATTGGAGGATTACGATATCTTGTACACACAAGACCAGACCTCGCTTACTCGGTTGGTATTGTTAGCAGGTTTATGGAACGACCCACGTTGTTACATCAGAATGCAGCAAAACGCATTCTCAGATATGTAAAGGGGACAATAAATCTTGGTTTGATTTACACAAGGGATAGTCAAAATAACATATTAACAGGATACTCAGATAGTGATTTGGCTGGGCACGTTGATGATCGGAAAAGCACTGGAGGTATGGCTTTTTATTTAAACGAAAGTCTGGTAACTTGGGTTTCTCAAAAACAGAGGTGCGTTGCTCTCTCTTCTTGTGAGGCGGAATTCATGGCCGCTACTGCAGCAGCCTGTCAAGCTATATGGCTGCGAAATCTGCTTACTCAGTTAACTGGTAAAGATGTGGAACCTGTGACAATCTATATCGACAACAAGTCAGCTATTGACTTGGCAAAGAACCCAGTGTTTCATGGTAGGAGTAAACACATTGACATCCGTTATCATTTCATACGAGAATGTGTTGCGAAGGGTGAGATTAAAGTTAAGCATGTGAGCACAAATGAGCAAAGAGCAGACTCTCTTACAAAAGCTCTTACCACTGTTAAATTTGAGAAGATGAGGAAACTTTTGGGTGTGAAGGCTGCAGTTCAATCAAATTTCGATTAAGGGGAGATTTGTTGGATAATCTAAATTTGGTTATTGTCTATTCTTGGTAAATTGGTGCGAAAATAAAGCTCTGCAAATCTGGTGATCAACTGTCAACAGCGTGTGGAGTGATTTTAGTAATTTAGTGTGGCATTATCCTATTATGAGTTTTGTGATTGATATTCACTTGTTTTCTATTCCTAGTTTAGATGTCTACACGATTCTGTTTTTCCTATATATGTAATCAGTTTCTTCATGAATAAAACCAAGACTTAGACATTGAATATTTTCTCTCCTGCTTCTACTGCATAACATACATATTGTTTTCAACACCGAGAACGTGTAGTGTGAGATGGTTTATGCAAGTCTTGTGTGTTGTGGATCTTTTGGAGCTGAAGAGATGAAGGCATTTTTGAGAAGGTTTTCGGTAGTTGTCTACGAGACAAATGAGATGTGTCACGTTACTTATATTATCAGGTAACACATATACATGTTAATATTTATATTTAATATATATACTTATATATATGAAATTGCTTCAACTAGCCTATTTTATTACAAGTATCTTGTTATAACTAATGTACATTTTCAGTTTCTCATAGGGCTGAGCATTCGGTCGGTTCGGTCAGAAACCGAACCGAACCGAATCAACCGAAAACCGAAATGATAATTTTTTCCTAACCAAACCGAACCAAACTTATGCACAAACCGAACCGAAAACCGAACCGAATTATTTCGGTTAATTCGGTTCGGTTTCTGAAAACCGAAATATTTGAAATTTTGTCCAAATAATTTAAAATGAAAAGAAAAAATTATTTAAAATGTTAAAAGAATATATATTATATTATATATGTAAAAAATTGAAAATACATACATTCACCAATTGAAGATACATACCGTATATTTTTTTATTTATATTTACTATATTGTATTATATATATATAAATAAAATATAATTCAAAAAAATATATTTAAATTTCGGTTATTTCGGTTAAACCGAATTAATTTTTAGATTAACCGAACCGAACCAATATTATTTTGGTTAAAACCGAAAAACCGAATTAACCGAAATTTTTGAAAAAATTCAAACCAAACCGAACCAAAATTATACGGTTCGGTTCGGTTTTTCGGTTTCGGTTCGGTTTTGCTCACCCCTAGTTTCTCATCAGTGGGAGCAGATGCTCACATATAATATGATATGATGGTGCGCGTAAAACTAGAGTTTTTAGTGTAAATGCACGAGTCCTTATCATGTACGAGGACTATTTATGGTGGTACGAGACAATAGCATAAGTTTGTTATGGATAGTCATCAAGGGGAGTGCATAAATAAGACTACAACTTTAAATTAGCCTTCCTTGTTATTCAGATTTTCTGGTGCAATGTTCTCCATTGTATTTTCTCTGTTCTCTTTGTTTGATAACTCAACTTGAGCTTCCTGTTTTACAAAAGTTAAAGTAATAGCTTAAGGTGCCGAATTTGAATATGTAACATTCAAGTTTGCAGGTAACTTAATTTCTCGTTTTAGCATACCAGAGCTTGTTACCTTTCAACTTGATGTTTATATACAGCTAGACCTGGAAAAATGGGTCAGAATCCGAAAAACCGAACCGAAATCTTTGAATCCGAGATCCGATCCGAGATCCGAATTATATAATCTGATAATTATCCGAAAACCAAATTAAACCGATCCGAAACTTACCCGAACCGAAAATTTAACCGCAAATGATACGAAATACTAGATCCGATTATAAATTGGAACCGAACAAAACCGATTCAGAATATATTCAAACCGAATATGATCCGAAATAAGCAAAATTCATACTTAAATGTATCTTATATTCGTAATAATTTGATTATTTAATTATAAATTAATGTAAAAGTACTACATTTAATAAAGAGATATTTTTTTATGTCTCAAAACATGGAAAAATAAATAAGTTATGATCCGAGATATCCGAACCGCATTTAATCTGAACCGAATTTTGTCCGATTTTTATCCGAATTTCATCCGCTTTTGATCCTAATTAGACCCGAACCGAATCACATCCGATCTGATCCAAATGACCTCCAGTTATATCATAATCCGAAAGTGGAACCGATCCGAAATAGATCCGATCCGAAACCAATCCGGTTATCCGATTTGCCAGGTCTATATACAGGTATAAAAACTTTGATATATCTTTTTAAAGCTCAGACTTCACGCAGGCCGATCTAGATGTATTGCATCTTGCTGTTTTCTCTATAAATTTGAACGAGTTAATGTTGATCTTATGCACATGACGTCGGTGTTAAACGGCTAATATCTAAACAACACAGTAGTTGGTCAACACTCTTAGAAGGTTAATGGCCCTGGGAGCCTACGAGACAGCCCAAATCACATAATATACATAAAGGGAGTTGAGCTTGTCTAGGTGACATAACGGAAAGCCTATATGAGATTGATCACAAAGAACTTCAAAACAATTATGGTAATCCCAGTCTTTAATATATCAACATCAGTTTCATTAGAAAGAAGAAATGTCATGATTAAGAAGTAAGAACACTTCAACTTGTAGTAATACTGATGAACCAATGACATGCAAGACAGAATTTAAAAATTTCACCTACCAAATTCATAATTTAGGCAAATGCATGGTAGTCCTGATATTGTTTTAAATTTGAGTCATTAAGTTCAGATGACAGTCTTATAAGAACTTGATTATGGTTTCAAAAGTATCTTCATATTAGTCTTTTGCTATGGATTCACTACGATTTACGAGACAGAGATAAGGATAAGGAAGAAATTGTACTGAATAATATTAATACTGGTTACAAGATAGATTTGCTACAATTCAAGATGTAGCCTCTCCTACAGTTAACTCCCACAATAATCAACCTGCCTATAATTATAAACCCTACTTCCTTTTATCCTCCCCACTTTCTCCTAACAAAAGACTATTCTGCCCTTCTTTAAAAATAACAAGTCTTCAGTCTATTTGGGCTTCAATAGCGTGGGCTTTCTTACTCTTGGGCCTTCTCACATATGTGAACAGTATAGGTGGCTGGCCTGGGTTTATAGCATTACCCGCGGCCCATACAGCCACCTTGTCCTCAAGGTGGAAAGAAGGGAATCTACTGTCCAACTCTACAAACTGCTCCCAGGTAGCTTCATACTCCGGTAACCCCTCCCATTGAATTAGCACTTCCACAGCCGCAGAGGGAGTTGCTGTGTTTTTTCGCACCCCTAGTACCTTCTAAGGAGTGCCTTCCCAGACTAGTGTGGCACTTATATTGGGAGGTAGGATTGATGTAGCATTGGATTGACCCACTGCTTTCTTTAATTGAGAAACATGGAATACTGGGTGAATTCTCGAAGTGGGTGATAGCTGCAGTTTGTATGCCACCTTACCTACACGCTGGATCACATCGAATGGGCCATAATAATGAGGTGCCAGCTTGGCACAAGCTCGCGTGGCTACTGACTGTTGCCTGTACGGTTGCAGTTTGAGGTAGACGAGGTCTCCTACTTGGAACTCCAATTCTCTACGAGACTTGTCCTCTTGGTTTTTCATACGCTGTTGAGCCCGTAATAATTGTACCTTTAACTCATCAATAATAGCATCTCATTCCTGTAACTGATCTTCAATGGCAGAGAGCCCTGTGCTTCCAGGAATGAATTTGATTAATGGTGGGGGATCTCTACCATACAAGGCCTTAAAGGGAGTGAAACTCGTATACACATGGTACGAAGTATTATACCAATACTCCTCCCAAGATAACCAATTTGCCCAAGTTCTTGATTTGCCATTAATAAAGCTCCTCAGATAGTTTTCCACACATTTGTTAACCACCTCTGTTTGACCGTCGGTTTGTGGGTGGTATGCGGTACTGTGATGCAACATTGTACCCTGTAGCCTAAAAATTTCTTTCCAAAAGAGACTGAGAAATACCTTATCACGATCTGATATAATAGTGGTGGGGAAACCATGGAGGCGTACCACTTCCCGAATAAAAACTGAGGCAACTCCTTGAGCTATGAATGGGTGTTTTAAGGGCAGAAAGTGTGCATATTTTGTGAGACGGTCGACTACCACCATTACCGAATCCCAACCTTGCGATTTTGGTAGCCCCTCGATGAAATCCATCGACAACTCATCCCAAACAGTTGATGGTATTGGTAGTGGGTTAAGGAGACCCGCTGGTTTGAGTGCAGATGACTTGATTTGTTGGCACACCTTACATGCCTGCACATATTGGGTCACTGCCTTCCTCATGCCCACCCAGAACCAAGTGGATGCAAGACACTGATATGTCTTGAATTCGCCTGAATGGCCCCCCATGGGCGTATCATGATACATGTGCAATAATTTGGCAATGAGAGAACACCTTGACGGTAATACAATTCTTCCATTAAACCTTAAAATCCCATGCTCCAAGGTGTATCCCTTGGCCACCACTTGTCCTTTTTCCAAATCTGCTTTGAGTTTCTTAATAAAGGGATCTTCTTTGATAATTGCTTGTACCTCCTCCCAAGGTGTGCCCCCAGTAGTGATTAGAGTACTAAGTTCCCCAACAGGCCCAGACTGTCGAGAGAGGGCATCTGCCACACGATTCGAGGCCCCAGACTTGTAATGAATTTCAAAGTCAAAGCCCATTAATTTGCTGACCCACTTCTGGTATTCCGGGCCTACTTCTCGTTGTTCCATCAAAAATTTCAGGCTTTGTTGGTCGGTTCTCACAATGAAATATTGCTCGAGCAGGTAGTGTTTCCATTTGAGTATGGCTAGCACAATCGCCATTAGTTCCTTTTCGTATATGGATTTAAGTCGGGCTCTTGTTCCTAGGACCTTGCTGTAATATGCAATGGGGTGTCCTTCCTAAAGTAAAACAACTCCCAACCCAAAACTAGAGGCGTCAGTTTCCATAATAAAATCCTTGTTGAAGTTGGGCATAGCCAGAATAGGAGCTTGCGCCAAAGATCGTTTCAATAGCTCAAATGAAGCTGTAGCATTTTCAGTCCACCCAAAGTGATCCCTTTTCATCTGGTCCGTTAAAGGACGAGCTATTGTTGCATACCCAGCTATAAATTTTCGGTAGTAACCCGTTAACCCTAAAAAAGAACGTAACTGTTTCAAATTTTTGGGTTGTGGCCACGGTAGCATTGCCTCTATCTTACTTTCATCGACTTCAACCCCCTGATCTGAAATCACGTATCCCAAATATGCTAACTGAGTCTGCCCAAACTCACACTTATCCTTGTTGGCATACAGCTGGTGCTCTTGTAACGTTTGTAACACCGTGGCCAAATGTCGCTGGTGTTGTGTTGCATCAGGACTGTAAACCAGAATATCATCAAAAAACACGAGGACAAAACGATGGAGATAAGGCTTGAAGACGGTGTTCATAAGGGCCTGAAAGGTAGCAGGCGCATTCTTTAACCCAAAAGGCATTACTAAGAATTCGTAATGCCCCTCATGTGTTCGGAAAGACATTTTCGTTACATCACCTGCCTTTACTCGAATTTGATGGTAACCCGACTGGAGATCTAATTTAGAAAAAAATTTAGCTCTATGAACTCATCTAATATCTCGTCAATCACCGGTATTGGAAACTTGTCAGCCACTGTTACCTTGTTCAAAGCGCGGTAATCCACGCAAAACCTCCAAGATCCATTTTTCTTCTTCACTAAAATCACTGGACTGGAGAATGGGCTATTAGATGGTTGGATAATTCCTGCGTGCAGCATGTCCCGCACCAAAGCCTCAATTTCATTCTTTTGAGCCTGGGAGTATCGATAAGGCCTCACGCTCACTGGGTCTGTTCCTTCCTTGAGAGTAATACCATGCTCGTGTCCCCTCGAAGGTGGCAATCCCAGAGGCATCTCAAAAACAGTCTCATAATTCTGCAGTGTAGTGCTAAGAAAGACAGGGACTTCGTGTTTGCCTTTCTCTTCAGCTCCTGGCTGTTTATTAGCAGACAGCTCGTTGAGCTCAACCAGAAAACCTTTTCCTTCTTTTTTTAAGGTTTTGAGCATGGCTTTTAGAGATATTAACGAATGCCCCAAGCTTGGATCTCCTTGAACTGTCACTTGTTCTCCACCCACCATAAATTTAAATGTTTGGGTCTTCCAATTTGTTATCACCGTACCCAATTTCTCTAACCAAGCTACACCCAAGATCATGTCGGAATTACCCAAATCCAACGGCAGAAAATCCTCCACTACGGTTATAGTAGGCAAGTGCACCATTACCCCATTGCATTCTCCTTCTCCACCTGCCATTTCCCCATTTCCCAACGACACGCCAAACTTCCTTGTTTTAACCACTGATAACCCTAGTTTTTTAACCGCATTGGTGGATATAAAATTGTGGGTTGCCCCAGGATCCACCATTACCACCACATCTTTGCCCAGAACCTCGCCTCGCAACTTCAGAGTTTTTGGATTAGTGATTCCCACAACCGAATTTAAGGAAATTTCAGGTGGGATCTCTTTATCTTCACTCGGTAATACAACCAGACCCTCCTCCCCCAACTCATCATTTCCCCCTTGCTCAGTCTCCCCCAACCTCACCCTGCATTAAGATGACACTCAACTCACGTTTCTTACAACGATGACCTGCCGACCACTTTTCCTCACACCTGAAGCATTCCCCTTTTTCTCGTTTCGCCTGTAATTCCTTCTCAGTTAATCTCTGAAACTCCCCCATCGGTTTGGCTACTGCTAAATTACTCATACTCCTTCCAGACGGACTAGAGGGTGAAGAGGATGACTGGGAATAAACTAACACTGAACGACTACTTGAACTGGGAAAACTGGACTGAGATTTAGATGAGGTTAAATACCACGTACCTGATTTGAATGGATTTGTGCTCACACCACTCGCTTTACGGTTCCCATTACATCTCAGCTTCTCTTCTACTTTTACGGCCAATTCCATAGCATGGTCCAAATTAATAGGGCCTAACACACGCACTTCTGTTTTAATCTCATCCTTTAAACCGTTGATAAATTGGGCCAGTGCAATCTCTTCCGGAACTCCTGTTAGAGGGGCCATCAATTCAATGAAACGCCTTCTATATTCCACTACATCTGTTTGCTGTTGGTGGTGGAGCCACTGTTCTTGTAAGCTACCCATAGATGATGGTCAGAACTGCCACAGCAACATGGACTTCAACTCTGTCCAATTCCGGATGGGATGACGCCTGTCTTCCCATTGAAACCATAGTAACGCATCCCCATCTAATGATACCACCGCCGCTTCCAAAGATTCCTCTTCTCCCAATCGGTAGAAATGAAAGTAACGCTCTGCTATCAAAATCCAGCCATCTGGGTACATTCCATCAAACACCGGTAAATCCAGTTTTTTCACCTTCCAATTTCCTCCCACTGGGTCCCCAAACCGACCCGATCCAAACCCGAATCCACGGCCCGACCCAGCCCCTGACCCGAGACCCGATCCATAACCAAAACCCTCCTTTCGACCCACTCCACTCCCTTCGACACCCTTCCCTGACCCATTTAATTGAGTCGCCTCATTCACCTTCATGGACAACACCGTCGATCTCATCTCTTCTTGGAATTGCTCCTGTTCCTCCTTAGATCTGTTGATTCTCATCTCAACCCGCTGCATAGCCTGGTCCAACGTGACAGATAGATGTTCTATAAGGGAACTTTGTAGGCTTCTGGTCGCATTATTAACGGCCGTTGCTATTTGTTCCCCGAGGGTTGTCCGTAGCTCTTCGATCCCCTTCTCAAGCTGCTCAATACGAGCTTGATTAGATGGTGGCGCAACCATTTCTCCTTGGATCTACTGCTCTGATACCAATTTGCTATGGATTCACTATGATTTACGAGATAAAGATAAGGATAAGGAAGAAATTGTACTGAATAATATAAATACTGGTTACAAAATAGATTTGCTACAATTCGAGATGTAGCCTCTCCTACAGTTAACTCCCACTATAATCAACCTGCCTATAATTGTAAACCCTACTTCCTTTTATCCTCCCCACTTTCTCCTAACAAAAGACTATTATGCCCTTCTTTAAAAATAACAAGTCTTCAGCCCATTTGGGCTTCAATAGCGTGGGCTTTCTTACTCTTGGGCCTTCTCACATATGTGAACAGTATAGGTGGCTGGCCTGGGTTTATAGCATCTTTTCACCCTTTATAATACACAAGCTTGAGTTTGTTTACACTGTTATGAAAAGATAAGGATTATCCTAATTATTAGTTAACACATCTATATCTACAAATACATCAACTACTAGTTGTTTGACAATGATATCCTTATCTTTGGATTACAAATGTTAGTTGCGATTATCCAGCTGAGGTCTTAATAAGTCTAGATACTGAAGTTCTTCTTGACAAGCTAGCCCCCAGCTGCACATACTGAAATTCTCTATTTAAGGCAGCTCCGAAAACACATCTTGAACAATTTCATACGAACACCATATCGCCTGCAAAAACGTACACAGCCAAATAATGAAAACCAATGTGCCTAACTAAACACACAGAAGATTGCACTATATCTATTTACGATGAAACTGTATTCATAACTAAACACAGAAGATGAAATGATGAACAATTTCATCTTGAATTTTGATTGCACTATATCTATTTATGATGAAACTGTATTCATAGACATAGAACCTGATTGTGTATTGATGAGCAACACGCAGAAGATGATGATAAGAGAAAGACGAAGACGATGATCGGTAACAGTAAAACGAAGATGATGATCAGTAGTGCATTGATTAAGTCACCATAGCTCTGATACCATAAAGGTTTTGTAAAGAACCCTTTAGCTCAATATATGAATAATGTGTTTTACAGATTTACAGAAATGAAAAATGCCATCCAAACTTTTAACTTACAGGGAAACTATAGCTGGTTATATACAAGAAGAGAGTAAGAATTTTCTAACTAACTTTTGGCGGGAAAAGAAACCAACTGACTAAACTTTTCTTACTCACTAAGCTAAGCTAAATAATTTATATTTATCAAGTAATGTTGATTGACTTTGACCAATGTGATATTGTATTACTAATATCCCCCCTCAAGTTGGGAGGTGTAGCAGAAGAAACCATCCCCAACTTGGACAACAGTTCCTTAAATTAAGGTAAAGGAACTATCTTTGTAAGAACATCTGCCAATTGGTTCGTAGTAGGGAGATAACTGAGTTGCAGTAGACCTTTCAGCACTTTATCCCTTGTGAAATGACAATCAATTTCTATATGCTTTGTTCTCTCATGAAAGACTGGATTCCTGGAAATATGAAGAGCAGACTGATTATCACAGTTGAGTTGAACAGGTTTTAATCCATGAATGCCTAGTTCTTCCAACAATCTGACTGTCCAAACAACTTCAGAAGCAGCAGAAGCCATTGCTCTATACTCGGCCTTAGAAGAAGATCTGGGCACAACGGACTGCTTCTTTGATTTCCATGTAATAGGAGAATTTCCGAGTAATAAAACATAGCCAGTAACAGATCTTTTAGAATCAGGACATGAAGCCCAGTCTGAATCAGAAAAGGCCTGAAGAGTTATAGCAGTAGAAGCCTTAAGTAAAATCCCTTGACCTATGGTAGCATTTAAGTATCTCAGAGTGTGTAACAATGCATCATAATGAGGAACTCTTGGAGCCTGTAGGAACTGACTCAATACTTGAACTGTATAGCTCAGATCAGGTCTAGTATTTGTTAAAAAATTTAATTTCCCAACTATTGACCTGTAGAGCTCTGCATCTTTAAATAATGGTCCATCATCTGCTGTTAATCTAAGATCAAGAGATAGAGGAGTAAGAGCTTTCTTAGACAAATCAGCATCAATAAGCTGCAGAATCTCCTTTGTATATTTTGTTTGACTAAGAACGGTCCCTTCAGGAAGATAAGACACCTCAATGCCTAGAAAATAGTGCAATACTCCAAGATCCTTAATAGTGAATTTGGCATGTAATTGCTGCTTGAGAGCTGTTATTTTAGTAAGATTACTACCAGTGACAAGAATGTCATCTACATACACAGCTACAATGGTAATATCAGTCTTGTCTTTGCAAATAAACAAGCTATAATCCAATTTTGACTGATAAAACCCTTGACTAATAAGCTCATCAACTAAAGTTTTATGCCACTCCCTAGAGGCCTGCTTTAAACCATAAATTGACTTATTGAGTTTACAGACCTGATTAGGAGTGTGGACAATACCTTCTGGAACTCTCATGTAGACCTCCTCCTTTAAGGTGCCATGCAAAAAAGCATTATTTACATCCAGTTGATACATCTTCCAATTATTATGAGCAGCCAATGCTATCAAACATCTTACAGTGCTCATTTTAACAACAGGAGAAAAGGTTTCTTGATAATCTATTCCATACTTCTGTATAAATCCCTTGGCCACTAGTCTAGCTTTACATCTCTTAAGAGTTCCATCAGACTTTAATTTCACTTTGTACACCCATTTACATCCTATGGGTTTCTTTCCTTTTGGTAAATCAACCAGTGTCCAAGTATTGTTATCTTGCAAAGCCTGTATTTCTTTCTGCATGGCATCTGTCCAAAGTGGATCACCAGATACCTCTAAATAAGAAGTTGGCTCAGTAATGTGGATGGAATTAGAGACAAAATTGGAATGACTTTCAGGCATCATATTCCTTGAAACAAGATTACACCAGTGCACATCAGAATTAAGGCTGAACATACACTGATAGTCTTTTAAGTATGAGGGAGTGGTCTTAAGTCTAGTGGAATGTCTGAGAGGTAAAGAAATGGTAAAAGTAGATATATCACTAGGATCAGATGAAGATGAATTTGTATGAGAATGAACAGAATCTTGTGATGAATAATTGTTGGGAATATGATTTGTAGAATTGCTATTGAGGACAGAGTTTGATGTTAAAATATGATCTGAATCATAATCTGTTTGAGTAGTAATGGGAAGAAATAAGGAATCTGTATAGGTATTCATGGTGGAATTGGTAATCAAATGAAATGGAAAGTGAGATTCATAAAATATGACATCTCTACTAACTGTAACAGTATTAGTTAGCAAATCTAAAACTTTATACCGTTTTTGGTTAACTGGATATTCTAAAAATACAGCCGGGGAAGCTCTATTATCAAATTTGGATCTGTTGACTTTGATAGTAGAAATGTAACACAAGCATCCAAAACACTTAAGATCTGACAGAATGGGTTGAGATTTATGTAATTTGTAATAAGGAGTTGAAAAATTAATGCTCTTTAAGGGCATTCTGTTGATCAAATAGGTGGCACAAAGTATGCACTCACCCCAATATCTAGCAGGAAGTTTAGAGTGAATATATAATGCCCTGGCTGTTTCTAAAAGATGCCTATGCTTTCTCTCCACAACTCCATTTTGTTGTGGAGAGTATGCACAAATAGTTTGATTGATGATCCCTTCTTTTAAATACAACTCTTGCATTTTTCCAGCAGTAAGTTCTAAGGCATTATCAGATCTGACACAAAGTATAGAAGTATGGAATTGGTTTTTAACATATGAAATGAAATTTTAGAACACAACTGGAACATCAGATTTGTGCTTGAGAAGATGAATCCATGTGAATCTACTAAAATCATCGACAATTGTAAGAAATTGATTACAACCAGATGTAGTTTTGACCTTATAAGGTCTCCAAACATCTATATGTAAAAGTTGAAAGATAGCAGTAGTTTTAATGCTACTTGTAGGAAAGGGATTTCTAGTTTTCTTAGCTAATGGACAAACTTGACATAAGTGTTCTGAACTGAATGACTTTACATCACAAGAAGGAACAATTAAATGCATTTGAGGAAATGGTAAGTGTCCTAGTCTCAGATGCCAGAGAGAAGCAGAATGTGAGCCTGTAGCAGAAGATGAACTGAGATAAGCTTGAATAGGTGGAGAAGAATTCTTCAAAATAGCTTTGTCCACACTATACAAGCCATTACTCAATTTACCAAGAAGAGTTGGACCTTTCTGAGAATGGTCCTGAATGAGAAAACAATCAGAGTTGAATATTAATTGACATCCAAGATCAAGACACAGTTTATGAGTGGAAATAAGTTTGAATTGAAAAGTAGGAACTAGTAAAACATCTTTGAGCAAGATATTACCATGAAGTAAGACATTTCCAATGTGTGTAACTGGCACTTTACTACCATTAGGAATAGTGATAGTATTGTCAATATCAGAAACAATAGAATATTGATAAAAATCATCCATTGTGTTGGTGATATGATCTGTAGCTCCACTATCAAGTAACCATTCAGATTTAAAGCAAGAAAGTAAGCAAGTCTTACCTGTAAGTAGAGCATTATGAGAATCAGTAGCAGAATCAGATGTTTGAGTGTCTGAAATATGTTGTCTGTTCAAAATGTCCATGAGCTGATTGTACTGTTCTTGAGAAATATTGTTAGATTGATGAGTAACTGTATTGGAATGGTTATCTTCCTTGTGTTCAACTGGTGGAATGGAGACATTAGAATTTGGAACAAGAGCAGCTATCCTTTGATCTTTGTTGCCTCTGAAATTTGTCGGAAAGCCATGTATCTTAAAGCATCTATCAATGCTATATCCTGGTACTTGACAATGAGTACAGTAGTAATTGGAGCCAGGTTTGGTAGCAAAACTCTTATTCCCATTACCACTATTACCATTGAAATTTGGTTGTCTGAATTGAATACTTCTGTTGTTGCTCCCTGAGAAACTTCCTTGTCTATTAGCAGATCTGTCATTATCAAAACCTCTTCTTCTATCAACTAGAAATGCCATTGATTAATTCTGATTGGAAACCTGAGAAATTTCCTTGTGTCTTTCCTCTTGAGCAAATAGATTATAAGCAGCTGAAACATTTGGCAATGGTTGCATCATTAAAACATTTGCCCTTACTGCAGCAAAATTGTCATTTAGTTTCATCATGAACTACAATAGTTTCTGATCCTGTTGTATGTCCTGTATTCTTTGAGTCAAATTACAAGTGCATTTTTTGCAAGTACAGACTGGGAGAGGGTTGGCATCTGATATACCATCCCAACCTGTCTTGATTGCAGTGAAGAATTCTGAGATATTCTGGGAACCTTGTACAATTTCTGATAATTTCTGCTCTAAAGAATACACTTTTGTCATAGAAGCATATCCATAACGTTCTTCCAAATCGTACAAAATCTCTCTAGCAGTTTGCAGAAATAACACACTCTTTGCTATAGTGACATCAAGATTGAAAATAAGCCAAGAAATGACAAATCATTGCACCTCGCCCAAAACTTGTATTCTGGTGAAGTTTTGTCAGGAATTTCAATCGTTCCATCAACGAAACCAATCTTATTTTTGGCTGATAATACTAACAGCATTGATCTTTTCCAGTTATTAAATCCGTTTCCATCAAACTTAACAGAAACTAATTGAGTCGAAGATGCATCAGAAGGATGTATGTAATACACACTAGACGAATCATGATTGTTGACAGCGATATTTTGATCAGTAGAAGTAGAATCAGAAGCGGAAGCCATGTTTAATCAAGGTTGATACGAACAAATGTATCAAGGTTTTCTCAGAGAAAATTTGACAAACAGTTGATGTGCAATCGGAATTTCAACAAATGTTTGATACAAATCAGCGATGAAATTTCTCAGAAATATCTATGATTCAACAGGTAATCACAAATTCTAGATGTATAAAGAAAATCGACAGGATTCAGAAAAATAATCGACCAAATGGTCAATTTTAAGCAAATCAAAACTAAGAAAATTGCAGAAATATTCAGAGAAATGAATTTTGATTGCACTATATCTATTTACGATGAAACTGTATTCATAGACATAGAACCTGATTGTGTATTGATGAGCAACACGCAGAAGATGATGATAACAGCAAGACGAAGACGATGATCGGCAACAGTAAAACGAAGATGATGATCAGTAGTGCATTGATCAAGTCACCATAGCTCTGATACCATAAAGGTTTTGTAAAGAACCCTTTAGCTCAATATATGAATAATGTGTTTTACAGATTTACAGAAATGAAAAATGTCATCCAAACTTTTAACTTATAGGGAAACTATAGCTGGTTATATACAAGAAGAGAGTAAGAATTTTCTAACTAACTTTTGGCGGGAAAAGAAACCAACTGACTAAAATTTTCTTACTCACTAAGCTAAGCTAAATAATTTATATTTATCAAGTAATGTTGATTGAATTTGACCAATGTGATATTGTATTACTAATAGACAGCAAGATCAAATGCACCTTCATTACTTCATTTAGGTTGTAAGCTCTAATCATTAATGAAAAAATGTTTGAAAAAGTTGATGCTTGACACGATATCAGACACTTTCAAAGCAAATTTGTGTCAACAACAAAAGAAACCAGCTAATTAGCCAAATCATGATAACACAGTCTAAACTACCACAAGATATCGAGTAATGGCGTGTGCCCAACTATTTTCTCCAGATATTTCAAACAATTAGACTCCCTGTTATCAGCAATGATAAACTTGCCTGCTCCAATAAATCTTAACGTTAAAGTTTTAACTAATCCAAAATCCACACTTGGACTTGTAGTTCAGGCATAATCGTCATCTTATTGGATTATCTTTTGGCAAGAATTTGTGAACCGAAAGTCTCCCTTATTACTCAAACTCCCTCTACTACGTACTGCGATTATGGTGAGGATTCACAAACTTCGCAGTTTAACATGTGTAGTAATCCTTATTACTCCTGTAAATCTGTAATCCTCATGAAGACAATCAAAGAGATAGTCTAAAGGAAGGAATGCAGAGAATTGTTACTGAGAGTTTTAACCTTATCCAGGAGTATGGAATGGCTACACTGTTTACCCTGATTACATTCCAGGAGCATAAGACCATAAATAGGCTCAACTAAATGACAAACTAAGAGACAACTGTTAAGACCCAGACAATCTCATCCATACATCAATAACAACCTTAATGTTCCAATGAGACAAAAGTAAAAAATACTAGGAAAGCAGTAAAGGATAATAAAATAGATCAGCAGAGTAGAAAATACACTAGTATTTCCTCAATACTCCCCCTCAAGCGACAGGGGAGCCCTTGGATGAGACTGTAAGCTTGTTCAAATGAGCATTATGTAAACCAACTGACAGCTGCTTGGTGAAGATGTCCGCCACCTATTTTTGAGAAGACACATGAGTAGTCTTAATGTTTCCAGCTTTGACTTGATCACGAATGTAGTGACAGTCTAATTCAACGTGCTTGGTACGCTCATGAAGTACCGGGTTTGCAGCTATAGAAAGGGCTGCTTTATTGTCACAGTTCAACAGAGTAGGTGGAATATTTTTGAGGCCCAAATCTTTAAGTAAGGCAGCTAACCAAGTTACTTCGCATGTGGTGAGGGCCATTGCCTGGTATTCTGCTTCTGCAGAGGATCTCGAGACTACGGACTGTTTTTTGGACTTTCACGAGATGGGCGAGTTGCCTAAGAAAATACAGTAACCCGTGGTGGATCTTCGGGAAATTGGACAAGACGCCCAGTCACTATCGCAAAACGCAGTCAACTGGGCTACAGAATTGGAAGCTAAAAGGATGTCTTGAGACTTTGAACCAGCAAGATACCGCAGTAATCGATAAGCAGCTTGGAGATGTGCCGTGGTTGGCTTGTTGGTGTATTGAGAGAGAAGTTGCACGCTAAAACAAATGTATGGGCGTGTGATTGTCAGGTAAATCAACTGCCCAAGTAGACGTTGGTACACCAGAGGATTAGAAAGAGGATCACCCATATCTGGAGTTAACTTTATGTGAGAATCCAAAGGTAGCAATAAAGGCCTGGCATTCAACAAGTTGTGCTCCTTTAAGATGTCAATTGTATACTTTCGCTGACTTAGGAAAATACCATCAGCAGAGTTGTCAATCTCAAGACCCAGAAAATAACGCAGTTGGCCAAGATCTTTCATGTGGAAATGTTGAGCTAGAAGAGACTTGAGTTCGCCAATGACTGTGAGACAGTTGCCACTCAACAACAAATCATCAACGTAAACTAGAACAAGTGTTATGTTGGAAGAAGTGTGCTTGCTGAATAAGCTATAGTCCGTTTAGGACTGTTGATATCCCATTTGGAGTAGAGTCGTAGATAATTTGTCAAACCACAAACGTGGTGCTTGACGGAGACCATACAGAGACTTTCTTAGACGACAGACCAGATTTGGTGGGACAAGAGGCAGTTCCATATTCACAGAAATTCTACCCCCAATTCCTCCGTAACCTTTAAGCATTTTCATATAGATAATTTTAGACAAGTTACCATGTAAAAAGGCGTTAGATACATCCATTTGATGAGTGTACCAGCTTTGAATTGCAGCCACAACAAGAACAGTTCGAACGGTTGTAAGTTTGGCAACCGGAGCGAAGGTTTCAAAGTAGTCCACACCGGACTTTTGGTGACAACCCAAGATAACCAGACGTGCTTTGTACTTATCTATGGAACCATCATGTTTGAAATTTGTTTTGAAAATCCATTTAGAACCAATAGCACATTTTCCTTGAGGTAGCTCCACAATATCCCAAGTGTTGTTCAGTTCAAGAGCTTCCAGCTCTAAATTCATTGCTTCGACCCACTCATTACTTTGGACAGCCACATTAAAGGAGACAGGGTCTTGGTGTGTAGAGATAATAGATAAAAAACAATTAAAATTGTTGTCTATAGATGTAACATCAAGATTCGAAATGTGATGAGTATTATTGGGTGTCACAAAATCTTGTAGCCAATGTGGTGGAACATGAGGTCTAGTAGATCTCCTAACAGGAACAGGAGAGAGAACAGGTGGAACGGGACTGTTGGCAGCAGAAGAAGATTCTGGGCTTGGTGGAGTGGAATTCAACTGTTGTGGTACAGGTATATCAGTTGTGTATAGTTCATCGACACAATTATAGTTGTTATTAGTCATAGAAGGAGGGATGTGCTGCATATAGCTGCTGGCAGAGTCTTTATGATATGGAAAAATGGTTTCGTGAAACACCACATCTCTAGAGGAAAATTCTTGTTTTGTAAGAAGGTTTAGAAGACGATAGCCTTTCTGACCTGGTGGGTAGCCAAGGAAAACACAAGGCACACCACGATGTTCAAATTTATCAAGAGGTGAAGAAGGAATATATATGCAAAGGCCAAGCCCCCGAAGACCTTTAGATTATCATATTTAGGTAATTCATTGTATAACAGCTCATGAGGAGATTTGTTATGCAGAACAGGAGTTGGAATTTTATTGATCAAATGCACGGCTGTAAGAACACAAGCCCCCCAGAAATCCAAAGGCAAACCAGCATGAAAACGAAGAGCTCTAGCCACCTCTAAAATGTGACGGTGTTTCCGTTCCACTCGAGCATTTTGTTGTGGTCGATATGGACATGAAGTTTGGTGGAGGATTCCATTAGCAGAGAAGAACTCATTGCAAGACGAAGATGTAAACTCCAAAGCGTTATCAGAACGAATGGATTTCACAGATGCATTGAAGTGATTTGACACATATTTCAGAAAATATTTCAGTGTAGCAAGAGCATCTGATTTAACGTGCAACAGATAGACCCATGTATTACGGAAAAAATCATCGAAAATTGTCAAAAAATACCTGTCCTTTGATTTATAAGGGACCTTATACGGACCCCATATGTCCAAGTACAACAGTTCAAAGATTGTAGAAGCATGTGACTTGCTTTTTGTAAAGAGAGTCTATTGAGTTTTGACATGGGACAAGAAACACACACTGTCGTAGGGTGAGAAGTAGAGTGTTTAATACAAGGAATATGTTTGAGGCTAGACACAGAGGCATGTCCCAGACGATGGTGCCACAAAGCCAAGTCACTTTCAGCAGTGGCAGAAATAATATTGCAATCAGCAGACAAGTAGGTTGTATTTATAGGAGCAGAAGAATTAATGTAATACAGACCATTTTTAGCAATCCCAGTAGCATGTATTTGTTTTGAAAGTTTATCAGAGATCACACAATGAGTAGAATAGAAATGCACATCACAATTGTTCTCTCTTAGTAAGCGTTGTACAGAAAGTAGGTTATGCTTAAACGAAGGCACACACAAGACATCATTGAGAGTCAAGGTCGGGGTCAAATGTACCTGACCTTTCTGTGATCTAATCACAGCAGCTCCTGTTGGCAAATTGATGTTGTGTGTCCCTTCCAAAGACGTAGCATTAGCCAAAGTTGAGGAAAGAGAGGTCATATGGTCAGAAGCCCCCGAATCCACAATCCCCTCCGTAGAATTGTCACCGACATTGAAGCATGATATCATTCCAGAAAAATGAAAGTCGATTTCATCATCAGTATCAGACTGCTTAGATGGGATAGTCATCATTATTTGTGCCAACTGTTCAAGTTGTTGTGGAGTAAACAACTGAGCAACATCACTTGTTTGGGCATGTGCTGCAAATTTCTGATGTTGAACACCCGTTTTTAGAGAGTTTTGAGGCTGCCACTTTCCTGAATGCTGAGTAGACTGAGCATATGATCTACCAGCTCCTCCTGTGCCTGTGTTGAACTTTGTAGAACGAGGATGCCAACTAGGATAACCCACAATCTGCCAACAATTTTTAGCAAGATGTCCCTTTCCACAAACATTGCAAACAACAGCTGGTTGAGAAGCTTTACTAAACATGGCCATCAAATCACTTCTATATGCACCCAAATTCAACATAACAGATTGTGCTTCTTCTTGTTCTAGTGCAGAGTAGGCAACCTCTACTTTGGATAATGGTATTTGTAACAATAACTGACTTCTCTGAGAGTTATATTGTTCATCCAACCCATTTAAAAACTGAAACAACCTAGATTCCTCTTTTTGTAGTGTTATAGCATCTAACAACTTGACTACTTCTAGGGTTGGGGCAGCAATAACAGGAAGCATATTTAAAAAATCTAGTTCCTCCCAAACAGCCTTCATAGATGTATAATACTCAGTGATAGAGGTGCTTTCTTGTTTCAATTCATACAGATCTTTACACAACTTGTATTTACGACTTCCATTTGTTAAAGAAAATCGTTTTTCAAGATTAGCCCAAATATCTTTTGCATCAGTCATATACATGATGGATCTTTTAATAGTGGGTGAGACATTATTAGTGATCCAAGCAATAACCATATTGTTACAAGTCTCCCACATTTCAGCTTTAATAAGATCATCAGTGGGCAATGGAACCGTACCTGTGACGAAACCCAGTTTGCGCTTTGACGAGAGATTGATTTCCATCGATCTACGCCATAGCCTGTAATCAGATGACCCTTGAAGCTTATCCACTTGGATCGAATTAGCGTTATCCGAGGGATGAAGAAAGAGGGGTGTCATCATTTCTTGATATGTCAAACGAGCACCAGCAATGAGGAACACAATACTCGAATGATCGGAAAATAAATAGAATGTTAATCAATTCTCCCGTGCACTCAACTCTGATACCATGAAGACAATCAAAGAGATAGTCTAAAGGAAGGAATGCAGAGAATTGTTACCGAGAGTTTTAACCTTATCCGGGAGTATGGAATGGCTACAATGTTTACCCTGATTACATTCCAGGAGCATGAGACCATAAATAGGCTCAGCTAAATGACAAACTAAGAGACAGTTGTTAAGACCCAGACAATCTCAGCCATACATCAATAACAACCTTAACGTTCCAATGAGACAAAAGTAGAAAATACTAGGAAAGCAGTAAAGGACAATAAAACAGATCAGCAAAGTAGAAAATACACTAGTATTTCCTCAATACCTCACAATGGTCATTGAGTAACGTCGCTAATACCTGTAAAGTGTTACCTTTCATGACAATTACATACCATTCTTCTCAGCAACGCTCTACATAATTATCCTGAATAATTTTTTTATATGTGCAGGCGTAAAATTTGATCAACATCAGTTTAATTAAAATGCAGAAATGTCTTACATTAAGTTTTAATTGGACTTCTGATACCAAGTTTCAACTGGACTTCTAATACAAAATTAAGTCCCTTGTTTAGCCATAACTAAAATAATAACACTAATTTAGAGAGTATTCAAATTCCCAGATACCAAAATCATATACCCGAGTTAATGCACAGTAGTCATGAAGTTGAGATGATAATCTAGATACTAGGCACGTCTCTGTCTCTCTGAAGCTTGACAAGCCAGTCGTGGCAAGTTCTCTTTTTAAGGGAGATTCTGAAACACGTCTCCAATGTATTCAAAGCAAATCAATGTCGTCTGCAAAAGAATTCATGCAAATCAATACACAAAAGACATGCACAGTCTTGACTGATTTGCTGATAATGTCAGTACAACTATCTGCCCAATCATTTGCCTATACATCAAGTGATGATGTGTTTTCCATACTTTGTGATTGTACGTAGGAAATCATAATGTGTGAATGAGAGAAAGAATGTGATTTTAAGAAAAAATTAGATGAAGAAAATTGTACCGCTACAGGAATGGAGATTTGCAACAGGTGATTCATAAATCCTTTGTACAAAATCCTGGGACCACACATTTCAAAACTTTTGATGGTGCAGTCAAAGAAGTTTTTGCATTGCAACTTCTCACTTTGTTGTACAGATTTGATGGCATAAACAAGATTCTTACAAGGCAAACTACAGGCTGAAGCAAAAAATCCAGAAACAATGGCAACACCTAAAAAAACAGAAAGAGCTAATTTTGAGTAGTATATCTGGGATAGAAAAAGAACACCTTATCTGCGTTGCCGTTTGGTGGCGCGCAGGAAGTGTTTAAAAACCAAAAAAGCTTCAAATTCGACTTTCTACAGATTAGTTGATCAACCTATTATTAGGATTTTGAAAGAGCCCATTTTTGGGGAATAAATTCTAAGAAAACTTGTTATAGACTAATTGCCTTATAATATGCACTTCAAAGAAAATTAAAATATCACAGATAAGGTACTTTGGAGCAAAAAAACATTAAAAATGCTTCAAAATCTTCAAAAGTTGCCAGTGCAATATAGTAAATCTCAAGAAATATGTAGAAAGGGGCTGCCATTGAGCAGTCTTATAGATATAAACTTAAGTAAATTTTTTTTTTGAAGTCACTTGTAACTTGTTGGTCGAGCAACTAGTGTAACAGAACCAAGATCAGATATTGAGACTTAACAAGTTTTTCTGCCTGGCCCCTTTCTCCAAGGTATTTATTGTCATGAGAATGATATGGATTATTGACATACAAACATGTACTTGCCCGAAATATTAGTATAGGTACTTACGGTGTCGTGAACTAGATTCATTTAAACCCTAGGATTCTTTAAAATAACTGACACTTGGTCTATATCCAATGACCAAAGCCGTATAGGGCGCCCCTCCTCTATACATTGCAAGATATCCTTTATCCATAGTAGTACGGCAAAGGTCTAACAATATATAAATTTCTTAGACAAGACTGCTGAACTGACATCAGATTAGCATTAACCTTCATACGACGACATGCTAGACTTATTGGATAGCCAAATATGGATCCAACAGCTCCGGCAGCCGTCCCGCATGAAGCTTCTTCAAAAAGAGTTAACTTATTGAGGAATTAAATACAAGGGTAGTTTAGTCTTTGAGTAGGTATTGGGCTCTATATAAAGTCCAACTTAATTTCATTTTAGACATATTTGATTTACAATGTAGTTCTTCTCAGATACAGAGCACAAGGTATAAACATATTTTCCATTTGCTCTGCTTCTTTGTTCTTCGTTCTTCCGTTAAATATATACAATCATTTAGATAAATTTATGAAAGTTATCATGGTATCAGAGCCTCCGGTTCTCCAAACCAAACAATTTTATAAGTACTGTCATTTCGTAGTTGCTTTAAGATGTTGGCGGTAAAAGCTTGATTACAACAATAAGGTTGACGATGGTCATGTGTATTGATGATTTTCGTATATGTTTATAGTATATCAGTGAAATTTGGGTGATAAAGATGAGATTTTGATTTTATTTTAGATCTAGCAATCTTTTGCACATGAGGTGTTTGATAAACGTCTAAGTGAATTTACGTGTTTGCTGCACAACTATCTCAACGAAGAAGGGGCAGCTTCATGGTAAAGTTCCATCTTTCAGGAGTAATGTGACGGTCAAAGTTATTGGTAACGTGGATATAGGAAAGGATATTGGTCCTAGTACACCACCAAAATGTGTGTTTTGTGTGTGAAAGCATAAACAAATAGAGGTGTTTTTGAGCTGTTCTTCAAGTTAATGACATGGTGAGAAAATGAAGTACTGAGTCAAGTGGAGATGAGAGTCCTGATTCTCAACAAGTGAGTAGAGGTTGTTGTGGTGGTGGTGCACCTCCGCAACAACCACATCAACAGCAAAAATGTGGCAGTGGTTATGCTCCATAGCACCAGGCAGGTGGAAACCAAGGTCACGAAGTTATGGAGGCAGCGGAGTCAAAGGGGTAAAATGGCTTCTCAGCAGTACTATGGAGGGGCCCCCCATTACATTCAGCCGCAAGATAGGGGAACACAGCAACAAAAGCAGCATACTCGACAGCAACTACATACTCCGATAACCAACCGAGGTGCACACAAATCGGTATCTATATATTCTGCACTCAAGAACCACAAAGAAACAAGCCCAACTAAGTTTGTCTCATTTTTCTTCTTATATACAAGTTTATATATATTTCTTGTGCTGTCAAGGTCTGAGATATTGTCTATTGGGGTCGATTTCGGAGTTGGGATATAGTTAAGGTTGTGATTTCTGGAAGCAAAAAATTAGATTGTAGTTGATCCTTTTAGTTTTCGAAGTGCCTATCTTTTGATAGGCTCAAGTGTGTGTGGAATCACCTTATATGGTGTGTGTGTGTGTGTTTTTTGACTTGGAAATTGCCTTGTGATCTAGATATTAGACTACCAGATTGATTCATTAAAGTGCTAGATTGTGATTGTCAACTTAAGTTGTACCTCAGTTAGGGTAAGGTTGGGTTTCGAGGAGTTTGAGATTGTGACTTTGGAAAGAAGTAAAATCTACAGTATTGTTGTGAAGTCGGAATGAGCACAGGAACATGGTGGGTGCATGGTCAAGACTCAAGAATTTGTCTCAAAATTATGCTATATTTGCTTCTTGTGTGATACTGTACAATATCTCGCTGCTTTTCATCTCCACCACTAGGATATGAAAAGAAGCTTATACCAGAAGTTGCCAGCATACTAAAAAAAGGAAGGAACAAAATTATTCTACATAGCTTTGCTGACAAGGATTCTCAAAATTCAAAATTTATGATGGAGTTCAGCAAGAGGATCAATGTCGAAGGAAAGGGATCAGGGAGCCAGCTGGTTGAGAGATTCATGGACACGGGTTTCTGGAAGCATACAGAATAAAACTGGAGTATCTAAATCGAAAGACAATTCTAATGAAATGATGGAAGGGAAAGAGAAATCAAAATAAAGAGAGAGTGATGATAATAGAAGGGAAAAATGAAAATTTATGATGGAGTTCAGCAAGAGGATCAATGTCGAAGGAAAGGGATCAGGGAGCCAGCTGGTTGAGAGATTCATGGACACGGGTTTCTGGAAGCATACAAAATAAAACTGGAGTATCTAAATCGAAAGACAATTCTAATGAAATGATGGAAGGGAAAGAGAAATCAAAATAAAGAGAGAGTGATGATAATAGAAGGGAAAAATGAAAAAGTAAACACAAGAATAATAGAAGGAAAAGACAAAAACGGTAAAGAGGAAACGCGCGACAAGAAACTTGCAGCAGCGCCTAGGGCTGCAAAAGAGGTTGAGGAACCGAGCCCTGATGTCTGTAGTCTTATTAATATCCAGCTCGCAAAGCACGGTGAAGTGTTGAGTGGTGGAGCCTCTGGAATAAAGCAGCAGAATAAGTCCTCTAAAAAAGGGAACAACGAAGATAGGCGGGCTCTAGTTGCATATAATGATGAGGTGAAGGAATTGAGAAGCCGGAAGAAATGGTTACCAGAGACTAGAACGAGAAAGGGTTTTCTATGAGGCTGCTACGAAAACTTCAAGAGACTCAAAAGCCAAAATGCTCTGAAACAGGTTGAGGCAACTCATGCACCTACTTCCAGTTCACTTTCTAGTGAAGAAAAGGAAAAGAAGCTGCTCAAGTTCTAATAGCTGTTGAAATTATACATATCATTACTCTCATCTTTCCCTGGTTGAAAGGTTAGCCGCATTCGCTGAGCTCGAGAAGAAGAAAGACCAGCACAGTAATCAGATGGAAAACTGGCAGAAGTTGTTGAAGGCTTCAAATTCAAATTGAAGGGTAAAAAGGAACTACATGAACTCCAGAATGAGCCGGAAAGTTACAATGGTCTGTTGGAGATTCAAAGTGAAGAGGTTTCTATAGCGATGATGATTATGAAGTCAGAATAAGCTTAAATAAAGCTTGTTGATGAAAAATTTGAAAAGGAGATGCACAACCATCAGAGTTTTAGTGTTATAAAAAGAAAAAAATAGCACATGTTGAGTTGGCTGAGAGAATAACTGAATCCAGTAGTGTCAAAGTTGAGCATGAGCAGAAATCAATGGCAGAAAACCTAGAGTTAGGCCTCAGATAAAGCCAAGAAACTTCTGTGCAGAAAGTAAGAGTTTTTAAAGCTCTGTAAAAGAGCAAGTTGAAGAAATACGCACTCTGCAGAAAAGAATTTTCTAGGAAAGTTTGAGCTCTCCAATATTCCAGCTGCTCCTTACTGAGCTTGTTCCCTTTATGGGTTGTGCCCTTCTATGGGTTTTTGAAGCCGAGAGGTCACTCCCTTGACTTGACTGAGTACTCGTGCATGTTTTGAGCTCTGTGAGCATTTACAGTTGAGCTTGCATAGTGTCAAGTTGGCTGATATTGTTGAACCCGAGAGGTCACTCCATTGAAGTGACTGAGTACTCGTGCTTGTTTTGAGCTCTGTGAGCAATTACAGTTGAGCTTGCATAGCGTCAAGTTGGCTGATATTGTTAAAGCCGAGAGGTCACTCCATTGAAGTGACTGAGTACTCGTGCTTGTTTGAGCTCTGTGAGCATTTACAGTTGAACTTGCATAGCGTCAAGTTGGCTAATATTGTTAAGCTCTGTGAGCAATTGTTCTCAAATGACAAGCAAAGCCTGGATTCCTTCGATAACAATCAAAGCCGGGGTCCTTTAATGGCAAGCAAAGTATGGACTTAAATGAAGTTAAAGCAGTCTTTTAATGGTAAGCAAAACCAGAATGTGAGTTGATTGTCTAGTCATCAATTGGAAGAATATGGACTAGTTAGTGCAGGTTTATATCTTCAAGCTAAGAGTTTCACTTTGTTCTCACTCATTAGCTTGAGGGGGAGTATTGAGGAATTAAATACAAGGGTAGTTTAGTCTTTGAGTAGGTATTGGGCTCTATATAAAGTCCAACATAATTTCATTTTAGACAGATTTGATTTAAAATGTAGTTCTTCTCAGATACAGAGCACAAGGTATAAACATATTTTCCATTTGCTCTGCTTCTTTGTTCTTCGTTCTTCCGTTAAATATAAACAATCATTTAGATAAATTTATGAAAGTTATCATAACTGTCTCCCATGATTGGCAGCTTCAGATAGAGGGAAAACAGTGACAAACATTATTAAGAATACCAAGCAATTTGCAGTCTGTATCTTAGCAACTAATTGTACATACCATAGTTAACGTCTATCTCTTGCTAATGTTATTTGTAGTGATGCTAATGCACAATAAAAAACGGATGTTGTATAATAAAACTACATCTATAGTGATAATCCCATATCACCCAGGGGCCTTCTCCTTGTTGGGCCCAGACTCAAGTTCCGTTTGGACAAAAATGACGGCGGCGTGCGGTGTAGCTGTAGGGCGGGAACCTATAAAACAGAAACAGAGGGGGGTGGCGTCCCCGCGGCACCTCCGACGTGAGAATGAGAAAGGGTTTTAAGGAGAAAAGGGGCAAAACGGGAATTATGCAAACATTTGTATAGTGTGTATGTGTGTGTATGTAAGTAATTATGAAAGAGATTGTCACCTGTAACCTTCCTTTTGTCCTGCCTTTTATAGGCCTCTCCCTAGGGTTTAGGGGTTTGTACCTTTTCATCTGAACCGTAGGTGTGCCTTTTGGACTGTAGGGCATGTGGACGCCTGGGATGCGTCAGGGTACTATCGAATCCGGACCGTAGGAATGTTCTGGATCCGGGGTACCTGGACGGTGGTGATGTTGCCACGCATCCTGGGCCATTCAAGGTTAAAGTTGAGTGCTTTCTGGGCTCTTCTTATTGGGCCATGGGCCTCTGTTATTGGGTCTGTGTTAATATAGGCTATCATTTCCCCCCACTCCCTTATGCGGGTTTACCCGGATGGGGGAGTAGAGTGGTTATTGCACAGCCTTGGAAAAATTTTGGGGGTTTATTTGATTTGTTGCCCCAAAACCCCAGGGTCAAATGGGAATGAGACTCCGGGGTTGACCTGGCTAGTCATTCGGTTTTAGTTCAAGGTGGGATTCCTTGAAATACTTAGAAAAATTTTGGGGTTTTTTTTGATTTGTTGCCCCGTAACCCCGGGGTCAAATGATAATGAGACTCCGGGGTTGACTTGTTTAGTCACGTGGTTTCAGTCCAAGGTGAGATTCCTTGAAGTACTTAGAAAAATTTTGGGGGTTTTTTGATTTGTTGCCCCCTTACCCCGGGGTCAAATGGGAATTAGACTCCGGGGTTGACTTGGGTAGTGCTTTGATTGTATTTCAAGGTGGGATTCCTTGAAATACTTAGAAAAATTTTGGAGATTTTTTTAATTTGTTGCCCCCTTACCCCGGGGTCAAATGGGAATTAGACTCCGGGGTTGACTTGGGTAGTCACGTGGTTTCAGTCCAAGGTGGGATTCCTTGAAGTACTTAGAAAATTTTTGGGGGTTTTTTGATTTGTTGCCCCCTAACCCCGGGGTCAAATGGGAATGAGACTCCGGGGTTGACTTGGTTAGTCAATTCCAGATTTGAATTTTAGGCAAGGTTTGGTGGATAAGGACAATCCTGACATTTGATTTGACCGGACCCTGAAAAGCTGACGCTGCAAATCCGGAGTGTCAGATGACTGTTGGGATTCCGGCCGGGGTCAAAGATACACACGTTTTATACGTATCTTTTGAGTGTACCAGTTTTTTAATTTCCCCCCTTTTTCACCTAAAAAGTCGCGCCCACGTAATGATTACGTGACAAGTCATGTAATAACTGTTGTGCAGTTATTTTTTGGGACCAATCGAAGGGTGCTACTTGGGTGGGGGTTAATTTTTACTCCAAAAAACCTTTCACCTTTCATCTGCCTTTCTTCCTTCTACAAATACCATTCTCTCCCATTTTCTTTTCTTTTACGCAAACACCTGCACAGAGAGAGCCAAGAGAGATTTTGCAGAGATTTTTTGGAGCCTTTCCTATTGAAGCCATATTTCTTTCTCCTGCCAATTTGTAAGTATCTCCATTCTTTTGCTTTCTTCTTTCATTTCTTTTCTTTTGTTAGTGACTTGTAAATGTGAATTTCTAACTTAGGGGATTAGGAAATTTTCTAAGAACTCATGGGTTGAGTTTTCATAGGACCCCGGGTAGGGGTAAATTTTCATTTGATAGAGATTTTCTAAGTACACATGGGCTGTGTTTTTGCAGACCCCGGGTCGGGGTGAATTATTTAACTTATAAGTACTCATGGGTTGAGTTTTTATAGGACCCCGGGTAGGGGTAAATTTCCATTTGATAGAAATTTTCTAAGTACACATGGACTATGTTTTTGCAGACCCCGGGTCGGGGTGAATTATTTAATTATAAGTACTCATGGGTTGAGTTTTTATAGGACCCCGGGTAGGGGTAAATTTCCATTTGATAGAAATTTTCTAAGTATACATGGGCTGTGTTTTTGCAGACCCCGGGTCGGGGTGAATTATTTAACTTATAAGTACTCATGGGTTGAGTTTTTATAGGACCCCGGGTAGGGGTAAATTTCCATTTGACAGAAATTTTCTAAGTACACATGGGCTGTGTTTTTGCAGACCCCGGGTTGGGGTGAATTATTTAACTTATAAGTACTCATGGGTTGAGTTTTTATAGGACCCCAGGTAGGGGTAAATTTCCATTTGATAGAAATTTTTTAAGTACACATGGGCCGCGGGGTGCAGTTCCAAAGATAATAGGAAGATAGATGATGCCCCATATTGGAATCATTGTGTTTCCAAATCCGTACAAGGGATCTTCAAGACAGGGGTCCATTCGGAGGTGGCCGAGCTCCATCCTGTTGAGTGTGTGCTCGAATACAATATTAGCAGAGGAACCATTGTAAACTAAAATTCTTTTTACCTCGTTGTTTGCGACATCTAGGGTTACCACCAATGCCAAATTGTGGTCCGGGTCGAGTCCCTCATAATCAGAATAAGAGAAGCAGATTGGCTCATCTTCCAGGGTCTGGATCATCATCACGTCATTCTCCTGTTCCGGGCTCCGAGGCGGTGAAGTTATGCCTCCAAAGACAATGTTTACCACGTTTTTACCGCTTCCCAGGGCCCTGTCTTTGTCATTTAACCTCCTTTGAAGGTACTGGTTCATATTTCCCTTCTTGATCTGGTCTTCTATGAACATCTTGAGGGAGAAACAGTTTTCAGTGGTATGGACATGATCCTCATGATAGCCACAATGCTTATCCCGGGCCCTGTTCTCGGGAGGCGCCAGCAGGGGTTTTGGCTTGCCTGTCAAGCTTGTATCTTTTATCCCTCCGGGACGACGAGCGTTGCTCCGGATACTCATCATCGTCATGCATTCTTCTATTCATTTTCATTGACTTGAGGAAATCATTTTCCTTTATAAACTTTGACGCCAAGGCATATGCTGATGCTAGGCTCTGGGGTACTCTATGAATCAAGTCTTTGACATAACCTTCGCAGGATATTGGGTGTAAGTTCCTTCGAAAAATGTTCACTGCCTCTTTTTCTTCTAAGTTGGAATGTTGGTTAATTGCTTGCTGAAATCTTTTGATGAATTCCGGGAGGGACTCCTTGCTTCTTTGCTGGATTGTTTCCAAATGACACATTTGCAGCTCGTTCTTCCGGTTGGCCCTGAATCTTTTCAAAAATATCTCGCGGAAGTCTTTCCAGGAGTCCACACTTCCGGATGGAATGCGGCTGAACCATTTCTGAGCTCCCCCCTTTAATGTTGATGCGAAAAATCGGCATCTGGTTAGGTCACTATAATCATAAATATTAGAGATTTGCTCGAAATAGTTCAGATGCTCCTCGGGGTCGGCCAGCCCATCAAAAGAGTCAAAATTGAAGTGCTTCAGCCCTGATTCTCTGGGGGTAGATTCCAACTTCTTGGTGAACGGGGTGGCTGCCGCACCCACTTCCATATCGCCTTCTACTTTTCTCTTAAGATCCCGAAGGACCCGGGCCATTTGTTCTTGCTTAGACTCATTTTCAGGCTCCGAATCGGAAGAAACATGAATTCGGTGTGCCTTTCTTTTTAGCTTTGCCTCTTCCTCCCGGATTCGCTTTTTGATAACTTCTTGGGCTTTAGCTTCTTCTTCTTTCCGGATTCTCTCACGGAGGGCAGCTCTCTTTATTTCATCCCTGGCATCTTCTGACGGTTTCTTTAAATTCTTCGCGATCCGATCAAAGACGGATCCCCGGGATTCTCCGGACCGTTCACGCTGGTCCCCTGGGCGGGTCTCAGGTTCGGCATTATGTTTTTCCTTCCATAGGTCCATCGCAACATGTATCTGATCCGGGGTCATATTTCCCCAGGGGTTGGCGGAAGTTCTAGTATGCTTATGGGCAGCTTTCTTGATGACTATTCTCTGGTATCCTGGTTGAAGATTTTGAGATGGAGTCTGGGTTATGGGGGGCCCTTCATCCAGATATTCCATATCTCCGTCCCTGGGTTGGGGTGGAGGTGGAAGGAAAGAAGTAGAAACGGCCGCTTTGCTCTTTCTCGTAGTCATGGTTATTCAACGGTGCCACAAATTTACAGTAATATAATTCGTAAAAACAGATCTAAGAGATTGGGAGTGGCATTCTTACTGAGGGGTAGTATTCTGAGTTGCTGGGTAGGGTAGGGGTTGCGGATATGAACAACACTGGTCGGAGGTTCGACCCCCCTCCTTCTAGCGCCAATGATAATCCCAGATCACCCCGGGGCCTTCTCCTTGTTGGGCCCGGACTCAAGCTCCGTTTGGATAAAAATGACGGTGGCGTGCGGTGTAGTTGTAGGGCGGGAACCTACAAAACAGAACCGGAGGGGGGGTGGCGTCTCCGCGGCACCTCCGGCGTGAGAATGAGAAAGGGTTTTAAGGAGAAAAGGGGCAAAACGGGAATTATGCAAACATTTGTATAGTGTGTATGTGTGTGTATGTAAGTAATTGTGAGAGAGATTGTCACCTGTAACATTTCTTTTGTCCTGCTTTTTATAGACCTCTCCCTAGGGTTTAGGGGTTTGTACCTTTTCATCTTAACCGTAGGTGTGTCTTTTGGACTCTAGGGCATGTGGACACCTGGGATGCGTCAGGGTACTATCGAATCCGGACCGTAGAATCTTCTGAATTTGGGGTACCTGGACGGTAGTGATGTTGCCACGCGTCCTGGGCCATTCAAGGTTAAAGCTGAGTGTTTTCTGAATTCTTATTGGGTTCTGGGCCTCTGTTATTGTACCTATATTAATATAGGCTATCACTAACCAACGAAAAACTTCATCATGTTCACAAGGTGCAACCTTCTTATAAATATTGTGACACCGCCATTTATAATATCCGGTATGGTGTATTTATGCAAATCAAAACCATACCATTAAGTACACTTTGGTGTATCTATTAAAATTAGTACGATCCGAGGATAATGGTGTCTATTTTAGTTGTATCTTAATGAGTATTGTCTCTCTCTCCAAAAGGGATGTAAGATTTAAAAGGAGTCGTTGATCAGACTCATGTTGGTATCTAAACATAATTAGTTTCAGGCAAACAATTTAAACTTGGTTGCCCACTAAGTTGATTGTTTGAGACATGTTGGCAGTTGAATACTAATCAATATTAGCTTCACCTTCTGATCATTGTGTGCGACTGTGTTGTTGTGGATTGGAGCAAGGTAAAATAAAAATGTTACTAATTGTTCAAATGTTTTTACCAGGTTGTGACTCGATAGAATAAAATGCTTGAATCCAATTACAAATTTCCAATTAATTTGTTATATTCGAATGCAACAAAAATAATGATTTTCAAATGATTATTTTGTATACAGTTTATAACCCATTTTTTTCTAAAAAAAGAATTGTCATGAAAATCCATTAATGTGTTCTTCTTTTTTCTTTTTGTCAAGAGGAATTAATGTGTTCTAATTTATTTATTTGTTTGTTTTTTAATTTTACTGAGCTCAGAAAGCATCAAGCCGGAAAGTCACTCTCCTCATCATAGAGAATAAAGAGCCTGAGGATAAAAGATGAATTAATGTATTCTAATCCCGGAGGATATATATATATATATATATATATCATGATAATATGTTTAAAAGAATGAGATTAGGGTTCGATAATTAATATTCCTTCCGTCTTGTCTTTTTTTTTTGACTATATCAAATTGATTGATTGATAACTAAGATAAATTTTATATATTATTTTTATAAATTGAGAAATACATTTTAAAAAAGTTAGATATATTTACTAATATCACAAGTTTTGAAATTTATCTAATTATATATTAAGTAAAATTTGAGATTAAAGTTTAAATAATTTGATATAGAGTAGTCAAAAGAAATATAATATGGGATGGAGGCATGATTACAGATTTCGAAAATCGTAACTATTAGTTGAGTTAACGATTTACGAATTATCTGGTAATTTTTAAAAAGTCGGATACTTTATTAGTAATTTATCGAAAATTGGTTAAATTGTATAAGTATATTTGACCGATTTCTAAATAATTTATGGACAATTTCTGAAAAATTGACCAATTTATATAAGCATGGATGGAGGATTATTGGGCCTGTTTGACCGACTCCTTTAAAGGAGCTTATTACTTATAAGTTGGCAGAGTAACTTATCGACGAGTGTTTATCGACTCAACTTATAAGTTGAATTTTGAGCTGATAAGCTAATAAGTTAAATGTTAGCAACAATGTACTTTTTTCAACTTATTTTAATTTTTCACATTTTTATTAACTTTGGTTCTAAAATATATGTTTCTAATTGTTAATCTAAATTAAAATTTACGAATTAAGATAATTATATTTTAAAATTATTTATTTTAGTTCATTTAAGTAAAAATAATTATGACTTATAAACAAAACTATCCAAATACTTATATATAACTTATAACTATTTATATTACATTTGTCAAACGGGCATGTTGTAAAAATTAGGATGAGGTCATTTTGTTTAATCTAAGCCGTTTTTTTAAGAAATGCAACGCGTCGGTATCCCATTAAACAAACAAAATCATCATTCATTCCCCTTTCAAAAAAAAGTTACTGTTCCCTCCGTCTCTAAAAACGTTTTATATTTGTGTTGGACACGTTTGCCAATGCATACATTTGATTATTAATATCTTTAATTTCGTATTATTATTAAATATAAAAACTTCATTTATTAAAGTACTCATAAATCATGTATACGAACTCATGACTATATTTAATCTTATAGATTAGACATAAATTAATAGTCAATCGCTTAATATGAACAGTGTGCGAAGTCAATATAGAAAATATATTACCGGACGTAGGAGTACTGTACACAGTTGACACTATACATACGTTACATACAAACCCTGTGTGTATCTACAATTCTCACAGATGAATACACACAACAACATGAAACATTTTGCAGCTGCTGCTTTTCTGATACTTGCAATGTTATGCGGCGTCCTACATTCTTCACAGGCTATTAAACATGAAAGTTTCGACGTTCGCCATCATCTATCTACTGTCACTAGGTCTCCTCTCTCTCTCTCTCTCTGGTTTTGCAATTTAGGTTTTTGTGCTAGTTCTATTTATACTTGAGCCTCTGTTATTTTCCCTGTAATTTGGCCATAATAGATGTTGTATAGGTGATCGTTGTATTACTCATTCCTATTACTCTGTGATTTGTAATGTTATGATGGATAATTGTAGCTGCCTTTATATAATTTGTAGGATAAAATGGTTTATAGCTGAATGCCTGAATATGATAAGGAGACATATATATTTGAGAGAAACAACCTTAAATTAGAATAAGAATACCTAGGGCTGCACATGGGTTGACCAAACCGACCAACCCGACCCGACCCAAATACCTATTGTAATTGTATCCCGTTATTTTTTTTATGCCGTTTTTAGGAGGCAAAAGTATTTAATTCCAAGGCTCGACTACTGGCTTGCATAATCAACAGATTCGAACATGAGTTACTCAGGGCCTGTTTACTTCAAGAAATTTTTTCTATTTATCCTTTTCCAAATTTTCTAAACTTTTCTAAATTTCCCTTTTCCACAGAAAATTAGTAAAAAGTGAGAAAATGTGTCCCAATGCCATTCAGTTTTAAAAACTTGAAAAAATGAAAAACATGTTCAAATCATGTCAATTTTCTATTTTCTAATCTTATAAATTTGAATAATTAATCATCATCATATGATATTATTAAACTTATTTAATATCAAATCATTTCAATTTTTCTTATTTATAAACTTAAATAAGTAATTGTCATCATGAAATTATCTTTTTATTATTATCAGCAAGTAGTATTTCATGCGTTACAAATATAAAATACGGTAGTGTGTGTGTTTAAGGGTTTGAAAGCTAATATATATTAAAGTAATAGGCATCTCTCTAGAGATGGATGAATGATGCACGTAAATGTAAGGTAACTGCATTAGTCCAATTTTTTACCCGTGTTTTCTATTTTATCCTAAATAGAAAACTGATCTCATGTTTACATGTATTAGCATTAGCAAAATGGAAGATTTTAACAAGAAAACAAAAAAAAATACTGACCTAGTAGAGTATGTGTGAAATTAAACATATTAAAAACTGGAAAATTCTTCGGTAAAGTGTGTTTGGTATGGGAATTGACATGGTAAAGAATTCCAGATCACTGAAGTTTCAAAGTTATATTTACAATTGACAATCTAGGAATGTGGAAGTGGAGCCAGAGCCGGACCATATCCAACTAAACTTTGCATTTGTGCTTCTACACCATTTTGGTGTAGAATTCCTCCCCAACCCACCTCTAAAAGTTACACCACTTTGGTTTGGTGTCATACTAAAAAACACACCACATTTGCTGTAAATTTTATAGTTTTTTGTACATTCCAACCTCGCCCTTGTACTCCTTATCCAAAACAATTTTGTTCCTCTTCTATCTCCCTAACGTTCTTACTTTTGTACTTTCTAGCAGTAAAATAGACTATGCTCTACAAGAAAGATTCCTTTTGGTTTAAAATTTAGTGCCAATGGTTGGAGTTGAGTTTGAAAATAGTGTAAGTTTTACACAATTTTAATGTAGAAATCGCATCAAAATAGAGTAATAGGTTGGAGATGCTCTAAGGATTCAAAGATTTTGAAAAAACTACAAATAAGCTAAAATTCTTTAGGGACTCATAGAGGAATTCGTGAAACCTTAGCTTCATTTCTTCTCCCAAACAAATTGGTTTCATCATTTACTAAAGCCCAATGAACAAATAACTATGATTTCCTTCAATGCAGAAGGCTGTAAATCTTTGAATTGATAAAGTTGCTTTGCCCCTGGAGCTGATGTTCTATCATGCAGTGCTTAATCGTGTGAGATAGAAGTGGCATTAATGGACACATATCACTTAAGAACCAAACATACAACTACTAATAAGGCAATGCCAAGGGAACCTTTAGTAAATTGCAAAGTGGTGACTGGACTGTACCTATTGTAGCAATTTAGTGTCTAAAAAAATATTTAACTTTCAATAAGGTGGCTAATTGCAAAGATTGGTGGCAGACTATTGCTACACTAGGTAAACACCAGCCACCAATTAGCATTCCACTTGCCTTTCGGCTTAAAGATGGGCATCAGATTAATTTTTATACGATAAAAAAAGAGAGCAAGAAATTCTAGCAAAACCTTTATGATTATTTTAATTTCACCCAGCAAACTGAATGACTGATAGAACCCACAGTTCTTTTTCTCTTTAATCTTTAAATATGCATATTCCAATGCTTTTAAAAGAAGTACTAATACATTTTTTTTTCTTTTATAGTTCTGTTCTGTATAACAGATAATTGTAAACTTCTAAATAAGACAGCCACCAAGAAACAGTAATATGTGGCAAGCACTTTGTGTCAAGCCTAATAACATATCCAAAAGAATATTAACGCGTACAAAGGAATGGAGGGAGTATTTATGGCATCGGTCATATTCCCCACTAGCACTCCAAGGGGAATGAATAATCATGCGATATAATCTAACTCTTCTTATACTGATATAATAGCCTGCTTCTTCACTTAAATATTATTCTAATTACATTAAAGCTTATTTTTCTAATTATATGAATGTCCTGCACTTTTTTCTGCAATTGATTCTTGTACCGCCACATATATTCGTTAAGGTAAAACTAAAACATCAGCAGTTAAAATCGAAATCAAGATTGTAACTGAAAAGTACCAGGAGATTCAAATGGATCGGAGTACATTGTTCTGGGATTTCAGAAGGTACAAATGACTTATCCACAATCTCTCTAACAACATCATATCTGCAGAGAAAATAAAATGCGAATTAAACATGTTACTCCAGCTCAGTTGCGCGCTCTTAGTTAAAATTATATTTCCTCTCATATGTCATATAAACCCGCACACAGTAAAATTATTTTATATTTTATTACACATAAATCTTAATAAAATTACTGTTAGGATTTCCAGTACCAGACAAATAATTAGCTTCGGTTGTAAACTCAGTCATCTTAGAGCATAAGTTTGCCATATATATTCCCTCAGTCATAGGTTATATAAAACGGAGAAAGTTAAGGGCATGTTTACTTGCTTGCTTTTCCAGAAAAATTTTCATAGAAAATCAAAAAAGTTAAAAACATGTTCATGTTCACTATTTTCTAAACAGAACATCTAAAAAATGGAAAACCGTATTTTCTCCCCTTTTCCAAATTATAACTAAGATTTAGAAAAATATAGAAAACTACTATATTTTTTACTTTTCCACACTTTCTCCTATGTAAATGATCTTATAAAAGTTCTTATTTAAGTACGCGTTCTGGTTTACAGGCAAGGCATGGAACTCGTGCTCCTACTAAGAATTGATTAGTGAAGGAGAAAAAGAATTGTATAATCTGAAAATATCAGACTAAAGAGATGAAGAATGCAGAAATCTCTTCTGTATTTGATCCAGCCGAGCTGCTGTATTTATAGGTACAACACAGTCATATACAGATTCTAGCAGCTACGTGTATCCCATGATTACAGCCAAAATAAACTCTCTAATTACAGCCACAAGATCAGCCTTAGGATATACTTAGATATACCATATATACAACAGTGATATGGACAGCTATTGACTGATATGGACAGCTAATGGCATCTGTTAACACTCCCCCTCAAACTAATGGTGGACTGACCATTAGTTTGCTGACAAAATGATTATGTCGGCTTTTTGTTTGTGACTTCGTAAAGAAATCAGCAAGTTGGTCCTTAGATGAAACATGTGGAAGACTAATCAAGCCTTGTTCATATTTTTCTCGAACAAAATGGCAATTGACTTCAATATGTTTGGTTCGCTCATGAAAAACAGGATTGCTTGCAATTTTAACCGCGCTTTCATTATCACAATACAGAGGTGTGGGAAATTTCAGGTGGATACCAAAGTCCTTTAGTAGTCGTTGAAGCCAAATAACCTCACTACTCGTTGAGGACATGGCTCGATATTCAGCTTCGGTTGATGACTTTGATACAGTTGGTTGCTTCTTTGATTTCCAAGAAATCAAGGAACTACCCAAAAATATACAATAACCAGTAGTCGATCGAGCCGTGTCTGGACAGCCTGCATAGTTAGCATCAGAGAAAGCTCGCAACTGTAAAGGACTCTTATGCAAGTATGATAAGCCATGCATTGGAGTGGATCGAAGATACCGAATAATGCGATGAACAGCGGTTAAATGCAATCGTCGAGGATCAGAAACAAACTGACTGACAAGTTGGACTACATGAGCAATATCAGGACGGGTCACAGTTAGATAGACCAAACTTCCAACGATGCTTCGGTAAAGACTTGGATCTGAAATAGGAGAGCCATCGTTTTTGCTGTACTTAACATTCAACTCAAGAGGAGTATCGACAACCTTGTCATCAGTGAGGCCTGCCATTTCGATAAGATCTTGAGTGTATTTACGCTGACTTACAAAGTAACCATCAGAATGTCGTGAGATTTCTAATCCAAGAAAGTATGATACAAGGCCAAGATCCTTCATTTGAAAGGATTGTTGAAGAATATGCTTAAGATGTTGTATACCTTGTTGATTGTCACCTGTGATTAGAATATCATCAACATATATGAGTGCGAAAACAGTACCTTGTGATGTGTTTGAAATAAAAAGAGAGTAGTCATTGTGACTTTGAGAATATCCGGCCTTTTGTAACACTGCTTTTAGTTTAGAAAACCAAGCCCGAGGAGCTTGTTTCAATCCATACAACGCTTTCCGTAATTTGCAAACCATGTTTGAAAAAGTTGAATATCCAACAGGAGGGTGCATGTAAACTGTTTCCGAGAGATCACCGTTAAGAAAAGCGTTCTTAACGTCCATCTGATATATGTCCCAATTTCGAACTGCACCAACAGCTATCATGGTACGAACGGTAGTCATTTTGGCAACAGGAGCGAAAGTTTCGCTGTAATCAATGCCATATTTTTGCTTGTAACCTTGTGCTACCAACCGTGCCTTGTATCGATCTAATGAACCATCAGGCCGCAACTTTACTGTATAAACCCATTTGCATCCAACAACCGACTGATTTTCAGGTTTAGGAACAAGCTCCCATGTATTATTCTGTATCAAGGCATCCAGCTCTTCCTGCATAGCATGACTCCATTCTGTACTTTCTGCTGCCTGCTTATATGATCTGGGAATGGAAAATTGATCTAATGTAGATAAAAATGAAAACCGGTCAGGTTGTTTAGAAATACGCGATGATCGGCGTGGAACAAAGTTTTGTGATGGTGGGGATGGAGGGACATTTGGTTGTTTAAGAGAATGATATTACCTGGATCCCGAGTTTGTGATGGTTGAGCCATAGGAGGGGGAAGCTTTGCTCTTCGTTGATAAGTAATAATTTCTGGCGCATCTTTTGGAAAAACAGACAGAGGAATGGAATTATCAACAGATTCAGACGAAGAAAATGAAGACTTAAAATATGGTTTACTTTCAAAAAATATCACATTCCGAGATATTCTCATTCGTTTGTTTTCCCAATCATAACAACGATATCCTTTTTGTGATTCTGAATAACCAAGAAAGATACATTTTGCAGATTTTGCATCTATTTTTGAGTACTCGGATCTAGGAAGAAGCACATAACAAGTACTGCCAAAAATACGAAGCTTTCTATAGTCAGGGGCATATTTAAACAACTTCTCTAGTGGAGATATGTTACCTATCACTGGAGTAGGTAACCTATTAATCAAATATCCTGATGTTGCCACACTTTCTGCCCAAAATACCTTTGATAAACCTGCATGAATACGAATAGCACGTGCTGTCTCCATTAAATGTCTGTGTTTTCGCTCAGCAACACCATTTTGTTGGGGTTGATGAGGACAACTTGTTTGATGAATGATTCCCTCTTCAGCTAGAAAATGGTTAAATTCTTTGGATATATATTCTCCCCCTGAATCTGTGCGTAGAATCTTAATTTTCTTATTAAATTGAGTTTGCACCATTGCTTGAAAATACTTAAACACTTGTAATACTTCAGATTTCTGACGTAGAAAATACACCCAAGAATAACGTGACCAGTCATCAATGAACACAACATAATAATATTTTCCACTTAACGAACCAACACGGGAAGGTCCCCAAACATCAGAATGGATAATATCAAACGAACTAACAGCATGATTATTACTCTTAACAAACGGTAAAGTATGTGCTTTGGAAAGAGCACATTCCTCACAAGTTTTATCAATTTCTGATGACATATCAAGTTTGTCTACTAAAGCACCAGAAGAAAACAAAGAATTCAAATTTAAAGCATGAGGATGGCCAAGACGGTTATGCCAAAGTCGCCACAATTTATTTGAGGTACTTATTTCAGAAGAGGAGGGTGCAAGAAAGTAAGTAGATTGAGTGGAAGATGTGTCACCAAAGTCCAAAACAAAGAGATCCCCGTTCCTATGGCCATTCCCAATCACATTCCCGGTTCGCAAGTCCTGTATTAAACAACCAGAAGCAGAAAATGAGACGATGCAATTTTGTTGTACCAACTGACTTACTGAAATAAGATTGGCAGATAATTTTGGTACATATAAAACATTCGATAGTGTTAGAGAACCAGAGTTTGGAAGATCAAGTTTTAAAGATCCGACTCGGTTAACAGGAAGACTGTCCCCATTAGCAAAAATGATATTTTTCTGTTTATCATAAGGTACACTAGTTAGAAAAACATCTGAATTTCCCGTCATGTGATGGGAAGCACCGGAGTCTATAATCCAAGAGTTATGTGTATTTGTCTTACCAAAATCAGAAGCTTGAAGAGCTTGAATGACTTGTTGAATGAGTTCGGGAGAAGGAGAGGTAGAATGAGGGGCTTGACCAGAAATTTGTGAATTCGTTTCAGTAGGTTCAACCGTTGAGGTTGAAGAAGCCATATACGCCTTGTGATTTCTATTCTTGGGAGGTCTTATCTTACAATTCTCGATCAGATGCCCTTCTGTCTTGCAATATCGACAAAATAGAGATGATGCAGCATTTGCCGTTGATCCTTTTCTTTTCGAACAATGACTAGCAATATGGCCTTTTTCATGGCAAATAAAACATTCTGTTGTGCTCATATTGCGATATTTTGACTTCTGGGCAGCAGCAACCAAAGCTGTATCTTGGACCAATTTGTGTGATGAAAGAGACATCAATCGTGTTTCCTCGGCCAGGAGATCTGGAAGAATTGTATCAAGATCTGACTTTCCTCCACGATTGAGAATTGCAGCACGAACAGGTTCAAATTCTGGTCGTAGTTTCATCAGAAATTGTCGAGCACGATATTTTTGTTTGAGCTTTAAAACAGTGTCTAGAGCAGACTCTGGAATGGTATCATCAATCATATCCATTTCATTCCAAAGTAACATCATGGCAGAATAAAATTCTTGAATACTGGAAGAATCTTGGGTTAAATTACTTATCTCTTGTTCAAGCTGATACATCCTTGCCTCGTTGCTTTGTTTGTAGATGCGCTTAAGATACTCCCACATCGCATGTGCAGTACTGAAAGTGCTGAGATTAACAGCGATGGAATTGTCCACAGATTCCATGAACCAAGTTTTAATCTTGGCATTTTTAATCACCCATTTGGCACTAGGTTCCTTTTCAGTGGGTTTTGTAGTGGTGCCATCAACATATGACCACAAATCTTGACCCTCCAAAAAGTTTTTGAAATAGGAGGCCCACAGGAAGTAGTTTTTCCCATCCAACTTTATAGCCAATCTATGGTGTTGTGGCTCCATTTTAGTGGTGCTACGAAAAAGAAAATTTAAGACTGAAAATACCTCGCAAGGCCTAAGGAATGGACGATGCAGACAGAACTGCCTAAAAGCTTATACAGTATATGGACCAGGCTCTGATACCATGAAAATATCAGACTAAAGAGATGAAGAATGCAGAAATCTCTTCTGTATTTGATCCAGCCGAGCTGCTGTATTTATAGGTACAACACAGTCATATACAGATTCTAACAGCTACGTGTATCCCATGATTACAGCCAAAATAAACTCCCTAATTACAGCCACAAGATCAGCCTTAGGATATACTTAGATATACCATATATACAACAGTGATATGGACAGCTATTGACTGATATGGACAGCTAATGGCATCTGTTAACATAATCTTGGGATCAGAATAAGAGAACGGTTTCCAGCACTTTTTAATGAAGAATACCATCCAGATGCATATAAAATAAAGGCAACTCAGGTTGGGGAATTCTCTATGTATCTCTTTATCAATGTGTGAAAGGCTATTATATTTGGTGTGGGTAATTGTATTTGTACTATTACGCGTGAAAGACTATTATATTTAGTAATATATTTTGCACTTGAATAACTTGCCGAAATTGAGCTGTTTCGTCAAATTTTATATTTATTTTATTGTTACTAAAACTTGGAATTTTAATTTTTTTGTTCTTAACTATGTGATAGATTCCTCGAGCGTCAGCTAGTGCCGTGGCATTTGGCTTGGGGCTATTCGGTGTTAGTGGAGGTCTTGGATCAGGACATTATCGAGCTTTTGCGGTTAGCAGTGAAAGTCATGCAAGTGATACAATGCTGAGATTTCATGATTGTTGTCAGAACTACAAGGTATATTTCAGTACCATATTATGATATATTGATTTTCCTTCATACACAGATATGCATACTATGCAGTTATAGTTTGTCCTTGAAACTGCACAATAGAGTATGTTGGGTGCTTGTGAACTTTACTGATCAAAGTTAAAGGTAATGCTTGTTTAATCTAAGTGACTTGACTTTCTGGTATATGCTTCGTAATTTAAATTCCAGATATCAGCCCAAATGTCAAAGTAATTGGAGAAATGGACCAAAATGTCACCATTTCAATAAAAAATGCCCAAAGTGTCACTTTTGAAAATTATGGCCCAAAATGTCAATTCAAGACAGGCTATCGTGTAGCGTTTAAAAAACGGTGCAAAACGCTACACGATGTAGCGTTTATCCCCATTTTTTTTAATTATATGTAACACGCTAGACTATGTAGCGTTAATGTAGTTGATTGTTCGTTTTTTTATATTTTTTTAGAACACTACTTAATGTTACATTTTTAAAAATCATTTTTAGATTAATATTTTTAAATGTAATGGCGTACCCTAATTTAACATTTTTTAATTTTTTATGGTTCAATAATCCCCTTTTGCGTTTTAGAAATATTAAAAATTAAACAAAAGACACATCTAACTTAACAATTTTTAACATTTTAGGGTTCACCAGTCCCCTTTTAAAAATATTAATAAAACATACACCGATTTAGGGTTTAGGGAGCCTAAACCGTAATTTAATCTTGGGTTTAGGGACCCCCTAAACCCTAGAAACGCCCTGAACCCTAGAAACCGGAACTCTAGTTTAAATCTAGGAGCCTAATTTAACATGTTTTAATATTTTAGGGTTCAAAAGTTCCCCATTTGAATTTTATAATATTAAAAATTGAATTAAAGAAAAAGACATCCCAATTTAACAAAAAATATTTAAATGTTGCAAAACGCTAATTAAAGTAACTTTCAGCATGAGAAAAAGAAAAAGAAAAAAAAAATATATATATATATATATATATATATATATAAACGGAGGTTCATCTAGCGTTAGGGTGGAAAAAAAATTAAAAAAATAGCAAAAGTCATAATGCTAGACGATCTAGCGTTAACGTAAAACGCTGAATAAAGTGCCGTGATGAAGTGACATTTTGGGCCATTATTTCCAGAAGTGACATTTTAGACCATTTTTCACCTCACAAAAGGTAATTTTGGCAGAATATATTTCTGGGATCCTGTTTGTTCTTTTCTAGCTCATGTCTCATTTGAGTTGTGTCTATGTTAGACTCTATATCGTAAAGTTTTGTAGCCTATACTCGTCTCTCTCTCTCTCTCTGTCTATATATATATGCAAATCATGTTACCTGTTTTATTGGAAGAAAGAAGGTTATGAAGGGAATGCTATGCCAGAGCATCACTTGTCCAATTTCGTAATCTTGCAACTGATTAAGCATCATTCAGCTTCCAGGATTAAACTCTTTTTTTGTTACACTGAAACTGAACACTCAGGATTTGGATCTGCATGGTATTTCTAACAAATCAATTCATCAAATATTGGACATATTTATAAGTGCAGACTCAAGAAAATCCTCATATGTGTGTCAGTATGTGTGTTTCTGGTTTAATAATGTCCAGTCATGATTGTTTGAGAACTTTCTAATGGCAAGTGCAGGCATTTAGGAGAAGTCAGGAACCAGCTGTTGATAAGCTTAAATGGCCTATTCTTGATGTATTCACTAATGCTTTATTTGAGCGTACTGGGCTAAAATTTACAAGAGAGGATACATCTTTGCTCTGGTTTCTATGCAAACAGGTTACAACTATCGATTTATGTACTCCATGTAATACATTTGATCACTTATTATTAAGGCAACTAAAAATGTAGTTGTCATTAAATATTGGTTCTGTTCTTGAAGGAAGCATCTCTGTAAAACATATCTGATCAAGCTTGTGCTATGTTCAGCCCTTCTGAGGTATCAAATTATAAGTTCACTACTTATGGCTCTTGTAGTAGATTTTTATTCAAAGTTTTATATATTTGGCCATGCTTGCTTTTTCAACATACGGTGGCAAAGACCATGGTACTTTTATGTCAGATATGTTGTCTTTTTTGGCGTGCTCAATTTGATTATATGTTATTTATTAGGTTGCTTTGTTGGAGTGGACAGACGATCTGGAGTTGTTTATGTTGAAGGGTTATAATAATGCGTTGAATTACCGAATGGGAGTGCCTTTACTTGAGGATGTCATTGAGTCCATGGAGCAGGCTATAAAGGCCAAAGATGGTAATTGTATATACCCGGCTCCAGTTCATTCTTTCAACCGGATTGTTCCCTATATAATCGATTTGAAGCATTGTGCTGTACCTTTCATGAAAAACTTCTAGTAGCGTAGATATAATTAATACAAATAAGTTACTAGGAAGATAAGCAGAGACTCTACTCCCATTCTCATGTTTGATTGGACTTTTCCTAGAAGGATCTGGTCAGTGCTTTTACTTTTAGTATTTGCCTTTAATTATTGTCAGTCTTTGTTCTAGCTTTTATTAATAAAAGATTTATCTCCTAAGCAGTAGCAGTATTTTCTGCTATTAATAGATTTGTTCCTTGAACATTTCAGAGTTTGAATCAATACAAAGAGAACAACCCTTGCAACTCCCTCCAAAACCTCCTCAAACAAGAAAGTGGAAAGGCAGTATTGTGACACCATTTGGTGGGAATAACATGCTGATTTTGTACAGCTGTCCTGTTAGTAACTCCAGCAAATATTTGGTGCAGGTGCTGCACAATGAGCATCCAGTTCCTGTTCCCGTAAGATTCTGTTCATTATTTACAGTCCTTTGCCTGTAGCCTTTCTTCGTCTGACTGCTCTACACTGATGAGAGCTTTCAGTCCCTGGTTTGTGGTTCCATCCGCAGGGTTTAATATTGTTTGTATAACTGTATTTTTATTTTGAGTCTCAAAATATACATGCCTAAGATGTTATTTTACTATTATTTTTGCCAAACATGTGTTTGTTAGTTTAGCAGAATTTGCCCTTTCCATGGCTTGTTATCATGTAGCTTCACTATCATGACATTTTGCGGGTAAGCTATGTTAGAGTTTTAATTTTGGTACTTGGCCATTTCATTTTTTGTGTGAACAGGGTTGCAATAATTCTAATATCTGTCCATTTGAAGTCTTTAAGGTATTTCTATGTTTTAGTTTTAAATGTAGTCCAGTTTCTTGTGATAATTGCTAGTTGAAAGTTTTTTCTGTTTTTTTCAGGAAAGAATAGCTGCTCCTCATCTAAAGCATGACTACAATAGGGTTTGCAATGCACAACTCAAACCATTAAAGCAGAAGTCAAGCTTAACAACTCGGATATTTAGTTGGCTTTTTGCTAATGATAATGTTAATGCACAGTCATATGATTTTGACCTATAGTTATGAACAAAGATCTTACAGCTGTTGTAACAAAATCTTACAATTGAGTGATAATTGCGTCCACATTTAGCACCGGGCAGACCTCGTAGAATGACTGTACTAGCTCTACCATATCTTCCCGTGACTGTGACCTCCTACTCTGGAGACGCATCTGACTTCTGTGTGGTGACCAAAAGGAACCCATGCTGCCACTGTCAAATTGCATTTGCCCCAAGCTACCTGAAGAATAACTATGTGCAACACTGCTCGAGGACGAGTACAAGGAAGATTCGGTGAGCTCAATACCACCAAAGTCATGTGGAGATCCAAATGGCCTATATTGGCCGCTTGCAACTGGACTTAAAGGCATCTTAACTCTTCCATCCCCTAAAATTAACAAAGCCCGATATGGTCAAATTATGAAATTGTAATATTAAACAATATATTTCACATTAATTAATATAGCATATAATAGAAAGAGAAAGAGAAAGGGTAAATGACTGAACATGGAAATTATCATAGATTTAATTATAGAAACCGAAATGTGCAATATGAATGATTAGATAGACAAAAAATGGGGAAGTCAAAATTGTACAATTTCCAACAAGTAGGAAAGAGCATCCTCTTTATTATCACATGTTCGAAATTGATCATGTGCTCTAGCAAGTGATATCAATCAATGTGATCTTTCTCATTGTACGTAGTACTTATAGGCTTACATCCTGAGAAAAAATGCTTTCTACATTTGTATTTCTTTACTAGGTATGATAATCTGATATTGTAAAACTTCATAACTCCGTAAGTCTATTCTGGTGGTAAATGCCTTTCCAGCTTCCATAAGAGTAACCCCAAGTGTCCAGGTGATACTTCCAGAACAAATGATTACATTGCTATCTGTTATATGCAAACCTTGTCTCAAAAGAAAAACAATGTAAGGCGCCCTGAAGCAATACTGTTCTATAAAGGGCTGAGGTGCAACACTGTTCTTTGCAATGTCCCAAGGTTTTTCACAGAAGTCCCGGCCTTTCTCTAACACGTCATCAAGTGCAGCATCAGCAGTCAAATTAAAAAACCGATACACAACATAAAAGACAGAGATCCCATAAAATTGGCCATGAGGACGAGGCAGATTATCTGGAAGAGCACAAGGTTGAATCTCACAATCAATCCCTGGACTCAGGTTAGACCATTCAGACAGATTCACAGCAATTTTTCCAAGTTTACTGCACTCTTCCCATTTTGGAGCACCGACAAGTTGAACAGATACTCCAGGTTTTCCTCTCTTACCAATTTGTTCCCCGTCAATTGTGGGACTACCAACTTTCTGGAAAGCAGAGGTGCACTGAGAGCAACTGTACTTTGCTTTGTACCCAGAATGCAAGCATGGATGTTTGATAACAATATTCCCACTAGCAAGATCAGCAAAACTAACTTTTGGAATCCTCTTAAGTAGATGAACCACAGATTTTTCAAAGGCATCATTCAGGCCATAGCCTGATAATGAATAGGCATTTAGATAATGATTGACAGGTCCAATGCTAAGCTGCAAACTAGTTTCGTTATGGAAACGATCCTCGCTCTCAAATGTAACCTGCAATGAGGAACCACCCAAGTCAAGTGCACCAAATGTTTCCTTTTTAGGTATAGCCCCTAATACCCCTTTATCGAAATTTAGTGCTATCCATCCATAATATGCTTCCTCCATACCACTAATAATTTTCACCCACTCTCTACGGCACAAGAAAGATGAATTCTTCATAATGGACCAAGCATTACTAAGAAGCCACTCTGAGTCGGCACTTGGCAGCCTGCGCACGCCTGCTGTGGCATAAAGGAAAAGAGAAGTAGTCTTATGTGCATGCTTAGGGATTTGTTTCTCTGCCCATTTAAGTAGAGGTTTTATAGCTCCCCTCAAGCCTGATATATTATGCACCAGTTTATCAAACCCAGGTTCAGTCTCCATTCGATTGTAAGCCCGCCCACTCTGAGAATTAGGTTTACTTGGAAGGGCTTCTGGAAGGGAACTCAACAAAATTGGAAGGCCACCAGTTTCTTTGTGATCAGTGGATGCCCTATATAAAAAAGCCCGTGTCCCAGTGCTACCACAATCAAGTACAACATTGTACTTTGGTGATGCTTTAGACCATTTAAAATAAAAAAAATTGAACCAGAAACAAAAGGAGTGCAAAGAATACTATGCATAAAAGGACCAAAATCACTCGAACCCACTTCTTTCGGGTACAAGGGGCTCCTGGCGATGACTTCTCTTTTGAAAAACTTGCCCCGCCATTTTCTCTTTGTGAAGAAGAAAGAGGCTCAATGTTGACAAAACTTCTATCAGTTTCAGAATTAAGATTCCCATCTTCTGGATCAAGTTGGCTATATTCAGAGAAATCTTGCAGGGATGAAGAGAGTCTCAAGAACTTCTTTTTTCCATATTTAGAGAAACCAGAACCACGTGGATAACCAGCCAGCGGCGGCAATCCATGTGACAAGAATGAAGCAGTTGCAGATTTTGTCGCAGACAATCTACTTACTGCAGAAGAAACAGCATCTGCAAATCTACTGAATGTCATATTTACAAAAACTAACAACCATCAGGTGAGAAAGCAACTCATCCTAGGATTCATGATACCCAATATGTCAACAGATCAACTACCTCTTGCATGGTCGAGCTTGTGGTTTAACTATACAAGACTTCCAGCAATGATGAGAGATTATACTGAAAGCTGCAAGAATTGTGTAATAAAAACTGGTCAATTAGATATTCCCAACAATTTGAACGAGTCTAAAACTCTTAGCACACTTAAGTGGTCAATAACCATGTTCTTTAAGACGCGAGACAATCCAAAAGGGAATAGACCTCTAGTACTTTTTATTAGTAAGAATATTCAAATGAACAATCAGACAGATTCTGAGAGGATAACATATGATATAAATTTCTAACTATATCATGTAAAAAATAGTATATTTATAAATTATAACAGTGTGACTGATTTCATTGTACATCAAACTCGTAGTTTTATGAACATCTAAAAGGCCTCATGATTTTTATAGTTATTTGTAGTTTCATATTCAATTGGAATTACCAGCTTTAAGTTCATTGCTAATCATTAGCTTACAAATTATTAGTTAAAAATATGTTTATTTATTATTTAAGTATTATCTATTATTAATACTTCTTAGTGTTGACTATTAACTTGAATAATAGGTAAAAAAAACATTAGATGTAACTTAAATGGTAAAAGAACAGAAACTACAAATCCGAGTAACAGAAAATTTAACAATACTCATGCGTATAACAGATTTCTCAAGTTAATGTTAAATAATTCTTCCTTCATTACATTGAACATAAACCAGCGGACCAGTTTATTATAATTTGAGATATGTAAAAATTAAAATACATAAATAACGACGACATTTTCTTTTCCTGATGAGTATCTAGGAGGGACTAAATACCATGCTTTTCTGTTTAAGCAGTGGTCTGTGATCCATCAAGGCGCCTGTCTTCTTAAACACTGACTCCAAATCACTCATAATCCAAGTAGAGTCGCAAAAGCTCATAAGTTTGCAACAGGAACGAAGTGGTCAGTATATCTAGTTCAGTATCATGTGTTATGTACAAAGGGTTCATCCATACTTTTCAGATATAAATTTCAGAATCCACTTCTTCAAGGAAAAAAATAAAAAGAAATGGTCTTCTTTAAAAAAATTTGGTAGAGAAATCTGTAAGAATTTGAGGTTCAAGATGGCCAACAGCTCGTCACTATATTCCTAAAATTTGTATTTATGTTCCAGTTCCTCATAGTGTCATTGGAATGACAACTTTTAAGGCATAGTATAGGTACAGATCACTGCCAAACTCGCTCAAATGACAAGAATTGTCAAGCAGAAGATGAGAGGGAATTCTTACAGCAACGCTGTAGTGTCAGGGAGTGTCTATTGGTCTTAGCACAGTTATGAATTATGAGTTTTATTTCAAGGTCTCTCATATAAAAAAATGTGCTAAATTAGATGAGAAAGCGTATACAAATAGTAGCGATGCAACTGTTTTTTAATGAGCTTAAATTAATAAATAAAAAGGGAACTCAACCAAGAGGACCACTAAACTCTCTCTCAACAATATTATTCTGCAGTTCATTCATCTCTCTAATCTCTCTCTTTCTCATTCTATTAACTCTACAATTTTTGCTTTTCTGATCTCAAAGCTCTGCAGATCCTTTGACAACATCCTTATAAGAGCTCATAACAGAATGAATGAGAATAGTAATCTGTATCTCATATGGTGAAAATTTGAGGTAAATGATTACATTTATCTTTGTATGCAAGCATGAGGCACAATCTTGCCAAGATGCAGCCAGAAAGATATCCTCCGAATTTCCAAAAAAAAATATCCATATGATACCATAGTACTTTTCAGAGAGTTGGATGTGTCAAATATATCATCCATTGCTAGAAGGTTTTGTAGTTCACTCAATATTCCATATAAAAGAAGTTGGGCACCACTGCCGCCAACCAACAACATGTTATCGCAGAGAGAAATGGAGATGCATGCTTAAGCTAAGATATATATGTCACTTGGCTTTCAATACGTCGATTGAACATACTAGTTTGTAGTTGCAGTGAAACTTAGGGATAACTATAATGATTGATTCCCTAACAATTGGTAGGAAAGATACTTTAAAAAATACAATTGTATCTGCACTGAACTTGGTAAAAAATAGCAAAGAGTGAAAGTCTAAAACTCAAAATCAAAAGGAGGCAAAATAGAGAGGGCGAAATTTATTGAAGATGTTTCAGAGCCCAACCCCCAATGAACATACATGATACAAAAGCTCAGTTCTACATTAAGACTTAACAGGGCTAAAAACAAAATCCATATGAATTTATCTAAGTTATATATCAAGTAAATTTATACTCGGTCTTAGCTTAAAGCATATACATGGGTAGTTAGCAGCAGAAATTATATAGAATAGTGCATTGTGTATATGATTCAATATTACATTCCTCCTAATTAGTAGACAGACAACGCATTCCTTCTAACTTCGCCACAGGTAACCAAATAGGTAATCAAATAACGAGCTTCGACCTCTCAATCCACCTCAAAGAACCATAAAACTACTGACATTATCCTCACCAAGCCGAAACCATAATTGAAATTTCATAACCCTCCTGTGAGTAAGTTGGAGAGTTACATCGACTTGTCTAACGGTTACCGGTATCGAGTGCCGACAGCAGATGAGAGGGTTTGGATGATGCCCGAGTTCGGGATGCATGGGGTTGCGATGATTATGTGTCAGTTTGGACTTCGTTTGCCGATGCATCCCTTCTTCCTGATATGTATGAGGCTATCGGTTGTGGCCTAGGGCAGTTGACACTGAATTCCATTGCTCAGTTAAGTGGTTTTGTGGCGTTGTGCTGTGATAAGGGTCGATCCCCAACTCTGAAATTATTTTTCTCTATTTATGGTGTGCGTTACTATGGTGGTCAAGTATACTTCGACTCACGACATAGGAGGATGAAGATTGTTAGCGTTAGATCATCGAACTCTGGTTACCACTCTCAATGGTTGTTCGTTGGGGGTCCTGATCTGGAATTTGTAAAGCCTTGTGGGAAAGTTAGTCAGGGCACGATTGATTATTTGAATAACTTGGAGAAGCACGATACTGCTTATCTCGATGAGTTTCATGGGTCGAGGACGTGGTATACGCATTTAGACTTGAAGGATTCTGGTTTTTTAGAGATGCACGATTGTAAGGGGGATGTTTTATTTGTTATTGCCCTTATTTTGTTCATGTACCTAGTTTTTGTAGTTGTTATCATCGATTCTTGTCTGTTTATTTTCGTATGTGTCTATATATAGAGTTACTGACTTGTTTTTTTTTTTTGTATTTTTGTGTTTTAGTGGGAGGCGCTTCTTTGAAAAAGGTTTTAGACGGCGAGATTCGAGGAGAAATGGATAAGGCAGTGATGCTGCTGTTGCAACGTGCCTCGAGGAAGCCTTCTGAAGCGGCTAGGCCGGGACCGTCGGAGGTCCCCCATTCGGTTTCAATTGAGCTGCTCGATGATCAGGGGAATAAGGTGGTTGAAGACAATGAGAGGGTTGTGTCGGATCTCGTCCGAGTGGAAGGTAACCCTCGAAAGCGTCTTCGAAGGGAAGATGATGAGGTACTTGGTGGACGGGAGGCTGTTGTCGAGGGAGTGAACAAGACTGTGACCGTTGCTGGGAACAGGGTTTATATGGGGAATACTCTCGACCCACGTTCTAAGAAAGAGGTGGTGAGGGTCGAGATTCAGCCCACGGAACGATGGACGGGTGGATCTACCGTGCCCTTGAGGGCACTTAATCTTTTCAATCTACCTCAAGATTTAGTTGCTTATGATGCTCAGAGGCGTGATGATCTTGTTGACCGATGTAAAAGCCGGGCTGGGCGAGTATGCGCATTTCCTTCTCTCTCTTTTCTATGTGTATATATTTTTGCCTTCATGTTCATTCATCGTCATTCATTCACTTTTGTTTTTTGTGAAGTTTCTTTCCGATTTTATGCACATTATGGAGGATTACAAGGCTGATGTCGATGGTGAGGCTTGCTCTAAGCTCGAAGCTGAGGTTGTCGCTCTGAAGGGGAAAAAAAGAAAATCGCGGCTGGTTTTGCAGAACTCGAGCATAGAGTGGGTGATTTGGCTAAGGCAAATTCTGCGTTTTCAAGGAAGATTGCTGAGATGGAAGTTGCTGAGAAGGCGTCGAGTGATAGGATGCGGGAACTCGAGGGTCGGCTTCTCGAAGTCGAGAAAGAACTTGATGAAGAGAAGAAGAAGAGCCAAGGCTTGGATCGACAGGTCGAGGGGATGGATAGCTCTTACAAGTTGATAGCGAAGGAGAATGAAAATCTGAAACGAGAAGTAGAGAAAGCTGTGGAAGATATCGCTGAAGCTTTGGGCGATGGTTACGGACGATGTTACCGACGGATGGAAGAGGCTGGTTTTGTCGTCGAGGGTCATGCTTTCGAGGATTATCTTCGGGATCTTGCGTCGAAGGGCGATGATGCGTGAAGACGGGGTATGCCCCGTGGATCTTTGTAACTGGATTTAAACGTTTTTATGTACTTAAGGATTTTATTGATAACACCGTATGATGGATTCGTAGTAAGTTTTAGACATGTGATTCATGATTAAGTTTATTTCCATATTTTAAGGAGTTGCATGTTGACAGGTTTTATCATTTTTTTGTCTTGAGTCTGAAATATTAAGCCGTTTATCAAGTTTGGGATCGTCCAAGTCGCAGACCATATCTGCTTGTGGTCGATTGTTTATATTATGAGAGGGATTTGATATAGCCTAGCCAATCGATGTGGTGATGCCGTATAAATATTTGCCTAGAATTGAATGGTTTTGAATCTCTGATTGTTTGCTTGGATATTTTCAGATTAATCTGTGAGCCAAAGCTTATTTTAATCTCTTTTTCAAAATGTTTATGTCGGTGAAAGTTTTCGAAGGTTATCCTTTTATTTTTGCTGCTTATGTAAGGAATAAAGAAAGCAGAAGTTTATGTTCCTTGGACTAAATTAAAAAAATTCGTTCATCATAACTTAATCACCCCTCGATGGGGGTCTCATAACGACCCTCATTGCATCGAGGGTTTGTCTTTGATAAGGCATTAGCTGCCACAAGATAATGGGCTACAACTGAAATCAAATTACTGGTAGAACTTTTTGAGATGAATACCATTCCAGGCATTTTTGATGGGCTTCCCGTCGAGGTGTATAAGCTCATAGGTCCCCGCACTTACCAGTCTCGAGATCCTATAAGGTCCTTCCCATGCTGGTTTGAATTTTCCTGAAACAGTGGGTTGCGATGCCGCGGAATCCCTTAAGACGAGGTCGTTGACCTTGAAGTCTTTGGGTTTGACCTTTTTGTTGAAGTATCTTGCAGTTTTTTCTTGCTGGGCGATCATCCGCATTCAGGCTTCTTCCCTTGTTTCTTCTAACAAATCATCATGAAGGCGAAGACCCTCGAGAGATAGAGCAGGATCGAATACATCGACTCGTGGTGAGATGAGACTTATCTCAACAGGTATGACAGCGTCAACTCCGTATGCAAGTCGGAAAGGAGTTTCACCCGTCGCACTTCGGGGAGTCGTCCTATACGACCACAACACATTCGGGAGTTCATCGACCCAACATCGGGGTATTTCTTCAATTCTTTTCTTCAAGCCTTACAAGATGGTTCTATTTGTTACTTCTGCTAGTCCATTAGCTTGGGGGTATGCTACAGATGCTTTGATATGCTGGACTTTTAATTCAAGCAGAGTTTCCTCAAACTGTTTCCCTACAAACTGAGTGTCGTTATCAGAAACTAAGATTCTGGGGATCCCAAAGCGAAAGACAATGTATTCCATAAAGAATTCTATCATCTCTTTTTCTCGAATTTTAGCAAGGGGTTTTGCTTCGACCCATTTGGTTGCGTAATCCACGGCGACTACGATGTATTGGCACTGATTTTTGGATTTTGGAAAGGGACCCACAATATCTATTCCCCATTGGAAAAAGGGGCACGGGCTGAGAATCGAATTTAGCTCAGTCGTGGGTTGACGGTTTACATTTCCATGAAGCTGACATGCTTGACATTTTTTGACGTAATCTTCACAATCCTTTCGAATTGTGGGCCAGAATAGACCTTGTCGGATAATTTTAAGGGCTAAGGTCTTTCCTCCTAGATGCTCACCACAGATTCCCGTATGTATTTCTACGATCGCTTGGAGGGCCTCTTCCGGGGACAAGCAACGGAGTAGAGGCTCAGAGAGGGCACGACGATATAACACCGAACCCACAACACAGTAATTCCTGGCTTTGAACATAAGAATGCGGGCTTCCGTCTTATGCTCAGGCAACTTGTTGTCAATTATGTATTCAAGGAAAGGTTGGCGCCAATCGAGCCTAGCCTGGATTTGATTAACTGACACTTCATCGACGGAGGGGTTCTCCAAAATATTGACGTATGTTGGGATGAGATTAGTAGGGAGATTGGAAGACGCCAGTTTGGCCAGAGAGTCGGTCCACTAGTTCTCCTCCCTGTCGATGTTTGACATTTTCCATGAAGAAAATTTATTAAGAAGCTCTTGTGTTCTTGTCAAATATCGGGCCATCCTTTCATTATGCGTCTTAAATTCACCACTTATCTGTTTGGAAACCCAACTGGGAATCCCCAAATATGTCGATGACCTCTGCCTCGAGATCGGATGCGAGCTTTAGTCCGGCGATGAGTGCCTCGTACTCGACCACGTTGTTTGTGGCGGAGAACCCGAACTTGAGAGCCTGTTGGATTTTGAATCCTTCTGGACTGATCAATATGACCCCTGCTCCTTCAGAGTTGGATGTCGAGGAGCCATCAACAAACAAAAGCCACGGGCGAGATTGGTCGTCTTCTGGTTTATGTGCCTTGGATTTGAACTGGCATTCAGCGACGAAATCCGAGAGAACTTGGGCTTTGATCGCCGTTCGAGGTTTGTACTCGATGTAGAACTGGCTTAACTCTATGGTCCATGCTGTAAGCCTGCCTGTTATGTCGGGCTTGTGCAGGATTCTCTTCAGAGGAAGATTGGTGAGAACATGTATTTCTCTCGCTTGAAAATAATGACGAAGCTTACGGCTCGCGATAACAAGAGCGTATACAAGTTTCTCGACTTGTGGGTATCTTGTTTCCGCGTCTCAGAGTGAGTGGCTGATGTAATATATCGGGATATCCTTTCCCTCATTGACACGGATTAATACTGCCGTGACAGTTTCATCGGAGGCTGAGAGATATACTCGTAGAGGTTCGCCTGCTAAGGGCCGAGTTAAAACTGGAGGATTTGTCAAAAATATCTTTAATTCCGTAAAATTCTTTTCACAATCTTCGTTCCATTCAAACTGTGATGATTTAGAAGTTTTCTTCATTGCAGAGAAAAAGGGGAGGCACCTCTTTGAGGATTGAGGGATGAACCTTCGAAGCGCGGCTATACACCCTGTGAGTTTTTGTAAGTCTTTGATGGATCTTGGTTTGCTCATTTCCAGAATAGCTTTTGTTTGAGCTGGGTCGGCCTCGATGCCTTTCTGGGTGACCAGGAACCCCAAGAATTTACCTGCTGTAAGGCCGAATGAACATTTTGCCGGGTTTAGTCGCATGTTGTTTGCCCTTGCGTTGGTGAACGTTTCTCGAAGGTCTGTCACATGATCAGAAGTAACTTTTGACTTTGTAATCATGTCATCGAGGTATATCAGCATGTTTCTTCCTATCTGCGAGGAGAATATTTTATCCATCGTCTGCTGAAAAGTAGCGCCGACATTGATTAATCTGAAAGACATTACTTTGTAACCAAAGACTCCCCTGTTTGTGATGAAAGCGGTTTGTTGCCAATCGTGGGAATCCATTTTAATTTGATTATACCCTGAAAAGGCGTCCATAAAGGACAAGAGTTCATTTCCCGCCGTAGCGTCGATGAGTTGATCGATATTGGGCAAAGGGTAAAAATCTTTGGGGCATGCCCTATTAACATCTGAGTAATCAATGCACATTCTCCACTTTCCATTGCTTTTCTTAACTAGGACCACGTTCGATATCCATGTGGGGAATTGCACTGGCTCGATGAAGCCTGCGTCAAGGAGTCTTTCGACCTCTTGGTCGATGGCGGCTCTTTTCTCGGCCGAGAATATGCGTTGTTTCTGTCGCACAGGCCTAGTGTCCTTATTAATGTGCAGTGAGTGTCGAGCAACGACCTCTGGAATACCGGGCATGTCCTTCGGGACCCAAGTAAAAATGTCGGAGAATTCCCGGATAAGATTCGTGATTTCTTTTTTGAGATCTGAGGAGAAATTCTTGCCAATTCTTGTTGTTTTATCGGAGTTTCCTTCAAATACTTCTATATCTTCTGTTTCCTCGAGAGGGGAGCATGAATTGCTTGTGAATGTGTCGATCAATTCTCTTGGATCGATGTCAAGTACTTGATTGACCTCTAACTCTTCATCTGTCCTTTTCTTTGGAGAAACAGTGGTTAGGTAACACTGCCTAGCCGTTGCTTGATCACCAACCATTTCTCCTACACCAAATTCTGTGGGGAACTTCATTTTCAAATGGGAGATGGAAGTAATGGCCCGAAGGGCGGTGATCGTTGTTCGTCCCAGTATGGCGTTGAAACTCGAGGATGCACTAATCACATGAAACTTGACCATCTTCCAAATCTGACATGGGGGAGAACCAAAAAGCACCGGCATGTCGACTGTCCCAACTACATGTACTTCATTCCCTGTAAAACCATATAGAGGCGTTCGAGCATTCTCTAGACGTCGATCCCCGAGGTCCATTCGGGAGAAGGCATGATGGTATAGAACATCGACGGAACTGCCGTTGTCGACCAGCATCTTTTTTACCATGTTGTTTCCCACCCGGGTGGTGATGACAAGGGTGTCCTGATGGCCTTCGATGAGACCAGGGTGGTAGTCATCGTCTGAGAATGAAATGACAAGGGAAGGGTTTGCTCGGGTGCGTTTGGATGTTGGTGGGTTGACATTAAAAACCTCACGGGCATAGCTTTTTCGGGAATTATGAGAGAGTCCTCCAGTTGCCACACCACCAAAGATAACGTCAATTACCCGATCTTCTTCAACTCGTCTATGGCGTCGAGGATAATTTTCCTGCTGTACATAATGCACTAGCTGTCCTCGGCGAATTTTCCCTTTGATGAGGTTGCTTAGTTGAAAGCATTGTTCAGTTGTGTGGCCTGTATCCTCATGGTAATCGCAGTATCTGGAGCTTGGAGGATGACCCAGTTTCATGGGTCTCGGCGGACGATAGTCCGGCTCTGTCTTTAGGACCGCTAAGATGGTCGTTTTCTCAGTGTTAAGCTTGGTAAATTCTTTTTCTGGTCGACTGCGGGGTTGCCAGTCTCTCTCTCTTCTGTCCCTTGGTTGATGCTCGACAGTATGACCAGGTGGTGAACGCCGACATTCTTGACGTCTGTCACGCGCAGGAGATCACGGACTGTAGCTGCGTCATCGTTCATATCTAGAGGAGCATTTGGGGGACTGTATGCAGCTTACTGCCTCTTAGAGCATCATGCGATGTTCTATAATTTGAAATGCTGCTTGTAAGGTTTTCGGTCTTTTCTCAAAGATCTCCTCTAAGAGTAAACCATGGCGAGATTTATCAATGCCTGCTGTCATAAAATTGACTGCCATTTGCTCAATTAGATCCGGAATCTCTGCTATTTCTTCTCTGAATCGTGTTAAAAAACTTCGGAGACTTTCTCCTGAGCGTTGGTGCATTGTCATTAGGGAAGCTGTGACCTTTATTCCTTTGTAGTTACTGGAAAAACGAGCTTGAAACTTACTTTTTAGAGCCGCCCATGAGTCGATCGACCGAGGGGGTAAGTTGCTGTACCATCGGAGGGCGGTACCCTGGAGGCAAGTAGAGAAGAATTGACATCGAGCGACCTCTGAGTGGCCGAAGAAGGCCATACATCCATCGAAGGTATTGAGGAATGCTAACGGGTCCGAGGATCCGTCGAAATGATCAAGGGCTGGAGTTTTCAATGTCCTGTCGATGCGTGACTTCTCGAGCATCAACGATAGGGGGCTCTCGGAGACGGTTTCAAACCCCGCCTGATTTCTCATCAAGGTGCGCATCTGGGCGATTTCTTCCTGCATTTTAGCGAACTCCTCGTGAGAGATAGACTCTGTGGATTCTGTCTGACGCAAGACATCGGCAGATGACACTATCCTCTGTCGACGTTCGCGCGGTTGTGAATATGTCGACTCCGCCGATGGTTCATATTCGTACTCAGCATCGTCCTCGTCATAAAATTCATCGTCTTGTTCTTCATTTTGTACTGTAGTCTGTTGGAGTTCTCAACGGAGACGGTGAATCTCGCGTTTTCGTTCAAGTTTAGCCTGCAGTCTCCGAGTTTCGTGTTCTAGAAGCTCGAGCTCTTCATCTGAATCAAGTGGGTCTTCTGGATTTTCTTGATTTTGGGCTTTTAGCCTTTCTTTCCTTTCCAAATGTAGTCGTATGTCGCTCGAGAGAACTTTCTTTCCTTTAGATGTCTGTACTCTAAAACGCTGATCTGAAATAGTTTTTCTTTTTCTGTCCCTTTGAAGTGTGCCCTTCAGGCTCAACGATTGATCTTCAGGAGGCACTTCAGGTGGAGGAAACAAGCACTTCGGCTTTAAGGCCGGTTGTTTAGGTAGCTCACGATCGCCGTGGGTCGAGGGGTCGGCGGCAATTTCTGTCGTCAACTCCTTTACCTGAGTCGGTCCGGCAGTTCCCGGATCAAGCTCCTCTACGATCATCTTCTGGTTGGATCTTGTTAAAGCAAAGCTCCTTCTAGCGCCAAATGATGTTTCAATAATATTATTATATTATTAGACTATAATTTTAGGAGATTGTCTCTTTGCTATAATTTGCCAACCCCTTCAAATGGGGTTGTTGCCTTGTATTTATACTAAGTCCCAAATGGGTTTTTTTCTTACAAAGTGGGCCTTCTTGGGCTTTACATTATGTTTTACAATTATTCTAACTATGATTCCTTTGGGCCGCCTTGTCTTGGTCCAACAGAAATTTCATAACCCTTTTCAATTCCAGCTCAATTCTACCTCAAAAACTTAACTAATCTATACCATATAAAAATCGTAAAAATTATTAAAAAAAATCATAAATTGCAACACCATAATTCACATAACTAACTAGCAGAAGATCAGACATAAACATATGTGTCGTAACTGTATAGATCCAAAATCAGACAGAAAATTAACATATTACATCAACAAGACATGCACATATGCATACATGTATAAAGATGATACTTACAGAAACGAAGAGGCGGATAGATCCAAGAAACAACAAATGGGGGCGTAGAATCACAACAAGATCACTTCAACGACTAACTGGACACATCCAAAAAGACTTGGATCCAAATTCCAAAAGGTTTTTTTTAATGATCTAAAAAGTAAATTAATTTTCCTGAATAATGTCAAAATTAAATTTTAAAATATACCCATATGTATGGGAAAAAGGTCCTTTTTCTCACAATTTCAGAGTAAATGGTCTAAAATATCACTAACCGAAATTTATGACCTTTTGTATCATTGAATAACGAGCCTAAAATATGCGTTTTTAGTGTTTTAATATCATAAGCTATCTGGTTAAACTAGACAACTAAATGTGTTGTCATTTCTTACTTTTTAATACATTTGTGTTGAGTGCACAGTCCCCAATGCAAATGACCTGCATCACTGCATGTGAAGCGGACCCCATCACTGTGATGTTATGTCTTCTTGTATTATCAGAAAACGCAATATAAAATTGCGTTTCTCACATAACGCAAATAAATCTTGCGTTGCTGTCTTCTCTAACGCATGTTACAATTGCAGTTTCAGCTTTTTTATTTCTTAATTATTTCAAAAAACAAAAGAAACGCAATTAAAAATTTCTTTCTTTCTATAAACTCTAATGCAAAAGTTACCCACCTTTTTATGTTTTTTTGGTAATATTTCATTCAATTTTGGAAAACGTTTTTTTTTCTCTTTTTTTTTTCATTTACCTTTGAGTTAGTAAAGGACACAAAAATTATGAAAAGTCAGGGTCGTTTGATTCGCGAAGTGATATGGGTTGAAATGAGGAATCGGGTTAAGGTAGTATAGGCAGTATATGATTGATTTGGTAGAGTGGTGAAATGAATATATTCAATTAAAATATATTTAATTTATTAATTTTTATTAATTTAAAATATTAATATAATTTTAATTAATATTTTTTATTTATCAATTTAATTTTGTATTAAATATTTACATAGAATTATATATAAAATGAAAGATATATTTTATTTCTCATACCCATATTTTATACACACCTCCTCACTAGGGTATCAAAAACCCATACCTTGGGGGTTTGAGCCATGGGCTTGGAGGATTGAATTTCAGAACCAAACATCAGGTATGAGTTTGAAATAACCAAAACTCATACCTGATACCTGAAAAGTCTGAACCAAACTACCCCCTAAAGGGATGGTTTGTTTTATGTATGGCTAAAAATTTATTATTTTAAATACAAATAAATTGTTATTTTAGAACATTTTGAAAAGTAGTGTCTTGTTAAAAAAGAATATGTTGAACAGTGTTGTTGATTTGCTATTTCTGTTATTGTTTACAAAATTTTGATTTAAAAAAGTTCAAGATATTATTGATTCTTTGTTTTTGTTCTCATTTGACTTAATTGCAGAAACGTGGCCCAACTATAGTTTTTAGGATAAAAATAACCCAATTATTGAAACTATCACAAACATGGTTCAACTAAAATTTTAAAGCGACCGATAGAGTTCCGTCAACTCAGTTAAACGGGCGTTCATTTATGAAGGGTATAAATGTAAACACAAGTTGCAACGACTATTTACTTACATATTGGTTATATATGTACTTCTTTCAATTGATTTTGAGCAAAAAAATTAGCTGAGAGCGAATCAATTAACTGAAAAATGGCATAAAGATGTTATTGCAGCAAATGAGCGGTTGAGAGAACAGCAAGGAAGGATACAAATTTGGGAAGAAGATTTGCTGGATGTGCAGCCGTGGGTGTAATTTTTTCCTGGTGGGTTGAAGGTTGTAATAGGTGCAAGTGTGTACAAATAGAAATGGTGCAAGTGGAGCTTAAATGTAGAAAATAGAAACAAGGGTTTATTTTATTAGCCTTATACTGCATTTTATATCTTGTTTTTCATACTCTCATGTAGAAGACGTTTAAAGCCATTGCAGTTTCCTTATTTGATTTGTAATGAATCTTGTAGTGATAAATGAATGTCAATGTTATATGTTCTTCCCTTAATTAAATGTCAATCTCTGTATATCTCTTCAACACAAACAAAATCATTAAAAAATAGAAATAATCATAACAATTTATCAAAAGAAAATGTTTCATTCTAGATAAGGGATTAATACACGGTTACAGTGTTTATCATTGTTTGACAGCAATGTAATTAACAGCCATTACAAAGGCTAACCACCAAAATATAAAATCCCCAACAACCAGATAGTAATTACCATGAAGACAAAATCCCAACAACCAAAATGTATGGGTATATAAATAGGCCAACTATATTACTACTTATCCCCTACGATCAACCAACATGGGAGCAAAAGAGCTGGTGTGCAAACTAAACAAAAACGGGTGGCTACAACAAATTTCACAGCCCTACTCATTTGTCCTCTTTCTTTTTGGAGTCATTTTCTTACTTTTCTTCTGCAAGGTTGATGTTGAGCTGCATTGAGTGTTATGTGCATCACCATATTGTTGTTGTTGCTGATTGACCATTGGAATAATGGTTTGTTGGTTCTGTTATGTGCACTGATTAGGTGTGGAAGAGTTGCCTTGTTTCTGCAAATAAATGTCAAAATACTCAGTCCCTGGAAACCAAGGTTAGAACTTCTTCAACTTTTTCAAATGTAATATATTCAATGCACATGTTAGATATTAAGTACAACACAGGGGGGATGAATGTGTTTTCTTGATTTTTAGCCTTTTTGAGGTTGTTTGGATATGGTGTGTAAACAAAGCAATTTAATTGTAGAGATATTGTGTTAGCAGAATAAAATAACAAGCACAACAAACACAATATTTCAAAACTCACTTAAATTTATATTAATTAAGTTTGTCTTGCTACAAATTATGTGTTCTTAAAAATATAAGAACTCGGCTCCTTCCTTGAGAGAATACAAGAAAATGTGAATCTGTTTGTTACACCTAAACTAAGGACCAGTGCATGCTTTATACACTAGTAGCACAGGTGTAATATCCCATAATTTTTAGAATTAGATTATTAATAGAATAATATAATAAAAAAAAGATTAAAATTGGATAAAGATTATGATTTTAAAATTGAATTAGAATAATGGACTTAAAATTTAGATCAGATTCTAATATGGATAACTTGTAGGTTAAGATATAGAGTTTTGTATCGTTATAAATACATCATATTCGTCTTCCTCGTTTTAATTATCAAAATTAGTAGGTCTCTTCTCAGCATAAATCAGCAGTATTGTAAAATTCTTAGAAAATTCATCATAAGTCGGAATTCATTGATTCTGCACTTTTCGAAAAGGTCTTTTCATTCTCTGTAATTTTCGTGTTTTAAGTTTTCCAATAAAGCATCGTTTAGATGGTCAAAAAGGCTAAATTCAGATCTGGTCAGGTTTTGAGGTAAGTTTTCGATCGATCTTACTAGTGTTTTCAAAATTATGTATTATGCGTGTATATTTGATTATCAAAACATGGGCTAAGTGATGACATATTTGAAAGTATTATGTGCTATAGTATATGTATTGTTGTACATGTGAGTTGTCTCAATGATAATTTTGGATCTCTGATTTGTGCCATGGTTTGTGAAAATATCGAATAAGAACTTAGGACCGCAGTCACCGGATTGTAGTGACAGTTTTGTGAAAATTTAGGACCGTTATCACCGGGATGTAGTGGTCGTGGCATAGATTATGAGTTTCAAATTATTTTTGTTTATGTGTTATGTGTATTGTGTGTATCGAATAAGAATAAGAATAAGAATGTGTATCGAAAATATTTATTTCGTATGTTGTATATCGTAACGTATTTTATTATATGTGTTCATGTTACTTGGCCTGCTAGTTGGATCGATTGGTCTCTTGTTGGGCTGTATAGCTCATTACTTACAATTTTCAGGTTCGGTGTAAGTTTCTAGTTGGATAGCATTGGAGTTCGAGGACCTAAGTTTTGGAGTAGATTAACTTTTGGACTTCCGCTTTTAGCTGCGCGTTCGTATTGTCACCATTGTAATAGAATTTTGGATTAGAAATTGTATTTTTTATTAGTTTTCGATTTAGAATTAATGGTCCAGAAGTGTATTTGTTTGGATATGGTGTGTGAACAAAGCAATTTAATTGTAGAGATATTGTGTTAGCAGAATAAAATAACAAGCACAACAAACACAATATTTCAAAACTCACTTAAATTTATATTAATTAAGTTTGTCTTGCTACAAATTATGTGTTCTTAAAAATATAAGAATTCAGCTCCTTCCTTGAGAGAATACAAGAAAATGTGAATCTGTTTGTTACACCTAAACTAAGGACCAATGCATGCTTTATACACTAGTAGCACAGGTTTACAAAACTTGCACTAAAATGTACTAAACTCTTTTCTAAAGCAACCTTTTTCTATTTCCATTTCTAACTTAGCAAATCTGTGCAGAATCTTGTAGGTCTGTGACCATCCTTTGTCTAGTTAATCTTGACCCTTGATCCTGTATTCTCTCCAGCTACTTTGTAGACTTTTCAATCTAGTTGATAGATCGTTTATTAACTGATAATATTAAATCTTCATTTGTTTGCATTCTGTACTTGAGAGGAAATATCGAGATCTCTAGTTTGTTCTATAGAGAAGTGGCATCTCGATAAGTATAACGACTTATCGAGATCTCTAAGTTCTCTATAGGTATATTTGACTTGTCGAGGTCTCTTGATCTTTGCATGTTAAATGACTTGTCGATATGTCTGAGATCTCTACATGTAGAATTGACTTGTCGATATCTCAGAGATCTCTATATACATTTTGACTTGTGGATATCTCTGAGATCTCTAATGAGAAATTGACTTGTCGATATCTCAAATCTTCACATCTTCATTTTGACTTGTCGATATCTCTGAGTTCTCTACATGCAGAAATGACTTGTCGATATCTCCAATCTTCACATCTTCATTTAGCTTGTCGATATCTCTGAGAGTTCTCTATAAGCCATTTTGGACTTCTCGATAAGTCATTCTGGAGTCCTCGAATGACTTTTCTATATTGCTTGATCTGTGACTTTTCGATAACTTGACTTAGAACATTTTTCATAAAACGATTAATTCAACTCCAAGCTTCTTCACTTTTCTCTAAGGCATGATCATGGCTTGATCTTCTTCCAGAGTTTATTCCTTAGCTTGAATCTGTTTACATAAAAATACTCCAGTCTAATCTTCTAACCATTTTACAAACTCAAGTAATACAATACAAAACACAAAGTTGATTATTAAACAACTAAATTTTAGGGTTGTCAATGTGACTTAGTCTTGTTATTACACAAGAATGTCTTGCACAACAGCACATGTCCTGGAGTTGTGTCTAGGTTGCTTGCAACTTTTGCAGACAACAGTGGATCTAGCTATAACAAGCACACCCCTAGCCCCTGCAACCTTTTTCTTCAAGCCATTTATCTGTGAAACAAGACTTGTATTACAAATGTGTGGCATTTAAAATGAAGAAAATACTATTAAAAGTGAGAATTTATACCTTTACAGCACATGTTCTTGCATCATGACCCTGTGCTTTATAGTGGGTGCAATTCACGATAGTTCCCACTTTGCTGAGTTTGGTTGGATCTCTTGGAATATCATTCTTTATTGATCTTTTCTTTTTAGGCCTCCCAGTTGGAGTCTTGATATTATGAGCTCTTGGCCTTGTCTCTTTTGCCTTCTTTCAGGATTCAGACCCTGTACTGGGCTCCAGAATGCAGTTGTAGAGCTGCAAAAGGAAGTACAACTTTAAGTTATGTACAATCAGTGTTAAAAAGTAAAGTGTAAGTTAGATATTTACCTTCGTGTACATATCCGTAGAGTAGCAGTTGTGTATATGTATATTCCATGGCTCATTATTTAGAGCTATGCATGCAACTGCATGATTACATAAAATCCCAATGAGATCCCACTTCCTATAGGTACATGCCTTTTTGGACAAATCAACCATCAATTCATGTCCACCATCTGTACATGTAGCCATCAGACCAAGATACAACACAATTACCAGAAAATTGAATAGCCCTAGAACAAATATAATACGATTATATATGCAATTACAACATAATGGCAGTGTGAAATATTTAAAATGCAATGTTAAATGGCACTTACTTTTAAAGTTTTTCAATACACTAGGACATATCACTGTGTCCATATCACTGTAACCCAGACCCTTCTCATCATCCTTTGCACCATACCATTCCTGCATGACTGAGATCGTGGAGCTATCAATAGGAGCGCTTGGCATCTACAACTGCTCCAACTCTGGCCAACGAACACCCACCGAAACACAAAGATTCGTCACAATGGTGGCATGAGGAATCGCCCCTGATGTCCTGCTCTTTAAAAACCGCAGCATATTCTGATATATCACATGGCCGAGATCCACATACTCCTCATTCAAGATCCACCAAAGTAAAATAGCACGATCAACAGTAACATCATGCTGATGCGAAGAAGGCATAATATTGGCACATACAAAATCATTCCATGCCCGAGCATACCTGTTCATGCATGCCACCGGAAAAGTGAGCGGCTCATTCGTACCCCTCTTGCACTTCCACTGTGTTCCCGGAACACACAACTCAACCACAATATGATCAAGATCAAAATCTTCCCTTGTCTTGTTTAACCATTCCTCTTGCGTCGGCTTTCTTGCGGGTTGATTGATAACCCTATGAATAGCCGTCAGTGTGTTATCCACCGTCAAACCACATACCACAGAAAACCCATTATTATCCGCCCTTGCATTCGCATAAAACTCCCAAACAATGCTCATCGGGACTGCGGCGGGTACCTCGTAGAAAGTTTGCCATCCCATCTCAGTAATCATCTCCAAGAGCTTTCCATCTCTCGCAGTAGGTAAGAAACCCCTCTCCTTCGCAATTGATTTGGACATCAATCGATTAAACTCAGCTTGTGCATCCGGAGAAGAAAATATAGCCCACGCTCCACGAACAATCGAATCCGACGAGGGACTAGAGCTGCTACTCACCACGACTCTCGATCTTTTGGGTGCCATGAGAACAATAGATATTTTGTGTGTTAGTAATGAATATGAAAAACTAGGGTTTTGGAATTGAAAGATATGTGAGAGATGTATGTAGGATGTATGTATATATAGAATATATATGGGTTTGGGTTAGGAGTGTTTAAGAATAGGAATTAGGGTAGGATTAGGGTAGAAAAAGGATTAAATTCGGGCTGGGGTTGTTTTTGTTTTGTTTTTTTCTGAATTTTTTTCCCTTTTTTTTCCAGACCCTCCGCGCGGCCGCCCCGCTCTCCCGCGCGGGCGCGCCGTGCTCTTATTGAATCCACACGACCGCCCCGCTTCTAGAGCGGGCGCGCCGTGCTCCTGGAAAATCAGATTTTTTTTTTCATTTTTTCATTTTCTTGACAAACCTACCATACAACAAATATGGGTTGCCTCCCACGAAGCACTTGGTTTACGTCACTAGCTTGACGTGGATCTTCGAATCAAGTTGTTGAAAGAACGACTCTCACCACCTCACAGTTTGCCGTATCTCCATAGTATTGCTTCAATCTCTGCCCATTCACCTTGAACGCTTGATCTGGATGCGTATCAAAAATCTCCACAGCTCCATGTGGAAACACAGTATTGACCGTGAATGGCCCTGACCACCTCGACTTAAGCTTTCTCGGAAAAAGTCGGAGACATGAGTTGTACAATAGAACTTTCTGACCGGGCACAAAAGACTTGCGCACTAATCTCCTATCATGCCATCTCTTGACTTTCTCCTTGTACACTTTGTTATTTTCATAAGCATGTAGTCGAAACTCCTCCAGCTCATTTAGTTGAAGTATTCTTTTCTCTCCAGCAGCTTCCATGTCAATATTTAGCTTCTTCAAAGCCCGATATGCTTTATGCTCTAACTCCGCAGGCAAATGACAACTTTCCCATACACCAACTGGAAAAGAGACATACCAAAAGGAGTCTTAAATGTTGTTCTATATGCCCAAACAGCTTCATCTAGCTTCAAAGACCAATCTTTTCTTGATGGACTCACCACCTTCTCCAAGATACGTTTAATCTCCCGATTAGACACTTCAGCTTGCCCATTAGTTTGAGGATGGTAGGTTGTGGCAATACGATGATTCACATGATACTTCTCCATCAATGCAGTGAACTTGCGATTGCAGAAATGCGATCCCTCATCACTGATTATATCTCTCGGAGTGCCGAAACGCGTGAATATCTACTTATGAAGGAAGTTAATCACCACCTTAGCATTATTGGTTGGCAAAGCTTTTACCTCGACCCATTTGGACACATAATCAACCGCCAACGGAATATACTGATTATTGCAGGACGAGACAAATGGCCCCATAAAGTCGGTTCCCCAAACATAAAAAATCTCACTTCTAGCATCACGTTAAGAGGAATCTCATCTCTCTTGGATATATTACCAACTCGTTGGCAGTGATCACATCTCGAAACGAACTGATGAGCATCCTTAAACAAAGTAGGCCAGAAGAATCCTGCTTGAAGGATACGAGCAGCTGTCTTTTCTCCACCATAATGTCCACCATATATAGTAGAATGACAGTCACGCAAGATTCCCTCTGTCTCACTATACAGAATGCATCGTTTGATAATCTGATCTGCTCCCTTTCTAAACAAGAACGGCTCATCTCATCGATACCACTTCACCTCATGTAGAAACTTCTTCCTTTGAGCATAAGAAAGTTCTGGGGGAATGACATTACTCACAGGATAGTTTAAAATATCTGCAAACCACGGTTCTTTTTCTTGCACCCCAAAAAGCTGCTCATCGGGAAAAGATTCATTGATCAACGTCTTATCCTCCGAAATTTTACCTTGATCTTCCAATCGTGAGAGATGATCTGCTACTTGATTTTTCGTACCATTCCGATCCCTGATTTCTAGCTCGAATACCTGAAGTAAGAGAATCCATCGAATCAAGCAAGGTTTTGAATCTTTCTTCGAGACCAGATATCAAATAGCAGCATGATCAATGTAAACTGTCACCTTTGTCCCAAGCAAATAAGATTGAAATTTCTCAAAACCATAGACAATTGCCAGCAACTCCTTCTCTATAGTAGTGTAATTCAGCTGAGCACCATTAAGGGTCTTACTAATATAGTAAACCACATGAAAAATGTTTTGCTTCCTCTGGCCCAGGACTGCTCCAACTGCATAGTCACTAGTATCACACATCATCTCGAAGGGCTCATTCCAATCAGGTGCAGTAATCACAGGTGCTGTAGTTAAACTCTTTTTCAAGCTTTCAAAAGCCGCTAGAAATTCTTCATCGAATTTGAAGGGAACATCCTTTTCCAACAAATTGCACAAAGGCTTTTTTGAGAAATCTTTGATGAATCCCTGATAAAAACCCGCATGACCGAGAAAACTACGGACTCCTATAACTGAGATTGGCGGAGGAAAATTTTCAATGACCCCCACCTTGGCCTTATCCATCTCAAGACCCTTGCTAGATACCTTGTGCCCAAGAATGATACCCTGTTGCACCATGAAGTGACATTTTTCCCAGTTGAGCACCAGATTGGTCTCAAAACATCTTTTCAGCACCAACCCAAGATTGTGCAAGCATTTGTCATAAGAAGTCCCGAACAGTGAAAAGTCATCAATGAACACCTCCACATTAGTGCCAATCAAATCTGAGAAAATGGCCATCATGCATCTCTGAAAAGTAGCAGGTGCACCACAAAGTCCGAAAGAGACTCGACGGAAAGCGAAAGTGCCAAATGAACAAGTAAACATAGTTTTCTCTTGATCTTCTGGAGCAATGCAAATCTGATTATATCCCAAATATCCATCCAGAAGACAATAGTACTCATGACCATCCAACATGTCAAGCATCTGATCAATGAATGGAAGCGGGAAGTGCTCTTTCCTTGTGGCTTTATTCAGCCTTCGATAATCTATGCATACTCTCCATCCTGTAACTGTCTGAGTAGGGATGAGCTGATTCTTCTCATTAGCTACAACTGTAATGCCTCCTTTCTTAGTCACACATTACACCAAACTCACCCATAAACTATCAGAGATAGGATAGATGATTTCTGCATCTAGCCATTTAAGAATTTTTTTCTTCACAACCTCCTTCATGATTGGATTTAGCCTCCTTTGTTGCTCAACAGTTGGTTTACTTTCTTCCTCAAGCAGAATTTTATGCATGCAATAAGAAGGGCTGATTCCCTTGATATCTGCTATAGTCCATCCAATTGCTGATTTGAATTCTCTCAGAATTCTCAAGAGTTTATCTTCGTCACAACCTGAAAGGTCAGATACAATAATAACAGGCAAAGTAGATGCATCGCCCAAAAATGCATACCTCAAGCGCTCAGGCAGTGGTTTAAGCTCAAGTGTAGGAGCTTCTTCAATAGATGGCTTGAGACACTTTGGAGAATTTTTCAGCTCTTCCAATCCAAGAGACTCGAACGACAAGTCCAACTTCCTCTTCCATGGGAATGCATTCAAATACTGCATTAGCTCTTCCCCTTCTTCATCTTCACTATCAAATTCCCCCGTTAAGGCTCTTTCTAAGGCGCCAGTCCTTAGCAAGTGATCAAGATCCGAAGTCACTACGGAGTCGACCAACTCCACTTTAAAGAACTCCTCTTCATCAGTAGGGAATTTCATGGCATTGAAGACATTGAACGTGACATCCTGACCTTGAACTCTTATGGTTAGTTCACCTTTTTGTACATTGATAAGAGTTCGGCCTGTAGCTAAGAACTGTCTTCCCAAGATAATGGGGATCTTCTTATCTTCCTCAAAGTCTAGAATGACAAAATCAGCAGGGAAGATGAGTTTATCCACCTTAACCAAGAGATCCTCCACTACTCCACGTGGATAAGTGATGGAACGCTCAGCCAACTGCAAAGACATGTTCACAGGTTTTGGATCAGGTAGTTCAAGTTTCTTGAAAATGGACAAGGGCATCATATTGATGCTAGCTCCCAAGTCACACAAACACTTGTCGGATGACAGATTGCCAACAGTGCAAGGTATTATGAAGCTTCCTGGATCATTAAGCTTAGGAGGTAGTTTCTGTTACAGCACAACACTACACTCTTCCGTTAGAGCAACGGTTTCCAACTCCTCAAGTTTAAGCTTCCGAGATAGAATACCCTTCATAAACTTAGCATAGTTCGGCATCTGTTCTAGAACTCCAGCAAAAGGTGTGTTAATGTGCAACTTCTTGAAAACTTCCAAACACTAGGCAAATTATTTATCGAACTTCTGCTTCTGAAGTCTTATAGGATATGGCGGAGGTGGGTAGACCTGTTTATCCCCTGTATTACCTTCAAGAGGATTTCTTTCAACAACTTTCTTCTTCGGTTCCACCTCGACATCCTCCTGCACAACTTTTTCAGCTACAATCTCATTTTCTGGAATTGGCAAAGGTGCAGATGCACCTTCATTCTGAACGGAATCTTCAAAATCTTCATCTTGCTGAATTTGGGGGCTCATGACCTTTCCAGACCTTAATGTGATTGCCTTCAACTACTCCTTGACTTCCCTCTTTCCTGGATTAGCTTCTGTATCACTAGAAAGAGTCCCTGGTTGACGGTTCAACAAAGCATTGGCAATTTGCCCTATTTGATTCTCTAGAGTCTTGATAGAAACCGCTTGGCTTTTACACATAAGCCTCAACTCCTCCAATTCATATTTTTCATTAGTAGATTGACCTGCACTTCCATGCGGTTGTTATTGAAGTTGGAGTTGTTGTCTTGGTGCATACTGTTGTTGAAAACCAGGAGGGTTGAATTGCTTTGCTCCAAACTGTTAATAAGGCTGTTGTACCGCATTCTGGTTGTTGCTCCAGCTGAAGTTAGGATGGTTGTGGTTGTTAGGATGATAAGTGGCAGGAACTGGTTGCTGCGACCTCTGAAAGTTGTTCACATACTGAGCTGACTCACTAGATATAGCACATTGCTCCGTCTCATGTGCACCTGCACAAAGCTCACAAACACTTGTGAACTGATTAACTCCATAATTAGCCAACGAATCCACTTTCATCGTTAACGCCTTTAGTTGAGCAGCTATAGCCATAGCTGTATCCACCTCCAGAATTCCTGCTACCTTGCCTTGAGGTAGTCTCTGAGTTGGGTTCTGATATTCATTACCAACCATCAATTCAATTAGCTCATAAGCTTCATCATAGCTCTTAGCCCATAAGGCTCCACCTGATGCTACATCGAGCATGGGTCTTGACTGTGCTCCCAAACCGTTATAGAAGTAATTGATGATCATCTGTAACAGCCCGCACTTCCGAACTATTAATTCTAAACCGAAACTAAAATCAAATACAATTTCTTGATCAAAAATCCTATTACAAAGGTGACTATTACAAACGCACAACTAAAAGTGGAAGCCCAAAAATCAATCTACTCCAATTTTAAGTCCTTGAAACTCCAATGCTATCCAACTCGAATCTTAGATGAAACCTGAAATTGAAAGAATGAGCTGCGAAGCCCAGCAAAAAAACAATCGATCCAACTAGTAGGCCAAGTAACATATACACATATAAGAAAATACGAAATCTATATGATATGATATACAAAACAAATACTTTCAATGCATATTCTTATTCTTATTCGATACACATAATACACATACTACATAAACAACAATAATTTGAAACCCATAATTCATGCCAATACCACTACAACCCGGTGATAAAGGTCCTAAATTTTCAAAAAAAAACTGTCACTACAATCCGGTGACTGCGGCCCTAAGTTCTTATTCGATATTTTCACAAACCATGACACAAATCAAAGATCTTAAATTATAGCTGAGACAAACATACACAACAATACATATACTCTAACACATAATACTTTTCAAATATTCAATCACTTAACCCAAATTTTGATAATCAAATATAAACGCACAACACACAATTTTGAAATAACTAGCAACATCGATCGAAAATTTACCTCAAAGTCTGATTAGATCTGATTTTACTCTTTTTGACCCTCTAAACGACGTTTTCTTGAAAAACACGAAACATGAAAGTTGTAGAGAACGAAAAGAGCTTTTCGAAAATTCCGGATTCAATAAATTCTGACTTACGATGAATTTTCTACGAATTTTACAAGACTGCTGATTTTTATAAAGAAAAGCCCGAACGAATTTTAATGAATAAAAACGAGGAAGACGAATAGGGTGTATTTATAACGATACAAAACCCTATATCTTAACCTACAAGTTATCCATATTAAAATATGATCCAAATTTTAGGCCCATAAATCTAATTCAATTTTAAATCCTAGTCCTTATCTAATTTTAATCTTTTTTCTATTATTCAATTATTAATCGAATTCTAAAAATTACTGGATATTACATACTACCCTCCTTAAAAATAATTTGGTCCCCAAATTCACAACAATCATAAAACTCGTGACACGTCTACCCCTTGATTTACCAAGGGTCAAACTATGGTCCACAAGATCGAATACTAGGGAATGTACTAGTCCCATACCTAACACATTTCGAAGGACAGCCTGCACTGATACCAAATGTAACAGCCCGCACTTCCGGACTATTAATTCTAAACCGAAACTAAAATTAAATACAATTTCTTGATCAAAAATCCTATTACAAAGGTGACTATTATAAACGCGCAGCTAAAAGTGGAAGCCCAAATATCAATATACTCCAATTTTAAGTCCTCGAAACTCCAACGCTATCCAACTCGAATTTAGACGAAACTTGAAATTAAAAGAATGAGCTGCGAAGCCCAGCAAAAAAACAATCGGTCCAACTAGTAGGCCAAGCAACATATACACATATAACAAAATACGAAATTAATATGATACGATATACGAAACAAACATTTTCGATGCATATTCTTATTCTTATTCGATACACATTGTTAGATATATTTGAGATGTCATGCCTAATATGTTTCATGTTTAGTTTTCAGATCTTGACTAACAGGAAATATCAGGACTTACTGAAATCAGGACTTACTGGAAGTCAGAACATAATATCAGGACTTAAGGTCATATCAGAACTTAAGTACGGGAGGACTTACAGTTAAGGAAGGAAGCTGATTTGCAGTAGAAGATCGAGACTAAAATAAAGGAAGATATGCATGGAAAGAGTTATAGGAATGAAAGACTTGTAGAAGATATCTGAATGATATATTTTTGGAGACAGAATTATATTCCATATCAATTAGAATATATCTTGTAACTGTGTAGTATATAAACACAGCTTAGGGTTTACACAATATGTGTTATCATTATCAAGAAGATTATACATTGTAACCTAGCAGCTCTTAGTGATATTTGTTCATCACTAAGAGACAACAACAGTTCTTATTGTAATAGAGTTTATTCAATATACTTGATCTTTGTTACATACTTGTGTTAAATCGATTTGATTGTATAAACAATGTATTCAACCCCCTTCTACAGTGTTGTGTGACCTAACAAGTGGTATCAGAGCTATTCTGTTAACACACATACAATAAAGATCCAAACAATCATGTCTGAAGAAACACAAACTCCAACCAAGCCCACCAAAACTCAAGAAACTCAAAACACCAAACTCATAGTCGATATGAGACTATTAGGGTTCCCATACTGAGACCTTCTGAGTATCCCATATGGAAAGTGAAGATGGCTATGTTTCTGAAAGCTACAGATCCAGAATACCTTGACAGAATTATTGAAGGACCACATATGCCTACCAAGCTCTCTGTTGTAGTTGCTGATCAACCAGCAAAGACCATACCCAAGGAGAAAATTGAGTGTACAGCGGAAGATATCTCATATATTACTAAGGATGCAAGGGTAAGGCATTTGCTGTATAGTGCCATTGATAATGTCATGTCAAACAGGGTAATTAATTGCAAGACTGCAAAGGAGATATGGGATGCTTTGGAAACAAGGTGTCAGGGAACTGATGCAATCAAGAAGAACAGGAGGACTATACACACTCAAGAGTATGAGCACTTTGACTCAAAAGCTGATGAGTCATTAACTGAATTATATGACAGGTTTGTCAAACTCTTGAATGATCTGTCACTTGTGGACAAGGAATATGATCTTGAATATTCAAATCTAAAATTCCTTTTAGCTCCACCTGAAAATTGGGATTTGAAGTCTACTACCATAAGGGACAACTATGACCTTGCTGAGACTACTCTTGATGAAATCTATGGTATGCTCAAGACTCATGAGCTTGAGATGGATCAAAAGAGCAAGAGACATGGAGGAAAGTCAAGGACAGTTGCTCTTAAAGCTGAGGAGGAATCCCCTTAAGTGGGTGTCTCTAAGAAAGGCAAAGAAAAGGCTCTCATTATAAAGTATGATTCAGACTCATCAAGTTCTGATGAGGATGATGATTCAGAAACTGAAAGTTTACCTGAAGTGGATGTTGATGCAGAGATGATGCAGCTGTGTGCTCTTATGGTGAAAGGTATCACAAAGATTGCGTACAGGAAATTCAGAAAGGGGAAGAATTTTTCCAGGATAGGTGGAAGTTCTGATAAGAAGGGTTTCAGAAAATCTGAAGGCAAAGGAGGAAAGTCTGACAAAGGAGACAACTCAAATGTTAAATGCTTCAATTGTGGCGAAAAAGGCCACATATCTCCTGACTACAAGAAAGGAAAAAGTGACAAAGGCAAGGTACTTGTCACAAGGAAGAAAAGCTGGACAGACACTTCAAATTCTGAAGATGAGGTGAACTATGCCTTGATGGCAAATGCTGATAGCAGTACTGACACTGCTGAACTTAAGGTACCCCAAAAAACTTATGCCTTTCATACTGATGATATTACTGAGTTGAGGTTATATCTTAACACCATGTTTATTAGTTATAGAGATCAAACTTTAACATGTGAAAGATTAACTTCTGAAAATCTTGCTTTTAAAAAGATGAATGATTATTTAGAAAAAGAGTTAGTCATGTTCCATCAAACTCAGAAAGAAAGAGATGATGCCTTTTATGTTAGAGATGAAGTGCTAAAATTGAATGAATCTCTAAAAACTGAGTTAAAAAAGGAAAGAGAGATTATCAGAACTTGGACTAACTCTGGCAGAACAACTCAGAATTTGCTAAGTAGTGGAAACTGGAAAGAGGGCTTAGGTTATGGAGATGATAAAAGTGAAAAAGGAACTGAGCAAATTGAGCCAATCGTTGTTAAACAAACTGTCAAGCCAAAGGTAAATCCTGTTAAGTTTGTAGCTAAAACTGTAAAGTCTAATTCTGAATAGATGAAAGAATCTAGGACAGAAGTAAAAGAAAAGTCAACTTCTAACAAATTAAAACAGGATAAACCAGCTGAAGTTAACATAGGCTTAATGACAAAAAATCAGCTTAAGCATAAGCTAAAAGAGATCAAAAATGTAAACAAGGTCAATGAAGCTAGGAAAAATAGGAATGGAAAGGAAGGTGTGAATAAAAACAATAATTATATACCTGTTCCTAATGCTCCTAGAAAGAGATGTTATAATTGAGGAAACTCTAACCATCTTGCTTCTTTTTGCAGGAAGAATAAGGATATAAACTCTTTACCTCCTAATTCAGGAGTTAAGAGTCAGTCTGTTAGGTTTAAGCCACAAAATCCTTGTTTTCATTGTGGTAGTTTATGGCATTCCATTTATACTTTTAAGGAATATCATAGTTTGTACTATGATTATTATCAAATAAAACCTTCTTTAAAGAAATTTAGCATTATTCCTTCTAGTGTAAGTTCTGATGCAAAGTCTGATACTGTAAAGTCTGATAAACAGCATGTTAGCATAAACTCTGAAATTAAATTCGCTACAAATGCTAACAAACTTAATAAGGCCAAAGGATCCAAGCAAGTATGGGTCCTTAAAACTAACCATTAGTGGTCTTTGTGATTGCAGGGCAACAGGAAAAATATCCTAGTTCTTGACAGTGGGTGTTCAGGACATATGACTGGAAATAAAGCCCTACTATCAGACTTTATGGAGAAAGTTGGCCCAGGAGTTTCTTATGGAGATGGCAACATGGGAAAAACTCTGGGATATGGCAAGATCAATCTTGGGAATGTCATCATTGAATCAGTAGCTCTTGTCTCAAGACTTAAACACAACCTGCTAAGTGTGAGTCAAATCTGTGACAGAGGTTATCATGTGGATTTCTTTGAAGAACACTGTGAAGTTGTAAGCAATTCTACAGGCAAAGTGGTTCTGAAAGGTTACAGGCATGGTAACATTTATAAAGCCAGACTTTCAACAAACTCTGATGGTTCTGCAATCTATCTGTTAAGTAGAGCATCAGTTGAAGAAAGCTGTAATTGGCACAAGAAACTCTCTCATTTAAATTTCAACAATATAAATGAGCTTGCAAAGAAAGATCTTGTGAGAAGGCTTCCAAAATCAGTATTTCCTCCTGATGGCCTTTGTGATTCATGTCAAAAGGAAAAACAAAGAAAATCTTCATTCAAGAGCAAAACTGAATCCTTAATTCTTGAGCCTTATCACTTACTACATGTTGATCTATTTGGTCCAGTAAATGTCATGTCCATTGCAAAGAAGAAATATGATATGGTTATAGTGGATGAGTTCACAAGATACACTTGATTGTATTTCTTGCACAAGAAGACTGAAACTTCATCTACTCTAACTGATCATGTCAAACGGCTAGATAAATTGGTCAAAGATTCTGTTAAAATCATAAGGAGTGATAATGGCACTGAGTTCAAGAATTCAATCATGGAAGAGTTCTGCGAAGAGCATGGAATCAAATATGAATTTTCTGCACCTGGAACTCCACAGCAAAATGGAGTTGTAGAAAGAAAGAACATGACTCTCATTGAAGCTGCACGAACTATGCTTGATGAAGCAAAGCTACCAACCTACTTTTGGGCTGAAGCTGTGCAGACTGCTTGTTTCACACAGAATGCTGCACTCATAAACAAGCATGGAAAAACACCATATGAGATAGTGAAGAAAAAGAAGCCAAATCTGAAATATTTTCATGTATTTGGATGCAAGTTTTTTGTTCTTAAGACTCATCCTGAATAGCTGTCAAAATTTGATCTAAAAGCTGATGAAGGAATTTTTGTTAGATATCCACTTTCCACAAAAGCCTTCAGAATCTACAATTTAAGAACAAGGGTTGTCATGGAATCTATCAATGTATCTTTTGATGATAAGAAGATTACTGGACTTGAAGATTTCAATGATCATGATCAACTGAGATTTGAAAATGAAGATTTAAATTCTGATTCTGCAAATTCTGATGACTTAAATCCTGATCCTGTAAGTTCTGACGGGTTAAATTCTGATGTCATTAAAACTGTGGTAACAACTCCAAAGGAAATTGCACCTGTCCAGGGGGAGCAAGCTGAAGATCCTACCACAACTCAAGACTCTCAAGAAGCATCAGAACCTGTCACTGGCTCTTCAAGTTCTGATTCATCAAGTTCTGATAAGCCAAATTCTGATAATTCTGAAAAATCTGATTCTTCAAAATCTGATGGATCCAACTCAAATTCTGAAGTCTCAGAGAGCATAACTACAGGGGGAGCATCAGAAAATGCTGATGGAGACAGGATGGATGATGGGGAAGGATGTTCTAGAGAACAACTTCCATCTGCAAGGAAGTGGACTAAGGCATATACACCTGACTTAATAATTGAAGATCCTGAAGCAGGTGTCAGAACTAGAAGTGTAACATCAAATGAATGTCTCTATCATTCCTTTCTATCTCAGTCTGAACCAAAGAAAGTGGATGAAGCTCTTCAAGATGTTGATTGGGTGCAAGCAATGCAGGAAGAGTTAAATGAATTTGAAAGAAATAAAGTCTGGACCTCAGTGCCAAGACCAAAGAACGGATCTATTGTTGGTACTTAATGGGTGTTCAGAAATAAAACTGACAGTGATGGCATAATTACAAGGAATAAAGCAAGGCTGGTTGCTAAAGGTTACTCTCAACATGAGGGTATTGATTATGATGAAACATTTGCACCGGTTGCTAGATTAAAAGCCATAAGAATCTTTTTGGCTTATGCTGCTCATAAAAAGTTCAAAAACTTTCAAATGGATATGAAAAGTGCTTTTCTCAATGGAGAATTGGAGGAAGAGGTATATGTTGAACACCCTCCAGGCTTTGTAGATCCTAAATTTCCCAATCATGTTGTGGCACCCTCCAAACCCGGGTCAGAAGTTTGGGGTCCACACTCACACCTTATTTATAACCTGCTTATAACAATAATAAAGATAATAATAATATATGCAGTGACCCTACTTACCAACCACCACGGACCGCAACAGGTTAAAGTATGCACACAAGCCAAACATACTAATATATTACAAACCGTTCAAATCCCAACTATTCCAAACTCAAACTGAGTATTAAACATTATTACAACTTTTACAGACTTAAATTGTTCCAAAAGAAGCCTACTAACTCAGCTTCCTCAACCTGAACCCATAGCTCTCGCGCTGGACTGGGGATCCTCGTTACCAACTGGTTCCTTTTTTCACTGGAAAGAATATAAACAACATCGCACAAATGAGCTAACTAGCTCAGCAAGTCACAATGACAAAACTGAGAATAATGATCATCAGGTGAACATGATTATGATATCAAGTGAACAATGGATTATGATTTAGAATTGGATATTATACTTTTAATTTAAAAAACAAGGTTATGCTGCTGATCAGTCACGCACTAACCCCGAGCAAGGCACACAGCATTGCTCTAACTACTGGATCCAAGGCACACATTGGCCTAACTTGACCATTATATGGTCTGACCACGAATCTGGTCCACAATTTTATAAAAAAAATCCAATTCTAACATAATAACAGAATATGCAATAATAAACAATAACCAGAATCATTAACACAATGAGTGTTTAACAATGAAAGGGTTTCAATCTTTGTAAGGATCAATAAGATAATTTAAAAGCTTGGATGCTGGGTAATGAAAGAATTGGATAACAAAGGAATCAACATTTCAGGGTTTCAAAGGTTTGGGCTTTCAAAGCATAGGATACAATGGTTGAGTATACCAGTAATTCAGTTCAGTGTTTGGGATTTTGTTTGCATGTATTTGTGGAGTAGTATTGTATATTTGAGGTTCGTGTTTGGGTATACAACAATCAATGGTCTAGAAAGAATAAGGTTCATGACTCAAGAACAATAACTGGAATCAGGGTTTGGGTTTCAGTGCTTCAAGCACTTGCAATATCAACAAGACTATCAAGTACTACAAAATCTCGAGAAAGTTCAGAACACTTGCCTGGTATTAGCTTACTACACAGCACTCGCTTCCAATCACAACTGTCTTACTCCTCAACTATCTGTTTCCCTTTTCTACGTCTTGCCTCTTATGCTCACATATCATAAGCATCTATCAATAATCGACTCATAGAATTCTATTCAACACATACTTCTATTTACCCTTCGTTTTACCCAAATCCGATTAACGGATTGAAAGTTACGCAATAAACAGTAAACATCGAATATATAAATCGACAGTCAACCAACATATTACATATAACACATAATACGTCACATAATCAATGACATATCATTTATAAAGACATTTCGGGTCATAAATAGGCTTTCTGGTATTTAAACTGATTTTTAAAACATTTTTCGGAATTAAAACGGGTCGTTGGATCAATTTCGGATTAATAAACAGGGTTCGGTTGGCCAATTCTGGCTCCGAAATAATTTTAAAATAATTATCGAGCTTTGGAAATAATTTAGAATAATATTTTAAAGCTCGAAACTAATTTTCGGAATTTTTAAATCATTTTTAAATAATTAAATCTAATTAAATAATTAATTAAAATCAATTAATAATTAATTAAATCAATTAATCAATTAATTTTTGAATTAATTGACCAATTAATCAATTAAAATTAACTGAAATTAATTAACTAATTAATTCAGATTTATTTGTGAATTAAAAATAATTTTCGGAATTAAAATAATAATTTTTAGAATTTTCAGAAATTAAAAATGAATTTTTATAATAAAAATAAATAGGAAATATAATTTTTAAACATTTTATAAACAGGAATCCTATTTTTGCAAAGTCTGGAAACCTGGGGGACCAAACTTCATCGTTTTCAAAAGTACAGGGACCAAACTGCAACTTTGCAGTTCTAGTCGCCGGAAAATCGGGGGTGGCCGGAGAACTCACCTCCGGCATCCTCCCACCACCATCACCTCCAGAATTAAACTACAGATTACCAGGAACATATCCATGCAAACAAATCATTCTAATCATCCCTGTTCTGGCCGGAAATTGGCCAAGAACATCGCCGGTTTCCGGCGAACATCGGGAATTTTAAAAACACAACTCCCTACGATTCAAGCATCCTCTGTTAACGAGCTATATATCAATCGATTGCAAATTTTATAAGGAACAAAACCCACTATAAATCAACAGTTAATAACCCCTGAATCAAAAACCCCCAAATTTCAATTGAAAACATTTATACGGGTTATAAACCCTAATTTTGAAATTCGAAGATTAAACCCACTTTTGAGCATGTTATTGAACTCCAAATCAGACGTATGACATATGAAAATCATCAGGAAAACAAGCTCTACAACATGCAATCATCAAATCATACAAACAATCATCCGAAGAAAAATTCATATTTTTAATAAAATAAATTCGAAAATAAATAAATTTTCAGAAAATAAACCTTTGATTCTGCAGGTATATGGATTACAGATTCTGATAGAGCTTTTCAAGACCTTCAAATCCAGTACTCGAGCTTTTCAAACAAAGATCACTAACACCTTCAAAAGTTGGTTTGATTCTTGGAACAGTTTATGAATATATGATTTTTCTCTGTAAAATTATATAATTATCTGTCTGCAAATGATTTTGATACGAAATAAAATACGGTAAAAGGCTATTTATATTTACGGAAAATTAGTATCCCGTTGGATCATTCTGGATATAAAACGGTACGTTTATTTGTAAAAACTAATTCAAACGGTATCGGTTTTCGGGATAATTATCCAAATCAGTACAATTTGTACTGCAGTCTTGGTCTCAACGCCTGGTTACACGTACTACGAAGTGATAATTGGGATAGTTTAATAAAAAAGCTCCCGTTTATCGAAAATACGGGTTTTATTGATTTACCGAAACGAATATTGTATCGAAAATGTTGCGCCACGACCCGCGCAGAACAAACCGTACGCCGGATCGAAAAAGTCGAAACATGAAATATGCTCGGAATATTACAATTAGGTTAGGAAGGAGTTCTCAGAAGAGTTTCGGGTTCCAAAAACGTAACAACGGGTGACGTCGGTTGGTTCCCGTTTTTACAAAATAGATTTTAAATACCCGAAAAAAGATATTAGAAATTTCATATGATTCTTATAAATCCATAAATCAACATAAAAATAATTAGGAAGATATAACAATTATTTATATTTTATTTTGGACATATAAAAATTAAAATATTCAATTAATATTATTTTTGAATATCCACGTACAGATAACACTTAACAATTAACTCACAGAATAGATACTGAACACACATAATAATTATTTAATATCAAAAATAATTACACGATATATCCCGGATATTACATCCTTCCCCCCTTAAAAGGATTCTGTCCTCAGAATCTCCTAAGAAAACAAATGAGGCTACTTTTCTCTCATATCACTTTCTAATTCCCAGGTTGACTCTTCAACCTTTGGGTTTCTCTACAATACTCTTACTAACTTTACCACTTTATTTCTCAATACTTTCTCTCTTTCCTCTAGAATCTCTATCGGACTCTCTACATATGATAAATCTGCCTGAAGCTCTATTGGCTCATATTCTATTATATGCCTGGAGTCTGGATTATATTTCTTGAGCATAGATACGTGAAAAACATTGTGAATGTGCTCCATATGTGGAGGTAACGCCAATTCGTAAGCTACTTTGCCAGCGCGCTTTAGGATCTCAAAAGGTCCGACATATCTTGGGCTTAGCTTTCCTTTCTTCCCAAACCTCGTTAGTCCTTTCCACGGTGATACTTTCAATAATATCAAGCTTCCTTCTTCAAATTCCATGTCTTTCCTTGACTGGTCTGCATATTTCCTCTGACGATCTTGTGCGGCTATCAATCTTTTCTGGATAATTCCAACAATTTCCTTTGTCTGCTGTACCAGTTCAGGTCCAAATATCTTGCGTTCTCCTACTTCGTCCCAATATACTGGAGATCTACATTTACGTCCATAAAGGGCTTCATAGGGTGGCATCCCAATGTTGGCATGATAACTGTTGTTATAAGCAAACTCTACCAGAGGTAAATGTTCGTCCCAACTTCCTTTGAAATCAATAGCACAAACACGTAACATGTCCTCGATTGTATGGATCGTTCTTTCACTTTGGCCATCCGTCTGGGGGTGATAGGCCGTACTCATATTCAGTCTTGTTCCCAAACATTCTTGAAAACTCTTCCAAAATCTTGAATTAAACCTTGGATCTCGATCAGATATAATAGACACAGGAACTCCATGACGAACTACGATTTCCTTCAGGTACATATGGACTAACTTGTCGAGCGAAAATCTTTCGTTTATAGGCAGAAAATGAGCTGACTTGGTAAGTCTATCCACTATAACCCAAATGGCATCATGATTAGCCCTTTTTCTTGGTAATCCAACTATGAAATCCATAGCAATATGTTCCCACTTCCACTCTGGAATCTCCAATGGCTGTAACAATCCACTTGGTCTCTGATGCTCTGCTTTAACTCTCTGACAGGTATAACATTTGCTAACCCATTCCGCAATTTCCCTCTTCATATCTGGCCACCAATAATTCTTCTTTAAATCTTTGTACATTTTGGTACTCCCTGAATGGATGGAATATCTTGAACTATGTGCTTCTTGTAAAATTTCATTATTTAACTCCGTCACCGGTGGAATCCAGATTCTAGATGAAAATCTCAAAATGCCTTGATCATCCTTCTGCGTGCATAATTCTTCACCTACCAAACGATTTATATCTTGATCCATTACATCTTCCTGACATTTCTTCATTTTCTCCAACAACTCCGGCTGGAAAGTCATACTGTACACCTTTGCTTCCTCAGGTTTGCAAACTCTAATTTCCAATTCCAATTTCTGAAATTCCTTATATATATCTTCAGGTACTGATAACTCATTTAACCTTTCCTTCCGACTTAACGCGTCTGCCACCACGTTCGCCTTACCGGGATGATAATTAATCGAGCAATCATAGTCTTTGATCAACTCTAATTGTAATAACCCCAATTTTTGGGAAATTTTTGAAACCCTTATGAATAGTGTTTTTGCTGAATGAGAAAACTTTTCATGCCACACTATGTAGGGGTTCTGTTATTGATCTTCTGGGATATTATTAGTACTCTATGTGGTATATAAGTGTATGTAAAGATCGTCAGAATCCAATTTCCGAACACTTGGATTTTTCCCGGAAATCCACTAGATACGAAAAGGATTGAGTATAAGGTAACAGGATAAAATGGATTTAAATTAAAGGATTATAATAGAGGATCATAAAAAGGAATATAATGTATTGAGAAAGGTTAAGGGAACCTAAGTAATAAGATCCCGGGTATGATCCTTCAAACAATAAACGAAAACGAAAGTTAAGCGAACCGTATAACAGATCAGCAGTCATTAGGCAAACGATTAGGAAGTTAAGCAAAGGGATTAGAGGGAGTGATGTCACCCAACCAATGAGAGGAGGACAAAGAGGGAAAGATGACATCACAACATGACATAGGCATGACATGGGAAGGAAGGAGGTGTGGTTGAATGAGAACCACACAAATTCAAGGGCAACAAGGTAATTAACTAAATCAAACACAAAAACAAGCCAACCAAGCCAAGCAAAATCATTTTTCATCAAAATCAAAAAGCAACCAAGGCATGGTTCATCTTTGCTCTCGGCTTTTTACTATTCAAAAGGCAAGGAAATTCAAAAATCAAAGATCCAAGCTTCCTAAATTGGTGAGTTAATTCCCTAATCATCTTCATGCTTAGTTAAGGCTATATCATGAGTTTAAGCCATCAATTCCTTCTCCATCTTCTTCATTTAATCAAAGAAGAAGACTATGAATAGTGTTTTCAAGTTTTTAACTTGAAATTTTTCTTGTTTTCCTTGAAGATCCAAGCATTCCTAAGACTTCTCAAAGCTTCTTAAGGCTTCCTAGCTCCTCCCACCACTTCAAGGAAGGTATATCATCTCCAAACCCTAGATTCCTATGTATTATAAGATGATTTTGATTAGTAGGGTGATATTGTAGCTTGATGTTGTGATTTAGAGTTTGGGATTTGAAATGGTATTGAATTGGAATGGTAAATGTTGTTGTTTTGATTAAAAGAACTTAAGAATGGTTAAAGTTAAGCTTAGGCATAAGTATGAATGTTAAAATTGAATTGGTTGGGGTTGTTATGATGTGATAAGGATGGATGTTGGTTGTATGTTGGATTTGAGGTTGAATTGGGTTGGTTTTGAATGGTTTAAAATTGGAAAATCGCGTAAACATAGCCGTCGTAACGTCCGATTTCCTTTAGACTGTTTTTGTGCATAACATTAGGACCCGAGAACCCCCTGCTAGATTATGACCATTGCCATGTTTAGATAGCTCATGTTACGAGCTTCGTTGTGATATGTAGTTCGTTTGATTCCGATGCACGGTTTAGGAGAAACGACCGTTTCAAGTAACGGCGTTTCGCGAATGAAACTTTTCCCCTCGCCTTACTTTGAAACATAGGTTAAAGACCAAAAAGGGTTAATTAATGTATGAAACATTTATGGTAAGTGTGTTAGGCAGTTGGTAAGACACTCGCGAAGGAATCGCCTTAAAACTCATAAAGGTTAAATTATTAAAAATGGTGGAGCCGAGGGTATCCGAGTGACTTAAGCAAATCAGTAAGCGCAAAGCAAGCGTTAGAGTCTAAGTTAGTTAAAGTATAGATTTACAAGTGACTTTGGTTTAATTCCAACTTACTTGTTGTTTATAGGTTACCAGACTCGTCCCGAGCCTTTTATCACCCCAAGTCGCTCAGGCAAGTTTTCTACCCGTTATAACCGTTGTTGTGATGTATATATGTATTTGCATTATCTTGCGATAGATGCATGTTGGTTAATTAGCAAATATTGCAATATATTGAAGCATGCTGCTATGGTATATATATATGCATGCCTGTTTCGCATTCTTTCCATATATATCTGTTGATTCAGTTGATAATATCTATGCTAGAGGATAGCGGTAATTTGCATATACCCTTAGTACAGGGACCCAAAGGTGAAAATATTTTCTAAAACCGGGAGTCGAGGATCCCGAGTAGATTTTGTATATATGGATATAAATATATATATATATATACTTATATATATATATGGTCATAGTTTTCAAAACTATTAATCGAATAAGGTTTATTCGATAACTTTAACTTTATTTTATTATTGAATATTATTTCGAATATTCATCCGAGTACTTATGACTCCTTTATGTTATTATTGAATATTATTTCAAATATTCATCCGAGGACTTATGACTCCTTTATTTTATTATTGAATATTATTTGAATATTTATTTGAGGATGTATGACTCCTTTATTTTATTATTGAATATTATTTGAATATTCATTTGAGGATGTATGACTCCTTTATTTTATTATTGAATATTATTTGAATATTCATTTGAGGATGTATGACTCCTTTATTTTATTTAATGAATATTATTTATAATATTCATTCGAGGTATTATGACTCCGCTTATTACTGAAATATATTCTTTATTTTATTAAAGAATAAGGTGTCGATAATCAAACTTATTTTTGATTATTCAAATAAAGATATTACTTTCGTATAAGTATATCTTTGATTAATTGCTATTCATTTCGAGTATAAGTTTTCCAACTTCTACCTCCATTATTATTTATGGGAATATTATTTAAATAATTATATTCAGATATTTCTTTCATAATTGGGACTGATTTATTTCATAAATCAGCATTACTCCAAACATTCTTAAAAATGTTTTCGAGTCTTCAAAATGAATTTAAAAAGGGTAGAGCGGATCCCAAAACTTGTTTTCAAATTCAAGATCTTCCATTTTAAGGGGACTTGAATACTCGCTCAAAAATCTGAGGGATCCGGCTCTGTGGTGTATTTTATATTCGCAACACGGTTGCAGTTTTGGTAAATGACTTGATTACTTACCCAATGTTCGGGAAGTAAGTCCATCTATTGAGTCGGCATAAGCAACATGGGCTCATGGGCGTCCATGATAGTGTAAGTGGCTCAGTGGGAGTCCATCAAATGCATAAGTGGCTGAGTGGCAGTCCAGCATAAGGTCCTATTGAGACCAGGGTGATGACCAGTGGGGAATTCGTCCATCTACTAGTAGAAAAGGTTACTTATGGGTATCTTTGCCTGATCAGCAAGATATCTGGTTTATGCCAAATTCTTTTCCTTTCCAAATTTATTGGATATTGCAATTCTGTTCATACTTTACATGACAGAGGTTTTCAGAAAATTGTATAAAGAAGATGTATATGTGGATATATATATATATACATATATATCAGAACTTAATGAAGTATATCATAACTTCATTTCTTTTAATAATATTTCAAAGATTTAATCTATTCAAATCTTGTCTTATAGTCTCATCTATGTGATGAACTGTTGAAAACTCTTAATACTTTGAACAGTGGTAGTTCAAGTAGCTTTATAGATGATATAAGTGTAGGGAAGTATTTGGTAACTTCATCCCTTGTTTTTACTTATATCTAGTAAGTAATTATCTTACACTTGATAAAAGATTCTAGTAAGTATCCATTTAGATACTTATATTATTGTTATCACTACGTATTATCTTGCGAGCTGTCAGGCTCACTCTTGCTTTATTTCTTCATCACACAACAACAGTTAGGAAAGATGGCCAGACTCCAGCAGACCCAGCGCAAGCGCGTGGGAAGCATCCCGCGTCTTCCCGATGATGTTGTAGCTGCTATAGCTGCAGAGGTAGATCTATTGGTAGATCAGGCATTCTATTTTGAGAATCAAATTATGTATAATTATAACTTGTGGCAGATAATGGCAACTAACTGTAAATTTATCAAGTAATCATTTTGGGTTGTAATAACTTTAAATTGTGGATTCAAAGACTTGTGATTATTTTGGATATTCATCTCTGAGACTATAACGTGTGGTGTGTGTGTTTATTGTGGGGTCACAGTACAGGGTAGTTGAGTAATTATTAAGATTGGGTGTTATTAAGGGAAATGGAACTCGTGACAACCCGGATCCCCGACCCCGGATTTGGGGGTGTTACACTAACCATCTCCTTTGCCTCATATTAAGTTCCTTTTGTGTGAATATGTACTTTAAACTTTTGTGATCCGTGAAAATCTCGCACTTTTCTCCATACAAATAATGTCTCCAAATCTTCAAAGCGAAAACTATGGCTGCTAGCTCCAAATCATGAGTAGGATACTTCTGTTCGTGTGGTTTCAATTGCCTTGACGCATACGCAATCACCTTTTCGTGCTGCATTAAAACACATCCTAGTCCTTTGTGAGAAGCATCGCTATAAATTATAAAATTTCCCTTGATCATCTGGAAGTGACAAAACAGGTGTCGTGATTAATCTCCGCTTCAACTCCTGAAAACTTTCTCTGCACTTGTCGTTCCATATAAACTTTTCATTCTTTCGTGTAAGCTTTGTCAATGGTGTTGCAATCCTTGAGAAATTCTAAACGAATCGTCGATAATATCCTGCCAATCCCAAGAAACTTCTTACCTCAGTGGGTGTTCTCGGTCTCTCCCAATTCGTAATTGCCTCAATCTTTGTCGGGTCCACTTTGATCCCTTCGTTACTGACTATGTGTCTTAAGAATTGAACTTCCTGTAGCCAAAACTCACACTTCGAGAATTTAGCATATAACTTCTTTTTCCTTAAAATCTCCAAAGTCGTTCTCACATGTTCCGCATGATCCTCTTCCGTCTTTGAATAGATTAAAATATCGTCTATAAATACAATAATAAACTTGTCCAAATACTCCTTGAAAATTCCGTTCATCAGGTCCATAAACACTGCCGGGGCATTGGTCAATCCAAAAGACATCACTAAAAACTCGTAATGTCCATACTTTGTTCTGAAAGCTGTCTTTGGTATATCTTCCGGCTTGATCTTCAGTTGATGATATCCCGATCTTAAATCAATTTTGGAGAAGTACTTGGCTCCCTTCAACTGGTCGAACAGATCATCGATTCTGGGTAACGGATACTTATTCTTGATTGTAAGCTTGTTGAGCTCCCTGTAATCGATACACAGTCTCATGCTTCCATCTTTCTTCTTAACAAATAATACCAGGGCTCCCCACGGGGATACACTGGGTCTAATTACTCCTTTTTCTAACAATTCCTGCAATTGCTTCGCTAGCTCTTTCATCTCAACAGGCGCCATTCTGTACGGGGCCTTGGATACTGGTTCTGTTCCAGGTGCTAAGTCGATCGCAAATTCAATTTCTCTATCTGGAGGAAGTCCTGGTAATTCATCAGGAAATACGTCTGGAAATTCATTTACAACTGGAATATCTTCAAGTTTTGCTGGCTCCTGACTTCTGTCGATCACATATGCTACGAAATGCTCACATCCTTGTCGTAGTAACTTCTTGGCTTGAATCATCGTTAAGAACTTCTTTACTTGTTTCTGACCTTTGAACGTTACTATTCTTTCGTCTGGCGTTTTCACCATTACTTTCTTATTTCGACAATCTATCTGAGCATCATGCTTAGATAACCAATCCATCCCTAATATAACATCAAATTCTCCTAACTTAAATGGTATCAAATCTACACAAAATTTACTACCAGAGATCTCAATCTCACAATTCCCACAAACTTGATTAACAGTTACATATTCTTGATTTGCTAATTCCACAGTCATTATTTCATTTAAACACTCAACTGGACAATTTAACTTACTAACAAAATCTTGTGAAACAAACGATCGAGTTGCTCCCGAATCTATTAACACTTTGGCACATAAAGAATTCACATTAAGCGTACCTGCCACGACATCCGTATCCTGGATCGCATCCTTCACCGACATATCAAAAACTCTAGCCCTTGGAGTCTCATTCACTGTTGGGGTAGATCACATAATCCTCAATGCATTACTGACTGGGGCTGGTGTCTTGCAATCCCTGGCCATATGTCCTGGCTTTCCACATTTAAAGCGCATAAATCCAATGGCTGGAACCTTCACTGCTGGATTCCGGATAGGCTGATCCTTATTTGCTGGCTCTCTTGCTGGCTGATTTCGGCACTCCCTCGAATAGTGCCCTTTCTGGTTGCATTTAAAACATACCACATTCAACTTGTTACAAACTCCTCCATGCTTCTTTCCACATACTTGACAATCTGGAAAAGTTAGTCTCAACTGATTTGGCTGATTTGTATTAACTGGACGGTTGCTCTGGCCTCCGTCTCCTGTATTCTGTCTCCTGAAATTAAAATTTCTCCCTGGCTGAAACTTACCCTTCTTAAAATTTGGAAACTTCCCTGTTTGTGAATGACCCTCACTTCCCTCAACTTTCCTTTTCTTGATTTCCTTTTCCTTCTGGAACATCTCACTCTCTGTCTCTGCGATCATAGCCTTCTGTACTACTCCCGCATAGGTATCCAATTCAAAAATGGCTACCTTCCCTCTGATCTATGGTTTCAAACCTTGCTGAAATCTTTTAGCTTTCTTCCTGTCAGTATCCACATACGACGGTACATACCTTGACAATTCCTCAAACTTACCCTCATAATCTGTTACCGACATGTTCCATTGCTTTAACTCTAAAAACTTCAGCTCCATTTGATCCTGAACAAACTGAGGAAAATACTTTTCTAAAAACAATTCCTTAAACCTTTCCCAAGTAATAACATTTGTACCTTCCAATATCTTCACTATCTCCCACCAATAGGTGGCCTCGTTCTTCAGATAGTAACTTGCAAACTCAAACTTCTGTTCTTCCTTTACTTTCACTAAGGCAAATGCCTTCTCTATTTCCTTTAACCAAACATTTGCTTCAATTGGCTATAAGGAACCCTTGAATTCTGGTGGGTTTACTGCCTGAAAAATTTTAAAAGTTACTTGGCGGTTGGTATGTCTTTGTTGTTGTTGTGCCAGGTGAACTGTTTGTTGGGCCAAGATTTGAAGAATCTGGGCTATTGCTGGGTCCATGGGTCCTGGGTTCACATTCGGGTTTGTATCATCTTGGTTGTTATTGTTGTTGGTTTCTTCATTCTGGGTGTTGGTGCGGGTATTTCTTCTGGGAGGCATTTTCTGTAAAGATCAATCAACTTATTTAGCTTTTGAATCAATCTTTTGCATAAAAGAATAGTTTTGCAAAGCAGAAATATTTCTTTTTGAAAACAGTTGTAACTTAAATAAATTGCATGCTTCTTTACAGAATATAAACAGTTATGGAAAACAGGGTACATGGTATCACAGGGGTATAACTGGTGCAATAAATAAGGTAAGGTAAAACAGGTGCAATAAAGTAAATGACAGTGCTGGAAAGGAAAAAGGGTACTGATATATATAGATCAAAAGTTTTAGGTAGTACAAGCGTAAAGACGCTTCGGAAGTAAAAGCAAAAAGGATACAACAACCTACTCACTAGTCAGCACAGCTAGTCTATAAATACAACTCAAAATTCTACTAATACACACTACACACTACTGTACATACTACATAACTATAACAACACTGCTCAACATCTCCATCTCTGAATCTCTAACTCAGCTCCAAGGAAACTCTGGTCCTGCCAGCCTCTCAAAGTCCTCCATCACCTCAGTAGCCCAGCCCATCAGTGCATCAGGGCCTCTGCCAGGTAGTGTAGCTCCATGTAGCCTAGCCTCAAGAACCCTCCGTGTTACATGAATCTCCTCTCGAAGCTCCCTCACACCATGATCAACCTCTGTAGTCCTGATGATATGCTGTAGCTCTCTGATCTGAGCCAACAAGGAATCACACTCCAATAGAAGAGCCTCATACCGGTAATAAGGAACTGGGGGCAATGTAGACTGGAATGGGGCACTCGCAACTGAATGCCCAGTGGAATCTGAATCAGCTGGTGGGGGTCCTCTGATAGGTGGCCTCACGTCTGGAGGTGGAATAGCCTGTAATGGTACGGGCTGCAACACAGGTGGAGGTAATATAGCCAACACTGGTGGAACAACAAGACGTGGATCCGAAGACGGCACTCCAACTGAAGGCTCTGAGTGATCAGCTGATACGGGGATAAAAGAGTCAGCCATCGCTGCTATCTGAAATCATATCGCAATATAAGAATCTCGAACCACGACGCGAAATACACTAATACCTGTTATACTGAAGCACTCAACCTCTCGACGTTCTATCTTTCTATTCCTTACTTCTAATCTTAACCTTCTACCCATTCCCGTCAACCTAGGCTTGTGTCAGTGACTTATAACCTGTAGCTCTGATACCTAACATGTGGCGCCCTCCAAACCCGGGTCAGAAGTTTGGGGTCTACATTCACACCTTATTTATAACCTGCTTATAATAATAATAAATATAATTATAATATATGCAGTGACCCTACTTACCAACCACCACGGACCGCAACAGGTTAAAGTATGCACACAAGCCAAATACACTAATATATTACAAACCGTTCAAATCCCAACTATTCCAAACTCAAACTGAGTATTAAACATTATTACAACTTTTACAGACTTAAATTGTTCCAAAAGAAGCCTACTAACTCAGCTTCCTCAACCTGAACCCCTAGCTCTCGCGCTGGACTGGGGATTCTCGTTACCAACTGGTTCTTTTTCACTGGAAAGAATATAAACAACATCGCACAAATGAGCTAACTAGCTCAGCAAGTCACAATGACAAAACTGAGAATAATGATCATCAGGTGAACATGATTATGATATCAAGTGAACAATGGATTATGATTTAGAATTGGATATTATACTTTTAATTTAAAAACCAAGGTTAGGCTGCTGATCAGTCACGCACTAACCCCGAGCAAGGCACACAGCATTGCTCTAACTACTGGATCCAAGGCACATATTGGCCTAACTTGACCATTATATGGTCTGACCATGAATCTGGTCCACAATTTTATAAAAAAAACAATCCAATTCTAACATAATAACAGAATATGCAATAATAAACAATAACCAGAATTATTAACACAATGAGTGTTTAACAATGAAAGGGTTTCAATCTTTGTAAGGATCAATAAGGTAATTTAAAAGCTTGGATGCTGGGTAATGAAAGAATTGGATAACAAAGGAATCAACATTTCAGGGTTTCAAAGGTTTGGGCTTTCAAAGCATAGGATACAATGGTTGAGTATACCAGTAATTCAGTTCAGTGTTTGGGATTTTGTTTGCATGTATTTGTGGAGTAGTATTGTATACTTGAGATTCGTGTTTGGGTATACAACAATCAATGGTCTAGAAAGAATAAGGTTCATGGCTCAAGAACAATAACTGGAATCAGGGTTTGGGTTTCAGTGCTTCAAGCACTTGCAATATCAACAAGACTATCAAGTACTACAAAATCTCGAGAAAGTTCAGAACACTTGCCTGGTATTAGCTTACTAAACAACACTCGCTTCCAATCACAACCGTCTTACTCCTCAACTATCTGTTTCCCTTTTCTACGTCTTGCCTCTTCTGCTCACATATCATAAGCATCTATCAATAATCGACTCATAGAATTCTATTCAACACATACTTCTATCTACCCTTCGTTTTACCCAAATCCGATTAACGGATTGAAAGTTACGCAATAAACAGTAAACATCGAATATATAAACCGACAGTCAACCAACATATTACATATAACACATAATACGTCATATAATCAATGACATATCATTTATAAAGACATTTCGGGTCATAAATAGGCTTTCTGGTATTTAAACTGATTTTTAAAACATTTTTCGGAATTAAAACGGGACGTTGGATCAATTTCGGATTAATAAACAGGGTTCGGTTGGCCAATTCTGGCTCCGAAATAATTTTAGAATAATTATCGAGCTTTGGAAATAATTTAGAATAATATTTTAAAGCTCGAAACTAATTTTCGAAATTTTTAAATCATTTTTAAATAATTAAATCTAATTAAATAATTAATTAAAATCAATTAATAATTAATTAAATCAATTAATCAATTAATTTTTGAATTAATTGACCAATTAATCAATTAAAATTAACTGAAATTAATTAATTAATTAATTCAGATTTATTTGTGAATTAAAAATAATTTTCGGAATTAAAATAATAATTTTTAGAATTTTCAGAAATTAAAAATGAATTTTTATAATAAAAATAAATAGGAAATATAATTTTTAAACATTTTATAAACAGGAATCCTATTTTTGCAAAGTCTGGAAACCTGGGGGACTAAACTTCATCGTTTTCAAAAGTACAGGGACCAAACTGCAATTTTGCAGTTCTGGTCGCCGGAAAATCGGGGGTGGCCGGAGAACTCACCTCCGGCATCCTCCCACCACCATCACCTCCAGAATTAAACTACAGATTACCAGGAACATATCCATGCAAACAAATCATTCTAATCATCCCTGTTCTGGCCGGAAATTGGCCAAGAACATCGCTGGTTTCCGGCGAACATCATGAACTTTAAAAACACAACTCCCTACGATTCAAGCATCCTCTGTTAACGAGCTATATATCAATCGATTTCAAATTTCATAAGGAACACAACCCGCTATAAATCAACAGTTAATAACCCCTGAATCAAAAACCCCCAAATTTCAATTGAAAACATTCATACGGGTTATAAACCCTAATTTTGAAATTCGAAGATTAAACCCACTTTTGAGCATGTTATTGAACTCCAAATCAGACGTATGACATATGAAAATCATCAGGAAAACAAGCTCTACAACATGCAATCATCAAATCATACAAACAATCATCCGAACAAAAATTCATATTTTTAATAAAATAAATTCGAAAATAAATAAATTTTCAGAAAAAAAAACCTTTGATTCTGCAGGTATATGGATTACAGATTCTGATAGAGCTTTTCAAGACCTTCAAATCCAGTACTCGAGCTTTTCAAACAAAGATCACTAACACCTTCAAAAGTTGGTTTGATTCTTGGAACAATTTATGAATATATGATTTTTCTCTGTAAAATTATATAATTATCTGTCTGCAAATGATTTTGATACAAAATAAAATACGGTAAAAGGCTATTTATATTTACGGAAAATTAGTATCCCGTTGGATCATTCGGGATATAAAACGGTACGTTTATTTGTAAAAACTGATCCAAACGGTATCGGTTTTCGGGATAATTATCCAAATCAGTACAATTTGTATTGCGGTCTTGGTCTCAGCGCCTGGTTACACGTACTACGAAGTGATAATTGAGATAGTTTAATAAAAAAGCTCCCTTTATCGAAAATACGGGTTTTATTGATTTACCGAAACGAAAATTGTATCGAAAATGTTGCGCCGGGACCCGCGCAGAACAAACCGTACGCCGGATTGAAAAAGTCGAAACATGGAATATGCTCGGAATATTACAATTAGGTTAGGAAGGAGTTCTCGGAAGAGTTTCGGGTTCCAAAAATGTAACAACGGGTGACGTCGGTTGGTTCTCGTTTTTATAAAATAGATTTTAAATACCCGGAAAAAGATTTTAGAAATTTCATATGATTCTTATAAATCCATAAATCAACATAAAAATAATTAGGAAGATATGACAATTATTTATATTTTATTTTGGACATATAAAAATTAAAATATTCAATTAATATTATTTTTGAATATCCACGTACAGATAACACTTAATAATTAACTCACAGAATAGATACTGAACACACATAATAATTATTTAATATCAAAAATAATTACACGATATATCCCGGATATTACACATGTCTACAGGCTTGACAAAGCACTTTATGGCCTTAAGCAAGCTCCAAGAGCATGGTATGAGACTTTAGCTCAATTTCTTCTGGAAAGTGGATTTAACAGAGGCACAATTGACAAGACTTTATTCTACCTCAACCATGGAAATGACTTACTTCTGGTACAGATATATGTTGATGATATCATTTTTGGCTCTACAAATACAAAGCTTTGTGAAAGATTTTCCAAGCTAATGCAGTCAAGATATCAAATGAGTATGATGGGAGAGTTGAGTTATTTTCTGGGCCTTCAAGTCAAACAAACTGAAGATGGTACTTTCATCAGTCAATCCAAGTACACCAGAAATCTACTCAAGAAATTTGGAATGCAAGACAGTTCTACTACTTCAACTCCCATAACCACTGCAACCAAGTTAGATAAAGATACTGGTTCATCAGTAGATATTACTAACTACAGAGGTATGATTGGCTCTTTACTCTATTTAACTGCAAGTAGACCTGATATCATGTATGCTACCTGTCTTTGTGCAAGATTTCAGGCTGATCCAAGAGAACCTCATCTATAGCTGTGAATTTTTTTTAAGTGCCTCAAGGGTACAGCTGATCTAGGATTGTGGTATCCTAGAGAATCAGATTTTAAGCTAATAGGTTACTCAGATGCAGTTTTTACAGGATGCAAAATAGACAGGAAAAGTACTAATGGAAGCTGCCAATTTCTTGAAGGCAAATTAGTTTCTTGGTTTAGCAAGAAATAGAAGTCAATTTTCACATCAACTGTAGAAGCAGAATATATTGCTACAGGAAGCTGTTGTGCACAGATTCTTTGGATTACTGGACTATGGTTTAGAATTTTCTAAAATACCCATTTACTGTAATAATCAAAGTGCTATTGCTATGACTGGTAATCCAGTTCAACACTCAATGACAAAGCACATCAGCATTAGGTACCATTTCATAAGGGAACATGTGATGGAAGGTACAGTGGAAATGCATTTTGTTCCAACAGATCAACAAATAGCAGAGATCTTCACAAAACCACTCTGTGAAGCTACTTTTACAAGACTGGTAAATGAACTTGGAATGGTTTCAGGTTCTTTTTCTAAATCTGCTTAGTTTTTGTTCTCATGCATCAGACTTTATGATCAGTGTTTACAGATTGTCTTATCTTCATGAAATATGTGCTTAAATTGTAATATATTAAATGCTGATTATTATCTGATGTGATTCTATATACTCTGATAGTGATTTGAATGTTCTGTGACTATTCAATCCAATGAGGATAAATATGCTAGATGCCGACCTAGTAGTTTTTAACATACTAGAAATCCCATGTTTGAATTAGTTGTTTATGTGGAAACTCATTAACACAAGCAAATTCTAGATTTAGAGCTTAGTCAAATTTACTTTGTGTATCTTATTACTAAGTCAGAAACTAGATTCTTGCTTCTCATCTGTCAAATTCTGATGTCAGTAAATCTTAAGGATGAACCACATGCTTGATAAGCCTCACTTATCTGAAGAAAAGAAAAGAAAAGAAAGGAAAATTGAAGTCAGGTACTCCTTTGAGATCTAGAGTAAATATGTGGAAGGGAAGACCCAAGTGCATTGCTGGTATTAAGTGATATACATTAGAAAAGCAAATAAATTTTTCTTGGTGACTTTTCACATTCTCTGATTACTGGAGAAATACTCTGATAATAGCATAAATTCTGATAGCAGTCATGACTCACTTACACTGAGAAGCCACTGTGAAAAAGAATGTTAAAAGATGCATAAAATGAGCACAAACAGCTGAGGTGGATTCTTGCATAAATTTATTCTATAGTAGACTTCATTATTAATGACAGATTTTAAGCACCTTTCTTAGTTATGCCTTATTTCAAAGATGTACTGAAGTTTATCAAACTTTAATCTTTATCTGATATTTTGCTAAATGCACACACTCTCACTCCATATGAATGATGAAAATTACTGTGGTGATTAATTTGTTTTAGATAAACAGTTAAGTGTCATTTGCATAAATTCTGAGGACAAATTCTGATGGAAGTTCTGATGATTAAACTCTGAAGAAAATAAGTCAGTATTTGTATGAAGAATCACAGATACAAACATTCAATTTTTGAGTAAAGAAGTCATGTTCTGATGACTGTTAAGATCTGATTATAGTCAAGTTCTGATATTAAATCCTAATGGAAACTCTGATTGTTACGTGACATTATTTGTTACTTGACTTATTTGTGATAAATACTGAAACAGCCATATTTAATCAGAATATATTTAGGTGATATAAAACAGTCATAATCATTTGGGTTAGTGGTAAACGTGTTTGTCTTGAAAAACTGCATGTGCACAGTAATTATTACTTATTTTCCGTGCCTATTAACTCCTGCTTTAACTATTGACTGTTCGCATATTGTCCAAGTTATTACACATCGGTCTAGGGAGACGCTCATTAAGTTAACTCTACACTTAATCATTAATCAGTCTCTAGTCCCTTGATATTCCATTGGCTATATAACCAACATTTCATCTCAGACATATCATCTTCTATTCTCACATAAAATCATTCTCTCTCTCTTAATTCTCACCATTTTCCTTCTTCATAAAAATGGTTCTTGTAAACATGTTTATGAATTATGAAAACTCCAATGTCGAGTTCAGTTGTGGTGACTGGGAACAGGAATGGCACATCACTTCCATTCCTGAAGAGATCTGGAACTTGGTTCCACAAGAGGTTCGGACAAATCTCTTGTTCTTTGAGATGGACTATCAACTCCATCTTGATCACTTGGAAGAAGAACGGAGAGAGGCTCTTCTTCAGCAAGAACGGAACATCCGTCTTGCAGTTTTATTTGTCAGCAGCAGGAGGAACTAATTGATAGATTTCCTTCTGAGACCAAGGCTGTTGTTGTTCACTATCTTAGACTAGGATTATCTTGTAATCTTTTGCATATAATCTACAAATTTCATATAATGTACTCTTTTGATATTTTAATGAAATTTCTGTTGATTGCAATATTTAGTCTTTGTTTATCTCGTGTTATGTGCTTGTGAATGTTATCATTGCAGCATGTTAATCTTTACTTCATCTACTTGAACTGTATTTCTTGATGAATGTTTTGATTAAAATTGTGGTTACTAAAATTTGTGATGATTTGCCAAACAAATGTTAAATTTGAATTGACATATCCTGAGCTACAGCAATTGAAAAAGCTCAAGAGAAGCAACAGGCCCAAATTACCGAGGTTCTACAAAATCAAGCTTCTCAGCAAACTCAGTTTAATGAAATTCAATCTTCAGTAGAACTTCTTCTCTCACTCCTACTACCTGATGATGCCAAAAAGGGGGAAAAGATAGTTAAGTCCAAATGGTCAAATGATCAAATACTGAAGAAGAAAGATGATAAAGCTGATGACCAGGGAAACCCTAGCAAGGGTAGAGGTCAAGTTCAAAGTAAAGGGCAGAGCAACAAGGTTTCTTCTGGGAAACTAATCTCTGATGCAAGCAAATCTTCTATTCAAAAGAAGACAAGTTCTGAAGCTGCTCAAACTTAAAATCTGATACAAGTACTGAAACTCAAAATCTGATATCAAGTTGTGATGAGCAAAGTCTGACAAAGCCTGATGTTCTGGTACAAGGTGGAAGTCAAGATTCTCAAAAGTTCATGCAAACTCTGAAGTTCAAGGGAAAGCAGACAACTGTCTACTACAAAGATCCCAAGATTCAGACACTTGATGAGGAAATTGCTAAAAGATTATTTCTGAAGCATAATCCAGGAATGAATTTGGATAATCTCAAGGAGGAAGAAGCTAGATTTAAAGTTGAAAAGACAAGTCTAAAGTCAAAAGCTTCCGTTGTAAAGAAACCTCCAAGGCCTAAGGAGAAAGGCATTGTGATTAAAGAAAAGACAATTTATGAGGCATCAAAGCCCAAAACAAGATCACAATCTGAGATTGATCCTAAGTCAAAAGGAAAGGAAAAGGTTGATCAACCTACAAGGTTTCAAAAGAGGAAAATTCCTTCAGTTGTGATAGATCCTGTCTATCAAACTACAATTCATGATGATGATACTCTGACTGAAAAAAATGTTCAAACTCTGAAAAGAAAGAAGATTTCTAAAGAATCAAAGAAAACCTCTGACAAAGCTCAAGTTGTTCAGAGTAAGAAATAACAAGCTACAGGAGAAGCAGCAAGTTCTGATAAAGTCAAGAAATTAACCTCTGACATTGCTCAAGTTGATTTAGACAAGATGGAAATATCTGATGAAAAGAAACTTCTGTGGAAGAATATCAAACCATCAGATCCAAAGAAAAGCCAATTGTTATCTGATTTCATGATTGTTGGATTGAAAGCCAGAGAAGCAAGAGACAGGGCTGGACTAGGTTCTGATGAAGCTAAAATCAAAATAGGACTTGAAGTTGCTACTAGAGATCCATTTCTATTGACTAACAAACCTCTTGAAGATGTTACACAGAAATACCTTGATAATGTTATTTCTATTCAAGTGGTACTGGATGTTCATGACAAGCACAATGTTAAGGAAAATCTGATTCTATTTCTTGAAGATGGAAGGACATATCAGATGTCAGAATCAGCTGTGCTGAATAAGTCATTGAAAGAACTTCAATTCTTTCATTACCTTTTAGAGGTAAAGTCTGATATTACCAGGAGATGGTCAGAATTCATATTGAAGACCATACTCTAATCAAGGTAGAGTAGCCTTCATTCAGAATTCTGTAAAGAGGCCAAGTTCTTTCCCCATCTCCTTTATATTTGAACACTAGTCTTTCTGGTAACTGTCTGTAGGCAGCTATTCCCCTTACTTCCTCCAGCTCATCCAGATAGAGTTCAATGTCTGAAAATTCTTTTATGTCACAAATGTGAACATAATCATCCTTAGAGGCTTGAGGCTTAGGCTTAGGCTTCTGTGTGAATTTGATTGAGGCTTTAGAGGGTGTTGATTTGATTCTTCTTTTCTGCTTTTTTGATGGTGGAGAAGAGGTTAGGAAGGTGGGCAATTTGATGGTGTCCCAATCAATTGGTTCCTCCTTGGGAATGATTGTTTCACCATGAATGTTCATGAAGGGGTCAGGCATAATGGGTTCAGGAATAGAGGGTAGTGGTTTGGATTTTGATTGGGTTTCTTCAGTCTTATCTACCATCTTTCTCTTTGCATTGGCCTTCTTTCTTTTCCCTTTCTGCCATTCTTCTCTTTCCTTACTTCTTTCCTCCATATCAGTATCAACCATGTCCCCCATAGCTTCATCTTCACTTTTGTCTTCAATTTCTTTCTGTTCTTCAGCCTGACTTGACTTTAGTTGTTTTTCAAGCTTTGCTTGTGCTCTTTTGTCAGCCTTTAGCTGTTTGGCTTCTTCTTTCAACCTTCTGGTTTCTTCCCTCTTGGCTATTGAGAATTTGGGATGTCCTTGCATCACACATATGCTCTTTCCCTCTCTGAAGATAATAGCCATGTTCCTCCTTACAGCCATATCCATGGTCTCTTTGAGCTTTGTGATACTTCTACCCAAAAGCTTGTCCTCATCAGCCTTTGGAAGAGGAAAATCCACTTCTTTCAGAGGATTCTTTGTAGAGTCCTTAATGGATCTGTTGTTGGGCTTGAGAACCATAGGTTTCAGATCCTTGGAAGAAGTCTCTCCAACCTTATTCCTCCCTACAGGCTTGAGCTCCATAATAATTGATTCCACTTTTGTGCTATGCTTCACAGATTGTGATTGAGAAGTTGTAGAACCAAAAATTTGTTGCATCTTTTCATCAATCTTCTTCCTTTGCTCTTTGACTTGTAATTCAGCTGCTGCTATCTGGATTAGATCAATTCCATCAAGCTTTCCTTTGATTTGAACAATTGGAGAAGTGGTGATGGCAGGAACTAGCACTTGAGATATTTGAACTGTTGTTGATGGCTCTCCTTCCCCTTCCCCTTTATTCTCCCCCTTTTTGTTATCATCAAGGGTAGGAGTCAAGCCTTGTGCTTTTGCCAACTGCATGAGTAGATTTGTTTGAGTTTGTTGATTCTGAAGAATGGTGACCATAGAGTCTTCAATGATCTGAACTCTGGATTCCAATTTGGCCAGCCTCTTGTCAACATCAGATTCTTTCCTCAGTCTCCCCAACAAATCTTGTATAGTACCATAAGGTATGACTGAATCCAATTTCTCAGCATTGTAGGATTTCAGATCAGCAATGTCCTGCTTCAGCTCATCCACACTTAGATTATGTTTGAAATGCTGCAACTGCAAGAGATGCAGAGATTCCAGATGAGCCTGATGTATTGCCTTGGTACCAGCATCTGTAGTCTCCTGAAGGGCCTTCTGAATTGTCATGACTTGTCTGACCAAAGTGACACCAAACTCTCCTGGTGTTGATACTTTTGCCCATGCCCATTCAGGAAGATCTGGAACAGAACTTGGGCCTGCTACTCCCCCTAAGTTCATGCTCTCATCCAAAGAATCAGAGTCATCATCATTAGAATTTACTCCAAACTCTTCAGATGGCTCACCAGCTTGAGAAGGCAGCTTGTTAACAGCAGCTTTGTCTCTGAGAAGAGAATCTGAAGTGTGTACAATGTTTAATGTTTGTTCTGCCTCCATATTGCCCTGAGCAGCCAATAATTGATAGGCTGAAACAGGATGAGTAAAAGTGTCAGCATCCAAGGAAATGTTATCAATTACAGCTTTGTAATGTTGCTGAAATTGTCTTTCCTTTTCCAGCATCATCCACTTTCATTGACTCACTAGCAATGGCCGGATCCACCCTTATAGCTTCTGTACCTGCCTTTCTCTCATTTTCTCTATTTTCTTGCATCAGGGGCTCCCCCTGGCTCACACACACCCTCACACCCTCACCCTCACCTTCTAAGGTGGCACTCCCCTCACTCACTTTTGCCATGCTGGAAGAAATAGCATGCATATGGTGACTCTCAACCTCTCCTTTTGCCTGGGAGCAACCCAGCCTCTCACTCAAAAGATCACTCCCTTCCCTCAAACCTAAAAGTGATTGTACAGTAACCATGTCCTCTACAGTTGGAATTGTTTCTGTTAAGTATGTAGAGACCATTAACGGATAGGGAGTATCCGTTGAAGTGGAAACAGATGGTATCAACGGATAACTGCTGTTAAGCTTATCCGTTGAAGAACAACCACTTGTCAACGGATGAGAGATATCCGTTGAAGAAGGAAAAGATGTAGATATAGAAAGTGACAAAATTGTTGAATCTGTGTGAATTGATTTTAAGTGTGGTGACACAGATTCTTCAACTACATCTGAAAGAATTGGCTGATGATCCAACAAATCATCTAAAAGATGATGATCATCAGGTTTTGAGTGGGGCTCCTCCCTGAGTTTTAATGAGGGAGAATCAGGAATTGATGTGAATATCATATCCACATCCAGAGAGGGTGATGGAGAGTTTGATGATTGGTGTGTTTCTATTATGAGAGAATGGGGTTGTGACTCCATATTTGCTGGAATTATATCAAGCTGAATTTGAGAAGGCTCAGATACAGGTGGATGTATCTGAGCTGTGTGTGCCCCTTGTGTGGAAACTAGGGTCTTGGCCTTCTTCTTCCTTGAAAAGGCTTTAATTGGTGAATGTGTGGCTTCAGTGTCCCTCCCTCTTTTGGTCTGTGTCCCTGGTTGGGGACTATTTTCAATAGTTGCACCCTTTTGGGAGGATGCAACTAGGGATGTGTTTGACTCCTTTTGAACCACCACAGTCTTTTGAGAGACTGTGGCTTGGGTACCACTCACCTCTCCCACCTTATCCTGGGGGGTTTCTTGATGTTCACCCCTCCCCTCACAACTCACACCCTGTTCACTCCCTTCAGGGTTTATGGTAGTTGTTACAACTGTTGTCTTTTGAGAAACAACAGAGGTAGTTTTCTTTGACTTGAGTTTTGAAACTTTAGTTTTGGTGGCTTTGGTAGGAACCTGTTTGGACAAAGACACGGATTCCATGGCCACACTAGAAGGCAAAGAAACAATGGGGTTGGAAATAGTAGGAGTTATAGAAGTGTTTACCTCACTTACCTGTGGTGCATTCATGATTGGCAAATATACCAATGGCACCTGGCTGTTGAGGTTCATTCTCAAAAGGTCTGCAAGGACCCTTTTCTCTTGTGCCCAGCATTTGAGTTCATTATTCTCATTTGATATGACCAATCCATCAGCAACATGGTTAGCCAATAACATAAAGAATCTAGCATAGTAGATGTTATGTGGTCTATTAGCTTTGTTACCTAATCTGGAATCTAATTCTAGCATGACACTGTTGCTAAAATTAAAGTACCTATCAGAAACTAGCATATAGAGCATATTAACAAGAGATGAAGTTATGGCATCAAAATTGCTAATCTTCCCAGAGAAAACCTTGATAAAGGCATCTCCAAGAAAACTCCATTCGTTCCTAAGGCCTTTCCTTCTAATGCTACCTAAACTAGCAGAATCAAAAGCATAGCCTATGGAATCTAACATAGTAGATACATCTTTATCAGTGTGTGGTGTTATGGCATTATTCTCAGGCAACTTAAAGCAAGACTGTATATCATCACAGTTAATGCAATAATCCTTACCTTTGAGAGAGAAGGCAATAGTCATATCTGTGGAGTTGAACTCTGCAGTTGTCCAAATCTCTTCAATCACCTCACAGTAGATGGTTGGGGCTTCCAGCATTGCATAGCTCAGTTTGCAGTTTTTGATGAAGTCCATCATCTTGTGATAATCAGAATGGGCTTCATTCTTTTCAACCAAGGCTACGAAATTATTCTTTTCATAAACAAATCATGTTTGAGACATAATTTTGACTACTGGTGCCATTGTTGTGAGTAGAGATTGCAGAGAAAAACTTGAGAATTTTGGGAGAGAAGGAAAATAAAAATTGCAAGAAAGCGTAAAGTGAAAATAAGAGTTCAATGGGCTTTTATACTTTCTTGAATTAAAACGTAAATAAAATGATACTTTTAAGTAAATTACAGCCGTTCAAGAATAAATAAAACTGTAGAAATTCTAAACTGCCTTTAAAACAAATACATACAACAGTGTATATCTGTATCAACGGTTAATTAAAGAAATCAACGGTTGTGACTTACTGAAAGTAACTGATGTGACACTTCAACGGATAAGGTAAATAGTTATCCGTCGATGACCAACACTATTTTATCCGTTGAGGGATAAAATTACCAGAAATGTATTTGTCTTTCAACGGATAATGAACATCCGTTGATAGAACAATTTTGGCTTTCAACGGATAGGGAATATCCGTTGATAGGATAAGTCTAAATTAAAGCCAACTTTGTTCTTTGCAGCAAATTCATTTCAGGCTTCAAAGCAGATTATATAGAGGACATAAATTTATGAATAATTAAGCATACCTAGCTCACTTACTAATCTTGTGAATGTTGATTCATCAAGTGGCTTGGTAAATATGTCTGCAATCTGCTTTTCACTTGGAACAAAATGAAGTTCCACTGTACCTTTCATCACATGTTCCCTAATGAAGTGGTACTTGATGTCAATGTGCTTGGTTCTTGAGTGCTGCACTGGATTTTCAGTAATGGCAATGGCACTTGTGTTGTCACAGAATATTGGAGTTTTGTCAACAGTCAAACCATAGTCAAATAGCTGATTCCTCATCCATAGTATCTGTGCACAACAATGTACTCAGCTTCAGCTGTTGATGTAGAAACAGAATTTTGCTTCTTGCTGAACCATGACACAAGCTTGTTCCCTAGAAATTGACAGGTGCCAGTTGTGCTTTTCCTGTCTATTTTACAGCCTGCATAATCTGCATCTGAGTAGCCAGTTAGATCAAAACCAGACTCTTTAGGGTACCAAATTCCTAGATTTGGAGTCCCTTTGAGATATCTGAAGATTCTTTTAATAGCCACTAAGTGAGATTCTTTAGGGTCAGCTTGAAATCTAGCACAGAGACATGTAGAAAACATTATATCAGGTCTACTAGCAGTTAAATATAAAAGTGAGCCAACCATGCCTCTATAACTTGAAATATCCACAAACTTTTCCGCCTTGTTTAATTCAAGCTTGGTGGCAGTGGCCATGGGAGTTTATGCAGATGAACAATCCATTAAGTCAAACTTCTTTAAAAGATCATAAATATATTTAGTTTGACTAATGAAAATTCCATCACTAACTTGTTTAAATTGTAAACCAAGAAAATAAGTTAGCTCTCCCATCATGCTCATTTCATATTTACTTTGCATTAATTTAGCAAACTTTTTACAAAGCTTATCATCTGTAGATCCAAATATAATATCATCTACATAAATTTGAACAAGTATTTTAGAGCCATTAACATTTCTAAAGAAGAGAGTTTTGTCAACAGTACCTCTTGTGAAGTGATTATCTAGAAGGAATTTTGACAAAGTCTCATACCAGGCTCTAGGTGCTTGCTTTAGTCCATAGAGTGCTTTCAACAGATAATACACATAGTCTGGAAAGTTTGGATCTTCAAATCCTGGAGGTTGGCTTACATAAACTTCTTCCTCCAATTCCCCATTTAGAAATACACTCTTGACATCCATTTGATAGACTTTGAAATTGGCATGGGCTGCATAGGCTAGAAAGATTCTGATGGCCTCAAGTCTGGCAACTGGAGCAAATATTTCATCAAAATCTATTCCTTCTTGTTGAGAATAGCCTTTAGCAACCAATCTGGCTTTATTCCTTATGACAATGCCATTTTCATCCATCTTGTTTCTGAATACCCATTTTGTGTCAATAGAACTCTTGTTCTTTGGCTTGGGTACCAGCTTCCATACTTTGTTCCTTTCAAATTGGTTTAGCTCCTCTTGCATTGCTAAAATCCAATCTGGATCCAATAGAGCTTCTTCCACTCTCTTAGGTTCCTCCTGTGATAGAAAGCTACTATACAGACATTCATCTTCAGTAGCCCTTCTAGTTTGTACTTTAGATGTAGCATCACCAATGATCAGTTCAAAAGGGTGATTCTTGGTCCATTTCCTTTGAGGTGGTAGATTAGCTCTAGATGAGGTTGCCTTAGTATTTTCATGATGTGAGATAGAATGTTGATTGGTTGAAACTCCCTCTGAGTTGCTGATCCTTTGAAAGGAATTGGGAGCTCTATCAACTGATGAAGTGAATTGATTATCCGTTGACAGACTGTGATCAACGGATGCTTCATTATGAACTTCAACGGATGATGCACTTTGTCTTTCAACGGATGCTGCATTGCTTCTTTCAACGGAAGCTGAATTATGACTTTCAACGGATGCAGCATTTTGTGCATTATCCAAAGGCAGATTCTGAATTCTTCTTGAGATGCCTTCTTCATCATTCTCATCTTCACTATCATCACAATATATCTCAATGTTGTAAAATTTGAGTCCTTCATGATGTCCGTCCATCAATCTTTTTATCATCAAACACAACATGCACAGATTCCATGACAATGTTGGTTCTTAGATTGTAGACCCTATAAGATTTTCCAGCAGAATAACCAACAAATATTCCTTCATCAGCCTTTGCATCAAACTTTCCTTTGTGATCAGTTTGATTCCTTAAGATGTAACATTTACAACCAAAGACATGCAGAAAGTTTAAAGTTGGTTTTCTTCTCTTGAATAATTGATAAGGAGTCATGCCTTTTGCTTGATTGATTAGAGAAATATTCTGAGTGTAACATGCACAGTTAACAGCCTCAGCACAAAAGTAAGTTGGGAGTTTTGACTCTTCAAGCATTGTCCTTGCAGCTTCAATTAGTGATCTGTTATTCCTTTCCACCACACCATTTTGTTGTGGGGTCCTTGGAGCTGAGAACTCATGCATGATCCCATTTTCTTCACAGAACAACTTCATGGTTGAATTCTTAAACTCAGTTCCATTGTCACTCCTAATATTCCTTACTTTGAAATCAGGATGATTGTTGACTTGCTTGATATGATTGATAATGATTTCACTAGCTTCATCCTTTGATCCAAGAAAATAGACCCATGAAAACTTAGAGAAATCATCAACAATCACTAGGCAATATCTTTTCCTTGAAATTGACAATACATTGACTGGTCCAAAAAGATCCATGTGTAGCAGTTGTAATGGTTCATCAATTGCAGATTCAAGCTTCTTACTGAATGATACTTTCTTTTGCTTTCCTTTCTGACAAGCATCACACAGTCCATCCCTTGTGAATTCCACTAGAGGCATTCCTCTAACTAAGTCCTTTTTGACTAGATCATTCATTGTCTTGAAATTCAAATGGGACAGCTTCTTGTGCCATAGCCAACTTTCAACTGCACTTGCTTTGCTGAAAAGACAAGTAATGGATTCTGCATATGTAGAGTTGAAGTCAGCTAAGTACACATTCCCTTTTCTAACTCCAGTTAGAACCACTTTATTGTCCTTCTTTCTTGTGACAATACAGGCTTCAGAATTGAAGGAAACAGTATTCCCTCTGTCACATAGTTGACTGATGCTCAATAAGTTGTGTTTGAGACCATCAACCAATGCAACTTCATCAATGATGACATTTTCTTTTGTAATCAAGCCATATCCCATAGTGAATTCTTTGCTGTCATCTCCAAAGGTTATGCTAGGGCCAGCTCTCTCCTTAAACTCTGTGAGCAGGGTGAAATCTCCTGTCATATGTCTTGAACAGCCACTGTCCAAGTACCATAGATTCATTCTTTTTCCCTGCACACAACAAAATCAATCAAGTTGATTTTGGTACCCAAGTTTCCTTGGGTCCAGCCTTGTTAGTCTTTTTCCTAGACTTCATTCCTCCTGCATCTTTTGACTTAGGTAACTTTGAGTCATCCTTGATCTCAGATGTGGTTGGTTGAAGTGTAGGGTTAGTCACAGAATCATTTAGCACATTTGATTGATAAGGCATAGATTGTGCAAACATGTTATTCCACATAGGCATATTATATGGCATGTGAGGCATACTAAATGCAGTAAAATAAGGATTATTAATATATGGCATGTTTGTAAAATGTGCATGAGGATTCTGATGAGACATAACAGGCATAGCATGCAGAGGTGACATAGACATGTTAGGCATGGAGGGATTTGAAGGCATGGGAGCATTTTTAACAGATTTGCAATTATCAGATAGGTGATTAACACTTTTACAATGCACACAGCTTTTTCTAGGAGCATACCTATCAGGTGTGTAGTTGTTATGTTTATTAATCCCTACCTTCCCATTTCTTTTAGATTTTCTTTTAATTTCCTTCTTATCCTCAACCAACTTAAGCCTATTTTTCAGCTGATCCAAAGTCATGTGTCCTATATTCACCTTACTGGCATCTTTGGATGTGCTAGCTCCTTCTTTGACAAAGTTCTTGAGAGTTGAATCATTCTTCTTATTGAGATTTTTATTTTTAAAATTACTTGCCTGTTTTAATTGATGAGCCTTCAACGGATGCTCCTTTTCTTCCTTCAACGGATAACTTTCATCATCCGTTGATTCCACATCCGTTGACAATCCATCAATTAATTCTAACTTCTTTTTGTTTTTCTTCCAGGCATCCTCACAGAATGATTCAATTCCCTGAACCTTGGCAATCTGAACACTAACATCCCTAGATGTTTTCCAGGCCTTGATTACCTCTTGCTCACTTTCTAACTGTTTAGAAAGAATTTCTACTTTCTTAACAGCTTCTTCTAGTTCACTCTCAACAGTCACGCATTTAAGTTTAATCTTTTCAAGCTCAATTACCTGATTCTCTAACACAGCATTCCTATCACTTAAAAACATATTATTCTCTTTGATCCTAGTGTTTTCTTTAGCTAGTGATTTAAGGGAAACACGCAAATGATATAATTCATTGGACATATCATTTATGGCTTCATTGCATTCATGTTTAGAAAGCTGAGAGAGATCAGTAGTAATTACCTGGTTGCTTGATGAACTAGTTTCATTTTCATCAGAATTAGCCATCAGGGCTAGGTTGACATATTCCATATCATCATCTTCATTGACCCCATCTACTGCCCAATCATCTTGAGTGAGAAAAGCTCTTTCCTTTTGTTTGAGCAAATCAAAATACTTCTTTTTGTAATCAACTTGCTCAAATTTCTTTTTATCAGAAGTTGGCTTCCTACACTCACTTGCAAAGTGTCCACTAATGCCACAGTTGTAACATTTGAACTTTGATTTGTCCACCATATTTTTGTTTGGCTTAGTGAATTTTGTATTTTTCCTGAACTTCATCTTTGCAAACCTCCTGGACAGAAAAGCCAGATGTTCATCAATATCATCAGAGTCATCCTGACTGGAATTGTCTTCATCCTCAGCTACTTGCTCTTTACCCTTGCTTGATTCTGATTTGCTTGTGCCAATTTTGAGGCTTGGCATTGTCTTTTCCTCATTCTTGGCTTCAACCTTCTCACTGTCAGCTACAAGTGCAACTGATCCTCCTTTTCTCTTTCCCTTTTCCAACAGCTCATCTTGCTCCATCTCAAGTTCATAAGTCTTCAAAATTCCATATAATCTTTCAAGTGTGAAGTCCTTATAATCTTGAGAATTTCTTAGAGAAACAGTCATAGGCTTCCATTCCTTTGGTAGAGACCTTAGAAATTTTAAATTGGAGTCCTTGACTTGGTACATTCTTCCATACAGCTTCAATCCATTTAACAGTTTCTGAAATCTGTTGAAGGTATCATTCAATGATTCTCCTTCTTCAAAGTGAAAATATTCATACTGTTGAATGAGAAGCTGCATTTTGTTTTCTCTAACTTGCTCAGTGCCTTCACAGATAAGCTGCACAGTATCCCAAATTTCCTTAGCAGTTTGGTTGTTGATGACATTGTCAAACATATCTTGATCCAGGCCATTAAACAGAATGTTCATGGCTTTCTTGTCCTTGTGGACCTCTTCAATATCTTCAACAGTCCATTCTGCATTTGGCTTGGGAATAGACTGTCCAAAAGCAACTGTTGCAGTAGCAGTTGTGGCCACCTTGTGTGGGATGTGAGGACCATTTTCAATGCAGTTGATGTAGCTTTCATCTTGAAAGAGAAGATGTAAATGCATCTTCACCTTCCAGTGATGATAGTTATCTCTTTCCAGGATTGGAATCTTTACACCAATATCCTTCTTACTCATGATGTTAGTAGAATGGATCTTTAAACTCTTTGTATGTTAAGAGCAAGCTCTGATACCAATTGTTATTCCCAGTGGACTAACAATGAGATTTACAGAAAGGGGGTTGAATGTAAATCTCAAAACATTTTCAAGTTTTGAGCAGTTTCTAAGGCTAAGTGTTTTTAAGAACAAGTGTGTGAATTGCTTGAAGCTAATGCAGACAGATATATATTCAAACACAAATGTAAAGAGGCTTCCACATTCCAGTTTGTCTATGTCAACCCATGTGCCTCTATCAGCTTGTGAATTGTCACTATCAACTGCTAATGAACTAAGCATCCGTTGAAGCTTTCATCCGTTGATGCCTTATCCGTTGAGACTTTATCCGTTGAAGCTTTATCCGTTGATGCATTATCAGTTGAAGTCTTTATCCGTTGAAGCACTTATCCGTTGATGGATATTATCCGTTGAAGCATTAGAGACATCCGTTGAAGCTTTGTTTCTTATCCGTTGAAGGTCTTCAATATCCGTTGATACTTCTTCACTTATACAAAATTACAAGGCATGAAATATTTACAATTAGCCCTCCTATTTTCATATCCACTAGTAGTCAACATGACTAATAATTTCCTACAACATCTAAGAATTACAACTTGAATCCAGAGAATGAAATGTGCTACAATACTAAACTTATTGCTAAGTAAAGCTACTCCTTCAACGGATAACGAAGATGGTCTTATCCGTTGAGGCTACAAACACTAGATTTCTAGTTAAGTATTTTGTTTAACTTATCATCAAACTAATACACATATTCCTAACAATCTCCCCCTATTTATGTCTACTAGAACTGTAGGCATAAATTTGGGTTTAGCTTGATGATAACAAAACACTTGACAAATATATAAACTGTAATAAAGCAGAAATTCAAAAGTGCTACAAAAATGTGTATGCTGAGATGGAATTGAAGAATTACATTGTTTTCAAGGGTGCTCCTTTAGCCTGAGCAGATTAGTTTCTTTTCCTTTGATTCCTTGTTTTCTTTCCTAGCCTCCTGTCATTCTCCTCTATTTGAAGTTGAAGTTTTCTGTAGAATTCAGCTTCATCTTCTTCATTGATGTCCAACTTAGATTGCATATCCTTGAGAGTTTCATTACTGGCAATCTTGAGCTGATCTTCAATTCTGAAAAATCTTCTGACTCCTTTGTTGTCTCTAAACTCCATCAACCAATGAGGTGATTTGTGAACTGTAATTCCTCTTTCTTGAATGAGTAAAGTTCTAGGCAAAGCATTGGGCTCCCTCCAAGTTTTCCTTATGTTGGCAATCTTGTTGAGAATCTCAGTCTTGGCAGTCCTGGTAAAGCCAGAATCCCTTTGTATGGCTGAGTAGACTCTAATCAAGGTAGAGTAGCCTTCATTCAGAATTCTGTAAAGAGGCCAAGTTCTTTCCCCATCTCCTTTGTATTTGAACACTAGTCTTTCTGGTAGCTGTCTGTAGGCAGCTATTCCCCTTACTTCCTCCAGCTCATCCAGATAGAGTTCAATGTCTGAAAATTCTTTTATGTCACAGATGTGAACATAATCATCCCTAGAGGCTTGAGGCTTAGGCTTAGGCTTCTGTGTGAATTTGATTGAGGCTTTAGAGGGTGTTGATTTGATTCTTCTTTTCTGCTTCTTTGATGGTGGAGAAGAGGTTAGGAAGGTAGGCAATTTGATGGTGTCACAATCAATTGGTTCCTCCTTGGGAATGATTGTTTCACCATGAATGTTCATAAAGGGGTCAGCCACAATGGGTTCAGGAATAAAGGGTAGTGGTTTGGATTTTGATTGGGTTTCTTCAGTCTTATCTACCATCTTTCTCTTTGCATTGGCCATCTTTCTTTTCCCTTTCTGTCATTCTTCTATTTCCTTACTTCTTTCCTCCATATCAGTATCAACCATGTCCCTCATAGCTTCATCTTCACTTTTGCCTTCAATTTCTTTCTGTTCTTAAGCATGACTTGACTTTAGCTGTTTTTCAAGCTTTGCTTGTGCTCTTTTGTCAGCCTTTAGCTGTTTGGCTTCTTCCTTCAACCTTCTGGTTTCTTCCCTCTTGGCTATTGAGAATTTGGGATGTCCTTGCATCACACATATGCTCTTTCCATCTCTGAAGATAATAGCCATGTTCCTCCTTACAACCACATCCATGGTCTCTTTGAGCTTTGTGATACTCAGTTTCTTGTCTAAATTTCGCAAAATATGGCTCGTTTCAAATTCAAATATTAATATGGATACAAGTATGTGAAAATATATATAATATATTTGTACTCAATATTAGAGAGGAAACTGTGTACTAACCCCTTTGAGTATTCACCGAAAACTCCATTTTCGTTAAATCTACTTAGTTTCTTGTCCTCATTTCGTGAAAGGTTCAAATTAAACTATCAATATGTATACAAGTATGTGAAAATATCCATAATACATTCATACTCAGTATTAGAGAAAAAAATGTGTACTAACCCCTCTGAGAATTCACCGAAAACTCTGTTTCCGTCAAATCTACTCAGTTTCTTGTCCGAATTTCGTGAAATATGGCTCGGTTAAAATTCAAATATAAATTTGGATACAAGTATGTGATAATATCTATAATACATCCGCACTCAATGTTAGAGAAAAAAACAGGGTACCAACCCATTCGAAAATTCACCGAAAAAATCCATTTCCATCAAATCCACTCAGTTTCTTGTCTGAATTTCACAAAATATGGCTCATTTCAAATTCAAATATCAATATGATACAAGTATGTGAAAATATATATAATATATTTGTACTCAATATTAGAGAGAAAACTGTGTACTAACCCTTTTGAGTATTCACCGAAAACTCCATTTTCGTTAAATATACTTAGTTTCTTGTCCTCATTTCGTGAAAGGTTTAAATTAAACTATCAATATGGATACAAGTATGTTAAAATATCCATAATACATTCATACTCATTATTAGAGAAAAAACTGTGTACTAACCCCTTTGAAAATTCACTGAAAACTCCGTTTCCGTCAAATCTAATCAGTTTCTTGTCCGAATTTCGCGAAATATGGCTCGATTAAAATTCAAATATAAATATGGATACAAGTATGTGATAATATCTATAATACATCCGCACTCAATATTAGAGAAAAAACTTGGTACCAACCCATTTGAAAATTCACCGAAAAAATCCATTTCCGTCAAATCCACTCAGTTTCTTGTCTGAATTTCGCAAAATATGACTCGTTTCAAATTCAAATATCAATATGGATACAAGTATGTGAAAATATATATAATATAATTGTACTCAATATTAGAGAAGAAACTGTGTACTAACCCTTTTGAGTATTCACCAAAAACTCCATTTTCGTTAAATATACTTAGTTTCTTGTCCTCATTTCGTGAAAGGTTCAAATTAAACTATCAATATGGATACAAGTATGTGAAAATATCCATAATACATTCATACTCAGTATTAGAGAAAAAACATTGTACTAACCCCTTTGAGAATTCACTGAAAACTCCGTTTCCGTCAAATCTACTCAGTTTCTTGTCCGATTTTCGCGAAATATGGCTCAGTTAAAATTCAAATATAAATATGGATACAAGTATGTGATAATATTTATAATACATCCGCACTCAATGTTAGAGAAAAAAACAGGGTACCAACACATTTGAAAATTCACTGAAAAAATCCATTTCCGTCAAATCCACTCAGTTTCTTGTCTAAATTTCGCAAAATATGGCTCGTTTCAAATTCAAATATCAATATGGATACAAGTATGTGAAAATATATATAATATATTTGTACTCAATATTAGAGAGGAAACTGTGTACTAACCCCTTTGAGTATTCACCGAAAACTCCATTTTCGTTAAATCTACTTAGTTTCTTGTCCTCATTTCGTGAAAGGTTCAAATTAAACTATCAATATGGATACAAGTATGTGAAAATATCCATAATACATTCATACTCAGTATTAGAGAAAAAACTGTGTACTAACCCCTCTGAGAATTCACCGAAAACTCTGTTTCCATCAAATCTACTCAGTTTCTTGTCCGAATTTCGTGAAATATGGCTCAGTTAAAATTCAAATATAAATATGGATACAAGTATGTGATAATATCTATAATACATCCGCACTCAATGTTAGAGAAAAAAACAGGGTACCAACCCATTTGAAAATTCACCGAAAAAATCCATTTCCGTCAAATCCACTCAGTTTCTTGTCTGAATTTCGCAAAATATGGCTTGTTTCAAATTCAAATATCAATATGGATACAAGTATATGAAAATATATATAATATATTTGTACTCAATATTAGAGAGGAAACTGTGTACTAACCCCTTTGAGTATTCACCGAAAACTCCATTTTCGTTAAATCTACTTAATTTCTTGTCCTCATTTCGTGAAAGGTCCAAATTAAACTATCAATATGGATACAATTATGTGAAAATATCCATAATACATTCATACTCAGTATTAGAGAAAAAACTGTGTACTAACCCCTTTGAAAATTCACTGAAAACTCTGTTTCCGTCAAATCTACTCAGTTTATTGTCCGAATTTCGCGAAATATGGCTCGGTTAAAATTCAAATATAAATATGGATACAAGTATGTGATAATATCTATAATACATCCGCACTCAATATTAGAGAAAAAACTGGGTACCAGCCCATTTGAAAATTCACCGAAAAAATCCATTTCCGTCAAATTCACTCAGTTTCTTGTCTGAATTTCGCAAAATATGACCCGTTTCAAATTCAAATATCAATATGAATACAAGTATGTGAAAATATATATAATATATTTGTACTCAATATTAGAGAAAAAAACTGTGTACTAACTCCTTTGAGTATTCATCGAAAACTCCATTTTCGTTAAATCTAATTAGTTTCATGTCCTCATTTCGTGAAAGGTTCAAATTAAAGTATCAATATGGATACAAGTATGTGAAAATATCCATAATACATTCATACTCAGTATTAGAGAAAAAAACTGTGTACTAACCCCTTTGACAATTCACCGAAAACTCTGTTTCCGTCAAATCTACTCAGTTTCTTGTCTGAATTTCGCGAAATATGGTTCGGTTAAAATTCAAATATAAATATGGATACAAGTATGTGATAATATCTATAATACATCCGCACTCAATGTTAGAGAAAAAACAGGGTACCAACCCATTTGAAAATTCACCGAAAAATCCATTTCCGTCAAATCCACTCAGTTTTTTGTCTGAATTTCGCAAAATATGGCTCGTTTCAAATTCAAATATCAATATGGATACAAGTTTGTGAAAATATATAATATATTTGTACTCAATATTAGAGAGGAAACTGTGTACTAACCCCCTTGAGTATTCACTGAAAACTCCATTTAAGTTAATGTTTTTAATAAAAAGGTGTTTTTAGTCGAAAGACAAAGTATTTTGTTTTTGAAAAAGTTTGATCTTCAAACTTTTTGAAACACAGCTACTGTTTTCACTATCAGAATTGATAAATTATGTCTTCAAGCAATTGCGTATCATAAATACATGTTTAGTCATTGATCGTTTTCCTTGAACGATATTTTGTCATAAAAAAACATATATAACAAATATATTTTTTGGGGAGTACTTCAAGATTCAAAATTGTTCAACCCATTAACTTTCTCGGGCTAATCCAAAACTCATGTATTGGCGAAAATAATGTTTATCAATGTTACTCGCGACGTGTTGTGGCGGCCAAGGACGTACGGCTTATTTATGTGGATCACGAGAAGTACTCTGTTTCTCCACAGAAATCAGCATCGCAGTTACCCTCAGCATTGTCGATATGAACAAAGCAACAGAAACAATAACAGTCTATAAATTTAAAGGATTGGAGATATTGCAAAATATATACTCCCTCCGTCCCTTTGAGTTGTTAACATATGAAATAAATTGTTCGACATGCATTTTAAGGCTCTTATTTACTATAGCTGTATAACTTATTTTAAAAAAAAAAAAATTTTTTAGGAACACTTGATTTCAAATGTTAACAACTCAAAGGAACGGAGGGAGTATTCCCCAGCCCAATATTAAATAAAACTAGAATATAACCTTTCTGCGAAATTAAAGAAAAAAAAACCAAAAAATATATCCCCATGCACAATATAATATAAACTAGAAGCTGTTCTTTCTGTGAACCTTGAAAGAAAAAATTAGAAGAGGAAACTGAGGAGTTACATCTACATAAATAACCATGATACATACATACAGACATATTATCGGTGCTCGAGACTGTCGTTGGAAGGGGTGGTGGGAGGATAGAGATGACTCATATCAAGTAAAGAGGCAAATATAACCAAGAGCTTCAGAAATCGGAAGCAGCAGCCCGGAGTTGAGAAACAAATTGAGAGAATAAACAGCCAAATACCATGTTGAGAACAGTTTTGACCCACACCTAAAACAAAGTAAAAAAATTCAGCAATCTGAAACAGCCAAAGCACTATGGACAACCACAATGCAGAGGTTCACCAAATGTCTCCTCCTTTTTAAACACTATCCACAACACTATTTTAGATTGGATAACATGTTGCAAACAATGTAATCCCGTGAATTCAGTTATGCACAAATACAGGACTATGAAAATGGGCATGTTCATTTCGTTTAAAATAAAAGGTCAAATAATCTGGCGTAATACATCATTCGGCTTGAAACAAGAGGAAACACTAATAAAAAACAAATCAATACATATAAACCACTTTGACAAAAAAAACACAAACAACATTCAAAATTTATAAAGAACGAGGCATCTAAGACCAATAACATACCTCAAATATGCATATGGTAAAAGTATCAAGCTCTATGGTATTACTTCTCCGAATGTCCACGTTTAGCCTTTCGACGAGAATGGCTTGGATTAGCACTTCGATTAGGTTTCTGTGGTTTTCTACTGCAATTCAATCATTAAAAAATAGCAGAATTAGTTTCTTGATCAGGGAAATAGAGCATATATGTTGGAACCATGAACATGTTACTCAAGAAGTAATATGCGGGTTTGTGAATATAAATGTGTGCGGGCAAACAGAAAAGTTGTGACACACAGCAGCCCCTTTTTATTGACAACTTTCTTCCAGCCTTTCTTTTTGGATAAACCAACCAACAATATACATTAAAGTAGCACAAAAATTCCTCACCTTTTAACCATTTGATTGTGCATCTGTTTTTAGTATTACAACACTAACTTATATGTACATAAAGGGAAGTGATTGAAATTTAGCACCCTTCATCTCTTTCCATCCAAAAACTTATGCAAGATTTATTGTGGGGAGCAAGGATTCAAACACATAAAAACATTGTATCGTATTCCAAGAATGCAATCTATGAGTTAAATAACTGTCGGTCTCATAGTCACATTTGATGAGCAATGAAAAACCATCTTACAGTATCACAAAACTACACACCCAAAATCTCATTCTTCCTCATATATATAGATGTTGAAGGTCCCAGATTCATTTTTTGTCCCCTTGCCCTAGAACCATCTATGTACACAAAAAGGATTTGGGATTCAATGTATTCCCCAAGACTTTAAAGATTTGAGAGAGCTGGTCATCTAAGATGGTATCATAGATATGGCATACCAAAGAGGTCTAAATACCCTTGATATTCTCAAAAAATAATTTGCACAGCAGAAGTTAAATAGTTTCCCTAATTCCCGTTCCTAGTACTCCACTTTGAAATTCAAAAGATGAGTTTCCGAGTGACAGAGAGGATTACACTTACCTGAAGATCACTGAACAAATTCGAAATAAAATGATGATGGGCAGAGCCAACAATGCTGAGGCCTGAAAGATAACAACATGATAGTTAGAAAAATAACAGAGGCAAAAAAAATGTTAAACTGTATTTGACAGAACAGATAAGATCCTGACTACATCTTACAGATACATACCGCAAACCACACCAACTCTTTAGTCGCTATAGCTTTTGTCAGTTCATGCTTTCGCAGATATCCTTGTACAGTTTCTTGAACCTTCAATGAAAAAGTAAGTAAGAAAATGCATTGTTTGGAACAACAAACAATAACAATTAGCATAAGAACCCGGCAAAACAAATAAACCAAGAAAACATAACATAATACCTTTATATAAATAGAATTGCAATTTATTTAGTATCTTTCATTGGTCACAGAAAGAGTTCAAGTGTTCAACTGTAGACAGTTTCAGCACAGTGACGATAAACTTTGAACAAAATCCCAGCCTAACAAGTTGTTTAATAATCATATTCTGATCACGTACCTAATATTCAAGATACCAGTCTGGAAGTTTAGTTCGTGTTTTTCCTAGTAGAAGCTATATATTAAATTTACTTGAATTAACCAATTTTCATCTTACTAAAAGGATAGATTTTGCAAATTGCCGTTGACCCCAGAAATGAACTATTAATTTCTTGACTTCACTAGTTTAACAATGAACCAACATGTCTCTGCGAGAAAATAGGAGAGGTTAACTAACGAGCACGCTGCAAATGGGTTAGTTCTGCTATGAAATGCACGACACTGGACTTTCAAAAGGGCTCAAAAGGATTCTAGTGCCTTCTCCTAGTCATTAACTGCAAAACTTTTTCTATTATCTCTTAGACTCTCACCTCACCCCGAGCATTAGTAACAAAACTTTATATTCAGAAACTAAAGATGAAATGAAAATTATGAACTGGGAGAAAGCCAATTTAAATTAATTGTACCTCCTGATGGTACTGAGTAGCAGATTCAAGAAATTTTCCATATGCAACAAACGCCTCCTTTGTGTATGGCTCCAATGCTCTGTTTAGTTTATCAACATGAGGTCTTGCTGCAGTGGCAACCCGGTCGATGTGTGGCTTGCTAACTTTCTTAACTTCCTGTAATTAAATTGAAAAAAAAAGTATGTCACGAGAAAATACGTCTAACCAACTACATGAATTAACTTAATATAATATATGTTTTTACCTGATAATATGAATCCACAACTTCGTAAAGTTTTATAACATGTGGAGTTGCAGCAGTCTTGGATGTTTCATAAACTTCGATGAACTTTGTGGTGAATGACTGCACATGTGGTTCAGCAGTAGTTTTCACGACAAACCACTTTTCCTTGATAGATGGAATCCAGTTCTACGATTCACAAGACAGAAACAATAGGCAATAAACTCCAGTCAGACAAATCCAGATATGTTTGAAGTCTTTATTCTATCATCATTTATCAGTGACATTTTTACCATACACTGTTCTGACTTTACCGCTTACGATGCAGTTTAGATTCTACTCTATCAGTTTAATATTTTTTTTAAATTCAATATAATTAAACCATTTAATAATTCTTTATGTCTTCATCTATCATCTTAAATATCTGACCTATGACCGACAGCAAATCTCAGATCATAAAAAGCATGCTATAGAAGCATCCTGTTACTAATGAAAATAATAGTAAAATTATCTACACTAAAGTAATGAAAGCAAATCAAGCTGTATTAGACCTTCAGACAAAATTATCATATATACCATGAAAGTTGAAACAATGTTAAACTACATAACAATGACAAAAAATTCAAAATGTGCCTTACAGTTTTCACAGTTTCCACATGGGGTTCAGCCCATTTCTCAACCTGACCCTTCTTTACTTTTGCCTGCACATAAAAGTGAAATGCATATTTGATAAATACAGAAGTCGATATATATCAAAAATAAATAAAACCCTTTTAATAGTTCAATATTGTTGTCAGGCATCCCTTGCTGGTGACACACAAGTGACACCTATGAAAACAGATATTGTGTTGGCAAACAGAAGTACAAAACAAGTGGGAAAATGCTAAAGAGTACCTTTTCAATCATTAACTCCATAGCAGGCTTTCCATGCATATTCCAATGTGTTGCCATATATGACTGCAGAGTAGCAGTATAGGTCAGAACTGAAAAGAGAGAATAATAAGACACTTCTGTATATGTGTTACCTGGCATCTGAATACATGAACTGCAAGCCAAGGTGGTAGCCATGCACCATGAACCTGATTGTAAATCATAGGAAAATGCGGATTATATTACCACAAAGATCAGGCGAAAATTGTTACAAATAACTTCAAACAATGAAAAAAACGGTCTGAGAATCTCAAAGCCAATCATTTAACACCATGCTTTAAAAATCATAAACACATTGCGAGTGTATTCAGTTTCAGGGCGAATCTAAATATATGCAAGAAATGCAACTATTTTTTTAAGGGATGGTGAAGATATTAATATGATACAGGACTGGACTGACAGACTAATTCATTGGATGAAGGCTCTAGATCTATTCAGAAGAGATAGTCAAGGAGGTGCTCTTAATTACCAAGAAGTGCCAGCACAATGTAAGTAATTAACGTACTGAAATATAATCTTAGGGCTAAGCTCAAATGAGAACTAGTTCCCCGGAGAACTAGTATGTTCTGTAATTATATTCATGTGTTCTGCAAATTGTTTTTCACTATTATTTCTTCAATTGTATCAAAAATTCTCATAAATATATTTTAGTTTTACATAACACTGTCAAATTTTAATAAATATTGTGATAATTATTATAGAACACTAGATATAGAAGTATAGTATGTTCTGTGATTTGTGCATAACATATGTATATGTTATGTAAAAAAAAATTTATATTCTTTTTTTATATATACAAATTTTTGTTTTCATTAACATGACACGTGCATTTTGAATAAGAGATACAAAAATATATAAGAAAAATGAAGTGTTCTCCGATGTTCTCAATTAAGGTGTTCTCCATGGAATCCAACCCTATAATCTTAATCTTAATATGATAATAACCACTGTAAACAAATGAAAGAATATAAGAAATCAAATGGCCTTTTACTCGCTAATCTAGAAAGATACATAGATTGTTAGTTTTTCTATGAGCCTATTTCGTATTGATATTACGAATTTGGGAAAGCTCGTCCAACATCAGCTCTCCCTACAAAAGATTTTGTTGACGAATAATTTATTGGCCCAAGAAAACTGTTTGGTTGGGTGGAATCAGAAGGAACAACAAACCAAACTTGCTTAAGCTATGGCGGAGTTGAATGTATGTCAGTAGTCGTGACAACAAGAATTGAAAAAAATTTACTTGTACCACCTCACAATTGACCTTTTACATTACTTGCAAATATAAAATGACAAGCAGCACCTTCTATGACCCTTGAGAATGTAAATATTGACCTATGAAAGCACCAAGAATGAATAAGGAAAACAACAATCGGAGTACCTCTGTGAGTTCCTTAATTTTTGAAGTGGCCTCAAATTTTGCCTTCATCAGTTCCTCCTACAGGATAGTCTCCAATTGAGATGCAGTTGTATATTTGTAATACTTAAATTAGGTATATAAGAAATTCAAGACCACTGTACCAACTGCTAACTTACTTCGGCAACTTGAAGGGCACGTTCAGTTTTTTTTATCTTGACCTTTTCTTCATCAATATTCTTTTGCAGCTGCAAAATGAACCAAAAATTAACCTTGGGCCGAAGAACTGTAGTGATCCTAAGATATTAAACTTCAGTTGCTGTTCATTAACATTCAAGTCCAGATGAACACGCAAATGGTCAAATTCTCAGCATTAACAATGAATAACTTCATTTTACAATCAAGTGGAGAGAAACCTACACTCTTGAGTTTCAGATTCAATTCAAGAACTTTGTTCTCAGCTTCTAATTTCCGAGACTCTAGTTCACCCTTTTCCTTAGCCCTCAGCTCTGTTTCCTTTTTAAGGTTCTCCACCTTCAAAGATATATATCAATTTATGTATTATGTACCGTTTTTAATTATATCTACCGAGTACAAAACTATGTTTTGCTTATACTAACTAACTAACCTGTTTCTCTAGCTCAGCGGATCGTGCATGGGCCTTTGCTAGCTGCTCTTCAACATCGGAGGTTCCTTTTTTCTAGTAAACAATTGAAAGTTGTTCAACAATAAGCAACAAATTGCTTCTGGTATGGCTACCAGGGACACAGGCACAGATCATTTCATATACTAGAGTTTCTTACTTGGACTGACGCTATCTCACTGCGCAATGATGCTATTGTATCCGACTTCTCCTTAATGATGTTTTCCTTCTCTAAGATCTTATCATCCTTACTTTTTACTTCTTGAGTCTTCAAATCAACATGTGACTCTTGAGACATAAACAATGTCAGATGGTCACGACAAATGACAGCATATAAGTCGGCAGAAATTGGCATATTGAACTATTAAGTATTGAACAGCAATAATAGATACTCTGTAGTTGTTAATGAAACGCTTCTCTGTAAAACACTACTGCTAATACATAACTCCATTAGATGATGTTTAAATAGCTTTTCATATTCTTGCGAATATGCCACTGGTCCAAAACATCTGGTGTTGCCATCTATGACAGACAGTGTATGCAAGTCTGTAGAGACAAATTATTTCTTTCCATAATTTTGAAGTCGGGCTTTTAACTGTATATACAAAAACAGTCCCCACCTATTTGGAGAATTGTACATAAAATAATATTTCCCAACACTTATTTGGACAAACCTGACTGACAAAATCACTTATATTCACAAAATATTAAAATAAATGACGACTACGAGTCTTTGACCTATAATCAATGTATAAGTTGTGACCAGTTAATTTTAGTGTGATAGCACTATGTATTACCATGTAAGATATCAAGAAGGCAACAGAAGAACCCATACCAAATATAGACAAAAAACAAATTATAAAAGTAAATTACGTGTCCAATTATCATCACAACAGACCAAATCTTGAACCCTCTAATTTCACATAATAGTATCTTAAAGTTTTGATAAAATATTTAAAAAACTCATTATTACATCAAAACTGCATTTATTATTACAATTTTTGATTTCATCTTTTAACTCTAAATACCGACAGAAGATGATCTTAGGATTTTTAAAGTAGGGTAAATAAGTGAAATAGTTAAACAATTAACAAGTTGACAAGTTGACTTTCTTGAACGACTATTATTTGAAAACAGAGGGAGCAGCTATTCACCCTTTCTAAATTTCCGGTTCTTGCATCACCCTCAAAATGACCTCATTGGTTCAACCTCAACCTATACATATAAACAGCTTAATATACAGTCATTTAGACCAAAAAAACCAATACTGATATTTTATCCTTTCCCATCTATAAACATCACAAATTTAAAACAGCTCATGTCATTCTCAGAACATTATATAAATTAATATTTCAACATCACAGTTAGCATTTGTACATGAATCCAAATCACAATTAACATTCACAATATAGTAAAACTATTTATTACCAGTACCTGCTAATTGTTCACAAATACACACACACACATGTTTTAACCTAATGACCACTTACGTGCTGCCATACACTTCGTTTACCTATAAATCAAAGGGTTTTATATCAAAGTGACTGCCCTTACCGTTAAATATATCACCTAGCTACCCGATCTCAACGGCGACTCAATTAAAACACTTAAATAATGATACATATCATTCCACTAAATTCAGAAAAAAATTAACACAAAACTTAACGGAATGCTAGTCACACGATGAAGTGTAGTCCACATGGCTCATATAATAAAATAAATCACACTCGTCAAAACTTATATAATTGAACATAGATAAATATGATTCTTTTAAAATGTTCCCCCAACACCTTCAACCTTTGTTCTTGTAATTGATTTAATAAACGTCAAACCAAAATCCTCAACTGCATATGTCTAAAGTTAATCTATCTATAAAAAAAATCCTCAATTTTGTTAAAAAAAAATCTAAATTTAACAGAGTGATATACATAGTGATTTGAGTGTTTCAAATGAGTCCCTGTGGAGATCAGGTAGCTAGATGAGATATTTTAACGAGAACGATGGCCACTATGATATAAAACCCCATAAATTAAACCATTAACTGCAACACCGCAATGACTTATCACATACGTTACTGATCAACCAACAGAAAAACCAATACGAAACATAAACTAAAACCAATTAGAGTAAACTAAGTGTCCGATCAGCATCACCACATCCTAAATACTATAATCAATACAAAATTGCTTATCCAAATACGAATCACACTGTAAACTTCCTCAATAAACTCAAATCACTAAACTCGCAATTCATAATCAAATACGAAGCTTAAAGACGAAATTCCTTATCCAACTCAAAAATAATCTCAATCTACACATAGAAACAGTTCATAAAATATAATCTCAACCTATACATAGAAACAGTTCATTACATATAATCTCGACCTATACACAGAAACAGTTCCTTATATATTATTCAAACCAATTTACAAACATTTCTCTTATATAAACATCTGAAATTCAATACACAGTCTCTTCACGTGCATAATATAATTAAAATCTCACGTAACAGTTATCACAAGATAATCTAAACACGAATCACACCGTAAACTTCCTCAATAAGCTCAAATCACTACACTCGCAATCGTAAACAAACACAAAGCTCAATTAAATCAAACAAACAGTTCATTTCCATAAACAAACTCAACACAATTCAAAATAATACTAAAATACACACACAGAAACAATTCATTATATATAATCTCAACCTATACACAGAACCAGTTTACTATTACTCAAATTACTAAAACCAATTTTGAAATTTTAGGAAACATTTCACATTTATAAACATCCGAAATTCAAAACACAGTCTCTGCATAACATAATCAGAATCTCACATATAAACAGCTTATTATACATTATTCAAACCAATTTACGAAACATTTCACATTTATAAACATCCAAAATTCAAAACACAGTCTCTGCATAACATAATCCGAATCACACTTATCGCAACATAATATAACCTAATATAAACATGAATCACACCGTAAACTTCCTCAACAAGCTCAAATCACCCCAATCGCAATCACAATTAAACTCGAAGCTCAATTAACACTATATATAACATAATATAACCTAAATTAGAATCTCACTTATCGTCACATAATATAACCTAAAATAAACACGAATCACACCGTAAACTTCCTCAACAAGCTCAAATCACTCCACTATCAATCGTAATCAAACACGAAGCTCAATTAAATCAAACAAACACTTCAGCCTCCTAACAAACACAGTCTCTGCATAACATAATTAGAATCTCACTCATCGCAACATAATATAACCTAAAATAAACACGAATCACACCGTAAACTTCCTCAACAAGCTCAAATCACTCCACTATCAATCGTAATCAAACACGAAGCTCAATCAAATCAAACAAACACTTCATTCTCATAACAAACTCAACAAATTCAAAACAAACATAAACTAACACATACACACAAATATACAAGAGATAGATACACAATTGAATTGACTAAACTAACCTAGGGATTGAATCTTCATCATAAGCTGCTCGACTTCGATCCTCACCGCCGAATCAGAGCCGTCCGATCTGATAACTTCAACTTCATCGACGGCTGAGGAAGCGTCGGCGTTAACGTTGACGATGAGAAGAGCGAAAAGTACGGAGAGAGTGAAGATTTTAAAGACCGCCATAGTAGAGGCCTTTGAAGCTAAAGAAGAGAAGTGTGTGTGTGTGTTTATATAGTGTGTGTAGTTACCGATATTTACAATAGGTGTAAATGAATCTGCAAGTCATGATGGAGAAGTTGTTGGAGGTTGTTCCCCTTTTGTTTTAGATTTTTTTTGTGGGCACAGCTAATGGTTACGGATTTGGAAAATCGAAAATATTTGAGTTATCGATTTATGATTTAATGAATGATTTTTAAATAATTGAATAATTTATTAATAATTTATTAAAAATCGGTTAAATCGGATAAATATTTTTGACAAATTTTTTAAGCGATTTATCGACAATTTTCTAAAAATCGACTGATTTTAGAATCATGGTGTTGGTACTCAAACTTATCGGTATTTTTTTGAATTTTTTCTGAAATATTAATTTACAGTTAAAATCTCAACGAATTAATAATCAAGAGAAAATAAAATATTTTTTTAGTCCCAACATAATAAATACTCCCTCTATTTTTTTTATTTGTCGTTTTGACTTTTATACACATTTCATTATTTTTTGACTGGCTAGTTAAAATTATCATTTGTAAAATTTTTTTTTTGTAAATAAAAGTAAACAACTTATATTTTAATTCACATAAATAAAATTTTTAAAAACATATTTCTAATAAGCCGGTCAAACCACATTGAAATACGTGCAAAAGTCAAAACGACAAATAAAAAAACGAAAGGAGTATAGTGTATTTATTTCCGGTAAAATTATAAAATCACTAAAATAAGATTATTTTTGAATTTCAACCCTATTACGTTAAAAGATGTTTAACTTTATACAATTTTTTTATGCTTAATACTTAATACTTTGAATGATACGAAATCAACTACGTGCAAAAAAAAATTGTAAGCGATACTTACAATAAATGTAGTGAAAATATGAAAAAATGACAAAAATAGCTGATTTTTTAAAAACATTAACAAAAATAGTCATTCTGAAAAAAGTGGACAATTTCAATTGAATACTCCACTGTCAGTTGGGTATCCCAATTTGTATAAGATACTCCACCGGCAGTTGGGTATTTCATATATAGGATACTCCACTGACAGTTGGGTATCTCATATAAAATGAATACTCCAATGACAGTTGGGTATTCCCATCGGCCAAAATTGACCAACTTTTTAAAAATTGGTCATTTTTGTTAATTTTATATAAAAATAAGTTAAATTTGTCCTTCACCCTGAAAATACTTTATAGTTTTCTAAATATATTTTTTTATGGTACATGTTAAATATAAAGTTTAAGAATATAATTAATAATTTTTTTAAAAAAAATTCTAGTTTAACACACTCGCACACACCTCAAGTTATTTTTTAAAAAAGAATTGGTGAAAAAAGCACAATTTTTTTTCCAGAGAATTGAATAAAATTAGTTAAGTTACGAAAAAAGACGTTTTTGGTGACTCTTCAGCCGAACATGTTCGGATTTCGAAGATGGAGGGGCTTTCTGCGGTCAAAAAAGACATGCTAGCCAGCCACTTTTTAAACACGTTCCTTCATTTCACCTAAAAAGGTTTATATTCCTCCTGTCTCCGTCCTAAAAATGTTTCTGTCCGTAAATATATTTTTATTTGTGTTATACACGTTTATTAATACACATTTTTTATTATTAATATTTTTAATTTTGTAATAATATTAAATATAAAAAAACTTCAATTTATTAAACTACTCATAAATATGAATTCAACGCTCATGATTATATTTAATCTTATAAATTAGACGTAAATTAATAGTCAATCACTTAAAATATATAACGGACGGAGGGAGTATTACTTTAGTCCAAAGTCCACGTGGCAGAACCACACTGCTGCGATCCATAGTCTACGTGGCAGAACCCAACTGCGGCGATGCTTCATTCATCAGCAGAGGGGATGGCCTGTCAATGGAGCGAAAATCTGATCCGACTCGATCCGCTTCGAGATCATTTTAGCGGATATGGATCGATCTATTAAAAATTCGATCCGGGATCCGATCCGATAAGAAATATCCGATTATAAATGGAGCGGATATGAATTTAGACCGATCCGATCCGTTAATAACCCGATCCGGTTATATATATATATATATATATATATATATAATAAAAATATTTTTCAATAATTCTAATTTTAAACGTAATATCCTCGAGTCAAGTTCCATTTTCTATATTTCGTTCGGTTCGGTCTCAAATGTACGGTCCATTTCTATGACCTCATTTCTATAACCCTAGTTCTTTAACATTTTGGAACCGCATAACTCAAACTCAATTCATATACACTTCCATTTCGCAACATCAATTTTTTCATAGTTAGAACTAAAATACAGTACAACTCGATATGTTTATTTCAAAAAGCGAATTTTAGTTTGTAATTTATCTTTGAATTTCGTTGTATTCTATTTGTATTTTAATATTTTTCGGAATTGTAAATTATAAATAAATTTTGTAATAAGTTAAGTTAAAAAAATAAATATATATAAATGGAGCGGATATCCGATCCGAAATCCGTGATCCGAACGGATCCGGATATGGATCGGCCTATAAAAAATCCGGAACTGATCCGATCCGAATACGAATCCGAAAAAATAAATGGATATGAATATGGATCTAGGCCGATCCGATCCATTGACAGGGGGTCATCCGATTCCATTAAATTTTTAATTTAGTTAAATATGTATATTCAAATTATATAAAAATTAAAAATGGTCACCCTTAATTTTTGAAAAAAAATATTGCCCCTACTTAAAAAAAATTTATTCGGGCAAAAATTTCGTGAGTGAAAATTATTCATTTTTTATTTTAAAAAATTATGAGTTACAAATTAAATAAAAGACAGGAATAGATGACAACAGAATATAGGAATAAATATTAAACTAGCATTTCTAGTTAAACTACTTTAACACCATTAGTTTTGATTTTGATTGAATTAATATGAAGTTTAGTTTCATGCATATCATTCCCTAATCCACGTAATTCTTTATCAGATTTGGATAAGCTAAAATTAGTTCAAAAAATTAACATAACATTATCAGTAGTTTAAGTAAACAAAAAATTGAGAAAGAATTGCACAAAACTAATGTTTATCATCAAAACAAGACTTGGTCTTGTGTTTACTCTTTAGAAAACCCTTACTGAAGTTGCGTTTTTGATTTAAAAAAATAATAAAAATAATAAAAACGGCACACGCAATTGCATTATTTACGATTAACAAAAACGGCAAACGAGATTCTGGAGGACCATCTTCTCACAAAGTGAGGGTGATTTTCTCCAAAATAGTGACAGTTGGGACATTTTTTCGGTGGAAAAATATACCTAAAACTCGAGTAACTTTTTGATAGTTTTACTCAGAATTAGGCCCAAATGGACCTTGTCTCATTTATTATTTAATATAGAGTTACCCTCAAATTCAAATTTTCTGAAATTAATTATGATTTAGAACAGAATCATAAATTTTTAAACATTAACATTACAAATTTTAAAAAGTTAAACAAGAATCCTACATGGGAACATTTCAAAAAACACACACAAAAAGATAGGAACTATGGAATACTACTTAGTTATGCTAATGACAGAGGATGATGAGAGGACCAGTTCAGTTCTACTTTGATGTTGTCGGAACATGAGATCCCCAAGGCCAGATCTCCGACGTACAGCTTACAGAATCGTTGATGATGCCGTTATTGATGGTGCCATTGAAGTGTTCAACACTTCCAGTCTGACCTGATCCTGTTAATCCAGGAAATAGTGGATCATCTCTTTGCACGGTGATTGTTGGCGAGACATTACCCATTCTATCCATGTTATGGGTTCCAAAGGATTGTGGAGTACTGTATAAATGATTCTGAATTATGTTGGTAATGCTGGAGGTTAGTGAGCCACGTGTAACCATATCTTCGGCAAGTTTTACCTGTATAGACGCATTGCACAAGCAAATTTAGTCTCCACATTTAAATCTAAAGTACGTAAATTAACTTCTTCCCCATATCTTCGGTATAGATGCATTGCATTAGTTTTACGGTTTATGAAAGAGAACCTTGCCACTCCATTGAAGGAGCCCTTAAGAGGAATAACATACGTCCCACGAAGTTTCTTAAATACTTGCTTCATTTTGGGGACTGAGAAATTTATAGACCAACGTAGAGGCTAACCAGTAAATTGTTGCAATGTGATATACTGTTGTACTTCCTTTTTGTATCACCTGCCTTATGCTGCATCTGAAATATTCACCAAACAGTTGTGTAGACTTCAATGTTATAGACTATTTAGTACCTTTGCACGCAAAGCTTCCACATCTGACTTGAGAACACGATTGTTATTGGTAGCATCTTTAAATTGTTGATTAGCATTTGTCATGTTCTTGAACAAAGTCGAGTTTTCTCCACGCAGCTGATCAACCTGTTGAAAGGGCATGATATTAAACTCGAAACAACTAAACAAATGCAAAAGACACAGTATCATTTTTTACTTTTCAGTCACTTGTTGAATATGGGAGCATTTAATATTTTGCAATATAAACAATATAAAATTGGAACACACTGGGTATTTACAAGCAGCTAACAAACTATAATTACTGCAAAAAAAAACTACACCTGCTGTTCAAGGTCAGATAAATGGGCCTGCTTTCTTCTTCTGGAGCGCCTAGCAGACTCTCTGTTAGAGACCATCCTATAAAAAATCAGAAACCATGCAAATTAGTCTTAGAAAGCTCAAATTACAATTAACAATCTTATTTTTAACAGTTAGACACGTGTTGACAACACACAGTTTCTACTAACCTTTTAATGCGTCTGACACCAGCCTGATCACTCTGTTCACATGGACCAGCTTCGGTATCTATGTCATCATCATCGGATTGCTCATATGAACCGCTGGTAAGCCCCATTGTTTGGTTGTCACAGCCTTTAGGAAGGCAATTGGTAGCTGAAGTTGGACTCCCAGCTGCAATAAAAATAGAATCCGCCAGTTATACTAGCTGATTTGGAGTTCATGTACATAGTCATAAGTAACAGTCACCATGGTTGTTTTATAAATGAACCAATCTCCTTAGATGCATTCACGGAAATAATACATACCACAAATTGATGATTGTGATTCCATTGTGACAGTACTGGATCGTTTAGGAGTACCATAATTCTGACACCAAATAGAAGCTTCTGAAACTTCAGCACAATTTGAAAAGCCATTCATAATCTCCTGTCATTTCAGATTTGATTATTTTAAAATAAATAGACGAAGGGTTATATACTTGTAGTTCTTGGATCCGAGAGTATTCATTTATCGAAGGTTAAGTGTATACTTTTTCATTTCTAATACATATGAACTTCCTTCCTCACATCTATATTGTTATTTTGTTTTGCTTCTACAAGCCGTAAATGAAGAACTTGCTAGACTACAAGATAGGATCATCATATGCTTTCTCCTAGCACCTTTCGATTTTGGTAGGACTTAAAAAAATCAGAGCCTAATATCTTCAAATTACCATAAAAAGGTCGTAAGCGATCCACCTCCAACAAAAGGCAGAAGAGGGAGGGTAAAATATCATACACAATCCTGATAAGTTCCGGAAAACTCTTAACCAAACTACCAACATTTATTTGATTTTAAGGGCTTTCTAGCCTCTGGGTATAAATCTATGATTACAAGTTTAAATTTTGGTAGTTTTGTTAACAGTTTTTGAGGGCTTTCCACGGAATACAAACTAAATGTATTAATCTATGATACTAACTTCAAGTATAAAAGGAATTGACAGTATAAATGTGACATGTACATGTTACTGTTAAGCTAGGAAGCACCGACACTCCAAAAAGGATGCCGTATGCGTGTCGGACACGGCCGACACGGCGACACGGCACCGACACGTGTCCGACACAGAAAAAGGCGACCGACACGGGCACGTGACCGACACGGCCCACCGAACCAGCCCATATAAAAAAGCCCAAAATCATCTTTAAAAAGCCCAAAATCAGTTTTTAAAAGCCCAAACCATCTTATATTAACCCTAATTTTATGTCTCTTTGTCTTTTATAAATTCCTCCTCATCTTATATATATACAATCAAATATATACATACATCTATATATATATAACACATATAGCTTGATATATATAGATCTCTCTTGTTGTTTTAAGGACACATACTATGAGTGGGTGCGGAGGACATTGATGTGAATTTTCCGCTGTGGAAGTATGTAACAGCTATAGAGAAAGGGGCAAAGAAGGGTGGGATCGATAGGTGGCAATGCAACTATTGCAACAAGCTTTATAATGGATCTTACTCTCGTGTTCTTGCTCATCTACTAAAAATTAAAGGAAAAGGTGTGGCTGTTTGTTGACTCCTCAACATAAATTTGAGATGGATAAGCTTAATCAAGAGGCTGGGAATGTAAAGAAATTAAAATCAGTTCATGTACCTTTGCCTCCATCAAATAATCTGGAAAGTGGTGTGACCAGTACAATGTTGGGCTCTGGATTGGAAACAAGAAAGAGGAGGGCCGAAGGTGGTTCTGCTTTGGAGAAAACTTTTAATAATGAAGCCAGAGAACAATTGACCGCTGAAATTGCAAAAATGTTTTATTTCTCTGGACTGCCATTTCATTTAGCAAGGAATCCATATTTGACATGTACAAATCTTATATTTTTTTTAATTTTTTTTGCCGTGTCCCGTATCCACGACACTTTGATAATTGACGAATCCCCGTGTCCCGTGCTTCCTAGCTGTTAAGTATCCGACACATCTAAGATCATAATAATACTCCACTTCAGTTTTACAACTAATCGTACAATTGACCGCACAAACAACAAACAATCAATAAAATCGGACATACAAATAAATATTTCCCTCAACGACCCAACTCTGATACTATATTAATCTGATACTATACTAAGTAACCAGTCGGTCTAAAAAATATTCTACTCAGAATAATTTTATTCATTTATCGAGATTAAAAATATACGGTGTCCAACATACCTGATCCGGAAACGGGAAGGTGGGGAGCTGATCGTGATGATCATCACGATAAACACCCGCAGCATCGGCAAAAACAGGCGGCGTGATCCGACCGTGAGCTTTAACATCATGATGATTATGAGACAGAGCTTGATCATTAATAGGTTGGTTAAAAATGTCTTCTAAATCAATCTCGGATGGGATTTTTTTCATCGTATCACTCCCCTCCATTTCTTGTGTAAAGAATAATTATTACATGAACGCAACTCTTGTGTTTCTGTGTTAGAGTTTCTTAACAACTAAGCTAGGGTTGTAAGAAAAGGAAGGAGATCAGGTGAATATTTTAACTTTTGTGCAATTAGGGGTGGTGCTGACTCAGCATGAGCTAATAAGCTTTTAATGTATTTTTTTTGTGAAAGTGAGATGAGCAAAAGATAGCAGAGTGGGTCTGTGGGCGCATTAAATTGGGTTGGTGAATGGTATCTACGTAATGTCGTAATCCCCTCGTCCAATTACCATGGTCATAGATAGGAAATCCGGCAAATTTGTCGAGATAATGATTTGTTTAAAAAAATATGATTTATCGGAGATTTATCGAATTAATCAAATATTTTTGACTAATTTATTAATAATTTATCGATAATGCGGAATTATTAGGTATGCGGAATTGACTCGCAAAATCGCTCGAAAATGTTAGGTGTGCGGAACTGACTCTCAAAATCGCTCGAAAATGCTTACGTGTAACACTTATTTTTGGTAAATTTCTCAATAATAAGATTTGACTTACATGTATACATACGTGCACACAAATTAAAACACGCCAAATGTCATAACATGTTATTCAATTTTTTTTTAAAACCAATTCGGATTATATAACACTACTCATTTTTGAAAAATGAGTTAATTTCTTTAACAATTCTGATTGGTAATATTCTACTCCCTTCGTCCCTCCCAATTGTTATCGTTTCTAAGAGAGTGTCTGACACACATTTTAAGATTAATCGAAAGTATAGTTCTATATTTTTTTAAAAAAAATATTCTTTTTCTGGATAAAAGTTTAAATATTCTATTTTTATTCAGATTTTTTTTATAAAAAGTTATAGAACTATACTTTATATTTATCTTAAAATGTGTGTCAGACACTCTCTCAGAAACGATAACAATTGGCTGAGACTGAGTGAGTATATTATATCTGATTGCTAATGTTTTTAAAATAACATATTTTTTCACAAAAATCAGTAAATTTTATTACCTTATCCGTTTTTTTTCAATATAGATTTTATTCATTGTTCTTAATGAACAATGGAGTAGGAGTAGGGGTGTATTAAAAATATAATTATAGTATTTTAGAGAAATTGAATGAATTTTATGTGAAAAATAATAACAAAACATGAAATAGGCTATTAATTATAAAGTAAGTTACCTTACGGAAAGTCAACTTATATCAATATTTCAAATCTGATTGATCAAAAAGTTCGAGCTCGAATTTTATTAAAAAAATCAACTAAATTTATATCGAAATGTGCAAAAAGTCGAGATGTATGATAAAAACTCGAATTTAGATTTCATTTAATAAAAATAATTTTGAATTAAATTCTAATGAGGGATCACATCTATTTTCGAGCTGTCATTCTATTTTTCAATAGCAAATCAAGATTGTTAGGTAGAGGAACTTTTTATCTATTTTGTCCAGTAGCTAAACTTATGCGCTCTGTCCTATATAAGACAAACTGAGGTGATTGTAAAAAAAAGAGGCTAAAAATGATAATGCATATTCATCTTTTCTGACTCAGTATTTTCTCTCTTGATTTGCAATGCATATATTTTTGAACTTGAATCAATTATCATGGTATCAGAGCATTCTTTCCTGCCTGTATACAAGATTCTCCTATTTCTCTAATGTCGTCAATCTTTTCTTTCTTAACAAAAACATTTCCTTATCATTAATCTTTTTACACTCTCAGATCTACTTTTCTCTCTCTAGTCTCTATCTTAAAAACTCAAACTTTATACTTCTTTACACCAGATCTGTGACTACAATGGGAACCCCTGTTAGACTATCCTATAAAAACATGCTAAACCCACTCTTTCTTCACCCCTCATACAATGCTACATCTATTCAAGTAGAAAAGTTGCAAGGCTCAGTAAACTATAGATCTTGGAGTCGATCCATAGAAATAAACCTAGCCTCCAAACACAAACTGGGTTTCGTGAATGGAACCATAATCAAGCCACAAGATGATGACACAAAGGCATAAATGTGGGAAGCTTGTAACAACATGGTTATTGCCTGGATAACAGGTAATGTTTCTTCAACTGTTCGTTAATCTATAATGTTTATGAATAATGCATCTGAAATGTGGAAAAATTTGGAAAAGATATTTACTTTGACAAATAGGTCGCGCAAATATAAGCTAAGCAAAGATCTTTATGAAGTTCGTCAACATACCGCCTCAATTAATGAATATTACACCACAATGAAAATATTGTGGGAAGAGCTTGACTCGATGAACCTTCATCCTGCCATTCTTAACCCCACTCATGAAATAAAAATCTTCTTGAGTAAAATAGAGGTGCAACAAGAGGACGCTAGACTTTTTCAATTTTTGAATGGACTAAATGAAGTATATGGTCCTCAACATAGTCAGCTACTAATGTCTGCTACCTTGCCAAGTGTTGAGCAAGCCGTCTCTGTCCTTCAGCAAGAAGAAGAACAAAGAAATCTGTTGCATTCAGTCACTCCTGATCTCGAATTATCAGCTATGTACAGTAGGAGCACCCAACCTCGCTCTTCTGATAATCAGAGGCCTGTATAATGCTCTGCTTGTAATATCAAAGGCCACACTCGTGAGAGGTGTTGGACCGTAATTGGATACCCTCCATGTCATCCAAAACACAGAGGCAACCTCAATGCACCAAGTGGGCGTATTTTGAATAATACTCCTTTGTCTAAATGGCCTTCAAAATTAGTACACTCCAAGATGGCGGCTAATGCAACAACATCTTCAAACTCAACTAGTCCAGGCCTATTATTTACACCTCAGCAGCTCGAGCAGTTAACACAACTAGTGCCTCAATTACAGGTAAGCTCCACAAAGGCCCTAGAACCGGAGCATGATCTGGAGTTCTATTTTTCTGGAATGATATCTTGTCATAACTCAACCACCCTGAATCATGAATGTATTCTGGACTCCGGTGCTTCAGACCACATGACGCCCTATATGACCTTTCTTCAAAATGCAGCTCCAACAAGTAACTCACCTCGTATTAATCTTCCAAATGGGGATATCACTATAATATCACATACGGGTACTATCTCTTTACCTAATGGTTTAAACCTTACCGATGTCTTGCGTGTTCCCAATTTTAAGCACAATTTATTGTCTGATCAAAGGCTAATAAAGGATAATAATTGTCAAGTTCAGTTTTTCTCAAATCATTGTTGCATTGTTGATGTTAGCTCTCATAAAGTGGTAGGAGTAGGTCTTGCTAGAGATGGTTTATATTATTATAATCCACATAAACCTTCAGTGCTTCATGTTCACTCTTTTACCCATCATACACAAACATCAAATAGAAAATCTCAACATGTGTCACTTATTTCCACAACCAGTGCTAATCTAAACCTCTGGCACCATAGACTGGGGCATGCGCCTATTGATAAAATTAAACAGATCAGTATTCTTCATAATTTGCCCAAACACTACTCAACTGTGTGTCTCACCTATCCACTTGCTAGGTTCACTAAACTCCCATTTCCCAGTAGTGAATCACATGCTAAAGTAGCCTTTGACTTAGTGCATCTAGATATCTGGGGACCCTATAAAGAAAATACAAAAGGAACTTGTAGGTATTTCCTTACCTTGGTAGATGATCATACACGTTACACTTGGGTTTATCTATTGTCCAATAAGTCAGACTCCTTGAAGACGTTGAAAGCTTTTCACAACTACGTCAAGACTCATTTTGCTGCTTCTATTAAATCTATACGGCCTGACAATGGAATGGAGTTTGTGAATACGTTGTGTAAGCAATTTTGTGCTGATAAAGGCATTATCCATCAAACAAGCTGCTTCTATAGGTCACAACATAACGCAAGAGTTGAAAGAAAGCATCGATTTATTCTGGAAACAACTCGTGCTTTGCGATTTCAAGCAAATTTGCCCCTGCACCTATGGGGCAATTGTGTTTTGACTGCTGTGCACCTGATTAACAGGTTACCCACTCCTTTGTTGAGTAACAAATCACCTTATGAGGCTTTATATGCAGATGCTCCTGATTATGATAGTCTCCGGGTATTTGGGTGTCTTGCCATTAGTTACAACCCAACTATTTCTACTGACAAATTTGTAGCTCGGGGTATTCCTTGCATGTTCTTAGGATATCCACCAACCAAGAAAGACTATCGACTTCTAAACTTGAGCACAATGGTTGAATTTGTCTCAAGAGATGTCAAATTTCATGAAGAAATATTCCCTTTCTCTCTAAATTCGGGTTTACATTATATGCAGCCTCTCCCAGTCAACATGCCGGACCCTGTTCAAAATCAAAGTCTGCACATGTTTGATGATGAATATATTTCTGATGAGTTTTCAAGACATCCATTCCCTGCAACCAGCAATGATTTACAAACCTCACAACCATCTGTTCACAATGACATACAAGATGACATTGCTGTTGTTCGACGATCTACAAGAGCTCATCGACCTCCACAGTGGAAACAAGATTATGTCACTAACTATTTTGCACAACCAGTGGCCAGTATTGCAGAATTATCAATCAATGCATCTTTTAACTGCTTCCTTGCTACTGTCACCACAACAAAGGATCCCGTTCATTTTAAGGAAGCGGTCCAACAACATCAATGGGTGTCATCTATGAATGATGAATTAGAAGCTCTTGAACGAAATGGCACCTGGACTGTAACCAAACTCCCACAAGGCAAAACAACAATTGGGTGCAAATGGTTATTTAAAACAAAATTTAACCCGGATGGTAGCATTGAACGACATAAATCTCTTCTTGTCATCTTGGGTTGCAGACAAAAATATGGAGAGGATTACATAGAAACATTCGCGCCTGTTGCCAAAATGACAACAGTGCGAACCATGTTGGCTGTTGCTGCCATAGAAGACTGGTACACTTTCCAGATGGACGTATCCAACGCCTTTCTACATGGCGAGCTCCTCGAAGATGTATACATGAAAATGCCACATGGATATACCCATCTTGGGTGTAGAATCTCTCTGAATGATGCAGACAAAAGGTATCTCTAAATCCAACTTAGTTTGCAAGTTACTTAAAGCTCTATACGACCTTAAACATGCCCCTCGTTTATGGTTTTTAAAACTATCTTTAACCCTTCTCAGCCTTGACTTTAAACAGTCAAAATCTGACTATAGCCTTTTCTTAAAGCAAACACCTACTACTACTTTTGCGGTACTTGTTTACGTCTATGATCTGTTGATATGTGGCTCTCACATGGATGATATTTCTCACCTTCATCTAATACTTTCTGCCCAATTTCATATGAAAGACCTCGGGCCTATCAACTATTTTTTAGGTCTTTGAGGTAGACAGATCAACCTCTGGCTTTTTTATATCACAGAAAAAATACACCCTCGATCTTCTCACAGAACATGGCTTACTGAATTGTAAACCTCTTTCACTCCCTATGGACTCTCACCTCAAACTCACACCAACTACTGGAGACCCACTTCCCAACCTCATCCCTTATCAACATTTACTTGGCCAGCTCATATATTTGACAATAACCCTCCATGATATAGAATTCACAGTCCACACGCTCAGTCAATATATGAATGCCCCTACAACAACACACCTTCAAGCTGCAAAATGCCTCCTTCGATACCTTGCTGGATCACCTTCACAGGGCATCTTACTAGCCTCCTCTAGTGCTGCTCACCTTACTGCCTACTGCGACAACGACTGGGCTAGCTGTCTTGCCACTAGAAAATCTACTACAGGTTATTGCATATTTCTGGGCACATCACCTATATCATGGAAGTCGAAGAAACAGAGTATGGTGGCTCGCTCATCCGCTGCGGCGAAATACCGTGCAATGGCCATGACCACTTGCGAAGTCACATGATTATCTAGCCTTCTCAAAGATCTGGGCTTCAAAAATATGCCATCTACACAACTTAAGTGTGATAATAAAGCATCATTGGCCATAACTGTTAATCCTGTACAACATGAGTGTACTAAGCACGTGGAAATAGACTGTCATTTTGTCCGTGATCAGATCAAAGCTGGTGTCATCTAACCCTCTCATGTTTCCTCTTCTGACCAAGTAGCTAATATACTTAACAAGATCCTCCCAATTCAATAATACTATCATCTTCTTCGCAAGCTTGGAGTTTCAGCTTTGCCATCATCTCCAGCTTGAGGGGGAGTAATGAGGGACCACATCTATTTTCCAGCTGTCATTCTATTTTCCTATAGCAAATCAAGATTGTTAGGTAGAGGAACATTTTATCTATTTTGTCCAGTAGCCAAACTTTTGTTCTCTATCCTATATAAGACAAACTGAGGTGATTGTAAAAGGAAGAGGCTAAAAATGATAATGCAGATTCATCTTTTCTGGCTCAGTATTTTCTGTCTTGATTTGCAATGCATATATTTATTAACTTGAATCAATCATCAAATTCAATAAGACGAAATTCGACTTGATTTAGTTTCTTTAGGGGTCTACCTTAAACAATAGACATGTAAACAAGCTTTGCTTCAATCCCAAAGTATCAGGGAAAAACAACCAATAATATACGGACAATTAAGCAATTTAAAACAGTTTTTGGAACATTTTTTTAACTTACATTTCTCTGATTGAAATGCAAGAATATGAGCCAAGTATAATTGTCACTAAGTTAATTAGAATTTGATACCTGGATTAGAAAATGTATTGCAAACCACTTAAATTTATCATATAGCTTATCATGTTACTAAAACAAGAAACTATATTAAATGGATGTTAATTGTTAAACTTCACAGGGGACTACTTAGAGGTTAGTAAAAACAGAGCTTCTTAGTTATAATTTTGATAATGTGAAGCTATATGCTGGTATAAAAATTTGAATGCAAGCAAGTCCAAAAGACAATGTATGATGTGCTTCTGGTTTTAGCATTCCTGTGCTGATCACTACTTTGGTAGTAAGCGCGATGAAGGTATTAATTATTGGGAAAATTTGCGCTTTCCTAAGGTTTCCAGGAGGAATAATGTGGAAAGTGATAATGCTGTCATGAGATGTTCATACTTCTTCTGCGTTCCTCAGTGTCTCGACAAATATCTCTGCACTGATATGTTTTTAACAATTGTCAATACTCACTAGTCAAGTTATGCGATTCGCTTCATAATGTCTGGTACACCGATTTTCAGATTCTCGTACATCAACTTACACCTTTACAAAACCTCTCTGAATGAACTAGTCACAGACTTCTGTTGTTAACTGCAATTTGGAGAGAAAACACCAGAGTACTTTAGATTGAGTTCTTGTTTTTTTTTTTTTTATCGTAGGTAACAAGTTCTTGGTTCTTTCATGTGTCTCAGCTCCTAAATACTAGCAAAAAACGAGGAAGTTTTCAAGTCTCAATAACATGGTATATGTACGATTATCAGCCAGGAATTGAACCTGGATTTTCATTCGAGTATTTTTGAATATAAGCCAGTGCTACTGCGGCTGATTTTGATTAATAAATACAACTTCAAACATATATTAGTAATATTTTATAAATCTCACATAATTAAATTGCACATTGCACAATGCACAAATCACTTACGAGATGCTTCATATTAGCTACTGGTCGATGCTATTTGCATCACAGTACTTAATGGAATACTAAAGTTAATAATTTACAATGATGAGTAGAGAATGATGACAGAATCATGAAGATTTTAAGTTTAAAAACATATTACGTGAATATTATAAAAAATTGAACATTACAAAAAAATAAATTAAAGCTATTAACTTCACAGAACTTATTGCAATACTAAAAATAATAATTTACAATGGTAAGTAGAGGAGGACGACAAAGTCATGAAATTTTTAAATGTAAATGTTACGTGAACATTATAAAAAATTGAATATTACAGATAAAAAAATAAAAGTACTGCAGTTAAAAATCGAACCCAGATAAGATTATTAGCAAGTGCTACTGCGGTTTATTCCTTTATTGAATAAAAACTAAAAGATAAATACACTATAAAAGGTTGAAAATCGTAAATACACTAATACGGTTGAAAGTCATAAGATTTTGAGATTCTGCAACATATATTTTGTGGGATGTAGTACATCTAAATTACAGCAGCCGGTTATCGAATCCGAATATTTCACATGATTATTTATGGACATGATTATTTTGTGTGATGTAGTATATTGGTTTTAGCATTCCTGCTGATCAGTACGTTGGCAGTAAGCGCGAAGAAGGTACTAATTGTTGGGAAAATTCGCGCTATCCTAAGGTTCTCAGGAGGAATAATGTGGAAAGTGATAATGCTGTTGATAACTCTGTTTCTTCCCGAGTCTTCTCCTCTCTCACGTAAGCTCGAGTCCTGTGAAGAAACAGAGTTATCAGCTGTCATGAGAACAGAGAGGAGAGATTCAGGTAGTTGGGTTAGGGTAGTGAGTTTAGTGAGAAAAGCTGTGCAGATTGCAGAAGCATCACCATTCTACGGTGGTTTCAAATTATAGGCTTATTATCTTTGAACTTGTTGACAATTTGCCTGTAGTAGTAAGAATTTTTCTGAAACATGTAATGCTCAGTATAAGGGAAAGTTGTTCGTTGTGGCACTAGTCGAGGGGCTTCAACAAGCTGGAAATGAAAGATTGATTCTGGTACGGTCAGTAAACGCGAACAATGATTGGGATGAAGCGAACAATGATGAAGTTCTAACTGGTATAAGACACAGACTGCCAGAATTTCACATTGTGGATCTGAACCTCAACAAATTCTATGCTTGGTTTTGTGTTGCTTTAACCTGTCGTGTACGAGCCGGAATTATATCTTCATACAGTCGTCATTTGTTTCCCAGACTCAGCATTACAGTTAATGAAATGGATCAATATATTAACACATCTGCAAATTTGTGCTGTTCATTTTGTTAAAGATGATCAGACTTGCTCTGTGTTCCTCAATGTCGCGACAAATATCTCTGCACCTATATGTTTTTAATACTTGTCGATAGTCAATTAGTCATAAGTCGAGTTATGTGATTCCAGGAAGATGGTTATCATTGGAGTATTAATGAATTAGCCAGTGCTACTGCGGTTAATTTTGTTTGTAATTTATAAACAAAAATATATATAGTACAATTATGGAATGTCATTAGATTTGGGGATATATATCCAAATGACAAAAAAAGCAGTATCAAGTTATGTGATTGGCCTTATATATTCTCCGAGCAACTACGAACAACCGGAAGCATCTCATTATAAAACTTTTTTCTCAGAAAAGGTGAAGGATCATTCAAACTTCAATGTAGGAAGGCCAAAATTCTGATTAGGCCCCTGTAGATTGAGTACTTTAAAAATATAAATCACTGATCGCGTATATGTCATCTCAGTATTTCTATACTATATTATTATAAGCCAAATGTGGTTTCGTTTGGTCGGTTGGCTTCCTAAAAATATGTTAACACCTTCCTAAAAACATGTTAACACCTCCTAAAATAAAGTTTAAATAAATATAATTTAATTAAAAAAATTAAATCATGTATTTAATATAACTACAAACTCTATGAATTATTATTCAACTTAACTTCTAATCATACTCAACTTCTTTCTTACCTTTTCTGTAGGGAATCAAACACTTCTAATATTAATTTTAGTAATTCAAATTATAATATAACAAAATAATTAATAAATCAAAAAAAAATAAAAAAAATAATATCAAATCATCTGTATACACCACTTTCAAGACTCTCATTTTTGCATGGAATCTCCACCCGCGCAGCAAATGGAAGAACTTTTTAAGATTTTAACTATTAAAATTTTGAATTATTCAAAAATATAATACATACAAAATAATAAATATCTTAACATGCATAATTACAAATGATATAATTAGTCCGTGCATCGCACGGGTTGTATGCTAGTATGAATATAAGCCGGTACTTCAGTTACTTATGTTAAGGGCTTATAAATTTTCGCGCTTATCATGTGTACATGGGCACATAATAGAACAACCGTAAATAATAAGTAAGAACTTTGTTACCGATGGTTTTAGGGAAAACACAAATACGAATTTCATATAGGTAAAAAAAGACACAATTTTAAAGAGGGCTTCTTCGAGCTATATGTTGGTGTGAAATTTAAATGAGCCAGTTCCAAAGATATCATGTATGTTAATATATGTGAAGTTATTATATTAATCCAGTATCTTGAGATAGTTGTTTTTGTAACTATTGAAATCCTGAAGATATAGTAGAGCTATTGAAATCCTGAAATCTTGAACTATTGTAAGTCGTTTGTTTCCGAGACTCAGCATTGTATTTCAGTAAATGGTTGTTCATTCTGCAAAGATGATCATACTTCCTGTGCATTCCTAAATGTCAAATATCTTTGCACCTGTATATTTTTAAACAAGGCTTAATAACCTTTCGGCACCTAAAATATGAGCCGTTATACCTATCAGCCCCAAAAATATGAAGTTGGCCGATATATCGTTTTATTGCCGGAAAGAGCTAAAAGGAACTATACCTAATACTACATGGGTTAAAAGGTATGACTTCATACTTTTGGGGCTGATAAATATAACGGCCCATACTTTAGAGGCCGAAAGATCATTAAGCCTTTAAACAATTATCAATTATCTGTAATCATTAGTCAAGTTATGTGACTGGCTCCATATGTTGTCGAGCAACTACGAATGAATAACTGGAACTGGAAGCATCTCATTCTCGAACTTTTGTTCCAGAGAAGGTGAAGAAACCTTGAATGTAGGAAAGTTATACTGAGACCGAAATTCTGCGAAGGCCTTTTCAGATTCTCGTACATCAACTTAGACCTTTAAAAACCTCTCTGAGTGAACTAGTCGCAGACTTATGTTTATTATGGCGACAGGAAAACTGTAATCAATCAATGAGAATTGGTTCAGTTGATGGTCTACGGCATCTTTTTGTGTAATAAAATGATTCGAATGTATAAATTTTCACCCAGAATTCGAATGTATTAAACACTTGAATAAGCCCTTTCCTTAGTCTTTCTGGTGCACTAGCTCCAAAATACTACTCTCTCCATCCCGCTGGATAGTTTACGTACACTGTTTGCACGTATTTCGAGCATTACAGTATAGTTTCGTAATGTTTCAAGTTACAACGGGTACCTTAAATTCCATATTAAGATCGATGACAATGGTGAGTACTGAGTAGAGGAGGACAACGAAGCCAGGAAGTTTTACGTCTCAAGAAATATAAATTATTGATGAAAAGAGTGCCGTAGCCGGGAATCGAACCCGGATATATTATAGTAGGATTCTTAAATATAGGCAAGTGCTACTACGACTAATTTTGATCATTAAATATAACATAAAAAATATAGTAGTATTATTGAACTTTATAAGATTTGGAGATTTGGTGCAAAGGTTCAGATTATTTTTTGATGAGGAAAAGAAAAAAGATAGAATTTTTTTGCTCCACAGATTTTTGCAGCATAATTTTTGTTGGTTTTGAAAAAAGAGAGATGGTGAGAATTATTCAAAAGATGTATCAGTTTCTGTACATCATACCGAATACCACTTATAATTTAGGATTTTTTTGAAAAATACCGAAGTCTAAAATTATTTTTGCAAAAATACTGTAATTTTTTTAAAAAATTGCAAAATTACTTTTTAATTTTCAAAAATACCATTTTTCAAAAAAAACAACAAAAATATGATTTTTTGTCAACTGGAGTCAACTGCATGCGACCAGTTTATGCAACTACATGCAACCTCAAATCAACCAAAAAAACTTTATTCAACTAATTGCATATCTGGTTGATTTTCGTTTATTCCGTATTTTTGCAAAAAAATCAGAAGATAGTAAAATCGTAAAAAAATTTAGAAAAGTTAGTATTTTTGGTAAATTCTCTATAATTTACTTGAAAATTACTTGATTTTTTTTCTAAATCTCTTCTCTCGCCTCTTGAAAAACTCGGGGACACGGTTTGTGAAGAATTTTTTAAAATATTATTTTGTTTTCTCGATCTTGTTTAGTTAATCAAACTTGGCGGCAAATGAATCACAAGGTTATATATCTTGTGCAATACAAAAACTTATTAATTTTTTTTTATAAATCCCGCTAAATTAAATTACATAGATATCACTTAGGAGCTGATTTATACACATCATACGTAAAAAAAATCATGAATAATGATGGTTCCTATTTGCTGGTCAATATTATTAGCATCAAAGTACTTATTGAAATGCTAAATTAACATTGTTGGTCTATATTGACGGAGGAATTTGAGATTAACAAAGTTTGAGTTTCGTAGCCGGAAATAAGATCTGTCATGGCGGTTCTTCGTCGGAAACGTGAACAGTAATCGGTGGATCCGATGAACAGTATTCATCGGATAAGATGAACAGTGTTATTCCACAATAACAGGGCGCACCTTCTCTCCCTTCTAAAGACGCGCCTCCCCATACATGAACGACTATCAACCACTTTTACAACAAGACGCGTCCTTAACCCCGCCTTCTTTACTTTTATGGAAACATAATCTTATATGTTTCTCAATTTTAGACCTTTTTTCTTCAATTTCAATCTGAATATTCTTTATACCAATTTTTGGGCATAACAGTCTATATTATTATCATCACAAAACCTATCGGAATATTAAAAAAAAACTTTATCCAATAAATTGTTGATTAAGTTCTTTGTTTTTACTCCCTGTCGTTAGTCAAGTTAGCAGGTTGAGTAAAATTATAAAAAAAAATTAAAATTACAGCGGCAAGAATCGAACACGGATATATCTGAATGTTAAAATTATTAGCCGGTGCTTCTGCGGTTAAATCTGTTTAATTATTATAAACTAAACCATACATATACTACTACGGTCAAAATACATAAGATCAACAAAGTGTAATATAGTCCTAAAGCAATTCAGACTGCAAAATCAACAAAATATAATGTATTCCTACTACAACAAAACAGGCGTAATCGACCAACTTATAACGGAAAAAAATGTGCGCCTAACTTATGATGAGAAAAAGTAAAACGTCGCAATTATTTATGACGAAACCCAAAATCGCCGTAAGTTTAGTATTTTATTAATAAAATTATACACGACACGATTAAACAAAAATGAAAATTATTTGAAGTAACGACGATTTAAACATTTCGTCATAAGTTAATTGTTTTTATTAAAATTTAAATTGAATAAAAAATATTTTATCTAAATTTACAACGAAATATTTGCGACGGAAAAAATCGGATCACCAAATTTACGACGGAAATTAAAATTCGTCGTAAATTATCAAAGATGAAAATTTAACTTTTTCCAAAAAAATTTCGGCGGGAAAATAAAAATTATTTGAAGTTGCGACGATTTGAACGTTTCGTCGTAAGTTAAATATTTTTATTAAAATTTTAACTTGAAATTAAATAAAGCAATTCTGATTGCAGCAAGTCATTTGTTTCCGAGACAAAATTAAAAAAGATATCTGCAAAATTTTTGTAATTCTTTTTGTAAAAGGATCATAGTACTTCCTGTGTGTAACTCAATGGTTTGATAAATTATCCTTGCAACTACGTGTTTACGACAATTATCTACAATAATTACTCATTAATCAATTTATGTGATTGGCTTCATATATTCTCGAGCAACTACCAATAACAATTGAACCCAGATATTATTTGAATATTTATGAATACATGACTAGTGCTCCTACGGTTAAATTTGTTTATTAAATATAAATAAAACTTATATTATCAAAGAAAAGTCAAAGGTAGAATCTATAATTATCAAAACAAACCGTAAATTACATATTGATTTGAGGACTGACAAGGCAAGAAATTTACTACAAGAAAAACGACCGTTTCCTACCAAGAAATTCTGGTAGGAATTGTTGTATTATTTCCTACCGGATCGAAATCTGGCGGGAATTACTCTCGGTGGGGCCCAGATCTCGAACATACAAGCATCAAAACCTGCCAATGTTTCTACCAATATTGGTAGATTTTGATCGAAAAATGATATCAAAATGACGCCACCATTCATATTATCGGCTCTCACCTTTTTAATATTAAACTTTATTTTAATAAATAACATATTGTCAGAAACGGTATAAAAAGAAATATTCATATATACTTTTACTATCGTGTCGTCAGAAACGGCGTGAAAACAAATATTCATATACTCCCTCCGTCCCAATTTATCTCTTTTGTTTGACTTTTTGCGGTCAAATTGACCCAACTAAATTGGGAGGGAGTATATTTTTATAGTCATGCAAAAATCATGGAGGAAAGGTCTTACAGGGGTCCTTCAAGCAAGTGCCACACGGCAAAATTAACTAAAAATTTCTAACAAAAACTGCATTCGTTATATAAGTACAAAATATTATATTGTTTCGTGTTACGAGGAGTAATTGAAATATTCAACATTATATTAAAATAGGAAATCACAACTTATTAACCCAGTCGTACAAGTCCAAATTGTAAGTAGTGTCCTTCTATTTTATAATGTTAATGATTAGTTTAACAAATAATTCTTACAGTGAAAATCAAATAGTTTTTAGTCCAAATTGTAAGTAGTGTCCTATTTTATAATGTTAATGATTAGTTTAAGAAATAATTCTTACAGTGAAAATCAAATAGTTTTTTTTAAAATAAAAATCAAATAGTTACACAAATATATTTCGTTATTTAAAAACAAATGTGCCCTAATATTCCTTTTTCTGGTACCACATAATGAAAAATATTAGGGATACAATATTATTTACTAAAATATTTACTCCCTCCGTCCTTTTGATTTGTTATCAAAAAGATTGGGCACGGAGATTAAGAAATATGTATAAAGTAGTAAAAAAGAGAAAAAAAAGTGAGTGAAGTGGTGGGACTCATTAAAAGTGAGATAGTGGGGTAAAAGTAGTGTGAAAAAGGAGGAAAAGTGGGGAAATGGAGGGAACATTGACTATTTTTGGTAAATTTTGAAATGTAAATAAATGGACGGGACATCCAAAAAGGAAAGTGTAAAAAAATGAAAAAAAAAGAGGGAGTATAAAATATCACGTATCAGATTTTTATTCGTTAAATGAAAATAAATGAACCCCCGTTATACCTAGAGCTTCAAATAAATTTTTTCTTAGTAAAACATCAGTCATGTCGTGTCATCGTTTAATAACGATCTTTTGTAGCTTTTTTTTCCTCTAACGTTGCTTTCCTTAATTAGCATAAGTGGCATGGGTCTCAAGAATCGGAGCTGCTAAATAGATTATATATATTTCAATTAAGGTAAGAGTAAATTTTAGAGGGTTGACCGTATTTTATACTGATTTATAAAATAGTTGTCAAATTTTCAAAATAGTAGTCAATTTTTCTTTCCGCCTTTAAAAAAAATGGCTACTGTCATTCTCGTTAAGTATTCACCGTTAATAATATATTTAAAACATAAATTACAGAATGGTGACAACTCTTCACACTTATTTTCAAAATAGTGGTTAAATTTTTATAAATTGTTGATTTTTTTTCGCCTGTTAAAAGAATGGTTTCATCAAATTGCTACTTGAACTTACACTTTTATTGTCACTAAAAAATATATGATTTCTTTAAATAAATACTATTTCCGTCCCTGCCAAATGTTTACATAGGCACAAAGTTTAAGAAAAATAATAAAGTAGTGGAGAAAAGTTAAAAAAGTGAGTAAAGTAATGAGACCGATTAATATTATATGTATAAAGTGAGTATAGTGGATAGAAGTACTAGTGGATGTAGTTATTTTAAAATTATAAAAAAATTACTATTTTTAAAATTTTTGAAATATAAACAATTAGAAGAGACATCCCAAAAAAGAAAGTATAAACAAATGAGAGAGATAGACTCAAATAACCATCAATTTTTTCACTTTTTCTAATTCAATCAAGTGCGTGACTTTCATGTTTTTTCAAGCTCCTCACACAAGAATACAAATAAAAAAATTAGCAAAAATATAGAGAAGAATATCAACTTATTGAAATATTTTATAACCAAATTGATAATAATAATTTATTAATCGACAGCTAGTATTATGGTCAATCTGTCATAACTCTTTAAAACTATTCCCACAATGACAAAATGTCATTATTTTAAAATTTTAAAAGTGTAGCGACTATTTTGAAAATAAATGCAAAGTATTGCCACCATTATATAATTACATTTTAAATATATTACTTAACGATGAAGACTTAACAGAAATTGACGGTAACCATTTTTTTAAAAGACGGAAAGAAATATTGACCACTATTTTAAAATTTTGAAATTTTGGCCACTATTTTAAAATTTGGTGTAAAATACCGCCAATATCATGTAATTTACTCGTGGGATGACGCTAGAAGGTGATAAAAATCAGACAACCTTCTTAAGAAATCATTTTAACTACTCTTCTGATTCAAGTGTAATTAATTTTGCAGGTTTCTACTCCACAACCTTCACTGTCACTCCTACATGCATGCAGGCTTATATGACATACACACACAATGCACACATGTTGTTGAATATCTCTCTGTCATTCATATATGTATATGAATGATTAATTTGATCTGGTAAATTGTTGCTCAAAATGGACAACCGAATAAAAAAACCAGATAATTCGTTGGGCTCAGAAAGATTAGTAGCCTACTTGTCGTGCACTTCAAAACCAGAAAGTTGTAAAGACCCACGAAGACACCATAAATGTCATATGTAGTTTTTTTATAACAAATGGCATACTAATTTTTCAAATAGGTATTAGTTTCCAGAACCCCATTGTTGATGAAGTCATCGATCAGTTTCCGATGATCTGCACTACCTTTGCGACTAGTTAGCTACTGTACTTGTGTCCGAGTCACTTGAACACTCCAACACGACACTTATCCGTGGACACTCAATATGTTGTGTCCGACACTCCGTAACCAGGTACAAGTAAAATAGGATAAATGTATCTAATTAGGACCGATCAATACATAATGAAAAACCGAATAATGAAACTGAGGTCGTTAAAAGTTGTTATTAGAGCTCAATCATTCAGCAGCATAACAACAAGCACCATGTTCAAAAACAATCGTTACAACAAAGTCTATTTGCGTGCCAGTTTGAGGAAAACTGCATTACATTATATAATTACAGTACAGCTGCCCTACTGCGACCTTCATCACCTACGTCTTTTCCTACTGAAATTGATGTCCCTAATTGTTATGATAAAGTTTAATAACGACTGTTGTCGATCCCTCGATGATTCTGTGCAGTCAGATGACGACTAAAACTGATGAAAGCAATTGCAAGGCCTCGGTCAATCCTGCAGGTATCTAGAAGAACTAAACAACCCTAGACTTGATGCATGTTATTGGTGAGCTATTCGTGTTTCAGTTCACAAATCGACTACTTGCTACAAGAATTTACGACGGAAGTTTTACAATTCGTCACAAATGGCCATATTTCTTGTAGTGTTGGTTAAGAACTTCGCAAATGATACAGAGAAAACAGGCGATCTAAGTTTTCATAGACTTTTGTTTAGAAGACATATAGGAGTATATTTTTAAGCTTAGCACATTTGCCTAGTAAGACTCCAGTCCTTGTTACACACTAGGTTAATAAGTCGGCAAATATATATTGAACTACATATACATTTATAAGAAAATTAATGTTTATCTCAAGAAGAAATGAAGAATGATAGTGCAGTAGTACTCCTTCCGTACGTCTTATACTATAAATTATAATTTTATAATTTATTTTTAGAATTTTCTTTTTTTGTATAAAAGTTTAAATATTATATTTTATTTAAAAAAATATTTAAAAATATTTAGAAATCTATGTTTTACGGGAGTCTTAAATTACGTGCCGATCTCCCGTCCCCCAATGTAAAGAATCAAGTGGAACGGAGGGAGTAGTTCTTAAGTTAATTTGAGTATTATGTAAATATCTTATTAAGTGTATTAGCATCTTTCATTATAATCATTAAGGGTACATAAAAAGAAATTTATCCAGCTAATATGGGCGAAAATAACATAACCACTACAAGAAAAATGGTTAAATATAAATGGTTAAAAATCGGTTGTATTTAGCTAAAGTACATAACCGGATTCGTTCGCATATACTCGAGTCATATTTAATTAGCAATCAGATCGTTTTTATATTAAATACGACCATTTAAATTCCTTACATTTTTTCGGCTAGGTTAAATTCGACCGAAAGCGGTCAAATTTAAAGAAATGGTTAAATTCAATCAGATTCGATTACATTTAATTACGATCGTATTTAACCTAATAATGAGCACAGAGATACGTTCTTCCTTCTTGGCTTGATTGTTTTCGGCACTTCAAAAATGTGACGACGGTATAAGATGAACGTTAAATAGCGTTCTTGAAAATATAAAGCATTCACACAATAAATTCTCGTTTAAACTTACCTCGAAATAATTTTGTGGTATGATAAGCCAGCCTTTAATTTATTTTATGAGTTTGATACATTTTTATTGATGGAGTTGTTGTAAATATAGTGGTATATCAATATTTATGATTAAAAACCAATCAAAATGCACCAAACTTGTGAGTTAGTACTTATTATGTGTAGTTGGGCGTTAATTAAATATTGTGCACTATCATTTTCTGTTTGTTTCCATACTTCCAGAAGTCAATCATGCCAGGCTGCCAGCACAGCCCTAATCATAAAATAATAAACACTCAGTCGCACAAGAAACAATTAATGCAAATTAATTAATCACAAGCTAGACTCATATTAGGTGAGAGCTTCACCTTCACTTCTGATCAATCTTCAATAAATCAAACTTATTACTATCTACATAGCCATAAAAATTAACTATCTGATATCTTAAACCAAGTTTTGATCATACATAGTTCTCTGCAATACTTCTTCTTCTCCTTCTTCCTCTTCACGAAACAAAGATTATCTCCACTTAAGTACTCTACCATTAATTGTAGTTAGGGTTTCTTCTGAAGACTAACAAATCTTTGAAGTTATCCAAAACTTGGTTCGAATAACAAGTTAAATATTTGCATATAAACTAGAAAAATGGAGAAAGAGATGAAAGACGAAACACTGCCACCAGGGTTTCGCTTTCATCCTACAGATGAAGAGCTCATCACTTGTTATCTCATAAATAAGATTTCTGATGCTAGTTTTACAGCTAGGGCTGTTACAGACGTCGACCTCAACAAGTGTGAGCCATGGGATCTTCCTGGTATAATATTACTGCAGAACCCAGGCCTATCGATTATGTCTTATTATTTTTTCTATGTTCTTGTTGATTATTAACATGCATTTAGTAATTAATCATGCTTTTAGGGCTCTAAATATCTTGATGTAGGTCTTGCTTAATATTGATTTTGATCTATACACTTGCACTTGTTTTGCTAGCTATTGCGTGCATATAAATTGTTTTAGAGTTCATATATATGTTTATATATAAATACGTTGAAAGATATATTTGTTGGATGAACCAAGATTACATAACAGTCAGAGCTAAAATGAATTATCGCAAATATCTGATTTTTAACTAAAACTCGTGATTTTGTAAAAAAATTCTTGCTAAAATTTTCGGTTGAACTAACAAAAAGAGAGACAATTTGGATCTAATTGATGCACATAATTGTATTTGGTAGCTGGGAAAAAAGAAGAAACTAGATGATTTATAGACTATAGTATATTAGAAATATTCTTTTCTTTGTATAATGTGTAGCATTTTGACATTAGATTCTCTTTAGTGTTGCATTTTTTTGTTCAAAATTTCTCGTCTCTTAAAACATATGATCAAATCGAACAATATGTCATGGCTTTTATCTCTCAAACATGTTCAGTTCTATATTATTAAGCTAATGGAAGGATGAAACTGGTGGATTTGCAGGGAAAGCGAAAATGGGAGAGAAAGAGTGGTATTTCTTCAGCTTAAGAGACAGGAAATACCCAACAGGAGTGAGAACCAACAGAGCAACTAACACTGGTTACTGGAAAACAACAGGGAAAGACAAGGAGATCTTCAATTCCACCACTTCTGAATTAGTTGGTATGAAGAAAACTTTGGTTTTCTACCGAGGAAGAGCTCCTCGAGGAGAGAAAACCAATTGGGTCATGCATGAATATCGCATTCATTCCAAGTCCTCCTTTAGGACTACCAAGGTATACAAATATTTGAAAGAATGTTAAAAATAACAATTTTTTTGGTGCAAATGGTTGAAAATACTCATTTTAGAAGTGGATGGCTAAAATACCGTTCCGGATACGTATTTGACATTTGGGTATCATGTTTTGTACTAGATACACATTGGTCAAATGAGTATCCAATTTATTTTTTTTATTTTTTTTTAAGATACGCATTTGCAAATGCGTATCCCAATGGTAATACCCAAACTACGCATTTTGGTAATTTTCTTGGATACCCAATTCTTACCCAATTACAAAATGCGTAACCAAAACGGTATTTTCAGCTATGTGTTTTAAAAATGGGTATTTTCAGCCATTGCACCCAAAAAATAGGTATTTTTAAATATCATCCTAAATATTTTAACTTCGGTTAATTTTAAGGAGATACTCGATTCTAGACCGTTTGATATATAAATATTTTTTGCACCGACTATTTTACAATCGTGGTTCCGCCGCTGCTGGCTACTATATACTGTGCCCTTGTATAAAATTTCAACTACATATCCAAGTTTGTGATTTATATATGTACATTAGATTAACAGTTTGTTTGTGTTATAACAAGTTCAGCAGGATGAATGGGTGGTATGCCGCGTGTTTCAGAAGAGTGTAGGAGCTAAAAAGTACCCCTCCTCATCAAATCAATCAAGATCACTTAATCCTTACAATCTCGACATGCTAGCCGCAAACAGTACCATGCATCCCTCCCAAATGCTTCAATCCGATCAAAACATCGGTTTTCAACATCAATTTCCAATGGGAATGGGAAGAACTAATAATTACTTAAGCAACACAGAACTCACGGAACTTAGTAGAGTTTACAGATCATCAGGTGGCTCAAGTAGTATCAATAACAATAGCAATAGTACTAGTAGCATGCCTCCCATGTCTATGCAAATGCAGTCACAATTAATGAGCTACCCTCAGTTTCTGGCCTCCGGGGGAAATGTTGGTGGATCCGGAAACTCGTTTACTATATCTGGCCTTAACTTGAACTTAGGAGGAGGATCAGGTGGTACAGGAGGAGCATCCTCTTCAGTGCCTCCTTTTTACAGGCCAGCTGGTGTGCCTCAGGTTCCGCAGACTGCGATAAATGTGGATCATGTTGCTGGTGGCTCTCTTAGTAGTCATGATCAGGTAGCAGTAGCTAATTATGATATGAGCCAGGGAAATGTGGGGATGAATAACAGGTTCATGACCATGGAGCATGGTGATCTAGAAAACTATTGGGCTCCTTATTAAGGAAACTATTTATAATTAAGAGAAAGAATGGCATTGATTTAGACATTGTTGTAGTAGTATGTGCTTGAAGGGTTCTACTTGTTTGTTTTATTGTATGGATACATACATGTAGGTTATGGTTTATTTACAATAAGTATTTGTGATTTGTATGTTGGACAAATGATGTTAAATTTTTATGGTGTGCCCGAACTTATTTATCTAGTGATTTATTATAAAATAAATAATTATAATTTGGAGGTCTGCCGAAATATTATCATTTTTCTCGTAAAAATATGGTCATAATGTCAAAGATCATAGGATTAATTAAAAATTACTTTGAATTTTAGTTAATTAAGGGAACTTGTTTTCTTCACTGCTAGTTTATCTTGGTTCACGTGGTTTGCGGGCTATTGTGTGAGCTCGTAGGGTTTAATTAGCAGTGTGCACCCAAAGCTAGCGGCTGCGGGTTATCTACGATAAAATAAAATAAAAATGAATATGGTAAAAAGTAAAAAATGTGTAATTTCTAAAATATATTCGTAATTAATATATCTATATATGGTCATAATACAAAGATCATATGATTAATTAAAAATTACTTTGAATTTTACTTAATTATATGGGAACTTGTTTTCTTCGGTGTTACTTAGCAAAATGGATGTGGTAAAAAGTAAAAAGGTGTAATTTCTAATATATTTTCGTAATTAATATATCTATATATTCAAACCTAGCAAGTTTCATATGCGGATTATAAAGCATTACAGATTTGTTGACTATTATGAATAAAGTATGGAGAGGAGAAATATGTATGACACTGCAATAAATCAGACCATTTACAACAAATCATGATTATTTTATTAGTTTTCTCAAATTTCTTATGGGTGCGTATATATGGTTTGGTTTTATAATCTAATTTTGTGTTTGACAAGGGGTTATTTATTTTCACATTTCACAATTATTAGGTTACCATGAATATGACATGAGTTAGGAAAATATTTACTGTGTCATAAGATTTCTGATTTCTTCAACGGATTCATAAAGATTGGAACTATGTCATTTTTTATGTATGAGCTGTTATTAAGTTTCAAATAGCCAAGTATTTAACTCATGTATACATTTAAATTTTCTTTACTATACATAAACAGAAATAGAAGTGAACAGTGAGTCGTGTTGGTCTTATTGAATCATGAAAAATAATCTAATTCGGTTAAGTTGATTCTACAATTTTTAGTCGTTGATGGAAAAATGTATATGGAAGTCAACTCAATTTATATAATTAATATAATTCAATCGATTAATGTAATGTATTGAGGTGCTAGAGTAACAGTTGACGAAGGAATTTGGTAAAGATCTGTGACGGTGATTTTTCGTCAGAAAAATCTGCAAACCACGTGAACCAAGATAAACCGCATTTAAGCGACAGACTCTGACTCAGGGGGCATAATCATAAATTCTCCTCCCGTGGGATTCGAACCTATGACCAAAAGGATAGTTATCTCCTCTTTAACCAACTGAGCCAACTATTGCTGGCGTAATCGTCGAATTTTATGAACATTGTTTGGTATTTGTGATTATTGGTGGCTCCTTTGCACTCTCGCTTCTGACCCCTTATAATTTGCCTACGTATCTCTATTTATAGGGAATCAAGCCAACGTAGTTCTTAGGGAACAAGAAACTTAATGGGTTTAGATCTCTTGTCCCGAGGCCCAACAGGAAACCTACTGGAAACCGTCTTCTACTAGCTTTAGGAATGTCCGCGATGAAGCCCAACCACAAAGGCCTAAGGCTCGTCCATGGCTTCGAGACTTCACGGATAAGGCATCTCCCTGGCCAAGGATAACCCTCCGCTACCAGCTGTTTCTCTAATCCGTGACCGCAGGTATAGCCGCGGTTCACCCCAAATATTGGACGCATCCTTGTCCCCCGGATAAGGAGCCCCTACCATATTACAGGACAAGTGATCCCAAGCTTTTGGGTGCAAAGTGCAGGATACTCCGAAGTCTCCCAACGAGGACACCCGTTGACTACAAAGACAGAGCTTCCAGAGCACACACCAGAATTTACCCCACATCCCCAATGAGGACACTCATTAACTACAGGAGGAGGCCTTCTGTTCAGGCATACCCCTGGAGATCTCTGACCACAGACACCGCCTTCCTGTGGTTGCATTACAGGAAAGAGTTCTTCAATAGAGTACCCGCAACAAATAGGTTAGTAATAATAATCTCTTTTCTTCTTGAATCATCCAAAGAATCCATCCAAGTAACCATGCTGAAATCTCATCCAAGCCATCTCTTCTAAGGCCTTTCACAAGTGAGGAGTCAACACATTTTTCTTCTCCATACAACATTAGGGCGCGCCTCCTGCATTCATGAGGGCGCGCCTTCAGCATTTGCATGATGCTTTCAACCACCAATTATTTATAAAAATAGGGCGCGCCTTCCCTTCTTCAAAGGGCGCGCCTATCTCCTTTGCAAAAAGGAAACTTGCCTTATTTTCTCCTTAATTTTAGGCATACGTATCTCAATTTTGACCATTCTATCTGATTTTGACCCGAATAATGTTTATACCAATTTTTGGGCATAACAACTACCCCCAAATTCCATATGCTATTGAAAATGGGATTGGAATTTCTTGTCCTTATCAAAATTTGTATAAACTTATGTATTATTAATATTATCTTACAGGGCGCGTCTTCAACAGGGTGCGCCTCTGGAACACATCATTTTGTCTTTATTCGAACATCTGTGATTATCAAAGAGGGCGCGCCTTCACGAGGGCGCGTCTTTTGGATTCTAAATGGGGTTCAAAACGGTTCCTCTTCTTTCTCAGGAATCGTGATCGACGTGATTGATGGGACTAACAGCTGTCACACGTCACCTTTATCTATAAATACAAGTCATTATTTACCCTTTATTTCTTATCTCCAAAAACCCTTACCGGTGGCATTTATGAAGCTCTATCGACTTAAAAGCAACCCGCTCTTTTACCTTTTCCAAACTTTTTCCGATCAACCTCTTCCTTATCCCAAAAGGTACACAGAACTCTTCTTGTTTTTTTATTTCGTCAAGTAAATGATGGCGCATGTTTGTTATGTCTGTTCATCTTCCTTTACCTATTTGTGTTCTTCATGAATAAACTGTGTATATATGTGTATGTATATATTTAGATTTTTCAATTTAGATCCATAATCTTAGAATTTTGAATTTAAATTTCATGTTTTTATAATTTCAACCGTTATTCCAGAATATTTTACGCCTAATTTGGATTTAAGACGTGCTTATTCATTTTTACTAAGAACAATCTCATCATACCGCATAATTTTTTTAGGGCACGCCAACAGCATAGGGCGCGCCATCTTATTTTCATTATTGCTCCGTAATAACCATCCCCTTAGATTTTAAACTTAGACACACCTTTCCTTGTTGAGGCTCGTCCTACTCCTCTTGTTTCTTTTTACAATACATGGGATGTGTCTTCTCTTGGGGCACGACTTCTTCTTTAGTCATTCTTGTTGTTTTAGTTTCCTCTTTTTGAACGCGCCCTCAATGGATTTTTGCATTTCTTTTGACAGCTGGAAGACGAGGGCGCATCCTCCCCTTTTCATCCATTCAAAGATTTCTGTACTAGGCTAGGAATCTGTTCTCCTCCACCCATCTCCTTCAAACCGGACCTCCCAGACGCGCATAGGACTCTCGAGTTTCTAGAGCAAGAGGCGCGCCTTATTCGAGAGTTTAAATAAGGCGAGATAAGGGCAGACTCTTCAAATGATTCTTTGGACAATATTCCTTTAGCTCGAAGGAAAGGCATGCAAAAGCTAGTCCAAAAAGAGAGGTCCCCAGCTCCTGTCGATACATAATATGATGATGACTGGTTGGGGGGGGGGGGTTAAACGCAGATAGGTATAGAAGCACTGAGATTGGAGTTAATATTGGTGCAGGTCCATCCAAAGTTTATTACAAATCAATTTCTTCGAGTCAATCTCCACAACCATCTCAGGGCGCGCCTACGTCCCCTAATTTGGAAGGTGCGCCTGATGAAGACTCTTTCGAACTTAGAGAAGAAGAAAACTTCTTTGATGAGGATACTTATCAATTCTTAAAATCTCCTGAACCCTCACCCATTCCTTTTGAACACTGGAAAGTTTCTGATAGTGAAGTAGATTTCGATTGGAGCAAATATGAACCATGCACTGAAGCAGTGAAGAAGCGCTTCAGGAAAGAACAAGGCAAACTGTTCTGTGTAGGCTTGTCCTCATCATGTTCAGATGAACACCTAAAGTGGCTAATGGACTTTTATGACATGGAAGGTATATATGCGCGCCCTCTGAGCATGATGCGTCCCCATATCTTCAACTATGGTAGGAACTTCAGAATCCCCAGAATGGTCACAAGTCCAAAGCTGGTATCTTTAGGTGTAAGCGCGCCTCTCCATCCTTACTTGAGGGATGTGATTGAGTTATATATAATTTGGCACCTCTTCAATTATCCCCCAACAGCTATAAGCTTGTTTTGGCACTGTACATTATGTACATGGATCTAGGGTTCCCGTCACCTACCATGGAAGAAGTTAGCCATTTTTTCAGCCTCAGAAAATCTGATCATGGTTACTACTATCAAGTTGTGGACAAGAAACACAACAAAAAGGGCTTCTCATCAGGAAAAATTAGTCACGAGAAAGGATGGAAAGAAAACTTCTTCTGCTTATATGACGTTCCTAGAATCAGGATCCAATTTAACACAGATCCAAGTAAGGGCGCGCCCTACTTATTTCTTTTTATTCTTTACTTCTTCTTTATTCTTATGTTATTCCTTCCTTTTACACCAGACAAGCTATATGTGTGAGGGCTTGAGGGCGCACCCAAAGCTCGAGCAGAAGCTATACTTAGAATTGCTGCAGAGAGGTGGAATTTGAAAATGCTTGTTACGGAGCCCAGTCTAATGCGAGTTGGCATACTGTTCGATCTGATTGGGACTAAATGTAAGTATACAGAATTTAGGAAAGGCGTCCCCATCACTCATGTTGTAGAGGTTAACAGTGATGATGAGGAAGATGAAGAGGAAGATGAGGATAGTACTACTCAGAATGATCCTCCGTTAGGTTCGAAAAGCACTAGTATTGGTTGGGGTGCGTCTTCCCGTTAGGACGCGTCCTCTTTATTTTCCTTCCTTTGAAGTTGCCTTTATTATTTATTCATATGTTGCACATTGCACTTTATTCGCCTTGTATTTGCATTTATCTACTATTTCTGCATATCATAAACACATTTGTTACTTCTTCAATAGTCGTTTTACTCAGATTGAGCGCGCCCTATACCTTAGGCGCGCCTTTTACTGCTCCTACTAACTCTTTCAATATATTTTGTGCAGAAATGGCTCCTCCTAGAATTCCCAAGTCCTTTGGGGCGCGCCCTAGAGACAAGCCTAAGGCACGTTTACAGAAAAAAAGATTCATCTAAAACTTAATCCTCCATTCCAGCTCCTGCTCCCATCCTTCAAACCACTCATATCCCAAAAAGGACAGTGGTAGACCTGACAGAAGGTCAAGGCGCGTCCAAGAAACCAAGAACAGAGGGCGCGTCATCCAGCTCTGAAACCTTAGCGCTTAACCACCGGGGCCCTATGGTTTCTCTCTATATGACAGACGAGGAGGTCAAACAATGGCAGGCTATGAGTCTTGAGGAGTCTACCAAGGCCTCTGTCAAAGCTTCCTGCCAACTTATGTTCCACTCCACCCAAGCCGTGGACAAGATTCTGGCGGAGAGGGTGCGCCTGGAGAGACTTCAAGGAGATAACAACATCCTCCAGAACAACCTCAAGGACAAAGACCTCCTACACTCCAAAGATAAAGGAGAAGTGGAAAACTAGACTTCTCAACTTGACGTTGCCAACAAAAAGGCAGAATTTCTCCATACAGAGCTTGCAGAGACAAAACTGAGGGTGGAGCATCTTGAGGACCAGGAGAAGAATGGCTGGATGGAGGAGAGGAGAGTAGCAACAGATGATGCTTTTGCCAATGGTTTCCATTTTTACAGGGTTAGGTTCGTAGCGAACGACCCTGAATACACCTTTGAAAAGTTTGGCGAGGAAACTGTTGCTGAGATGGCGGAGCTCAAAAAAGAATTTGCTGAAGAGATTCGAGAAATGAGGATCGAGCTTGGCCTAGAGGACGCGCCCTTTGATGAAGGTAGGGACGCGCTTGATGCTGATCATCCTGATCCCCTTCACACAAATCCTCCAAATGATGATACACAGGGTGTGCCCTGATCTTCTTTTTCTTAAATTCTGTTTAAACTCAGTTCCTTAATACTTTAAGGTGTAAGCCCTCTTTTGAAGCTGTGCAAATTTGTAAGACTAAGTATTCTGTTACTCTTTGTGTTTGCTTTGATTATGACAATCGTATGCTTTTCATCTTTTAATTTCCTTTTGCAAGTGAAATTTTCCAAGCCATAAATAGATTAGGCGCTCCCACCATCACAGCGTGCCTTTTCTTTAAAGGACGTGTTCTTTAAGGGTTACCTGGTCCTTTTATCCATTGTAAAAATGGACTTCTATTCCATAATTGTTCTTTCTAAGTCCTTTTTTTTGCTTTGTATGAAAATCATATTTTTGGACATAAGTCAAATGTTTATCTGGGCATCTCCTGACATAGGTCGCACCCTGAAACCCTTATTCATGAGTTCATTTTTGTGAATAATTTTCTTAGGTAACTCTGATTTAAACGCTTCCACCCGTAGAACGCGCTTTTACCCTAGCAAGTATTTTATGTTTGGATCAGGATTTTTTCTATCACCTAGAGGGCGCGCCTTGATTTATTCTAAGGCATAACTTTAGAGTATTACAAGTAAACCATCATAGCAAAGGTTTTCACAAGTCATATTTATTAAGGCATTCCCAATCATCGAGACGTGCCCTGTCCTTTTAAAAACATAAGTACTGCATTGTAGGCGCGCCTTTCCCTACTTGGGGCACGTCTTGTAGACAAACAACTGAAATAATTTTTTCTTTTATTGATAATGCGCTCTAGTGTGAAAATTACACCAGTCCCATGGGTACTATGCTCTGTGGGGAAATTATTTGAAGATTTTATCCTTCGGCTAGTTCCAAGATTCGTAGTCACATATAATACCCTTAAGGCTATGAGGAAATTATTTGCTACTAGTTTATTACATATAATTAATCATAGAATTGAGGGTGCAGAGGCCACACCCTATTGATAATATTTTCACAAGTGCTCTGCATTCCAAACTCGAAGTATGAGTTTGCCATTTAAATCCTTAAAATGGTAAGTTCCTTTCCAAAGTATAGCTTTGACCTTATATGGTCCTTCCCAATTAGCTCCAAGCACTCCATACTGAGCTATTTTGGTATTTGGCATGACCTTTCGTAAAACGAGATCTCCTACCTTAAAAGGCACGGACTTTAACTTCTTGTTAAAATATCTTGCAATTCTCTGTTGATATGCAGCAAGTTTCAACTGAGAATTCATTATGACTTCGCCCAGCAAATCCAGGTGGAGCCTTTGATTGACCTCTACATCTTCCTCAACTAAACAATTCCTTCATAACGATCCAGCTCCCACTTTCACAGGAATCATATCCTTATACACGTAGGTTAGCATAAGAGGGGACTCGCCAGTAGTTATCCTTGGAGTTGTGTTGTAAAACCAAAGGACCATCGGTAGCTACTCTGGACGATCTCCTTTCTTTTCTTCCAACTTGGCCTTTAGAGTGTGTTTAATGATCTTATTTATAGCTTCGGTCTGGCCATTACTTTGTGGATGATATACTTCAATAAAATCCTTCTTGATGTTCAAGTCCTCGCAAAGCTTCCTCAATTCTTTGCTGTCAAATTGCTTCCCATTGTCAGATATGAGTTTATATGGAATTCCAAATCTGTAGACTATGGAATTGAATTCGAAATCTTTGATTTTATTAGCTATGATTGTGGCCAATGGCATAGCTTCGGCCCACTTTGTAAAATAGTCAACAGCTACCACATCATACTTAACACCCCCTTAGTTTAGGGAAGTTCCCCGATGAGGTCAATTCCCCACATAGCTAAAGGATAAGGGCTTGCCAACGACGTTATGGATGTTGCTGGGGCGTTAGAATAATTAGCAAATTGTTGGCAATGATCACACACCCTGACGAACTTGAAAGCATCTTCTTTCACGGTCGGCCAATAATACCCTTGTCTAAGGACTTTTAATGCCAAAGAACCACCCCCGAGTGGTTGCCACAAATGCCTTCATGTACTTCCCTGTGTATATAATTCCCTTATTCTAGGTCCACACATCGTAGAAGTGGCTGGTTAAATCCTCTTTTATACAACACACCATCATATTCAACATACTCCGCAGCCTGGTAACGAAGGCGTCGAGCCTGTAGCTTGTCTTCCGACAAAGTCCCTGTGCGGATATAGTTGTGAATAGGGGTCATCCAAGTCTCCTACAGGACCTCTTGCATCTGAAATACACTTATTTTTGGAATACTTAGAATTTCCTGAATTCCCAAGGGAATTTGTCCTAGCAACACGCTGTCCATCTGTGTGCATATTTTTGCCAAGGCATCCGTATTGCCATTCTCTTCTCTTGGTACGCCTTCCAGCTTGGCGCTTCCAAATCTTTGGAGTAAACGCTGCACACATCTCATGTATAACTCAGTTCGAGGGCCTCGGACCTGGAACCCTCCATTAAATTAATTTACTACCAACTTCGAGTCGCTCCAAGCTATCAAATTTGAAACTCCCACTTCCAAGGATATCTTCAGACCATTGATCAGGGCTTCATATTCGGCGTCATTTTTGGTGACATAAAATTTGAAGTGAATGGCACACATCAAGTGATGTCCTTCCGGGGTAACCAAAACAATCCCGGCCCCTGCTCCGTTATTATTCACTGCCCCTGTCGACATGTAGAATCCACCAAGAGTGTGTGAACTTTTCTCTCACTTTGTTAGGGACATTTCCCTATAAGGAAGGTTCTGCCAGTACTATAGCCTTCTCACCCACTTCGGAATCAAACTCAAGTATGAAGTCAGCCAACGCCTGTCCTTTAATTGTTGTACGAGGGAAATACTCTAGATCAAACTGTCTCAGCTCAATTGCCCACTTCAGCATTCTTCCTGACGACTCTGGCTTACGTAAGATGTGCCTCAGAGGATAAGCGGTGCGGACCTCTATCCGATGAGCTTGGAAGTATGGCCTCAGCTTTCGTGCTGCAAGGACAAGGGCATACACTAACTTTTCCATGCTGGTGTATCTAGTTTCTGCATCCAACAATCTCTTACTTACATAATACACCGGTGACTGGCGGCCTTCTTCCTCTCTCACCAACGCCACAATGATGGAATGTTCTGAGACTTCCAAGTAGAGAATCAAAGTTTCCCCATCTTCTAGCTTTTTCAACATAGGAGGATTCCCCAACTGCTATTTGATCTTCTGAAAAGCCTTCTCACAGTCCGAGGTCCACACAAAATCTTTTCCCATGCCTTTAATTGCCTTAAAAGATTCCTTGCATCTATCTGAAGATTTTGAAACAAATCAATTCAATAATGCAATTCTTCCCGTTAAACTCTGTACTTTCTTAACGCTGGTGGGAGATTTCATATCCAGCAGGGCTTTGATTTTCGCGGGATTCGCCTCGATTCCTCGGTGGTTTACCATGAACCCTAAGAATTTCCCTGACTCCATGCCAAATACACATTTATGAGGATTCAGCTTCATCCTATATTTTCTCAAAATGTGGAACATTTCGGCCAAATCCGCTATATGATCCCCCGCTCTCTTAGATTTCACCAGCATATCGTCCACATATACTTCCATTATTTTCCCGATCCGCCTCTTAAACATCTTGTTTACAGCCTTTGGTAAGTCGCCTCTGCATTGATTAGACCAAATGGCATCCTGATGTAGCAATAGAGACCCCTGTCAGTGATGAAGGAAGTGTGCTCTTGGTCAGGTTCAGACATGGGAATTTGATTATAGCGAGAGTATGCGTCCATGAAACTCAGCAAAGCATGTCCGGCCGTAGAATCAACCAACTGATCAATTTATGGCAAAGGGAAGCTATTCTTTGGGCACACTTTGTTTAGGTCTGTGAAGTCCACACAAGTTCTCCACTTACCATTGGGTTTTCTCACTAACACTGGATTTGCCATCCATTCCGGGTAGAAAGATACTCTGATTAGTCCGACATCCAAGAGTCTATCCGCTTTCTCGGCCAAGGCTACAGCCCTTTCTCCACTTACAGCCCTGCGCTTTTGTCAAATCCCTTTATGTTTGGGATCGATATTCAATCGATGGCACATGACTTTCGGATCAATTCCAACCATATCTGAGTGGCTCCAAGCAAATACATCAAGATTTACCAAGAGAAAATTTGAAAGCCCTTCCTTCAGCCTCAAATTTAGATGAGATCCAATCCTCAGAACTTTGCTTGGATCCTCCTCGTTGATTCGAATTTCAATCATATCCTCACTCCTCAGCCGGCCCCATTTTCTCTGTGGGTATCGGTATCCGTGGATCCAAATCGAGCTGATTATGATCCTTATCACTTTGTTTAGAAGGCGCATCCTCTAGAGGAGGAGCATCAACTTTCTTTCTGGATGAAGGCGCGCCCTGCGTAACAGGGGCATCAACTTCTTTTAAATTCTGAATATGAGAAGGCGCGCCCTGAGGTACAGGGGCACCAACTTCTTTTGAGATTTTTGGTAATAAGGGCGCGTCCTCAGGAAGATGGGCATCTACCTTGTACACAGTTTGTTCGAGGCTTTGCAAAATATCACTTCTCCCCTCGAGTCATTCCCCATTGAAATTTCCTTGGATTATATCATTTGGGGGCTCTTCTTCCAACATTTTGACCCTGATAGTGTCTTCTAAGAACAATGTTTCTGAAGGCAACTTGGCAAAGTATTCATCTTCTTGTTCAACATAGTAATGGACACGAATTTCTTCGATCGGTTGCTCGATGCTTCCTTCTAGCTCATCATCTGAGGGATCTCCTACTTGGACATCCTTTATCCTAAAACCCCTCATAGCATGCCGGTAACATTCCCGAGAGTCATATTGAGAGCCTTTTATGCTGCCTACCCCATTCGGGGTTGGGAATTTGATTGTGAGATGGTGGATCGAAGTGATAACCCTCATCTCTCTGAGAAAAGGTCGTCCCAGCAACACATTGTGGGATGATTCCTGATTTAGGACCTTAAACTCGAGCATCTTTATTACGGACAGTGGACTTTCTCCCAGGGTGCACGACAATCGAATTGATCCCATGACTCTAACTCCTTCGCTGGAAAAACCATAAACCCAAGAATCCTCCCCTGACATATTTTGATCGGGTAAACCCTTTCTTGTAGGTACTGTAGTATAGGATGTTTGATGAGCTTCCATTATCTACGAAGGCTCTATAGACATTTTTAGTTCCGATCTGGAGAGAAATGACCAGAGCATCATTATAAGGGTGATGTACCCACCTAGCATCCGCTTTTCTGCAGGTGATATCCATTGATTCTCCCTTGAACACTTTGGGTGGCCGAGCCTCCACCCTATGGATGTTAGTCAATGGCCGAAACCGGGCTTCCCTTGCGTATTTTTCCAAGGCTCGGTTACTGCATTCCATCCTGGGATCTCCTCCGTATATTTCTCGGATACTGCCATCCCTGAAAAAATTGTTTTCTTCCAGAATTTCATAATTGGATCCCCGAGAAGTACGGCCTCCTTCCTCCTTCGCTTTCTCAAAACCATTTTTATGCCTCCTTACTTCCTTCACCACCCATTCACCAGGATAACCTTCCTTGATCAGAGTCTCGATTCCATCTTTCAGCTGTCGACACTCATGTGTGTTGTGCCAGATGATTCATGGAATTCACAGTACTTCTTCTTATCTTTATTCTGCCAAGACGACAGTGTCTCTAGCTTCCTAAAAAGTCCTCTGTTCTTGTTCACCTCAAATATGTGCTCAATTGATGCAGCCAAAGGTGTATATCCGCTAGTTCTTGTTGGATTTTTAATCGCAGCGGGGCGTGGAAAAACACTTTTACACACATAAAATCCAAATAAAAGCATATAAATCGTGAATAAAAATTCGAGGGATCGAATCTAACCTTTTAAATTAATTCGGAGACAACGATCAGAGATCCTTAGCAGTTGCTCCTCAAGTGTGAAGCACTTCACCGGTATCCACCAAGAAAACGACTTTTAGGAGGAGGAGGAGGTGGAGAGAATTTGGTTTTCTGAAACTTTTGGGTTTCTGGGGTTAGAATAAAATAGGGTCTATAATAGTGTATTTATAGGCAAAATTTTCAGCTGAAATTTTCCCATAAATAATATTATTATTATCCCATTTATTATTCTCATTAATAATTAAAACACCTTTTAAATATTAATCCTTTTTCTAAACACTTTAGAAATAATTCTCTCTCTTGATTTAATTTCCAAAAATTAAATCCTTAATAAATAATATTAAGAATTTTTCTTAATTAATTTATAATCAATTAAATCTCATTTAATCAATCATTAAATTTGCCAATTAATTATTTATTTCACAAATAAATAATTATTAGCCATTATTAATTAATTCCTCCACCATAAAATCATTCTCTTTTTATGGTGTGACCCTGTAGGTTCAATATTAAGCCGGTAGTAGAAATAAATAATAATAAAACTATTTTATCATTATTTATATAAATTCTCTAATTTATTAAATATGATTAATTAATTAATCACATTTATTCTACATCGTGAGTGATGCTTCTCAACATATCGCGACTATCCGGATAATATGAATTCACTGCTTAGAATACCAAGAACCTGTCAGTGAATAGTTACCGTACAATAAACTCCTTCTACCCTACAATGTCCCGATTAAATACAAGGCATGGATCTCGTGTCAAGCCTATCTAATTCAATCACTTTGCTTACCATTTACTATGCGTAGTTCTATGCAAATTAGAAACTCCTTTCTAATTTCATTTACTCTGGCCAGAGATTCCTGAACTAGCATAAGTGGATCAGCCTTGAACATTCGCTTCCTTCACTGGAAGGGGTAGATCCTTTATTGATCATACACTATCTTCGTGTACAAATTCCTATACCCAGAAGAGCCCTAATAATTGTCCCTGGAGACTAAGAACTAAACCAAAGCATAGTTCAGTGTACACAAGATGACTATGATGACCTCAAGTCTAAGGATACTTGTACAACTATCACTAAGCGAACAACTGCTGACACGTGAGTGAACTCCATCAGTTGTTCAGCTAGGCGAGTCATGTTCAGTGAACTTATTCTATAATAAGCACCTACATACTAGCTATAGTGTCACCACACAAATGTCTATGAGAACATACATCCTTCATAATGAAGCAAGCATAGTATGTACCGATCTTTGCGGATTATTAATTACCAGTTAGTAATCCTATGACCAGGAACTATTTAAGTTTAGAGTTATCATCTTTTTAGGTCTCACTATTATGATCTCATCATAATCCATAAAAAGCTTTACTCTAAACTATGGTATATCTTATTTAAACACTTAAATAGATAAAGCCCGTAATAAAAACAAAACAAGTCTTTATTAATATCAATGAAATCAAAACAGATTACATAAAAGTTATTCCTAAATCCTAATACATGATTGGACTTAGGACATATTCCTTTCAGTTCTGTGTCATAGCTTGAGGGAGGGCTCCATTCCCTTCCCACAGTTGCGGCATTCACCCGATTCGGGCTTTGACTACTTCTTCGATATCTTGGACTCGGAGATCTGTCTCTCTTTCTTACTCTGCCCCTCTAGCTTGTTTGCAAAGCCGGTTGAACCTCTGCTAAAGATTGTTCAATAGCCTTGAATGATTCTGCTAGAGCAAAGACATCTCTCAGAGTAGCCGGATCTTTCCCTTGCAAATATTTCCAGAAATCTAAGCCAACCCTTAGTCCTGCTATCAAAAAGAATTTCAAAGTTTCGTCCGAAGCACATCTTACGCTGGTAGACTCGGTGTTGAACCTTTTGAAGTAAGATATCAGACTTTCGTGTTCTCCCTTTGTTTGACATTAGCCAGAGTAGTGACAGACGGAGCGTATCTCATAGCTGCTTGGAATTTGGTCAAGAACAAGGTTTTCATCTGATCCCAAGAAGTGATTAATCCCGGTCAAAGATTTTGAAACCATTGCTGAGCGCTTTCCCTGAAGATTGTTGCCAAAAGTCGGCATCGGGCCAAGTCTAAAACTTGATACACATCCATCTCTATATTGAATCGACCCAAGAATTACACAAGATCTGAACTTCCATGGAACCGGAGATCGCTAATTCTGTTACGATATCCGGCCGGTAACTGAGCTTCCCTTACAGCCGCAGAAAATGGTGAAGGAATCTCAGCCGTTGTCATCACCCTTCCTTCCAGGTGATTGAGCAACTTCTTCAGATCATCCACATTAAAGGTTCCCACGCCGGGGATAGTCTGCATATTGGGTTGTGGATCTTGAGGTTGAGGTGGAGGTAGCACCACCTGATTTCCACCCGGAGGAGCCGGTTGCTGATTAGTATTTTGGGCATTAGTTTTTCCTCCTCCAGGTATCACCACTATCTCTCGGTTTCGCCCTTTATCTCCTTCCAGATTTTCTCCTTGTCCTCGGCTGCGGCCTTGAGTCATCTCACGATCATAAGTCTGGATATCCCTACGACCGTCATCTCCCGCATAGTTATCTCTTCCAGCTCGGTCTACATGCGGGTATCCCTATAGCCACGATAGTTGTCGCGGCGATAGCCATCCAAGTATCTACCTCGGCCTCGGCTTCTTCCCCTCCTCTGGGGTCTTCTCCAATGATCGCTTCCATAATCTTGACCATACCGGTCCATCGATCCATGAGGATGAGCTCTCTCATGGTCGCGGTGCCGCTCCTGATTCTCAGGTGGGATTCAGGGGCACACGCGTTGAACCACGGGGCGTTACGTCTCCACGATCGGCATCTCTCTACCATTCCAAAAGTAACATCCTTAGATCATCATCTCCTAAACGGATCCCCAAACGATCCTTCAAAGCAGCGAAACCTCGTTGCTCATTCACTGACGTAGATTCCGCTTATCCGCGTTCCTCCAGAGTTCACCCGGATCGGTGTGGGTGAGTGATTACTCGGTTATCTACCTACGACACCTCTCGCCCATCAGTATCTTCATCAACAAGTTCAACGATCAGGGCTGTATCGTTGAACTTCCATCATAAGAACTTCCATCACGATATTGAGATATCTTTCCTCCTAGATGCAGATCTTGATTAGCCCCTGCTTTTAGCGCCAATTTGTTGACGGATGAATTTGGTAGCAACAAAGTTTGAGGTTCGTAGCCGGAAACAAGATCCGTGACGGTGGTTCTTCATCAAAAAACGTGAACACTAATCGTCGGATTTTATGAACAGTCTTTGGTGTTTGTGATTATTGGTGGCTGAGATTGCTTAGGGTTAGTGGTGGCTCCTTTGCGCTCTCACTTCTGACCCCTTACAATTTGCCTACGTATCCCTATTTATAGGGAATCAAGCCAACGTAGTTCTTGGGGAACAAGAAACATAATGGGCTTAGATTCCTTGTCCCGAGGCCCAGTAGGAAACCTACTGGACCCCGTCTTCTACTAGATTTAGGAATGTCCGCCGATGAGGCCCAACCACAAAGGCCCAAGTCTCGTCCATGGCTTCGAGACTTCACGGATAAGGCATCTCCCTGTCCAAGGATAACCCTCCGCTACCAGTTGTTCCTCTAATCTGTGGACGCAGGTATAGCCGTGGTTCACCCAAAATGTTGGACGCATTCTTGTCCCCCGGATAAGGAGCCCCTACCATATTACAGGACAAGTGATCCCAAGCTTTTGGGTGCAAAGTGCAGGATACTCCGAAGTCTCCCAACGAGGACACCCGTTGACTACAGAGACAGAGCTCCCAAAGCACACACCAGAATTTACCCCACATCCCCAATGAAGACACTCATTGACTACAGGAGGAGACCTTCCGTTCAGGCATACCCCTGGAGGTCTCTAACCACGGACACCGCCTTCATGTGGTTGCATTACAGGAAGGAGTTCTTCAATAGAGTACCTACAACAAATAGGTTAGTAATAATAATCTCTTTTCTTCTTGAATCATCCAAAGAATCCGTCCAAGTAACCATGCTGAAATCTCATCCAAGCCATCTCTTCTACTTAGGGCGCGTCCTAAGGCCTTTCACAAGTGAGGAGTCAACTCAGAGAATACTCACATTTTCCTTCTCCATACAACACTAGGGCGCGCCTCCTGCATTCATGAGGGCGCGCCTTCAGCATCTGCATAATGCTTTCAACCACCAATTCTTTATAAAAATAGGGTGCGCCTTCCCTTCTTCAAAGGGCGTGCCTATCTCCTTTGCTGAAAGGAAACTTGTCTTATTTTCTCCTTAATTTTAGGCATACGTATCTCAATTTTGACCATTCTATCTGATTTTGACCTGAATAATGTTTATACCAATTTTTGGGCATAACAGTAACCGTGGATTTCACTATTTTATTGAAATCCTCGAGTTCATATATGTTTTAAGTAATATATTACGTAAAAGTATTACAAAATATTTTATTTTGTAAATTATGTTCTAAAATTATTATTATTTTAATGATAATCTTGCAAATCTCATATAATTTACAAGTAAAATATTGCAAAATATATTGTTCTATGTTTAATTTGTAGAATAGAAAATAATATGTTTTGTAATATTCTACTTATAAAATGTATATGGTTTGCAAAATTTCTATTAAAACAGTGATGTATGTAAAATTTGTTTCACAAAATAATATGTTTTATAATATTTTATTGGTGTTGGTATATTGGAACAAGCCTACACACTTCTGTGAAATTTAAACATATTCCTAAGAGACTTCAGGGATAAGTTTCGTTAATGTGCTTAATTACCAATTTTATCCGATTTAATCTTGATGTTGTGATATCTTCCTTCATTTGAAAGATATCGTTTCGAGATACTTTCCGTAACAACACGGAATCAAAGGGTTGCTGGAATATTAGGGCGTAATTATATGTGAATGTGGTTGTTTTTAGGAATTAAGGTAAAAGAAAAACAGGATGGCTGGACTTGGGAGGTGTCTCGATTTGTCTTTGATATCGAATCCCTTTTCCCAAGATGACAGCGTACCAATTTATATTGGATTAAGCCAACATACCAACCAATTTATATTGGATCAAGTCTACGCAGTTCTTTGAAATTTGAGCATATCCCTAAGATACTTCAGGGATAAGTTTCGTTAATGTGCTTAATTACCAATTTTATCTGATTTAATCTTGGCATTGTAATATCTTCCTTAATTTGAAAGGTTTTATTTCGAGATATTTTTCGTAATTTATTCGTTGTGATTAGACCTGGCAAATTATTCGTGTCGTGTACTTTCGTGTTTCATGTACTTGGGGAGTAAACATGAACATGACTTGAATTAAGTCGTGTACCTGTTTTGCTAACACGAACATGACACGAGTTCAAAACGGTTAGACACGACACAAACTATAGTACACGAAAATTTTCGTGTACTTTCCATGTACACGACAACGAAACGACACAATCGGTACATGAAAAAAAGATGGAAAAACGAAATGTAAACGAATTTATAAACACGAACTGGTACACGATAACACGAATTCAATATACAAAATTTTAAAGTTTTACAAATCTTGCCCAATATTGGTTAAACATAAATATAAAGATAAAATTCGTGGGAATCCAGAACAGTTGAACAACAATACACTCCACAATCTTTAGATCTGCAATTCTGCATACAGAAATTTCCACAATCTTTATTGTACTTAAGACAAGAGCAAACAAAGGAAAATATACAATGACGAGCAGGAGAACTGCAACAAATACAGTTAAAAGAAATTAAAAGAAAGACTATTGCGCAAAGCTAGGATCCACAAAGAAGAAATTCAAGAAAACAGAAAACAATTTTGTATAAATAAAAAATGGAGATAGAAGCAGGGGTGTGGTGCAAAAGATCCAATTATAATGGTGCAGTAAGTATGGGGATCAAGAAGTAATAAAATGGAGCTTGCTATGCGACACAACACATGGTTACAAGAAATGATAAGCCTAACTAAGAAAAAGAGATCACATGGGCCATGAATTGCAGACTTTCAGACCAAGATTGTAAAAAACTCCTTTCAGTGATACATGCATTTACAGTTAAGATTAATATAAAAGAATCTAATAATTAAGATTAATATAAGTATCAATCAAGTTAAACAACCAGGTTTAGAATTCATACAGTTAAGCAAATGAAACCAAGAATAATTTACAAATCATAAGAATGACACATATAATAAAATAATTTGAAGGTACAACTATTGGGTAAAACAGTCCAAAAATTGTCTAAAAAATCCTAACCCTGAGCAGATTTGCAGAATGGAAAAAGTATCAAGGGCAGAGAGTAAATTCTTGACATTCATTCTTAAACACGGGGTACTGACATAATTTAATATAATCCACTACGAGATCAATAAGCATCAAAAAGATTATACAAAACAAAGTTAAAATATCTAATGAGATCAATGGAAATTAAATGGACCATATTGTAGATTAAATGGACCATTCAGACTGTAAAGTTGTTGCAGATTACTGAACCATATTACAGCATGGATAGAGAACAACAATACTTTTTATATCAGAACTAGACAGAATTGCAGATTGGATCATTAATCAGGAAATCACTTACCTTAAATGACAGGATCAACATCATCTTTAATGTCAAGCCTCGTTATATCTGTTGTAAGTTCTTTTATTGAATACTGATGAAAAACTACAGGAAGTACAAAACTACGTAGAACAAATCAGTTATGAGATTTAGACCTAGGCACATATTAAAAATAATTTAGAAAGTAGATTACCACCTTCTTGGTCAAATTTTCAATCACGAGTACAGATTAAACTCTCCACGATATTATGTGCCAAGAAGTTACAATATTGATCTAACACATTTCCACCGACACTAAAAGCCGACTCAGATGCTACGGTTGAAATAGGTATTGACAGGACATCTCGAGCCATAAGCATAAGATTGTGAAATCTGCCCTGATTTGTGCCCCAATAGTCCAACACGTCAATATTAATGGTACGATTCAGTCGTTTTTACTCCAAATGCCAATCTAGTTAAGTTTTTTTTGCACAGCAGAACTGAGATTATTATCCAAGGAGTCAAATTCCTAAAAAAGATCAGAATCATAATTAGAATATCAGGGTATATAATATGGCAGAATATATTAAAATAGTAATTGTCATATTTAATAAATACCTTCATGAAATCAAGTCCTTGATTGTCCATTGAACTTCCAGGATCACAACATTATATGAAGCAATTATGTCCTTGTTAAGGTCAAATAAACCCTTCAAGGTTTCATGGAGTTTTTTGTATTTGATAACAATTGTCTCCATAAAGTACTTTGTAGCACAACTCCACGAATTTGAGCCTTGTATCGGGGATCAAACACTACCACAATAGCAAGGATCATGTTATAATCTGACCAATATTTATCAATTTTTGGTTGCATTTTTATAGCCATTGATCTTGCTACAAAATTCGGGTCAAGAATAGCCTTCTCTAGTGTATGTTGAACTATGAACACATTTGGAATATACAAATTTGCCGTGGGATATTTTGAGCCCGAGAACAACCGAGTAACATTATAAAAAAATCCCAAGAAACGTACAAATACCCTCAATTTTGTCCCATTCTTCTTCTTCAAGACCATGCTTGTAGCTAGAATCACTCAATTTCAAATGTGTAAATGCTCTACGATAGTAAAGTGCACCATCAAGCATAAGGTAGGTTGAATTCCACCTTGTTGGAACATCTTGGCACAACCGTTTTTTCCTTTCTAAAGCAAATTGTGTTATACACTCTTTAAATTTTTCCTTCCTATCTTGAGAACCTTTTATATACTTAACAGATTCCCTAATTTTAACAATCGATGCATCCATATTTTTTAGACGCTCTCGCACAATCAAATTAAGAATATGTGCACAACATCTAATATGAAAGAACTCTCCTCTAAAAAGCAAGTATTCTTCAAGCTTAATTGTGTTTTCAAAGTACCAACAAATGCATCATTACTAGAAGCATTATCTAAGGTGATACTAAATAATTTAAACTCAAGGTTCCATTCACACAATAATTTATATATTTTATCAGAATTAGTCATTCCCGTGTGTGGTAATGGCATGTGCGAAAAATTTAGCAATTTCTTATGCAAAACCCGGTAATCGGTTATAAAATGAGCAGTGATAGTTTCTTTTTTTCAGTTTTGTACTTAAAAATATATCACTTCTCAGGGTATTTCTACTCACTAACGTAGCTCTTAGATTTGCATATAAAAGGCCTCTCTAATACCCTCATATTCGACAAATAAAAGAGGTAAATTGTGTTTTACCACAGTGTCGATTATCATATCTCTGAAAATCTTGGGATCAAACGCTCTATTATGCACCAACATAGATCTTTATCTCTTCGAAATTATCATCTGCCTAATATCGGAAGAGGTCACACAAATTATTTGATGTTTTAACAAATTTCCAGTCCTGGTTGTTGAATTATAAGTGACTGTATAACCACACTTCTTGCACTTTGCTATATCCGGCTTGTCTCCAACACCTTTAAAGAGGTCAAATGTATCACAGGCTTTTGACCATTTTCTTTTAATTCCCTTGCCATTCTCTTTCTCTGATTTCACGGAGCTTTCCGTCTTTAGTCCGGTGTCTTCATTCCCCATCCGGTCTGCCTCATCATCACTTAATGATTCATATTGTTGTATAAAAGTCAAATTTCATAAAAATAAATGGTAATATAATGATTTTGAATGTAATGTTTCCCTTAATAAAATGTCAAAAAGTTGATGTTACAGTATCATAAAACTTTATACGATTAAAAAATTAAATATATCCTTGTAATTTTGCACGAGTATGAAGTTTACATATCGAAATAAGTTAATTTATTTAAGTCTCAAATTATTATATTTTATATAAATATTAAAATTAATATCAAATTAAATACGGGGTGAGATACCTGGTATAAGGAAAGAAGGTCTACTCAATACTTGTTGTTATCAATATACAAACAAATGTGGCTCTAGTTCATCTGGTTGATGTCGGTAACTTGCACATAGTTATCGTGGGTTTGATTCTCATTAGCACCTACAATTTCTGTATTTAACAAAATATAAGGGCAAAATCGTAATTTCGAATAAAATGTTTCCATGAATAAAATGTTTTCATGAATAAAATGTTTTTTCAAAAATTTGATATTGCACTATTATATATATATGATAGATTATCCAAATGCCTAAATAAATTGTGCTATTTATATTACTTAACACTTCTTAACAATAAATCATAAGTTATATTTTTTAAGAAATCATGGACGGCTACTCCTCCATTTCTTCAATTGTATAACTTTCTCCATATATTGAGATGCATTGAATATGCATTTTCATAAGAAATTGAAGCTTTTTTTTATAGAAAATGAAATTTTAATACTTAAACTTTATGTAAAATAATTTACGAAAACAGGCATTCAATGTGCTTAAAATATGACGGGGGGATTGAACAAGTAATTAGAAACAACCAAGAACCTACATTCAGTTGCTTTAGGGTGTGTTTGGTATTGATGTTGCAGACAGCAACAGCAGCTTTTCGCTAAAAAACAGTTAAAAAACTGTTTGGTAAAATTTAAAAGCCGCTTTTCGAAAAAGTGCTTTTGGCTTAAAAGCTGCTGTTAGAGAAAGCAAGTCCCCCATACTTTTAGAAAAAGCTGTTTTTCAGCTGTTGCGGGAAGTAGATGATAATTTCACCAACAAACCTTACCAAAAGCATCATTTATTTTAATTTTTTGCATCAAAACATATACGTATCAAAACCATTACCAAACAGTCATCTGATTTTTCCAGCACCACTTTTTCTAACAGCACAACAATTTTTAACAGCAATCCCAAATATAGCCTTAATCAAGTGATGCTCTCTAGCCTATCATAGAACATATGCTTTAATTAAAATCAACTTTAAATTATGTCAGTTTAATAATAAAATTTATTTGTATTATTATAAAAAAATCGAAATTAGTGAAATATAAACCCGAGGTTTTTTTAAGCAAATAATATTCAATTGTAGGCCTTTGGCAACATCTAATTTCAAAAGGAAGTCTCAAATTATTTACGTGGAAAAAGAAAGAGGAAGAATTTTTTATAATTTTATTAGTTTCCTCAAATTTCTTATGAGGGTGTTCAAAACTTGTTTTGAAAGAGTTTTTAATCTAATTTTTTGTTTCATAAATTTTTATTTTAATTTCAAATTTCACAATTATCAAGTAATAATGAATATGATGTGACCAAGGAAAGAATATGATAAGCGTGTCATAGCATTTGATTAACGGATTATTATTCACACGATTTTTGAAACTTTTTGTGTATTATAACAGGTTTTTTGAAGTTTTAAATAGAGCGGACAATTTGGTACACGACACGTGAACACGACACGAAACGATATGAAAAATACGGATATGAGTTTTAATTTTTGGTACACGAAACACGAATGTACACGAACATGAAATTACACGATAGATTTAGTGTCGGATATTGATTTTCAATTTAGGTACACGAAATTACACGAGATAAATATATTTATAAATTAATATATACAACACATACATATATTTATGCATATAATATAATTATAATATAAATATTTACAAGTTTTTATAGAATACTATGTAAATATATATATATATATTTATATATACACTCTCCATATTTCATTAAATTATACATTAAAATAGATTTTTTTATATATTATATGTATATATATTATATTAATTTTTTATTTAATATACACGAAAAGTACACGACACGATTCGAATCGGATATGGGTTTCACATATGGGTACACGAAATCATTTCGGGTCGGATATGAGTTTAATGTTTACGTACACGAAATACGAACTTACATGACACGAAAATTTACGACACGACCCGATTGCCCGCTCTAATTTTAAATAGCTAAGTATTTACACATTACTCACTGTGTAAAAGATGCATGTCACATAGTCAACGTCTAGGATGAAAACCGTGCTTAATCCTTTAATCAAAATGCAGTTACATATCATATCGTACTAAATTATAAATGATCATGGCACATTTAAGCCTAATGATATTGAAAAAATTAAAACTTAATGTTGAAATTCACTTAAAGCAACAACAATGATACATTTAAACTAGCCCGCAAGGGTTGGCTCGGTTGGTTAAAGAGAGGAAAACTAACCTCTTGGTCACAGGTTCGAATCCCACGGGAGGAGAATTTATGATTATGCCTCCTGAGTCAGAGTCTGTCACTTAAATGCGGTTTACCTTGGTTCACGTGGTTTGCATGCTATTACGTGAACCCGTATGGTTTACCCAGTGCGCACCCGAAAGGTAGCGGCTGCGGGTTACCTACGATAAAAAAAAATAAATAAAAATGATACATTTAAACCTAATGATATTAAAAAAAATTATGTTAAAATTTACTTAAAGCAACAACTATAATTATTTAAGTTGTACATTCTGAATGGGGTTTAGCTGTCAAATAGATAATTCAGATACGGATCTGCCTATATTTGTATCCGGATCCGAATCCGAAAATCTATATCCGTATTCGTATTCGAATTCGGAAATATTTAAAAAATAATATCTGAATCCGGATCCGATGGATACTACCCGAATACGGATAATATCCGGATTCGAATCCGATTTTCAATCAGATTTTTTATTTTTATATTAAAATTTCAAAAAATTGAAAAAAATATAGTAAAAATTAAAATTTCATATTTAAAAATTAAAAGAAGAGATAAAGCGATTTAATCCTATTTTAATTTATTCAAAATTTAATTTTTATTTATCTTTTCAATATATTTGTTATCTTTAAATTTTTGAATTCAAATGATTTTTTATACATGTCAATAATGTTTTTACAATTATATAAAATTTGTATAAATATATGAGTTAACTTTTATGGAGACCACTTTTTTTGGAGACCTTGGAGACCACTTATGTTATGCAAGCAAAATATTGCAAAAAAATATTGCAAAACATATTATTTTGCGAATCATGCTCTACAAAGATCCTTATTTTATTCAAAATCTTGAATATCATATATGTACCACATGTAAAACATTAAAAAATATTTTATTCTGCAAAACATGTTAAGTTTGCTGAACATTTGTTTAGTTTGCTGAATATAAAAATTTTACTTATTAAACTTAAATGATCTTCAACAATTTTAATAAATTAGTGATACTTGTAAAATATACTTCATAAAATAATATATTTTAAAGTGTTTTGATTGCAGAATATATGTGGTCTCCAAGATCTCCGATGAAAAAGTGGTATGCATAGAACTTTCCTCATAAATATAATATTTAAATATGTGTGTATTTATATATACACATATACACACTATAAATTTAACATAATAAATTTTAAATTATATAAATATTTAAATATATATATATATATATATATATATATATTTATTTATTTATTTATTCGGATTCGGATATTATCGGATACGAATATGCCTATATTTGTATCCGTGTCCGCAATCATCGGATTCGAATACGGATAATATCCGTTTTGTTTCGGATACGGATCCGCTTTATTTCGGATATGAATGCGGATTTTCCGGACAAATATCGAAATTTTCGAATATTTTTGACAACCGTTTAGGTTGAGGTCAAGGTTAAAACTTATTGAATTTTGGCGGAACTCAATTTATTCGATCTCATAAAATAATTACTCATTTAATATTTTTTAATCGAGTTACTGGCTATTCTCTTAATATTCATAATTTGGAGGTTAGTTGGAACCTTTTTATTTTCCTTGTAAAATATGATCGCATAATATTTAAAAATATCATACGCTTGATTAAAAATTACTTTGAATTATTTTCAATTACAAGAAATTGTTCGATTGCATTGTTACCGAAAAGAAAAACGAAAATGTGAAAAAATAAGAAAAACTATAATATTTTCAACATGTTTAACTAAGTATATCCATAGCTATGCATGTACTAGGCAACTTAAAAGAGATTAAAACTTAGGTTAACAGGTTCACTTAAGTTATTGATATGAATAAAATATGGTGAAGTTGAAAATTAATTTTCGATAACTTTTTTAGTTTTCTCAAATTTCTTATGAGTGCATATATATGAATTGCATTGAAAGGTTCTTTTAGTCTCATGTTATGTTTGATAAAAGATTATATTATATTTTCATTTTTCACGATTATTAAGTTACAATGAATCTGATATGCATGACTCGCGTGAAAATGTGCATAAGAGTCATACTGATTGAAACCATAGTAATTTTTATTTATTGTTCGTTCTCGGTTTTAAATAGCTAATGTTTAGGTATTGATATTTTGGACTTTTTTGAAAAAGACCCGAGTCTAAATTTTTTTTATAAAAATATTGTCATTTTTAAAAAAAATTACAAAAATATATTTTAATTTGCAAGAATACTATTTTTTTTATTTTTTTTTGTAAAATACGGTTTTTGGCAACTGCAATCAACTCAATGCAACATTTGACGAGTTTCTGCAACTACATGCAACCTCATATGCAACCAAAGAATCTTCATTCAACTAGTTGCATATCTGCTTGATTTTGGTTGATAATTTCTCTAATAATATCTTTTAGTGTGCGGAGACATATATAGGAATAAACTAATAAAACTAGTGTGAATAAGTTTATAGTAACAAACTTGTGTATGTGAGAGATATGTGTACAAGTTGTGTTGTATGTGTGTATGAAGGCAGGGTGGTGTGCTGGTGTGTGTGGAAGCAAGAAACAATGTAAGAGAAAGTCTAAACTCTTGTATTGCTTATAGAAGTTTATCTATTTACATAACAGAGAAATGAATTTATTGATAAAACTACAGTGCCGCTACAGTGCCGAACTTGGGGACCAAGTTTGGCTGAGGTCGGCATGACTAGGAGGGTTGATGTGATGGCCATGATGTAATAATTTTAACACCCCTCGTCAAATTGAAGATAGCTTATAAACCAACTTTAATTTGGAAAAATAATGACGAAAACTTCCGGGAGAATGAGATTTCGTAAAAATGTTTGCGGCATTGTTTGCACTAGGGACACTACGAAGATTAACCGTGCCTTTTGTAACTTGTTGACGTGTGAAATGACAATCAATCTCTATATGTTTAGTTCTCTCATGAAAAACATCATTGTGAGCAATGTCCATGGCACTTTTACTATCGCAATCGAGAGGAGTGGCTGGGAATGTGTTACACTCATATCTTCAAGTAACCATCGTAGCCAAATCAACTCTTGTGTTGTATCTGCAAGAGCTCGATATTCTGACTCTGCACTTAATTTGGAGGCAAGTAATTGTTTCTTACTTCGCCAAGAAATGAGGGAGTCACCAAGAAAGAAACAGAATCCTGTAGTAGAACATCTGGTAGTAGGATTACCACCCCAATCAGCATCAGAGTATCCATGTTACTCAAGGGAAGAGTTGTATAGAAAATATAGTCCGTGAAATATTGTTCCTTTGACATAACGAAGTATGTGAAGAACATTTGTATAATGAGGAGTACGGGGCGCTGCCATGAATTGACTTACAATGTGTACAACATGAGCAATATCTGGGCGAGTGACAGTGAGATAAATTAAACTCCCAACCAATTGGCGATACAATGTAGGATTTTGAAGCAATTCGTCATCATGAGGATTGAGTTTTGCCTCGTATTCCAGAGGTGTAGATGCAATTTTGGTGTCACTGATTCCGGATTTTAACAAAAGATTAGATGCATACTTGACTTGAGAAAGAGTGTAGCCAGTAGGGACCGAAGAGACTTCAAGACCTAAGAAGTAGCTTAATGAACCAAGATCTTTCATTTCAAATTATTGACTGAGAAATTGTTTGAGTTCAGAAATACCAATAATATCATCTCTAGTAATGGTCATATCATCCATATATAGAAGAAGTAAAACAATTCCTCGTTCAGATCGTCGAATAAACAGAGCATGATCATATGGACTGGAGGAGAATCCTAGTTGTTGAACCACTTTGCTAAATTTTTCAAAACATGCTCGTGGTGCTTGTTTAAGATCATAAAGAGCCTTGTTAAGCTTGAACACTTGATCTGGAGAATGGGAGAAACCTGAAGGATGTTTGAGGTAAACTTCCTCATGAAGGTCTCTATTTAAGAAAGCATTCTTGACATCCATTTGCCACATATCCCAATACTTTGATGCTCTAACTGCAAGTAAACTTCGAACAAATGTGAGTCGAGCAACAGATGTGTAAAACCTCTAGCAACGAGACGAGCTTTATATCGATCAATAGAGCCATCAGATTTTGTCTTGATTTTATAAATCCAGCGACAACTCATTGTTGTTTTTCTGGAGGCAAAGTAACCAGATCCCAGGTATGAGTTTTCTCTAATGTTTGGAGTTCGTCTGTCATTGCTTATGGCCAAAGAGGGTTAACACTGGCCTCTATATATGTTTGAGGCTCATGTAACGATTGTATAACAGAATAAACATGATAATCAGTAAGTCGAACAGGAGGTTGTCTTACCCGTGTAGAACGGTGAATAGGCTCAGCATCCAGGTGATGGCGGAATAAGAGGATCAGCATCAGAATCCTCAGACTGAACTTATGTTGGAGGAACAGTAGCAGTTGAGGATGGTTGTATGAGCTGGTTTGGAGAATATGTTGGAATTATTTCAGAAGATGTCGACGAGTCTACATATTCATCACTAGGACATAGATCAACAAAAAGATCTGTAAAGTGAGAAATGCTAGTAGAGGAATCGACTTTGAAATCTGACATAGACGAGAACATTTTGTGTTCCTAGAATGTCACATTTCGAGTGACTCGTAGTCGTTGAGAGATAGGATCCCAACAACGGAATCTTTTTTGACCACTACCATAACCAATAAAACAACAGAGACGAGCACGGGGTTCTAGTTTTGTTCTTTCATGTGGAGGGAGAAAAACAAAACATGCAGAACGAAAAACCTTAAGAGTATCATATAAAGGTGGTTCTTCGTATAATTTTTCATAAAGAGACACGTTATCTATTATCGGAGAAGGAATTATGTTTATTGTATGAACAACAGTCAATGCAGCTTCCCCCCAAAAGAATTCCGGACAGGAAGAAGAAATGAGAAGGGCTCGAATTGTATCAAGAATGTGTCTATATTTGTGTTTGGCACGACCATTTTGTTGTGATGTGTATGGTCAAGAACTTTGTGCAAGAGTACCATATGATGTCAAAAATTTTGTAAGTTCTGATTCTTTATATTCTTTGGCATTGTCGGCACGAAATTTTTTAATTTTCTTGTTGAATTGAGTTTCAATCATAGAGGCAAAATTCTTATATGTTTCTCCTAATTCAGACCGATTTTTCAAAATATATATCCAAGTATATCGGTAGAAATCATCAACAAATATCACATAATATCTAGACCCCCGTAGTTGGAGTTGGAGAGGGACCCCATATATCAGAATGTATAAGATCAAAAGTGGTTGATGATGAATGGAAGTACATGTTGTTTTGCTAGTTTACACGACACACAATCGATAGTGTCGGAATTGACACTACCTAGATGACCACTAGAAACTAGAGTACGTAAACGAGAAGATGAAGGATGTCCTAACCGAGAATGTCAGATGCTAGTTGTAGATGAAACAGATCCAACTAGATTATTGGAAGAAGATATTGATGTAGGAAGATGAAGGGAAGTGAGCTCAAAGAACCTTCCGCATCTACGTCATGTCCCAAGAGTTTGTCATGTTTGAGGATCATATACACAACAACCAGAAGGGGTAAAGACAATGTTAAATCCGAGATCACACAATTGGCCAATGGAAACAAGATTAAGTGAAAAACACCAAACTTAAGCAACACAGACATAGACACCGAACTGACATCTTGACCACATAACAATATAAAAGATCTTAAATAATAATCTAATCATTCAGCACAAAAGATCTTTTCATAGAAACCAAACTGACATCCTGACCAAATTGAAACCAATCAGAGAAACATCACAACTCAGATAGATACAAGCTCCTTGACTCGCCTGGCTCGTCGAATCGACTCACTGAGTTGGTCCGAGTTGGGCGAGCTTGAGAGAGACCACCATGATGAGCTTCTTCTTTACGTGGACAGCTTATAATCGCCATGAATCGCCATTATTGAGCATGGAGGCCATGCAATCGTCGCGGGAGATGAGTCGAATCGAGTTAAACGTCGATTTGATGAATTGAGGCTTAAGATTCTGAATACAATATATATATGGATTAAAACGTAACTGGATTAAACAAAGATCAACATCTGGGTTTGAGGAACTCAATTGATTTGAGTATGAATCGAGATGGATTGAAGAGGAAAACACGATTATGGATTCAACTTCCATAGAAAAATAACAATTTGCTCTGAATTTGATAGAAGAATTTTGAAGAGTTTGATCGGAGAATTTGATTGATCACAAAAAACATAAGTTCCTCGTATTATAATTCAAATATAATATTATATTAATAAAAAGACACAATTATAGGGTGGTGGCCCTAAATGTCAATTTGAGGCGAAAAAATGTTCTAAAATATCACTTTTGAAAATTATGGCTCGAAATGTCACTTTAAGACGGTACATCATGTAGTGTTCAGGCAAAAAGCCCAAAACCCCGCATTGGCACTTTACTTTTTTTTTTATAATTTGCAAAATGTTATATAACGTAGAGTTTTGGTTCCAAGCGCTACATCATGTAGCGTTTTGGTCCCAAAACTCTACTTTATCTAGCGTTTTACACTTTTAATTTTTTTAAAAAATATATATATACTTTTAACCTCAAATAAAAAAATTGTTAATTCTTAAAATACTAAAAAAATATTTAAATTATTTCTAAAACCCGAAAAGGGGATTGGTGAATCCTAAAATGTTAAAAAAATTTAAATTAAGTTACACTTTTAAATTTAAAATTTATATTTTTGGTTGTTAGGGTTTAGAACGCTAAATCGGTGTAATCTTTATCAATTTCTTTTTTAATATTTCTAAAACCTAAAGGGGATTGATGAAACATAAATGTTAAAAATTGTTAAATTGTGGTATAATCTTAAATTTTAAAAAAATAAAATAAAAACGAGATATCGAAAACGTAACATTAAGTGATGTTTCCGGGCCCTTAAACAATACAACAAGAGAAGCTAAAAATAAGAAAGAAAAAAAATAAAATAACACAAAACGTTACATGAAATCACGTTGTCATATTAAAAAGTAAAAAAAAAAAAATAAACAACACGCTACATCGTGTAGCGTTTTGGGTGGTTTGTCAAACGCTACACGATGTAACGTGGTGAATTGACAATTTGGGTCATAATTTTCAAAAGTGATATTTTAAACCATTTTACACCCCAAAGTGACATTTTGGTTCATTTCTCCAATTATAGGGCATATTATTGGAGTTTATAAACAAATTTGTTTTGAATCATTAGAACATTATATTTATAATAAAGATGCACAAAAAGTTCGAATCTGAAAAACCCGTCCGATCTGATGCGAAAAAAAATCTGGTAAAAATCTCATCTGAAAAAGGCCCGACCCAGTCCGATCCGGCCCACGGGCATTAACGGTCCACATATTTTTCGTATAAATCGGGTACGGCCCAATCCGGTAAAAACCTGGATTTAAGTCCAATACGAACAAAAGCCCGGTCCGATCAGGATAAAAACCCGCCTCGGGCCGATCCGATCCGTTAAACGCCCGAATTTTATGTTCATTTTTTAATAAATACTAGTTTATAGCCCGTGCTACACACACGGGGATCTCAAAAATTATTTAATAAAATAAATAAATAAATTTATAATTCAAATTGAATAATATGATTATGAAAGATTAAATTATCTATATAATAAGTGTATTGCATCTACATATTATGATAAATTTATTTAAGAATTACTTTCGTTACATATGTTATTTTTATGTTATATATTTTTATGAGATTTTTTCTATAAATAGATCTATTAAAATTTAAACATTACTTCAAATTTGTATTAAAAACTTACCATAACTAACACAATTCATATTTAAAATTGTATTGCAAAGTTTCTATAATTAAAATGAGTCATAATAAGTACATGGATCATGGATCTTTTATAAACTTAATATGGATACCAAACCTAAAAATGGATAGTCCACTGGGTCAAATTAAAGTTAAAAATCATATCCGAACCAAAATATGGATACCAAACCTTAGGAAAGGGTTATCCAGCAATTTATAATATATAGATATGAATAGAACATTGAAAAAATTATATCTTATCCAAATTTATTTTATAATTGAGTATAATTTCGAATAAAAGTCCAAAATTTATAATAAACTCTTTAGAAATTTGATATTACAAGTCCATACTATTATATTAAAAACGCAACATTAAAAGTTTGGTTATTGGTCTTTGATCACTCAATCTAAAGCCGTCAGATCAAATTGATGAGAAACGTTAGATATAATTTTAAAAATTATTATTCAAGTGATATAAGATCGAATTATACAAGCAACATATTATTAAAATTATATTTATAATATATAATGATAAAAATAATTGTGCATCGCACGAGTTATATACTAGTGAACACCTTTTTGTTAATATTAAGATCGAATTGTCGAGATATAAATTTAAAATTTTATACTATTCTAAGATAATATGAATAATTTATTTTAAATTCTAATCAAGAGTATATACCTATAAATAAAAGTTTAAACTTGCAAATACATTTCAAAAAAAATACGAAGATCATATATTATTACAAAAAAAATATATATGAAAATTTTTGGCGGCCCGACCCAATCCGTAGGCTTAAACGGGTCTAGTTATTTTGAACAAAATCAGGCTTAACCCGATTTAAAGAAAATCTCGCCCGACTCGATTCCAAAAAATTCGAATTTTGCAAAATCTGACACGAATTCGACTAAATCCAATTTTTAAGCATCTCTAATTTATAAGGTATCTGGTAGGATATTATTAAACTCGCTCCCGCTGTACCCTGGACTTACTCCGATCAGTGTCCTTATAAGTTATAATTGATAAAAGAAGACCTCATCACCCTCAAAATAATACACAGGAAGAACATTGTATAATTATTAGGTGATAAGTAAAACAAAATACAAATAAAATTTCCCCCGACACAAATAAAATTATATTACATCCGAATTGAAAATGACACCAAGGCATAGAAAGCCCCCCAAAATCTGAATATGTGGTCATAATCAACCGCCAAAAGATTGATTCGATTTCTACTAAACCAGCATTCAATTTTATTTTATCTTTTCAAAAATTAAGAAAAAAATCTTCTGTCATCTTCTTCTTCATCAAAAAAATCTTACAACGAACACACTGACACACATTGATCTCATCACAGTAACTCTCTCTCTCTCTCTCTCTCTCTCTCTCTCTCTCTCTCTCTCTCTCGCTCTCTCTCTCTCTCTCTCTCGCTCTCTCGCTCTCTCTCTCTCCCACTCTCTCTCTCTCCCTCTCTCTCTCGCCCCCTCTCCCTCTCTCTCTCTCTCTTAATGAATGCACCTACTATTTCACTCCAGTTCAACTCAAACCGCTCAACCTTCATATCCACTCAACCAATCCTCACCTCCACACTACTCAACAGCAAGTCCAGAAGCTTCAGTTTCGGATGCTACGTATCGAAAAGCATCGATACATGGACAGGTTTAAGCAATGATCATTCATCATACAATGAAAGTTGCAGTAAAACTAAAAATAACTGGTTCAGTAGTGGAAACAGAGAAGAGGAAGAGCAGTGGAGAAAAAGGAAAGTAGAGTGTGAAGTTGAAGTTATATCGTGGCGAGAACGAAGAATTCGAGCTGAGACAAGTGTTAATGCTGATATTCATGCTGTCTGGCGTGCTCTTACTGATTATGAACGTCTTGCTGATTTTATTCCCAATCTTGTTTCCAGGTTAATAACATAATTTCATTTTAATCGAGCGTTGAACAGTATAAGATCATGTTATGACCTTCCTCTGCCACCGTAAGGTTTTAGATGTGCTGGTTATTTAATAGAAGGATTATGTTTGTGTTTGTTATGACCTTCCTCTGTCACTGTAAGGTTTTAGATGTGCTGGTTATTTAATAGAAGGATTATGTTTGTGTTTGTTATGACCTTACTCTGCCACTTTAAGGTTTTAGATGTGCTGGAACTTAATAAAACGTTTATGTTTGTGTTTGTTTCTGTTGTTAATTTCGTGACGTTTTAATGCTTACTAAAATTAGACAAAATTGAACTTGTAAGAGTAAATTTCAGTGAAGAAGTCAGTTCGAATCATATTTGGATTAACTGAGTGGTGTTTGTGTTCTATGTGGATTTTATAGGCATAATTGTGTAGATAATTGAATTCTTGTCAATACTTAAGTAGGATTCGAATAAAGTATCTAATAATGTTTTTTTTCTCGCTAATTAATAACACACGCACACGCCAGTGATCAAACTTCTGACCTCCCGCAAGGGGTATGTGTTGGACAAAATTACAAAGTATGGCCTCAAATACTACTGCCTTGGCAATAGATTTATACTCATGGATTGTTGAAGCATTCTATTAATTTGATTGATTGGAAATCTTAAATCTGGTACAGAGTTGAATTTTCTGCTTTAGATGTGAATGTACAAGGCATATATGATATATGTAGTAGATATTACAACTGGCAAGTGACTGAAGAAAATAATATTTGGCTTTCAGTGGACTGATACCTTGCCCACATCCTGGACGGATATGGTTGGAGCAACGAGGTCTGCAACGGGCTCTGTATTGGCATATAGAAGCTCGTGTTGTGCTTGATCTGCAAGAGTTTCCAAACTCAGTAAGTTTTTCAAGGTGATACTAGTGAATACATAATCTGCAACAATATATGCATATTAGATAATTGAAGCAGCACCTTCATCAATTGCTGTGTCTCTGACTTTTAAACTTTACTGCATCGGTGCTACTGATTCTTGCATAAAAATATTGTCACCTCGAGGTTTCCTGCAGGATCTGAACTTAAGATAAACCATTGGACTATGTTAAATTGACTTAGCAGAACCAGCATATCATCCTTGAAATTATTCAGGATGGCAGTATTAATCTTTAGATTCTGGATATAGTACCCTGATCCCTGTTCCACATTGAAAAATATGATGTTTAACATGTACATAAGGCTTAAGTTCACTACAAAGTGCAGAAGCAGTTAAATTCGTTGCATTTAGGCACCTGCGACGCCACTGGACAAGGTGTCGTCTAGTCTAGGCAACACCACAAATGCTATCCTTTAGAAGGCTACAAGTCTGTAATTGTTTTTCTATCATAGTTTGATGTGTTTTAGGGACTTTATCTATCTAGGACCCTGAAGTGAACCTGACATATATCGGTTTTATTTAATCTGGTATTTCTCTGAAAATTAACCACTTCATAACTTAAGTTGTTACCTACACACATCTTGTTTCAACTCAGTTTATAACTGTAGAACCTATGATAATTTAGGCGACTGAGCGTGAACTGCAATTTTCAATGGTTGATGGAGATTTTAAGAAATTTGAAGGCAAATGGCGCGTGAAATCTGTCAGAAGGTACAATCCGTTCTTTCTTCTTTTCCTCGCTAATTACTGTCCATTCTATTTATTTATTTTTGATAAATAATCACCGTCTTTTCTTTACTTCCACTGAAACGTCCAGGCTGAAAATGTCATTCTTCACATAATTGTACTACTTATAAATCACCTCACCTTCAAAGCCTGAGATAATCATATGAAGCACACCCAAATGAAAGACCAATGAAGACCATAGATATCTAGGAATGCAAAGAAACCCTTTGCGTTTACTTGGCAAGTTCTGGTAAAAAATACTCTTGTGGAATAGTCAATTATGTCATTCATTGAGTGAAACATCTTCACCTGAAACTTTAGTTTCCGTTTTCTGAATTCTAGTGACTACTGTTTTTGTAGGTCTTCAACGACAACATTGTCGTATGAGGTTAATGTGATACCAAAGTACAATTTCCCAGCCATATTAGTGGAGAGAATAATCAGTTCAGACCTTCCTGTCAATCTTCAAGCCTTGGCTTGGAGAGCTGAGAACTTTGAGAACCAGCAGGAACCAATTACAGAAAGCATCGTTAAAATATTAGCTCCCCTTAAACATTTAATTTTGGACACTAATGGTGCTACAGCTGCGGAGAAAAAAGAATCTCCTGAAGAAAAAGAGATTTATCCTACATCAAACTTTGGCCCTTTGCCCCCCTCATCTATTGAGCTGAACAGTAACTGGGGAGTATTTGGGAAATTTTGCAAACAAGAAAGGCCTGTAGTGGATGAAGTCCATCTTCGCAGATTTGACGAACTATTGGTAACTGATCATCTCTAGGCTTTTCTACCCTGTTTGCTTCTGTACATTTTCATTCTTTGTTCTGCATAAATTAATGGTTTTGTGCTGAAGGAAAATGGAGGCGTTCATCGGTGTGTTGTTGCTAGCATAACTGTGAAAGCTCCTGTTCGTGATGTCTGGAATGTTTTGACTGCTTATGAGAGCCTTCCCGAGTAAGTATGTAATCTTATATGATGAACTATCCCAAGTACTAGAAGCATAACTTGTTCAAATACATTCACTGAAATGTCAGAGCTTTCTTTGTTCATGCTAGTACCATTATTGTTGTAGTAATATCTAACCTTGTTCAGTTTTATGGCTATTCTTCATAAGAATGAGCTATGTAATCATATGAAAATGTCCTTATTAATACTTTTCTGGAATGCCAATAATTTTATTGCACTTGTTCTTGCAGGATAGTCCCAAATTTAGCTATAAGTAAAATTTTATCACGAGAAAACAACAAAGTACGCATACTTCAGGTATATATTCTAACCTAGATTAACAGAAGACTTGTGGGTTGTAAATTTCTCACTTACAAGGTATTTTGTTTGTTTAATTGTCCAGGAAGGATGCAAAGGTCTGTTGTATATGGTGCTCCATGCACGAGTAATCTTAGATTTATGTGAAAAACTCGAACATGAGATCAGCTTTGAGCAGGTTGAAGGGGACTTCGACTCGTTTAAAGGAAAATGGTTACTAGAGCAACTTGGTAATCAGCACACACTGCTGAAGTACAGTGTGGAGTCAAAAATGCACAAAAATGCCTTCCTCTCTGAAGCTATAATGGAAGAGGTTAGCCAAGGCTTGGTTATATACCAGCTCCATCTTTACATTTTTGGCCTTTCTAATTAGAGTTATTCCAAAATTAGGTTATATACGAAGATCTTCCATCAAATTTATGTGCAATTCGAGATTATACAGAGAACAGAGTAGCAGACAACTCTTTTGAATCATGTGACCACCTGGTTCACACGGAGGAGAATGCCTCGTCACCTGACAATGGAAGGAGTGATGATAACTCTATATCAGACGAAAAATCTTCTGATAATGACAGGCAACATTCTTCAAGACAGAGGCCAAGGGTACCAGGCTTACAGAGGGACGTCGAAGTTCTTAAATCTGAGTTGCTAGCGTTCATATCAGAACATGGGCAGGATGGTTTTATGCCTATGAGAAAGCAACTTCGGAAGTATGGGAGGGTTGACATTGAGAAGGCTATCACCCGAATGGGTGGATTCAGAAGAATCGCCTCTTTGATGGATCTTTCCCTGTCTTACAAGCAACGCAAACCAAAAGGTTACTGGGACAACCTAGAGAACTTGGAAGAAGAGGTATAAGTTCTTTTATGTATTCATTTACGAAGATAACCTTGAATGAACACTATCGTTGAAGGAAGTCATTCTGCTATATCGATTTTGTCTGCTGATATTAGGTCACTGCTTTAATTTTACAGATTAATCGGTTCCAGAAGAGCTGGGGAATGGATCTATCCTTCATGCCCAGTAGAAAATCTTTTGAGCGTGCAGGTATAGACTACTGTGGAGGAAGAGTTTCTTTCGCCTTCTATACAATAACTATTGTCTGCTTATACAGTTTGTGTGCATCAATTTTGTGTTATAGGTCGTTATGACATTGCTCGTGCCTTGGAGAAATGGGGAGGCCTTCATGAAGTTTCGCGTCTTCTATCACTGAAGGTACGACACCCTAACAGACAGGCACGCCTTGGTAAAGATAAGAAATCTGATAATATAGCATATAGTATTGTAAATGGTGACCAGAAGGCATCATCTAAACTCCATGTATCTCAAGATACAGAGAAATGGCTCATGAAAGTAAAGGATCTGGATATAAATTGGGTGGAATAAATGTACATAGTTATTATTTTTAGTGAATTTTACTAATTTATAGTGTCCAAAAGCTGGTCATCTGATGATTTTATGTGTGAGGTGATGTAATGTTTATTGGACTGAGACTTCAGATGGTCAATTTGATCTCGAGTGAATGGAGTTGAAGAAATGGTAGTCGATCTCAACCTTTTTTCGATTCTAAAATCACACTAAGCTGCGAAAATTCTTGAACCAGAACTTACCTAGAGTGTTAACTCACAATCGAAGAAAGATTATGAATCTGTAAATATTATTACTTCGTTGTTCGATACAGTTTATCCTGCTACAAATTAGGCAGATAACCCTGGACACTTATTCACACACAACTACTAAACTAGCTTATGAATCTACCAGATATTTGCATATTTTGATACGGAACTACTACAGAACTAGCTTATGAACCTACCAGATATTTGCATATTTAGCAACATTTTCTACCAACTAAAAGGGCATTGACCTCCAAAGTATATGCAGTAACCTTGCCTTAACAAATCGATCTGCTATTCTGGAGATACTGTCTTGATTTAATATCGGCCTGCATTAGATGGTAAATAGAGTAACAAAATGTCAAATTAAAGTATATGAAAATAAGCAAACACATAAGAGAAGTGAATAATCTGCAAAACAAATATGACCATGCCGTAGAAAATTACATTATCTATTCAATAAAACAGCCCTCAGTTTTCAGATTTTGTAGATTACAAGGATAACATTTGTTTAGGTTTTACCACAGAATATAGATTACCTATGTGAGTATTAATGACATGACATTAAATGAGAAATGAACAGTTTGTTTCGCTTTTATATATTATTCGGTTGGTACTGCAGCATTAAGAGCATCGGATCACGAGCCTATTAAATCCATCTCATGATTGCACAAATGCACAAATTGATAAGAGCATGCAAGCTCATGAAGATGCAGTAGAACTTGAAACATGTCTCGTGCAACTATTGAAGGAGAATAACAATAATCACATTAAAATTGTTTTTTACGGGAAAAAAGAAAAGAAATAATCAAATGGTCCTCGACTATTATGTTGCTTTCTAAAGCGTTGGGGAGAGGTACATTTTTAAGGAAGTAATAGAGTGATTGTACAAGATACATACTTGTTTATAGGTCTTAAATTTAGTACTCCATACCTGTCGGATGGTCTCAGGAACACGGTATTTGCAGCTGACTTTAACTATTTCAATGGCAACAGCAAGTGATATACGATGACCAATTGAGACATATATAGGTTTAGAGGATCCCCTGGTTGACAACAATGCCTGCATGATATCGAATCTTATAATATCATTATATCAGAGAACAATATAACAGTACATACTCAAGAATTATCCAGTAATCGCTCCTGGAAATGCAATGATTCTAAAGATATACTATGTAATATCGAATTTGCCAGTTTTCAGTATTAAAATATTTGTAGACTGTGGTGCACTTATTGTGGTTATATACTAATGAATGTACAGTATGAATTTTTAGCATTGTAAATTAAGTAGCAATGTCACTATACTATTTAAATAAAAATCATATATATTGACTTGAGATAGGTTCTTACTGCTCCCAGTGTTTGCCCGGAGTCTCCGATTAAAGGAATTATATCTTGACTTGAGTTTCCATCCATCTCAAAACGCTCTCTCACCGTAGATTTAGAAAGACCATCCACATGATGCAACTGAAAAAAATCACCCAAATAAATATACTGTTTTTTTGTCAGGCAATTAAATTTATTGTTAGACTAAGTTACTAACTAAAATCAAAAAGATTCTTTGTACACCTATACATAGCTTAGGCACGAGGTAAGGGGCAGAGACATGTCCTCATACAGTACAAAATGAACATATACTATTCTAAAACTTAGATAGTTTCAAAATGCAAAATTTGGCACAATCCAAAAAGTTTAGTACTTAAAATAATCTGCTTACAAATTAATAAGTCACGATTATTTTGGCAAGTATGAGTCGATTGAAATTCGGCCCATTTTATTTATAATTTAAACCCTAAACTTAACGAAAGGATAAATTCTAATAAGAAAAAACTAGTCAAATTCTTATCTACTTGCCTATACTATCAACTAGCAGTATGGAATAAAGGAAACACCTCTTTTATTACTCTACTATGGTACTACCATACTCTAGAAAATTCCTAATAATCGAACACAACTGAACTTCATGATAGATCACAATTTAACACAATATCGTAATTCCTTGTTCGCATCACTTACCGACTTTCCTATCCCAATGGTTGGAATATTGGCCAAGACACCAAGATGACAAGCCAACCCGAATCCTACATCATCAATATTAAGCTTTTAGACCACTTTTAAGTTAGCATGCATATGCAACATATATAATTTGTGTGCATGCGCTGCGGGCATATGTGGCGACAAGTAATATAAGTTAAACACTATGTCAGCCAGAAGGGACACAAATTCCAACCATCTGATAAACAATATATGTTTCAAAAAAAGGTGGAGATTTAGGCAGAAACTCTGTGCAGAAGATATTAACAGGAAAAGGTGAAAATTGCCATTTCTATTTTAGTCTTTTAGATCAGAAGAACATGATAAATGGAAGCCACTCATCCCATATAAGAATTCAACTTAAGCCACTGAAACTTTAGTCCAGAACATATGTTTGGATGTTCAAATAAAAACAATGATCAAACCATCTTAATGGAAATTAAAGCACAAGCTCCAGGATGTTTTTTTTTCAGCCAAAAGAATGGGGGAATATACAACAAAGAAAAATTAACGTATCAAACACAAAAACAGATACTTCAATATATTGGGCCGACTCAGTGGATATTGAGACAACTTTATAAAGATGGAAAGACTTGCCTTGGGGATGGAGTATTCCATTGCCATCAACCATTAATAACTGCAGAATTTCACGATAAATTTCGTGTTAAGTTCATTAAAAATTGCTTGGGGAATATAGCAGTGTGAGTTACGAAACAACAAAAACTTTCAAATGTAGGTTAATTGCCTATAGCAGAAGGTTTAAAAATAGCAGTTCACACTTTTTCATAATTATATATAATTTAAATATAAGATTTCAGCATTCTCAATTTGAAGCATTGTACCTATGTAAGCTAATCAACTTGAAAATACAACACAAGAGATCATTAGGCAAAGCCTCGTAAAGACAACTACTACCTGGGGATATAAAGGATGTGAACAAGCTTTCATCTTATCCAAAAGCTCTAACAGGACAGGAGCCTAAGTCAAAGATACACAGTAAAAATGTTCATAAAACAATCCAAAGAACAATTACAATTTATAAACACTTATCAAATAAAGCTTTTACCAGACATCACAATTCTTTATACATGTACATTAAGATCCAACATAGGAATTTACATGTGATGTGGTATATATTGGGTAATAAGAAATTGCACGACATATTATGAAAAAAAAGGGAACATTTCTCTTCATTCAGGTTTGCATAAGAAAAGTCTTATCTCTGTGCAGAAAAAAACGTAACTTCTGACTAAACATTTAAGAAATTTACATCCCTCATTTAATTCCCATAAAGCATTGACATTTACCAGTAACCCGAGTTCAGAAACTAACTCTTATTAAATCTAAACCATCAAAACAATATTCGTAGGATTAACCAGTAACAATAAACAAGTCATAAAACACACACGTCTCTAAAAGCAAGAACACTAATGTGGATCAGAATATCAGATCCTCTATCTTTGATCCAACAAAACAAATTTCAGTTTACAGTAAGCATTCTCTAATTTCCATCCCACATTTAGTTCCCAGTAAAACCCGAGTTCAAAAACTAAGCCTAATTAATGCAAACCATCAAAACAATATCCAAAAGATTAACCAGTAACAACAAACAAGTCGATAAAACACACACCTCCCTAAAAGCAAGAAATCCAGGAACATAAGGAACACTGAGCCTAACAACACAAGAATCTTGATAAACAATTTCGAGACTTTTAAGCTCCAGCACCACAAGAGTAGCACAAGCAACAGAAGGGTCTCCTCTCGAGAAGCTCAAATCAACACCACCTATATATTTCAACACTTCACAACTCTCTGCTCCTTCATCACCTCCTTTAATTCTTGTAGGCACTTTCCATGTAAAATCATCTTCAGTTACCAACTTTTTCTTCAACTTACTTTGAACCCTGAAATCAATACACCCAATATAACTAAAGGGATAATTATGAAGTTGACCACTACATAGTTAGCAAAATTTCAAATTTACCATTCACAACTTCGGGATCTCAAATTGGCCAATATTAAGTCGGCCAAGTCTCAAATTGGCCACTTTTAAGTCGCTGATAAGCTAGCAACATCTCAAATTTACCATTCACGGCTTAGAGACCTCACATTGAGTCGGTGAAATCTCAAATTGGCCACTTTTAAGTCTGTGATAAGCTAACATCTCAAATTTACCATTCACAACTTCGGGATCTCAAATTGGCCAATATTAAGTCGGTCAAATTAAATTGGCCACTTTTGAGTCGCTGATAAGCTAACGTCTCAAATTTACCATTCACGGCTTAGGGATCTAAAATTAGGTCGGTGAAATCTCAAATTGGCCACTGTGATAAGCTAACATCTCAAATTTACCGTTCACAACTTCGCGATCTCAAATTAGCCACTACCAACTCGGTGAAGTCTCAAAATGGCCGCTTTTAAGTCAATGATAAGCTAACAACATCTCAAATTTACCACCCGCCAATTTAAGACCCCGAATTAATCCTGGTAAAGTTTACATTTTGCTAGTTATATACCCGCTAATTTGATACTTAACCCTGTATCTAACAAATACCCATTCGGATATATCTAATTCTGGTTAACAATAACTGGGGCTTGAGCTTGTGTACGTGAGTATTTAAATTTCTGTATACGTGATCATGTCAAAAAAAGAAAAGACCCCACAAACAAAATTACCATAAAACATGATTTAAAAAATAAATAAATGAAATTTAATATGAAATTTGAGGAAATAAATGAGGATTAAGAACATACTGAATCCAATTATTGAGTAATTGAGGAGTGGTGGAATTCATGGAACAATCGCCTTGGAACATATTTTAATGTGTGTGTGTGTATTTGTACATGAACATAGATGTATTTAAAATGAAATAAAATTGAAGAAATTGATTTCAAAATGAACCGGGTCAAGAATGAAGAAACATAACCGCTAAAGTTTAGTTTAAGAACACACCCGCCAGATCTTGTTTATTGTTATTTTTAGATATATTTAATAATCCCTTGTCGCCTTACAAATGAGCATTTGTTCGTACGAGCACACAAAAGATATCATTTTCTTAATCATTTTGTTCAACTGTATATTCTTTTTTACTTGTCACATTTTCTTTTTTATATCAGTCAGATTGACTAATTTTTGAGCAAAAATTTAAAATTACTCTTATATTATTTAAAAAAGTTAAAATCATATTTTAAATTAGATTAAATATACTTTTCAATGATATTTTTTTGTTTAAATATTAAAATATTAATAAAATTCGGTCAAATTTGGGTAAATTTTACCGTATAAAAATCAAATATGACAATTAAAAAGGGACGGATGAAGTACATAATTTTTATGAATTATTATTAAAACTATTTAAAAATTTATAATTTTTTATAACTATTCTGGGAAAAAAAATTGCTCCCAAACAATATTTTTCTAAAAGAAATTTACTTATTATTTTTAGCCACTAATAAGTAATAATGGAGTAGTGTTATATTATATCCTCTGAACCTCCCAGCTCTATTTTATTATTCCATTATTATTTGTTTTAGAAAAACTTTTAAGTATTATTTTCTTTAGCCATAGACACTTAAAAAAGAAATGGTATATTAAGACCAAAATCCTCATTTTCATAGAGCTTAAAATTATGTTTGCTACACTTATTTCAGTTACTTGACGGTGATCTTAGATCCGAATTCGAGACCTCCCACACAAACGGGCACAAACAGTCATTTGGAGGTGGGCTTATTAACAAAATTGACAAAATTTTCTCAATTATAAGTAACTTACATTATCTTCTTAATACATGAAAATGAAACAAACGAGTCTGATAGGAATTGCTCTGTGAAATTACAAAAGCTATTCTGAAAATAACATTTACTCCCTCCGTCCCTAAAAACGTTTCCTCTTTGTATTGGACACGTTTGTCAATGTACAATTTTGATTATTAATATCTTTAATTTCGTATTACTATTAAATATAGAAATTTCATTGTATTAAAATATTCATAAATACAAATCCAACAAAATCACTCATGACTTTGCTTTAATTTATAGATTAGACATAAATTAGTAGTCAATCGCTTATTATAAACGGTACGAAAAGTCAAAATAGGAAAGAAATTTTGGGACGGAGGAAGTACTAGTCTAAAAATCTAAATAGATCCAGTGTATATCAGTAAATGTATTCATTGCATATATATGAACATTTAGTTTTTCTGTCCAACAATACAGGTATGACTCTAAATCTCTAAGATACTATCACATAAATAAGTACAATCATCCTGAGGAAAAAGACTCGAAAGTCAAACTAATGTTAATTTCGAACAAGATCTTCTGGTAAGTTTTGACATTGTTGTTTAACCCATTTGTCATAATCTTGAAGCAGCTGTTGCAGAAGAAGCGGAACAAGCCTGTCAACTAGAGCCTGCATCATTCTGCATGAAATCAAAGCTCGTTTAGATCGATAAACATTAGGAGCAAGAACTTGAGAATGTAAAAGAGCTTGTGTACAACCAACTACACACATATCAATTTATTAATACTTGCATGTAATTATTCCATTTTGTTGTGCGCTAAAGTTTCATGTAAAATGTGTAAAATTTTGATAGTCATGCCACGAAGATTTACAGGAATGGATATGAAAAACCCCCACCATGATAGTGTACTTGATTAAAAATTTAAATTTTAGCGACAAGAACAAAGAAAAGGCTAGATTTTATCTTGCCAACATTTATCTCGATGGATGAAACCGTGGCGATTGGGCAAGTTACTAGAGAAAATGTAGTAGTGTACTTACAAATTCCCAGGAGTCTCAACAGCAGATACAGGAAGTAAACTAAATGGTTTAGTGTAAATCTGCAAAAAAGATTTAAATTTGTAAAGAAAACAGTGCCAGCTCGAGAAGTTCATAAGATTAAGACTAAAATCTAAATTTCAAAGGCCCCCCCCCCCAATATTATTTGAAAGAAACATCAACATTCAGATAAGAATTTGTCCAGATTAAGAACTGAAAATAGTCTAAATTCTTCTCTGATTATATACTAGAAGTCTATAACTTTCAAATGTTTTTCATGCCATATCCGTACATGTACGATTTTCAACCCTCAACCATTTGTAACATAAGTTGGACATCATTCTCATATATTTTTTTATGAATAAAAGACCAGATGACTATTGATATAAAATGAGAACCTCTAGACTGAGATTCAGTCTCACATCAACATTCAGATAAGAATCAGAATCTCTAGTATCCCAAGTTATGGTGTTTGTCATTGATGCTGCAAAGGAATATAGAAGAAAGAATCAATGGAAATATTTATGAAATGCATCCGTAGTATAAACAAACTTTGAATGTCTTGCGTTATGCTCTGGTTCTAAACTAAAGTAAGTTAATCAAAGACAAGTACAGAAACTGCATGTTCCCGTGCTTAATTTTCAATAACTAGACTTGACTTTGGTAAAATAAACCTGAACAAGTGCAGGTGGAAAAAGTCTTTCTAAGGCGATTTAATATCACATTTATGATTTAGCATCCTAGATGGCTGCTCTATGTAACATTAATGATAACAAGTTACCTGAGAAATGTTCATTTTGCCGTTCCACAATTTCTGAACCCTCAAACTGCAAAGCATGTTTAGAGAATTGTTAGGAAATGAACTACTATTATCAAGACAGCAAGTGATGGCACAATTTCAGGGACCCATTTGCAACACTATAAACTTAACTCATGGATAATTTTTGTATTTGGAACATGAGAATTAAATCAAGTGAAGGCACAACATTATCTGCTTATATGAGATGCGCGACAGGTGCCTGTTTAAATTGTTATGACCTCACCATAAGCTCAGATGGACGTTAAAAATTGAGTAGATCGGATGTAATTGACTGATCTTCTATTTATGGAAGTTTCTATAAGTATTAAGAGTTCCTTGATCGTTAATAAAACCTGAGTACCAGCTTGTTTTGACCTGAGAAGGCAGGTACTAGCAGAAAATGGAAGTGAATGTTGCAAACAGGATTCTAGAGAGAAAGTAACAATGAGAAAGAATTTTATCATTATACCTACTTCTGTGCACCATAATAAAAACTACAGAGGAAGTGGTCGATGTTATCTCACCACGACCTACTCATGGATATACAATAAAGGGTTGTTTTATAGGTGAACCTTTCCAGCTTATTAGTCAATTTCATCAGCATATAGGAAAAGCCATCATCATTATAAATATTAATACTATAAAGATCCTAAAGCTTTACAAATAGATCTTCAATAGTTACCAGCGCCAAAATATATCTATCAAGTAAATAAAGAAGCGAACACACATGAGTATAAATTGATAGCTGTATGAAGTTGCACAGTATAAATTGCAATAAGATTGTTGGCACGGATAAAACTTACACCTTGTAACATCACCCATACGAGTTAAGATAATAAGAGAGCATCATTTGATTTAAGTTAAAGTTTTTTACAGGGAACTAAGTTGCATATATATGCCCCTGAAATTTAAGTGAATCAAGCTCAAACATTTCCCTGCTATATACAGCTTGAAGCAGATACAATAAGAAATAGTAACTCACCTTGCAAGACAGCATTTCTACCAGACAATTTTTGGTTGTTGGGGTAACTTGTAGATCTAACTCAGGTGCCACTTCAAAGTTCAGAAGCTGCAAACGTGGTAGAATACACCTGCAGGCAAAGCTACTCATTAAGCACTAAGCAATCAGTTTAGTTCCTACATCAAAACGTGAAATGTAAGTGAAACAGAATTTAAGCCAGTAATGCGATACAAAGAGGAAGTGATGTGAAGTCAACCTATACGTGTTAGAATCAATGGAATAATAACTTTGCAAGGCACTTGTATTTAACATTGATTCAATGCCAGATGGATGGCTTAGAAATTCCCTAATATGAAATGCATCCTTGGTATTACTTATATCATCATAGTTTGGAAGCTTTATTCTTTCTCTTTTCCGTGAAGATAAGTTAGCTCTCTTCACAGCATCCGATGACAACCGTGCTTTATATAATTGGACAACACCTCTACTCCTGAAAAGAAAATCTGGCAATGTAAGCAACACGAAATACCACATTCATCCAAAGAAACTACGAAAAATGCATCAGAAGTCTTTAAACAAATATATCGATTTCCAAATAGTACTCAAGTGAATTTTCACATGTACAATAGTTTCAAGCTTGCTCTTGGCCTGTGGGAGGATCATTTTATGGTTTACATGAATTCTTGAAATCTTGAAAATTACATCTAGTTTCTACTACAATTCTTTAAGACATGATCATTTTCGCTGTGTTCCAAAAACTTTTTTTGGGGAGAAAAGAAAAGAAATGTAAAGAATACATTTCTTCGGCTTGTTCCCGAACAATTTTTATGAAAGAAAGGAAAAGAATGCTGCAGATTTGGAAAGAAGTTTTCTTTATTTTTGTCTCCAAAATCTTCTTCCCATTTTTGGAAAGATTAGGAGAGAAAGAAAAATTAGTTATTTTCTATTCTTTTCTTTTCCACCCTAGATTCGGGAAAGCGATGAGATAGCTCTGGTCGTCACAGTTTCTGAGTTCTATTCTTGCACACATACTCATTACAAGGCATATAACCCTAATAATCATTCAAAAACAACAAAATCATATAAATAATCAAGAAAATCAAGAAAACCAAATTAATTAGATACCTGCAAGTAGAGCAGTTGGAAAATCCCAAAACTGAAGAAATGCAAATCCCAGCACTACTTACCCTCATCAGTCCTCACAACTTAGCTACTTCTGCAAAAGAACACAAGTGCATCTATCTCTCATATCCTAAGTACACTGTACACACACTGACACACACACACACAGATTTTAAGTACCATAGTACCAACTTGTCTACTTCTATATATAGAAAGAATGGCTAAAGATTTTGTTATCACAGAAATAAGGGAAAGCCCTTAACTCTCCAGCTCCTTGTGAACATAACCAACACAACAGAAGTGCTGGGTGGGCTCCAGCTTCCATCAGATATTTAGCACAGCCATTATCTTGTTTCATATTATTGGTCTCTCTCATTTTTCTTTTTCTTTTCATAAAAGATTTACTTTCACTTTAAATCCAGGAAACAGATTTAAAATTTAATATTAATATGTGAAGATATATTCTTCTCTTTTAGCAAAGATTTTTGTGTTTTTTATACAAATACCTGCATAAAATTTTTAAATATCATGCTCCGCAAAACAAAACTTTTTCTAATAATTATGTATTGGAGAGAAATTCGAATCTTGATATTATGAAATAAGATGCAGGATAGTGAGAAAGAATTTAAATAATAATTACACATCTTAAAATGTGCTTAGAACTAAAGAGAAATTCTCAAATAATGACTTAGAAGGGACATATTTAATAACTTTTTTGTAAATGAGATGAAACCCGCGTGTATTCATATACAGTTCAAATTATTATAAAAAAATGTCATATTATGAAAATGTCACACCACGTTATTTGGGATAAGTTTTGAAAACGAATTTGAATACGTAGCACTGCTCAAAACTAAAATATTCTTGAATCTTGAATAGTAAATGAAATTTGTAATGTTTGTAAAGTTTGTAGTTTTTTATTTGCCCTCAAAACATAAACTTTTTTCTATTATTTACAGTCAATTAAGGTATTAACTTTTATAGGAAAAAAAAAACTAAACAAAAACAAGAGCCGACACCCTTTTACTTTTCGATGGTTTGATTTATGAGCAAGTAGTCCACATTCTCTCCTGCCATTCTCAACTCTCTCTCTCTCCCTCCCTCTCTCCCTCCCTCCCTCTCTCTCTCTCTCTCTCTCTCTCCTTCTCTCTCTCTCTCTTTCTCCCCCTCTCCCTCTCTCTCCCTCTCTCTCTCTCTCCCCCTCTCCCTCTCTCTCTCTCCTTCCCTCTCTCTCTTATATATGGATCCATTAACAACAGAAGGAGCTGGAAATGCTGATGATGTAGAAAAAGCAAATGAAAACAGCACCAGAACACCTGCTCAATCTCTCCCAAATTTTGTGGGGAAGCATAGGATGACTGCTGCTATTTCTCTCCTTAATCAGCAGATTCAGTTTCTTCAGGTTCATCTTCATTCTTGTTCTAATACTATAATAGTATTAGTTTTTTGTCGAATAATTTTAATTTTTTTTCGAGTAATTCTAAGAATAAATGAAGTTGTGAAAGTTTTTTTACTGTAGTAATTCTTGAGTTGATTCTTATGGTGAAATGTTATTGGATGCAGGAAGAAATTGATCAACTTGACACATTTGGTGGATCATCTATTGTTTGCAAAGAGTATGTTTTCTATAATGCTTTTCGATAATTCAAGCTACATGTATGCTTATATGTCTTATAAATGAGTATTTGTTTTAACAAATCTCGGGATGAGCGAGAAACGAACCATGACCTGGGGAAAAACCTTTGTCACTAGCTATTACTTGACTTAACAATGTGCTTATTATGTTAATTGAAAATTTGAAAGATATGCATTTAAATATTCAAAGCTGCAGAAGAAATTGTTTCTTGCAGAATTAAGATGAACTGACGAATGATTGGTTCCGCGGTGTTGACTTAGTAATGCAGTTGTTATATTGAATAGATTCTGTCATCTGTTACTTAGCATAATTGTCCTTAAACTTATACTACGCCTTCTCTTCTTTTGTCGAAATATGAATTAATGATCTTTGGTTCCTCCTACTTGTTGTATACAGATTAATTGCAAGCGTTGAGTCCAACTCTGATGCCTTGCTTCCTGTGTAAGACAATTTAAATTATGTTAATTGATTATCTCGCCCTTTATCTGCTAGATATATATTTATGAATTGAGATATTTTACATTTGCATCGGGGTATATACCCCTAAAAATATTTGGCCTGCAGCCTTGTCGGACCTCAAAGGTGTATAGAATAATTTTGGCATTACGAGTAACATGGAACAGTCAAGAAAACTAGAGTAAGTGAGAATCTTTAATGCTGGTTGTGCTTCGGAAAGTAGAGTGTTTTAACTATAGCAGCAGCAACTGAACTACTGTGTTGATGAACTTCCTTACTTGATTTCTCCCCATTAGGTATGTCAACCCTTATAAAATCTGGTTCAAATACAGACCATATGAAAGAAAACTGTGCGAAATACTAACGTTAAACACCATATATAACTAAGGTTCAACATGATCGATGTGTTGAACCTTAGCATCTAGCTGTTGAACCTTAGTGGTTTTATACCTAAGTTCTGAAAAGGTGAACCCTAGATAGACTGTTGTCATTAAATACAAAACTTTAACCAAGTAGCTTAGATATTTTTTATAGCCAGACTTGAAATGGTGAATCCTAGATGCTCAATGCCGAACCATATTGGTTAGTGTTCTACACAGAACTATGACGAACCTTATTAACTATGTCAAAGGAAAGGCGGGTGTGTGAGTGTGTTTAACTAGCAAAAAAAACTATGCCGAACCTTAGTTACAAGTGGTGAACCTTTTGGTCCCTATTACCCTACGTAATCATTTGTAATCAAAGACAAATAATTTGTCAATCAAGTGTTAGAAAATATTGAAGCTTGCAATATCCCCCATAGGAAGAAAGTAGTGTGCAGCAGTAAGTCAGGAATTTGGCAAGTATATCCTTTAAACATAAGCAAGAAGCTCCGAATTCAGTTAATTCCATCCTTTAAAAATATAGTCCTAAAATAGATGTGTTTGCCTGTTTGGTTAAGTTGGAAGAGAGAAAGAGGAGATAACAAGCTGAAGAAGTGTTTGAATTGGGATGAACAGACAACGGCTGAATCAGAAGTAGAACGGAAGTCCATGGTTTGCACACACAGAAGAAATGAAGTGTGTTTAGTCTATAAAAAGCGAGAGTGGGTTGAAAATGTACGAATGAATCCCATTAGCTCTTACTTCATTGTGGATCGTAGAGATCAGGGAGCAAAACTAACAAATTTTTTGCTGTCAGAGATTTAATTTTTTTGTTGAAGCATTCATATATAAAAAAAAATCGAATTTAGAGTCTTCTTGGACGTGTCATGTATCACTGATTTACCGTCTATTATCTGATGCAGGACAAAAGGTCCAACAGAGGTTGCTTGGGAGAGGTGGTTCCAGAGAGCCCGGAGCTCTAAAAACCTCAAAAAGTGGATATGAAAATCGACTCTTATCACATTCTCGTATATAAATATATCGAAAATGACTAGAAATTCTGTAAGCAAGCATTCATATGCCTTAAATGTAGTTCCGGTCTGATTTTATGTGTTCCAGATCTTGATGTAGCAATGCTGTATAGCTTAAATTCTTAAGGATTGTTGTCTGTCTTAATTCACGTTTTCTCAAGAAATCTGTGTTGGATGTGAGGAAAAATCACATATTAATCTGTATCCTCGTCTGTTTCCCTGTTATTGTCGTCTTATAATTTCCAAAACTAAATTAGAGAATTTACCAAAAATATTAACTTTTCTAAGTTTTTTTGCGATTTTACAATTTTCTGATTTTTTTATTTTGCAAAAATACGAAATCAACCAAAAACAACCACATATACAATTAGTTAAATAAAGTTTTTTTGAGGCTACATGTAGTTGCAAAAATTCGTCAAAGGTTGCATGCAGTTGATTACAGGTGTCAAAAATTCGTATTTTTGCAAATTTTTTTGAAAAATAGTATTTTGCAAATTAAAAAGTATTTTTGCAAACTTTTTAAAATATGACAGTATTTTTGCAAAAATATTTTTAGACTTGGTTATTTTTCAAAAAATCCCAATAAATTATTTATTGCTGCTACTTCAGTTACTCCCTCAGTTCCATTTATTTTGACCATAATTCCATTTTCATATCAGAAAAGTACATTTAGTTTTTTTATTTTTTATAAAAGCAAATTAAATGTTAATATGTTAAAAATTGAGGTTAAGTTTGTTAACTTTCACTAGATTGCTAAATACGTGACTTGACTTTCCAACGGTGACAAATAAAATGGGACGGGTTCAATTAGTTCTACAAATCTACATTGCTATTTTTGTTCCTACTCTTTAATTTGAGGGCACAGACAAACATCTCAAAAGTTCGATATTTCTCTTCCTCTACTTTTTCAGTTTTCGATTTTTTACTAATTATGTGCATCAAAACCACATTTCGCAAGTGTTCACACTTTCCTCTACCTTAAAATAAAGGAAAGGGTGAACTAGCAAAATGGGTCTGTATCCGAAAAACAAAACCGAAATTTTTGAAACCGAGATCCGAATTATATAATCCGATAATTATCTTAAAACCGATTTAAACCGATCCGAAAAATACCCGAACCGAAAATTTTCCGAAAATTATCCAAAATACAAGATGGACTCGAACCGAATATGACCCGAAATAAGAAAAAAAAATATACTTTAAACAATTTTATATTTATGATAACATACTTATATAATCAGATTCTTTTGTAAAAATATATTATATTATATTAAAAATACTAAATTAAATAAAGAAGATATTTTTAAAATCTTAAAAATTGAAAAATAAATAAGTTATGATCCGAAAATATCTGAACTGAATTTAATCCGAACAGAATTTTTTCCGATCTTAATCCGAATTTTATCCGATTTTAATCCATATTAGACCCGAACCGAATCACATCCGATCCGAATGACCTTCAAATATATCATAATCCGAAATTAGAACCGATCCGAAACCAAACCGGTTATCCGAATTACCAGATCTCCTGAGGCTGTTACCACGAGCAAGAGTACTTTTGGTTACCCTTCTCATGCATCTATAAAAACTACAAACACGTCTTTTTGTCTATTAAATAAATTATCCTTTCAAGTTTAAAAAAAATGGGGAGATGCAACTAATTCTTCTTCACAATAAACCCTATTTCCCATTTTATGCATACTGGGATACATGTGGGCTATATTGTGAAGCCAATAGTCAAAAGTTATGAAAAAGGCTACAATAGAAACCCCCCTAAATGACTTCGAACATGGACAAATCACCTTGCCCTCAATACCAGAAAAATGGCACATCAAAAGGCAGAATCGATATATTTGTCAAGAAAAGATGATTACAGGTTCACAATCATAAGATGAGAACACTAAGCTAAGAAAACTTGAGAGGCCTCATACAGGTGGGCCTGTAATGCAGTAATGTACACTTTTTTCCCTCTGATGTCAAAAATTTTGACTATTTTCTACCCTGGGTGCTACAATTTGCAGACTACAACAACCTTCGAGTCATGGAGAACCCAGAAAACCTGTTTCATGTAAATTTTAGAGATTTGTCAATAGAAGCAAATACAGTATATGCAATTATATACTTAGCAAAAAAAAAAAGTATATGCAATTATAGATGCACCACGATGACAAAACAGGAAGCATTATAAAGAAAGACTTGAAGACCAACAACAGGACTCCAGGGCATAACCCCCAACATATAGAATTGCACCAACAACAGGACTCCGAGGGATAACCCAACATATAGAATAGCAGGTAATTATTTACTACATCAGTAGTAACATGAAGCTCATAGACTCATAGTCAACAGCTTCAAGGTTTTCTGGAGGCATGGCCTGATAAGAACAATTTAAGTTCTTGCTTAATCCCCAATCAATATATTGAATCGATCTGACAATCAATGATGCGGGTTATCCCGGGAAAAATACCCGGAAGTGAAAGTATTGAAGCAGAAAATGCAATAACCTCGTAACACTACAGTTGCATGGGCATAAAGACGCAGCATATGATTATACCCCGTAATTTTTTTCCGCGCCAGTAATGCTTGTATGATATGAGAGTACCAGCTAGAGACCAAAACTGAAAAGAGTAAATGAACAGCGAAAGTATCATTCCTACAGAATATAAAACTCACCTCCAGAATCCAGGTTGAAGCTTACTCCACCGGAAAATACCAAAATAAGCACAACGTTACAAGGTAAGGCTTATCACTCACATCAGGCTCATGACCTGAGATGATATGTTTGATGTCAATAGTGTTCCTCGAAACCCTTCTTCAGCTTGCTGGACCTCCATCTTTTGATCAGAAAGCTCATCTGCAAAAATCAGTATTGGAAAACCTCATCAAGAAAAAAGCCATTAAACTTGACATTAGGTCTGATGAAAACTTTGCACTCTGAAATGAACTAGCCTGAAGCTTAATGTAAAAACTTGCAGCACATAAACTGTCAACAACTCATGTTCTAAGTGCCAAAGTCTGGTAACATGAAGTCATGTTCTTAAAACAGGGAAAGAGATATTATAATTAGAATAGTCTAAATCTCTTTTATTAGGAAAAAACACAATTAAATTGGGAAAAACAGACCTTTCATCGTATTAAAATAGAAATTAAATCACTATTTTTAATACAATCTAAAAGGCACAAAAAATACATATATACTGCACTTAACACTTCACCATATGCATGAGCTAAAAACATCTAATAAAAACTAATAAAAAGAACATTCAGAAAAAATTTCTAGTATGCCCAGACAAAATTACCTGCTATATCCCGATTCTCGTGGATTTCTGAATCTTTGACCCACAGGAGGTCTCCTGGGAAGATATTCATATCAGAGAGAGTAGCAGTTTCCATATCAATAATTTTGGGACCCTTGTGAAGTATCTGGTTTTCCTTGACAATCTGAAAAACTTATTTAAGTGAGAGGGTGCCGAACATCATCAAGTTACAATAAAAAAAATGGTAGAAGATATAATCAACTCATATCATCCACTGTTGATGTTTAGTATTCTCAATGGACTGACGTAATTCTTCTACTGTGAAAATTCCCAATATCAGTGGTGTCAAATTTCTTTTTCACCAAAATAATATCAAGCTTTAACCAACTGGAAGCACTTTTTCTTAATTCAACCTTACAAGTGACGGATGGTAAATAAACTGGCATTATTATGTAAGTTTCCAAATTATTGTGAAGTGTGTAAGCCAGAAATGAAGCTTCAAACTCTGATCTTGTATATGCAAAAGAGTTACTGGTATGGTCACTCACACAGAATTCTTGAGCAAAAATGCAAAAAAATAAGAATTAGATCCACCCAGAACTTCAACTAGTAAACGATAGCAAAATCATTGCTACCGTCCCACGTATATGGCTCAACCCTGGTGACCTAAATTATATGGAAACCTAAGAATAAAGATAATTTGTTTACTCAATCAACTTCATTTCTACTTCAGTCAAAATTCACTTCCCATAAGGCTTATATTCTAACTCGAAATTCCACGTCAGCATCAACAAAAGGGTTATAGGCCTATTCCTACATAAATGGAATTCTTAACCATATTTCAAATCGTTGAACTCCAGTCCCCCATTAATCATCATGTTTTTTTAATTTAATCTAGCAGGACCTGTCAATGTCTACATTTAAACTGCTACTGCATATTACATGTGTGTCTGCAGCATTAACATGCCATGAATAATATCATAGGTATCAATTACGGTCCATATGTCACATAAACTACCACGTGAAAATCAGTGCAGATTGGCTATGTCAAACAGGGTGTTATTAAGAGAATTTCCTTTTCTTTTCATTTTTAGAGCATGAGCCCTTCAAAAGCTAAGATGCGGATTATAAGCTACGAGCAGCTATTATTATACTCTAATCATCCTATAAGAAGGTGACTATTCCATAAATTAACCATTCTTGCTGTTACTAAAAGTATTATATATACTTTACTTGGTCTTCCATATTTCCCTCCATCTTACCTAAGTTTGTCCTAAACTTCGATTTTCTTACAAGAAGGTAACAAACGTAAAATCATCATTAACAATAAATAACCAAGACATTTACAACAAACAACATAATAAAAGTGGAGTGACAAATATTTTAATATGTGGATATGGAAATGATAGCATACCCCAAAGGACTCCCATATCATCATTTTTAATTGGTAGATGGTTGTGGACCCGGAAACCTTAAAATTTGAAGTGTTTCCGAACGTTGTCTTCCGAGAGCGTTTGGAGGTTCGACGATTGAGCTCTAAACTGTTTTCAGATGCTGAGAGAATTGACTTGGGAGGTTCTTTGCCACGAACAAGACATACACGTATCTCCTCATTGTAATAATTCAGTTTCTTCATTAACTCACAACTTTCTCTTTCCCCAATGCAGTCCTCACAAATCTGCTCAACAAGAACTTTCACATTTAGTTTGTACCCTTTACATATGCTTGGGCAACACATCGTAACATCCGAAAATGCAGGATTTTTTCTTAGCCAAAAGCGAAAACAAAGAAAAAAAGTTCCAAGAATGAATTTAATAATTAACAGTTAAATTACATGCTCTTGGCACTGTAACAGAAAATACTTGAGTCATTCTGCGAAAACTTAAATCTTAAATCACAACACTTCTTCATATTTCCATTTACGTTAACTTCAATCTTGCAAAGCCCAAAAAAGAGAGCCACAAGTGAATTAGCACCCACCTCCCACCAATCGTTATATATGAGAAATAAAATTGCACCGTGCTCCTCACAATTTTTCAGACATGTTTCCAATACCTCACTCCTAGTCAACGAACACACGGTTCTGGCAACTCCTACCAGTCATGTTTCTGACTTCTGAGAGCCGACTCTTAAATCTAAGCAAACTATTCTATCAAACCTAATTATGTCAATGAGATAGGAACCGTATTTACTGTTCCGGATCCATGGGTCACAGCATTTAAAAATTACTTTTCTTTTTTAAAATTCTTGATCCCTTAATGAGTAGAGAGTAGAGATAGGCAAATAACACAGCAACTTCTAAATATTCCCAGACAATAACTTCTAAATATTCCCAGACATTAAAAGATCTGGCAGATTTTGCAGGTTGAACAGTTCTCGCCGGGTAACTAAAAACCCTGGAATGAATACTAATTCCTTCTAATACCCTATGACAAACTTTATAGAAAAATATCCACATGGATAAGTAAAATACCGCTGGGATAAAATATAGAACTATAGGTTCAATTTATAAAGAATACTCATATTCAGTAAATTTCATCTCTTCCAATAGTTGTGCTTACAAACCTAATCTTGTCTCAAACTTACCTGAGGAGAGGTCTTGAATACAGGGACACTGGACTCCGCATCATCATGGGCTAGAGCAGAATCCACGTGCTCCTCAGACATTGGTGTATCCTTGGAAAGACCAACTGCATTGTCTTCCATTATACTATTAAACACAATTATAGCAGATACACCCTCAGTCTCTATGCCAGCCCAATCTTCACAAAATGATTTCCAGTCACTTTCTGTGACAATTGCCAACTCATCTGACTACAATCCAAACACAGAAACAAAAATTTGACATCAGCAAAGGTCGTAAGCCTTCTATAACTATATAAGCAATCCTTTTGCCCTTAATTGATCTAGAAAACTCCTTTTAAAACTTCGTGGACAACCAAAACTACACTTGGGTAGCTAGAATTATAAGCGTCAAATCTGGTTTACCAACTCAATATAAGGTAAAAATAAATGATCATGTACATACAATGGGCGACTTTTGGAGAATGGCACCACGTCTCCAAACAAGTTCAGGAGGTCTTTTGAGAAGCCTCGAATGCTGCTTCAGACAAAAAAATTACATGAGTTTAAAGCAAAGAGTTTAAACAGACTATTTCAAATTTACACAATCATGCAAGGAAGTTTAGTCTTAGTTCTTGTTAAGATTAACAGTTCAACACCATTTATAAGCAAGTACTTGACATTTCAAAATATCAAAAAACACTATTTCAAATGAGAAGATGAGAAATCTAAAACTCAAAACTTTTCAAAATATCAAAAAAACACTATTTCAATGAGACGATGAGAAATCTAAAACTCAAATCTCTAAACGCAGATGTCCAAAATTTTAAAAAGTTAGTAGTTACCTTATTACCTAAGGTTCAATGTCACTTAACAGATATACGGACATTCATCTTTTATCCACAAATGTTAATGTGTTATTGTAGAACAGTTTAATTGTTGCAGAAATTTACATACTAAGATTTTGTCTGCGGGGCCTGACAGTTGAAGTTAAAAATATAGACAAGTAGATATACAGTTTTGGTGCAATTAAGCTCCAGCTAACCTGTTCGCACTTCAACAAACAAAGAACAGAATCCAAAGTATCAGGTGGCGGAGAGGCACTCTTCCCACTAGTGCTGATGAATGATCTCCATTTTGAAAGCCAAGAAGATGGTATGAGGTAGTATTTGCTATCAGAGGAGAGTGCTACACTTTTTCCCTGAGCTAACTTCTCATGAGACTGACGCTGCTTCAATTTGAACTCCCTGTACCATGTATAATGAAGTCAATAACTGACAACACTGAATACCTTTTAAAATTTAACTGTATCTAAACAACCTCATAGTATCTAAATCGCTTGCTTCTTCTGTGAGTACGGTGCTGCATTGAACACATGGCTCAGATTCTTGAATGAAAACTGAACAACCCTCCGAGTCGTTCGGCTTCACAGTGTTAGCAGACTCGAGGATAAAAAGCCAGAGACTCTCAGGAATCAACAAGCGCTTAGCACCAGAAGCTTTCTCAGGGAAAAGTTCCCCATGGGGACACCTGATTAAAGCTGTCGGTCCTGAATCAGCTTCACACGGAGAGTCAATATTTTTCCTGCGTAACCATTGCTGGAGCCTGTAACAAAATAGTTGCAAATGTCAAGAGAAGTCAAGCAGAGGAGGCATAAACTGTTATTAAACTGAGAGATCTCATAAATTTTGTCCGGTGTAACACAACACTGAATAACACGACTCCATAAGCACAGCCACGTACATATTAATGAATTTACACATTATAACATTGGATCAATTGATACTAAAGTAAGGTAGAATGCAATTGAATAATCAACAAGATGCAGTCCCAAGGACACATTATGAGTCTTCGGATTTACAAAAATCTTAAATTACAGGAAAGTGATGCAAAACAAAGTGCATCGAAGAAATCATAAGAAATTTGTGCTTGTGCTGTTGTGCATGTGTTTTTGGACATCAATAAAGCTTATTATGCATAAATAATAAATGCCATACCATGTTCTTGAAACATAGTACAACTTTCCATCTGGACACTTCCCTGCAAGTGCTGCCTCTGCGATTTCTCTCATCGACATTCTGCGATCCCTGTAGCTAGCAGCACATACCAGACCACGGGCTTCATCGACAATGCAATCTGTACAGTAATCATCCGTTGCCAATATTGGGACTCCACCATACTGCTTACACAAATCACAGATAAGAAAAAGATCAAAAGAAACAGCAACTCAGTTATTATCTTCAGATTTGTGAAAATCAATCCTATATATCAGAAGAAAAACATAAAAATTTTAACAATTAGTATTAATTAGGACCTACATAACTAAGGAAAGAACTCCATGCAGATACCAACTACCTCACTTAAAAATATAAAATGTTTCTTGCACAACAATCCAATTACTGTATATACATATATATTCAGTACATCTACCCTCTTGATAATGATATAAATATAGTAACCAAAACATTTATCTTCCTTCCATGCATTAACTGCTAATTGAATGTCAAGAAAGGTAGAAAAAATTATTCATTGTCCAAGGAGAATTTTATTAAAGAATTTAAATAAGAACGTTTAATCCTTAGGCATACAATACTTTCACCACCTGCCAAATAATTACATAGATATCAAATTACTCGGTGCACACTCTCATTAGTTTCAGAGTCAACCAGGTTAACCGAGCGTGCTGTGAAAAGAAATCAAGAAATATCGTGCAATTACTTCTATACTTGTATAATAGCCATACCAAATTGCTTAGGTGGCAAAAAAAACATATCATACTAGAACGCTGTGATTAGCAGAAAATTTCACATAGTTGATCAAGCATTAATACTAGATGAAAATTAATAAACACTAAATACATTAGGTAGCGAAATGTTATTTAATTCTTAATTTCCACAGTTTTTAATGAATCAGCAAATTATGTCGTGAATTTAGTATAGCACCAATGGAAAAAGCTTAGACTAGCGGAAATTCCTCTCCTCTTGGTAATAAGAGGTTGAGGTTTCAAGCCTCGGTGGATGCATGTGTGTCTCAATAGTTAAATCTCTGTCATTGACAATACCAAAGAAAGTGAAAAAGGGCGTGTAAAGAGTAAAGTCAACTCACCATTTATGAGCACTGTAAGATGTTAAAGAATTATTTACTACGAAAATTATAAGGTGTTGAAGATTACCTTGGAAAATAACATGGTCCAAGCATGGGCCGATAGCCGCTTCGCTAATCCAACCTTTGAGGCAGGCAACTTCCCGTGCAAGCATGTGATAGGATTGTTGTCAATTGGGCTGCAAGAGATTTTGAACAAAGAACTGAGAGCCAATAGAAGTCTGCCCATCCTATTTTAGACCTTGTTTAGGAAAACATATAGTCAAGCCTTACGTTATGGGAGTGAATAGGAGCTTGGTCCTTATTCATTACAAGCAAGAGACAACTGAAGACAACCCCATATTTTTTTCTCCCAAGCTAGGTTCATATGAATCCTTAAAGTATCTTTCTTTTTATATTTTATTCCTATTATGCTTTATATATCACATATTAAAAATCCCGGCTTGAAAAATGTTGCAGATGTTAACACGGACAAACAAGATTAAAAATTGTCAAAACGAACTGAAGGTTATATTCAGTATCCACTTCGGCACCTAACCAGTTCACATAATTAAAAAAATGACAATACAACAGTAAAATAAAAGGCTTCTAGGTTCATGCAAATCAGACTCACGGTGATTTAATGTTGTCGGCCCACTGTCGAAGCCAGTCAATAGAGATCCAAAAATATGGCTCCTGGGGAGATTGGACAGCTGCTGCACTAAGAACGGATCGTACCTCTTCTCTTTTTTCTGTTATCTGGTCCATTTCTAATTTCTTCTTCAAGTTGAATTGCTCACAAGAATCAGCAAGTGACTCATTCAACTTCGATACCTCTTCATAAAGATGGGAAGGAATTGAAACGTCCTCTGTAGGAGCAATACTGCTATCCTTTCCCGAAAAAGATTCGCCACAACCCACTTGTGTTTTCTCAGAACCATTCTTCGGGCGCCTAAGAACGTATGTAAGCATATAAGCCTCGCTTGATGAGAACATCTGTGCATTAGATACATTTTTAGAAGCTGACGATAGTAGCTCTTCGGTATCAGCATGAAATCCATTGGTAACATTGTCTGTTGTCTTGGGGCAAGTAGCTTGAACTACTGGTTCAATTGTTGATGGTTTGGAGACAGATTTCAAAGAATCTTCCCCGAAAGGGTGTCGACCTAAGCTGGACACTTGTTCGTCATCAAATTCCCACCATTCCTCTGTATTTTCATCCTTGATATGGGCAACATAGTGACCACTATTAACGGCAGAACCCTTGTGAATTAACACAGCAGATAATTCATACAACCAATTGGCTTGAGAGTGTTCCGATAACCTGTGTGACATATCCAATTCTCCAGGAAAGCCAAATGCAGAAGTGATTTTCTTCTTCTTAGTAGTCTGCCAAAAAAGTAAACAAAATAAACAACCAAGGAAATAGTTTTCACCCTAAATATACCATTTATCAGGTATTTCAACGATACTTCCAAGATACTACAAAGCTGCATATGCAACAACAGAAGGTACACAAAAGAACAGAGAAAGGGGAATAAATGGATATATAGCTTTCCAAGTCTAATTCTTTACCACTGTGCAACTTGGGAAAGCATAACCATTGGCTGACTATGCCCACAACTTCTTTTCACAGTTTATCATTCATGTATTTACAAAAGTCCGTCACCCTAAGTAGTTATGTCAATTATTTTAGCTAAAAAATCACTACTAACAGGATATTTGAACAATGTAAACATATGTAAGGGAACCAGTCCAGATCTTGTTGTCACTTGCTAAATGATAGCCAACAGAATTTCACAATACTATGCATAAGCCAAAGAATATATTGACTAGCATCCTCGCTAATATTAGTATTTTTAAAAAAAATGTGTTGTCAAGGATACAGGACAGAAGCATAGAATGATAATTATATTGAACATAAAAGTCAATTCAAAAGGCAACAATGCAACATGCAGTCATTTGATACAAAAGAGACAAGTTAATTATACAGACTACGATTCACATCTTCTGTGGGCTCCCATGTATACATGTATTACACACAAGACCCACTCTCGAGATGCCCTGATCTACAGAAGAAGCAACAAAATGAATTTAATATTTTAAAACACATATACAAAACACAGCCTTTTAAATCATATCTGAAAGCCATATAAAAGGCTAAAAGGAATGATAACTCAACCATTAAAATATCACAAGATAACAGTTTTCCAAATTGACCACAGAAAAAATCAATCGTGTTCCCTTGTGTATGAACAAAATTATAATAAATGAAGGAGAAACTAGAACCACAGAAAATCACAGGGACAGTAAGTATGCATATTATTAAGAAAAAGTCTAACATAATAGAAAAGTTCAGACAAAAGATTAGACTGCAATACATTTGGAAGGAATATACAACGCTTGAGCTGGAAATTGAGGACAGTTGGCAGTGACCGCAACTTAATGCTACGAGTAGCATCAACTCGAGCTGCACAGGATTCGCAAAAATACTGATTGTCTTCCCGAAGCTCTTCCACACTTAGATAATCATCTAAACTCTCATCTAGACTCTTTAAACCTTTGATATTCAATTCTAGCTCATAGAAGTCTTCTACTTTTGATGACGCGGCAGACTCATTTCCACATTCTGAGCACCTACATAATGTAGGAAGTAAATAACAAAGACAAAATTATACCTCCCATCACAGGAAGCCAGAACAGGTCAGTAGGTGCACATATAAAAGCACCGAAGACAGTGTCATCAGTACATATGAAGTTCCATGTTTTAAGCTTAATTACTCCTATATATGCTTTTGTCAAAGTATAACAATCTTGAATGAGCTACATTTTTTGCTTAATTACTTCTATTTCTCTATATGCTTTTGTCAAAGTACAATAATCTTGAAGAGAAAGACTTGTTGGCCAGGAAAACCAAGATGCATACTAAAGGTAAAAAAATCCTAAGACCTTCTGCATCAGAGGATAGAACATTGTAAAGCTTAAAGAACATATCACCAATCACCTAAAGATAAAGCAGAACTAAATCCAACAATGTATGGAAATATTAAAAGTTTATTACTATTGAAAATATACCAAATCAGAAAAATATAAGTGATTGTCTCCCACCTATATAAGATAGACCCGGAAATTTGATACACGGAATGAAATGCACGACACGAAAATTTAGTGTTAGTGTGTGTGTTTGAATTTTGGGTACACGACGTGAAAGTACACGAACACGAACAGGATCGAGATTTAATATCGCGTTTGTGTTTACCCTTCGAGTACACGACATGACATAATATTAATATTTATAATTAATAATGAATATCTATATAATTATATATGCATATTTATTTTTAAAAATAATACTTGATTTTATAATTTTGTATATAAATGTGATATAAGTATATATTTTGTAAATATTTTACCTAAAAACCTTATTTATTTATTTAAATTTATATTCAATTTTACACGAAAACACGACACGAAACGAATAGACACGAACACGAAATTACACAAACCCTAAACATGTCGGTTTTGTGTTTGGCATTCAAGAACATGAAACACGAAAATACACAACATGGAAGTATACAACACGAACGAATGGCCGGGTCTAATATAAGGGCTGGGGTTATGTGTTGACATAGTATATTCCATTTTCCAATAAAAATGCTACAAGTCCTACTTTTCTAGTTAATCTTGTTTATTGTAAGTTAAAACAAAATTTATATCATGCTCCTTGCAAGAGGCAAATAAAGTGCCCAAATTACTTGATTAAGAACAAATTCTCAGATTCTTCATAACTCAGTAGTCAATGGGAGAACAACACAATCATATAATGGATAAAAAATACCACATGTAAGGCTAAAACACATGATTACATATAAAACCCTCTTGTTTATAATAATACCCAAAATAAACTTACATATCCTTACACATAAGTCATAACATCAGCAACTGACCAAAGATATGAAGGAATATTTTTTGTGGGTGTACAAACAAATTGTGGAGTGATTTGTACCTCTTCAAGTTGTACTGTATTCAGAGATATTTGACAAAAAAATTATTTACATTGATCAAAGTATCAAACTACTAGAGGAAAAATATTAACATTATACAACACGCTTTGCATTATCCTAAAATTAATATTATTATTGTATTTGTGTAACGGTTAACTTTCTCTCATAAAGTCGTACCTTGGTGAAATTACAAGCTATTTGATTATGTATGATGTGATTACAAACATATACACATGCGTATATAATATATATTGATCGGATAAAAATATGGACAGGATTCCTATAAAAGCTGAACTCTGTCAAATCAAAAACCAGGGAAGCTTAAACCATTTTTCATCCAAAGAATTTAATACTGCACTCGTAATGGGACAGGCACAATCTCACTAGTAAGAGATGTAGAAATTTCATTGCAGGCGATCCAGATTAAGGACTTCACTTCTTTTGTTTAAACCTAACATGTATAGGAGCTTAGAACTTACCATATGCGACAGGCGAAACTGGTTTTGACAAAGTAACTGTGCACTACTTAATCATTGTTAAAGTTACTATTAAAGTTGACATGAATATAACAGATTCCTGCTTCAAGTGTGAAGGAATATTCGGCAAAAAAGTACTGGGAGAAACTTCTTCCAAACCTGGACCTAGCAATTATTTTGTGGCATTATATTAAGGCGGTATTTAAACAATCAACGTGAAAGATTTTGATATATTCCTAGCTCTGAAGTCTCCAAATATGTTGTTTTGGGAATTATTCTGTTTTGTGTTACTCAATAATTATGGCATATTATTTAATTCTTATCCATTTCTTTTAATAGGCTTGTAACCTCTACTGGACTCAAAGCCTGGTCAGTGACTCTCCTCTGCAACCACACAACCACAGCATAAATATCTACAGATTTTGAAAGCTCTACTGAACAATATTAAAGATAGACTCAATCACTAATGGCAGAAAATACTATAAACCCCACATCTCTAAGACAGCAATAGTAGACAGAGCATTCATAACTATGAGGCAAGATTTACACTTAAGAAAGGAATTCAAAAGAAAAAGATCAATAATCATAATTCATATTTTTATACATGTAATACTTACTTAGTCACATGTGAGACCCCGCCACGAAAAAGATCTTGGATAACTGTTCTAGCCCTTGCAACACTGGAACAGCTCAGACATTGTTCAAGTAAAGAAAATAGCAAGGTCAGGAACTCATGACTATCCTGCTGAACGCCATTATCTAGCTCCAATGTTTTAATAAATGGAGCCGAATCAATAAAAGACATCTTACTAGCATGTAATTGTGCAAATAGTTTAGCCAGTTGATCTATAACTGGCTGCTGCTTTAGAACATCCTGTTCAACACAGAATATACCTTCCCTGAATAGCTTGTTCATGAACAGGCACTGTAGAATGCTGTTTGCATAACAAGTAGCACCCAAATTAGTTAGACCTGCAGGCGACTCAAGGGAGGCGCGAAGGTCACTGGATGGATCAGAACCAAGTGAATCTAGAATATCTGACGTCTTCTGCCATAAACCAGATTTTCGACTTCCATTGGGAGGTGGTATCAACCCACAGAAGCAATTGGGATTATCTTTTGTATTTATCCGACAACCTTGACAGACAGGTTTAATAATCATGTATAACTGGTTTATATCATCCTCGGTAACCTGACCTGAAGAGTGAATTTTTCTGCACACAAACATAGAAAAACATGTTCAATCAATATATGCACAAAAATTGCTGTAACTACTATTTGGATTTTAGTAGCATTATAGCAGTTGCCATCTATAATTCTATATTATAGACTACTTCCTAACAAAGAAGGATCGAGTAAAATGTTGAAGATCGTCTTCTTTGATGTTTATAATATAGAGATAGCAAAACAAAATCTTGAAAACTATCAGTGTACAATTCTAGTTTATTTTTACTTTTACTGGGATATTTAGAAGGCCAAAAATATTGTTTGTTTTTTGAACGCCTCCTTGATAATTTGCCTTTCTATCCGCTTCGAGAGTCGTCTCCTTAATAAAAAATAATTAAGCCGTAAAACTTGTGAATTGTTCATAAGTACCTGTTCCATGCATCTTTAAGTACATAAAAAAAAGTCAAAGTGATGAGGAGCGGGAAATTATAGTATTTCATTGTATTTCTTACATATTACTATTTAGAAATGGATTTAATTGTTGTATAGATTACTACGAATATTCCAGATTTTTAGTTACACGGTAATAGTCATCAGTGGTTGCTTCCTTAGTTAACTATGGTAGTGGCTACTGTGTTATTTATATTTAAGTCAAGGGTCTCCACAGAAACAGCCTCCAAGTCTATGTACATCTTACCCTTCCAAACCCTACTCGCAGGAGTATGTTTGGTTAATATATGTAATTGTTTTACCAAAGTGATAATAAAAAGTAGATATTTAAAAGGATTAGTTTTTTTTCAGTGTGATTTTTATTGCTTTCCAGGTTATAAGATTTCTCTAGTAAATTACAAGATGCATTTGAGGATTAATTTACGTGCAGAGAACGGTTTTTATCCATGTTTTTAACCTCTTTCTAGACCATGTCTTGCATCAAAAAGAATCACACAATGGGACAGATGAAGTATTTATTCTATATAATATTTTGATCATTTTACAAGTTAAAAACTAAGAACAGATATCATACTAGTTAGTAATTACATCATCAAATTCATAGAGAAAAGGTACCATACAAAAAAGTCCATCAAACACAACCAGTTAATTTACTTCGATATTGGTTTTCTTCGTTGTCAAACCAATAAAAGAGCATTATGTTTAAAAACTCATCCATCCCCAAGCTTACCCAATTTTACGAAATACCTTAAGCGGGCATGCAGTGTTTCCAAGGCACATGCCAGGCCTAGAAGCATAGTGAAACGCACTAACCACGCCTCACTTGCCCAAAGAGACTTGAAATGCACCTCAAAAAGTCTAAGGCACAAGGCTTCACTCGAGGCACGGTTCACTAACGGGAAGCCCAATTTAACCTACTTTAAATAATTAGAGAAAAACAACTTGTAAGCCGACCAATTCTCCGTTGAGGTGATAATTTTCCCCTTTCTCACTTTCCTCTTTTTCTAAAGGGATTTGCTTATGGGCCATTTGGTTTGACACAATTCTTTTACATTTTGCGTGTTTCGGTAAGTATTTACAAAATAAGTAAACTAAAAAAACTTATAGATTTAATAAATGAATTTATATTAGTGCACATGCACATTTTACATATTGGTGAGAAATAGACCCTCAAACAGTTTAGCTCGTAATTCAATCATATGATACATGTGACCCCAAAATCTTGTGCACTAATTAATTTGTATGCTTTGAGAAAGGAATTAGTGTCATATTACTTAGTCACCTTGCATTTTTTATTTTTATTTCATGTCGGTTATAACTTTAGTTTTATTAATTTTCCTAACTATTAGCGATAATTAATTTCATAATTATAAATGTATTGACGTCAATCATAAGTGTTGCATATTTTCCTTATCAGTCTGTTTGGTTCATTAATAACATGTCAATATCTTCATTCAGTACTTATTGACTTTAGATTTTTATTCAGATGGATAGATATTTACATTACTCGGAATCAAGAAAGGAGTGCCGCACAAGATGAATTAATTATATATTGTCGATACATATTAATGATATGATGCAAAAGCCGTTTACAATTTCTAGTTTGACACATAAATGTTCCTCATTATTATGGTAGGACATTGCTGAAACAGAAACAGACTTGTCCCAGTCTCCCAGCAGCAGCACATACCAAGGTGTTACCACCACAACCCAAAGATGCCTCTCCCGGAAAAAATAAATAGGAAAAAAGTGTTGAATAAAACTACATCAACTGTCGCACACAGACTCATCATACCACAACTCATTTTAGCCTAAAGTACACATTCCAAACACCAAAATACTAAGACGGGGATATAGGCCCCGGAAACCACTCAAATGTTGTTTTAAAACAAGTAGCAAAGGACTCTAAAGCAAACATTTAGATTAGACGCTAGAGACTCTATACACCTCTAATCCTCCAACCTCCAAGGAATACAAAACCTTATTCTAAGCCTTATACATTTCCTTTCTCGCCCCCCGTCCAAAGAATAAAAAACTTATTCTTTGTCAGAAATCATTATTAGAATCACATTTTCCTTTCTAAGCTTAAATAACTAATTAACCCAAATTTCCATTTCAGGTGTAATACATTATAAATTCATTCCCGAAAATCTAACCATAGATTAATATCTGAGCTAAATTCACGAACCACAATTACACACTAAACAAGATTTGCAAAACACGTTTTCAATACGTAAACTCAACAAAACAAGAAACAATCACAAAAACATAACACCTCTAATCCTCCAACCGCCTAGCCTTATACATTTCCCCGGACCTGGGTACGGGTGTCGGATACGGGTGCGGATCCAAGTGTCGGACTCTTAGTTTTTATAAAATTAGGATTCGGGGATATGGATCCAAAAATGGATACGGGTACGGAGATTCTGCATATAACCTTCACATAAGCAAAATTATACCTACTTTTAATACATTACATTTGTAAATTTGTGTCTTCTACCACATAAAGTAAACATATTCATAATTGTTTGTCATATTTATAACATAAATTAATAAGATAACTTTAAATTAGTAATCCACAGACATCCCTTCCTAGAATTAAGAGGATTACGTTGTTGTGAGGCCTTGTAAATCATATTGAACAAGATTTCTTAAGGTCAAAGTGTCCGGTTTCTATTTGAAGGATCCGACTCAGATTCCATACTCACACCCATGTCATGTCCGATGGACACAAGTATGATGGCAAAAATGAAAAGTCCGGGTAACTTAGCATTTCCCCGTCCAAGGAATAAAAGTCTTATATCCGAAATCATTATTATAATCACATTTTCCTTTAAACCTAAAAAATTAAGTAAGGGTTCTAAATTTCCATTTCAGGTGTAAAACATCATAAATTCATTTCCCGAAAATCTAACCAATAACCTCACCTTAAATTAATATCCGAGCTAAATTCACAAAACACAATTAAACACTAAACAAGATACTAAACAAGATTTTCACACATTTTAAACACGCAAACTCAAGAAAACAAGAAACAATCAAGAAAACAGAACACGAAAAACTCAAATCAATTACCGAAAAATCTGCGAAGTAACAACAGCATCATCATCCACTTTCTGCCTCTTGTTCTTACTCCGCGTAGCTGGTCTATGACTCATCTTCTCATCAACCACAATTCAACAACTAAAACAAAACAAATCAAACAATTAACAGTCAATTTCATCACAAAACACAACCAAAACAAAAAAATAAACAAAAAACAACTAAAAATCAAAAAAAACACGAATTAAAACGCAATTAAACTGAAATAAACCAAAATTAAACGGTAAAAACACGAGATCCTTACTAATTGCTTGTTCTCGTGTCGTGAATCGTGCGAATTGAGCTTGAATTGAAGATTGATATGAGATTGGGAGAGATAGGGTTATAAAGAGCGTGTGTGTATAGGTGTGTTTGTGTGTGTATATATATGAGACGATTGCCTGACTGCCGATATCTGAATAAATTTGGGGGCGTACGCGCTGCTTAAGAGGGAGAGTGCAGGTTTAAAGTTTGTTTGTTTTTTTGCAAGTTTTATTGGGTTTTAAAGAAATGGAAAATTAATATGTAGATTATTGTGGTTTTTTTTATATCATTTAGTAATTTACTTTTAAAACTCATTAAAGTAATAGGGTTGATATCGAGAAAAAAAATTATTTTAATGAGTTTATTATTTTATAGACAGTATAAATATACTGTGTTTATTATGTTGGGAACAGAAAATATTATGTTAGTTAGGTTATTATTTTATCAATTATTAATTCATTGAGATTTAACAGTATTAAGTAATAATTTTGATGTATTTGATTGTGTTAATTGCATGAGCAATGTCATGTATGTTTTGTTTAATTTGTTGGTTGGGATAGTGTGATTATGTAATATTTGGATTTAGGTTTAAATGTTATTATTGATTTGGATTCGGATAATATTATAACTGAAAACGAGAATAAACTTTACGATACTTATTATCAAGGTTATATGACCGGGAAATTGATTTTGCATACTTGCGTCTTCGAGTACTCATTTTTTAACGTCTCAGTACTCGAGCAAGTACTAATTATCAATTATTAATGTGTCTGTTATGTTGGGAAGAGAAAATATTATGTTAGTTAGGTTATTATTTTATCAATTATTACTTCATCGAGATTTAACAGTAGTAAGTATTAATTTTGATGTATTTGATTGTGTTAATTGCATGAGCAATGTCATGTATGTTTTGTTTAATTTGTTGGTTGGGATAGTGTGATTATGTAATATTTGGATTTAGGTTTAAATTTTAGACATGGGGCCAAAACTAAAATTTTAACCTACCAATATTGGTTAAACTAGTGTGAAGATCATTAGAAGTGATAATGGAACTGAATTCAAGAGTAGCTCTATGAAACAGTTCTCCAAACTCAAGGGGATAAAACAAGAGTTTTATGCTCCTGGAACTCCACAACAAAATGCAGTTATTGAAATAAAGAATAGAACTCTCATAGAAGCTGCAAGAACCATGCTAGAGGAAGCAAGATTGCCTATCTACTTCTGGGCTGAGATTGTGCAAACTACTTGCTTCACACAAAATGCAATATTGATTAACAGACATGGAAAAATATCATTTGAGATAGTGAAGGGAAATAAGGCAAATTTGAAGTACTTTCACATTTTTGGTTGTAAGTGTTTTGTCCTCAAAACTCATCTGGAGCAGATGACCAAATTTTATCTAAAAGTTGATGAAGGAATTTTTGTGGTATATCCATTGTCGACAAAAACCTTCAGAGTCTACAAACTGAGAACAAGGAGAATCATGAAATTTATACATGTGTCTTTTGATGACAAGAAGATTATTCACCATTATTTATTTGTGTGCATATGATGGCGTGTATCTTCTCCATAGATTATTTCGGAAAATCTTAAATCTGACTCCTCATTCATATCCACAAATACTCTAACACTTGAAAATTCATCTTGTAATACATACACGAGCACTTTGGTGTTTAGCTTTATAATATATACATGAAACACTCACATGTATACTTTAAAAAGTAGATAAGAGATTGTTTATGTATAAAAAAACAACTAGCATAATAACCGGTGTGAGGCGCGAGTCATTTTCTAAAATTTTTTTATACATCATGCAATTATAATGTTTTTAGAATAACTCCAACAATATTCTTGTATAGACTTTCTAGTCAAATTTTGAAGAAATAGAGATAAAATTTATCTTCAACAAACTCTCCATGTCCCCCTCTGTAACATTAGGAGCCTCAAATATTTCCTCACTTTTAGTAACGAATATTCCCTCATCTATTATTATATTATATTTTTCTTACCCGTTAATTTATATTTAATGGATGAATATAAATAGGGTAGTAAGTGTAAGTTTAAAACGCAACGATTAAACTTAATATGTAGAACGTCGTTAGCATGTTTACAAATAAAAAGCTAAAGATTAACATATATGTTGAGTAGAGAGTTGACCAAAAATTTTGAATTTTATTTAAATAAACTATATGTACTCATCTATATTATTACTTAGTTCACTACTAACTTACAATTAACTTGCTCAATTTAAAAAGATAAAAAATGCATAACTGAAGTCAGAATAATTTGCAATCATAATATATAATAATGTAAAATTTACATTATTGTTAATATTAAAGTTGATTTTAATGAAAAACATTAATTTTTGAAATTTAACGTATGTATGTATGGTAAAATGTTAGTTTTTTATTTACACTTGTTAACAAAGTAAGATTACGTTATATGTATGTGTGTGTTAACATTTAAATTATTGTATGTTACATCACTTAGTAAATTATGATGATTTCAATTATTTATATGCTAAATATCTTATTTATGTACATGTATAATCATTATTAACATCTAGTGAGACAATTGATTACTTAAATAACATGCATTTATAATTATTCAAAAATTAAAATTATGTAATAAATAAATTATTATAATTTATATACGGTATTCACATTATTACTGTAAAACAATCCATATCTATTTTTTACGCAACCAGGTATCAATCATGGTTGTAAAATACAAATGAATTATATATTTTTAAGACTTATTATTGATATCCATGATTTTTTTCAAGAATTTGAAAGAAAAATTATAATTGTATCGTTATTTAAACCATTTTTAAGTTTCTTTCATTGCGACTCTAATATTTCTTCATATAATAATTTGATAATATTGTACACTATTCTCTTAAAATTAAAAAATTTCAATTCGATACAGTTTTATAAATATTAGTTGAACTGGTTAATTCCTTCAAATTATTGAACAATATATGTATTTTTTCCTTAAATCATATAAAATGCATTGAATCAAATACTACAATATAGTATAGATATAACTTTTATTTTAATAATTTAAAATATTAAAATAATTCAAAAAATTTGTAAAATGTTATCTTGATCAATGAATATTGCTGATCTAAAAGAATTCTTTTTAAAAAACTAGTTTTTTTAAAGTGAAAATGAAAAATAAATCGATTTAACATATCATCTTAGTTTTACCAAATCTCGTGAGATCTCATTTCAAATTTCAAATATTCTTAAAATCGGGACAAATCCCAAAAATAATACTCCCTCCGTCCCACTGTGATGTTTACGTTACTATTCAGCACGTTTCATAATGTTTTTTCAAAAAAAATTTGAATAAAAGTTTAAATATAAAACTTTTATTGAAAAAAAAATTAAAAAAAAATATTATGAAACTATACTTTAAACGAGCATTGAAAAGCGTGCCGAAAAATAACGTAAACAATCCAGTGGGACGGAGGGATTATTGCATTACCAGTGAAGTTAGTAATTTTAATATAAATAATCAATTGGCTTGATCCTATAAATATCTCAAACACATTAATTTATATTAACATAAGATAATAAAAAATTTCACATTATTGATAAGATATTCTCGCCGAACTTGTAATTTGAATTTACTAAACGTAAAATGTGACGATGTTTTTCGGCCGGGTCATGTAGTCAAGTTTCGAATATTTTTTGAATAATGGGCCAAGTTTTAAAATGCATTGACTCATTATAATTCGAACTTATCTAATTATGTAATACCAGTATAGATTATTTATATATAAGCGATTCTATTTTCAATATTTTTAAAAATTATATATGAACATTTTAATTACATTTTATAATTAAAAAATGTTAAAAATATATGAGATATATTTTCAAACTAAAAAATGATTAATAAATAAGATAATAACCCATTTATGTATGCCTAATTTTATATCAGCAATTCAATTCTTTAAAATTAACTGTACAAATATTCAACTAACTTTTTTTTTTGCGGAATTCAAGTAAGTATCTTTAAAGTTAAATAAAATATTCATTTAGCACATTTACGTATTACATGTATGATAAAAAACACATGTTACGATATGGTTTACTGGTAAGAGGTTGTATAGTTGAATGCAATAACTCGAGCTCGATTCCCAAAAATCACATTTTTTATATAAATATTAAAAAAATGGCAATTTAGTCTTTTTATTGAGACTTTTTAATCTCATGAATATTATAGTCTTGTTCTCCTATTATATATAGAAGAAGAGAAGTAAAAAGTGACGAAGGAAAGAAATATGAGAAGGTAGATGTATAATCTCTTCTATATATAATAAGATAAGAGAACATAATGATAATATTGATGAGATTAAAAAGTCTCGTTAAAATGACTAATTTACCCCTGTATTTTAAATTAATATAAAGAGGTTGTTGGCTAATTTACCCTTGTATTTTTGAATTAATATAAAATAGGTTGTTGGGAGGAATTGAACCCGAGTCTTCACATTCATAAGCATATCAACTTACCACTACACCACACTGTTACTTAAATTTTTTATCATACACATACATGTGAGTGTCGTATATAATGACAATTTATTTAACTTTAAACATGATTACTAAAATATTTGTAAAGTTAGTTTTGAACAATTTAATTTGAGATATAAAGTTAGGTATAGTATATAAATGAATCATTCCCTTATTTATTAAACAAATTTTAATTTGAAAAGTATGTCTCGTAAATTTTTAATATATACTTTTTAATAAATAATAAATTATACGTATAATTAATTTTTTTTATATGTTGAAAAGAGATACACTTATATAAATAATATATATGTGTACTACATATTTAGATAAGTTATAACTAGTGTATTTCAATTTATTTCGAATTCAGAATTAGAATTTGACCCATTTTTTCAAAAAATACTCGAAATTTGACTAAATGACATTCCCGTAAATACTAGGGTTGAGTATAAATTAGCCTAACCGATCGAAACTGCCCAATCCAAACCGACCAAACCGAATTTTACGGTTTACTAAGACTACGATATATAAATAATTGTAATTTATTTATTAGATAATTATAAATTTTGAATAATCATAAATACATGTTATTTGAGTAATTTACTAAATAACAATTAGATATATATATATATATATTAACAAGATATCTAGCATATAAATAAACAAGACCAACATAATTTACTCAAAAATATAATAATTAATAATTTACATACATACACACGCATGTGACTTTATCTTTACCAATATTAAAAGATTCAACTTTGATGGTGTATTTCAGAGTTATTGATATATATACCACAAGAAAATAACAAAAGTCTTTTATGTTCTGAAAATAAAAATGATCAATTAAATTTAAGTTTTTTTCCAATGTGTTAAAAATTAAATAGATTATGTCAATTTTAATTTATGAATTGCTAATAATTTGACATCTTAAAAAATTAACTTTGTATAATAGAGAGGATTAAAAGCTAAATACACGGCTGAGATCAACTTTGGTTAATGAATTAAGACATTAGCAATGATATTAAATCAACATAATGGTTGAATTAAAGAAATAACATTTTTCTTAAAAAATAACCTTATGTTAATTGAAGTGTAAATTCTACTTTGTTGAATATTACGATTGCAGGTCTTGACCACTTTAATTATGCATTACTAATACTTTTAAATTAAGCAAGATAATTGTAAATTAGTAATGACTTTAGTAATAAAATATCTCATTACTCCGGGTTTATTTGACCAAAACTCAAAAAATTTACTCGACTCTGTTATATATATATATATATTTATTTATTTATTTATATATTTATATATATATATATATTAATTTTTAGTTTCTTTTTATAAACATATTGACAAAATTTAATGGATTAACTGCAATCTTTTTTTTTACACGTATAGTAACTACCCTGCTTGTATTTATTTAGTAAATAAAAATTACACGACACAAATAAGAAAATATGTATTATGATTAATGAGATATATTAAAAACGTTATGAACGTTATTAATGTTTTACATGAAAATCATACACATTGATAGATACTCAACTTGTATTTGATATGTTTTAGACGTTATACAATATTTTTCAATAAGAAAACGATCAAGAATTTTACTAATATAATTGTATGATGTATAAAAAAAATCTAGAAAATGACCCGTGCCTCGCACGGGTTATTATGCTAGTTTTGTTATAAAACGACAACACATAATCACCTTGAATAAGTGTGTCATGTCGTTTAACGTGATATAAAACTTAATTTATGATACTCCTTTTTCTATTCATCTTCTTACTTTATATGATTATATGATAAAAGATAATTTTCGACTAATTTATACTTTTACAAGTTTTGTTATGACATAGAATTGAAGAAAGTCCTTGATCCTTCGAAAAATATCATTCATTTGTACTTGACTTTAATATATAAATAATTCTCGACAAACGATTTTAAACTATTGTGCAGTGTTCTAAAAATCTTCGATTAATCCCCGATTAATCCCCTACAAAATATTCGACCGATTCGATCTTTAAAATCCGATTTATTTTTTACAAATTTTTCTTTATTGCAGTATATATAATTATTTATTAAAAATAAAATACTATATTAATTTAAAAATAAATAATTATATAAATTATGATATAATAAATATATATTTGTTAATAAATAACTAATATAATCATAATAATATATTAAATATAATTTAATATTATAATACATCCGATTTTTACTCCGATTAATCCCCGATTTTCGATTAATCCGAAATCGGTAGCTCGGCCGATCTTCCCCGATTCCCGATTTTTACAACATTGCTATTGTGATATATGTATCAAGTTTCATGAAATCTAACCAGAATTCATGTCTAAAAGAGTTGTAAGATATTCTATAAACCATATTGTCACAAATATTTACATGATTTTTTATAATATAACAAGTGTATGACAGGATTAATAATGTGCTCAAATTATATTGATATCACAATATCACCAATATTAAATTTGCTAGTGCGCTGAAATTTCATTTTGAATTTATTTCAAGTAGAAACATTTAATTTAACCTTTATTATTGTGTATCACATATATTACTTTTAAATTTCTTGGTAAAAATATGGAAACTCGTTTGTGAACATATGCATACAATAATCAATATTTTCCTTGAACCATACTGGAAGACTCACCTGCATTTTCCTTGAGCCCATACTGGGTAGCATGTCTGACTCCTCCTGGATCCATTTTGGAGCCCGTCTAAGATTATTACGAACCGTTATAACCTGGATCTGATACCACTTGTTGGGTTTGCAGAGCAGACATAACTCCACATTAGTATGATATTGTCCGCTCCACCAGATATTAGTATGATATTCATGTGGAAGCAGGTATAGTGGAATTGGTATTTTTTTCCCAACAGATCATCAAGTAGCAGATATATTCACCAAGCCTCTCTGTGAAGCTACTTTCACAAGATTGGTGAATGAATTGGGAATGATATTAGGACAATTCTCAAACTCTGATAATTAAGACTCCTGATATTTTGAAGCATGGTATCTTATTATGTGTCAGTACTTGTTAGATATTGATTATTGTGCTAAATATTGATGTCATGATAACATGCAATTATCTTCCATGAATCCTATATGAAAACTGCATGTTGAACTACTGATTATGCGTATATGTTATGTTATTAGCTAAACTTGCTTTGACTAATAGATCTTATCAGTAGTTGATAAATCATGATAGTTGTGATTAAAATACCGATAATGGTCAAACTTTGATTGACTGTTATATTTCATTGATTATTTTGAATTTATTAGAAATAAATGGTTACACGGTATTTTTATTTAAACTGTGAGTTAGTGGAATATATTTTATTTGCTTAAATGGGTTAGCTACTGATGTACGTATCTAATAACACTTAAGTGCTTACATTGGAAATATGAATCTGAAGAGAGAGATTACTTTTTGTTTACCTAGATACGCGTAATCGTGTATGCGTATTATGATTAATTATTACATGATTAATCAAAGAGTCTTTTTTGTTTCCATCTCTTATGCTATAAATTCACACCCTCCACTTCCAAAACTTCTCACTGTATTTTCATACACAACTCCTTATCTTCTCAAATCTTTTGCCCAAAACTTCACAAACACTTAGTCACTTCATCTTTTTAGAATGGACGCCCACTTTGAAGAGATGAGAAGAGCTGAGGAGGCTGAGCAACGACACCTCGAGGAAGAATAATGTCGCATCGAATGGTTGACATTGTGAGAGAATATAATTTCTCTTGCAGGTTCTATGTCACGCATCTTCCATCGTAATTCGATGAAGAAGCTGAAAAATGAGAAGAAGAAGAAGTCCGAGTAGTTGGATTGTTTTAGGGTTTTATGCTTAAAATTCTATAAAATCTTGTACTCTGCTTCTTAATTATTAATAGAAATATTTTTGCCTTCTTTGACTCTTTAAGTGAATAAATGATTATTGTCTTATTTGTGCTTGAATGCTTTTGATTGTTCATATCCAAACCAGTACTGCATACTTAATTTTAGATATTTTTCATAGTGCATGTGATAAACTAATCTCTGTTTTAAGTTCATATGTTCACTACAGTACAGATTGAGCACAATACAGGAAGTAACTGTTGTTAAAGAAGAAATTTATGAAAGATTTATTTCCTAGCCAATGAGAATTATAATTTTTGAGTGTTCCATTCTATCCAAATTCTTTGAAATTTTCTTTTTCTCACCAAGAAAGTTGTCCACACTCAATCTCAAAATCATAAATCTTATATCTTAAATTTCTTCTTACAACTGAAACACTTGAATTTATTTCTCAAATATTGTCAAAAATCAAGAGACATAATTCTTGAATTATGCTCACCACTCAGAAACAACATTTAGTTGGTTAGAGACTACTTGTTGAGGTAGATCTTAATGATACTTACAGAAATACAGAGGTTTCATCAGTTTCTACTGAAGACTCTGTGAGAGCTTTCAATAAACACGTTCAAGTGTTAGTTCTTTGCAAGAAGAACAAGGTTTGAGATCATGGTACATGATAGTAACCTGATCAAATCCTCTCCAATTCAAATGAAGGTTCTCATTATTGGTGAACAACAACTGTCATAACCACAATGTTAACTATGAGTTTAATTGTGACTTTAGATTCCCAAGGTATAAATACTGTTATTACTTTATCAACATTTATTCTAAATACTGATTTGGTCTTTTCAGCATTTATTTTTCACGATATAAATCCTGTTGAAATGATTATTTCTAGACCTTATTTAAGGACTAAATACTGATAATGTCTTGTCAACATTTACTGTTTAATTAAATCCTTATGGTATGATCATGTCTAGTCCTCTAAAAGAGGGTGCCTCTAGTCATGTGACCACAAACATCTCTTCTCATCCACCTCTTATTTCTACAGGTCAAAATTTTATGAGCCTTTCATGTGAGACTTAGGGAAAGATTTAGAGAAAACCAGAAATAAAGAGAGGCATGATCCTTACCTGACAAAAGAAGAGGTAGTTGAGAGACATGATTTAGCATATCATTGAAGAAACTCTGACTATTAAAAGTCATGAGATAGGTGGTGTGAGAAGTAGTGGGACTACTTTAAAAGAAAATATATATTTAAGTGGTTTTTTGTTTCATCTTGCATGTGCTTAGAGTCCTAAAGAAACAGTTGATGATCCTCATCCTGTAGTCCCTCAATTATACTCTGATACACCAAGTGCGGATATTTTCATTGCAGGTCTAAGTATTGATACTTTCTTGCAGTCCATTCGAATTTCCCATTCACATACTATTGTAATCCATGTTGCTGTTATTGATCCAAAAGGTAGTACAGTCCACTCATGATGCAGCTATAGTTCCTGAGTCTCCACACCATTCAACTGGAACTAAAATTTTAGTAATAGATATTGATGCTCACACACATCTGTCAAAAATTCTGAGGGCATGTAATTAAATACTGAAGTTATGGAAGTTTCTGAAGCAGCTGGATCACATACTGCTCCAAATCCTGACTCTATCTTAAACTCCGATGCTGATTATGAAGTGGCACAGAAGGTCAAGAAACCAGTTGTTGATGACGATTCTAGTCATGGTAGTGATTTTGATGATGAAGATGATGTTAATTTCTCTAAGATTAATGTTGATTTAGATTCTGATGAAGATTTAGACGAAATCATATTTCCTGAAGATATGCCTGAAAATGAGAGGCCAAAGCTGATAAATGCAATGATAACTGAAGTGTCTAAATCTTATGAAGTTGAGGAATATAACTCCAAATGGAAAGATCACACTTATCCTATGACTTTTCATAATGCTTCCAAGCACTTGGAGACAACTGAGAAACAGATCAAGAATTCATCTTTGCTTGTTCATCTTAAAGCTTCAACCATAATCATTAAATTTGTCCATTCCACACAGGCTATAGCTCAAACTCAATTGGATGCTTTCAAAGATGCTTTCCATGAGGTTAAATTCAAACCAGATCATGATCTTCGGAAGCAATTGAAGCCCATCATTTTCATATAGGACAAAATTGAAGCCACTCAAGCTAAGTTGGAAGCAACACAGGAAAAGATGTTTGGGAAAATTGATGAGGTACAATAATTCATGGAGCTAATTTTCTCTCTCATGCTTGGTGATGATGTCAAAAAGGGGGAGATAATTTCAAAGTCTAAATACAAACATCTACAATTAAAAACTAATGATAAGGATGATGCTCATGATGGTGGGAATAAATGTGGAAAATCACTTGGGAGGTACAAGGGTGGAGAAATTGTTGGCTCTAGTGGTACTTCTAAATCCACTATCCAAAGAAGAAGTGAAGGAGTTGGAAGGAAGAAATCTACATTTTTTACCAAAGAATTGACTATTGTGACAACAACTGAAATACAAACTCTGACAGTCACAAATGCTGATGATGACAGGCTAAAAGGGTTGTGGAAGCTGGTATTGAAACTAGTCAATTCATGCAAATACTGAAGGTGAAGGGAAGAAAAACGATTTTATTCTAAATGATCCTAAAATTATAACTTTGATTATGAGGTGAGTAGAAGGATTTTTGAAAAAGAAAATCCTAGAGTTGATCTTGAGCAGCTGAAGTTGATGGAGGAAGAAGTCAAATCTTTGAAACCAGTAAATACTGATGTTGTCTCACCATATGTTGATATTTCTGGACAAAGACCAACCAAAGGAGTAGTGATCAAAGAAATCAGCCAAACTGAAGATGAAAGACTTGTTATAAGGTCTCAAGCTATTTTAAATAATGATAGGAGGTATAAGGGAAATAAGAAGGTTGGTGAATCATCAAAGTTTGCACTAGAGACGCAAAATCTGATTCTGACAATTTCAACCCCTGACAAATCTCATGTTGAAGAAACTACAGTAAAAGCTGGTGAAGTTGCAAGATTAACCTCTAACACTGCTCAAGTTAAGGAAATGGAAATTTAACCAGTCACAACTTCTGATATTACTCATGTTGTTGAGAGCACTACTCAAGGAACAATAGCTAATCATGCTATTCTTGAAGGAGACTCAAACTCTGATTGAGAAAGCTTAAACTCTGATAAACCAGAATTGACCTTAAAAGAAAAAGCTGTTATGGGGAAGCAGGACACTAGCACCAAAGAGAGATTCTTCTGAGACCATTAACAAAACCTACAGTGGTAATTCACAGGCTAGAATGGCTGGCAGAAGAGCTGGCTTGGGATTTCCAAATGCTAAAAACTTCGTAGGAAATGCTTTACTTCTGAGGGAGCCTGGGAATTTGACAGGGATAGGAGAAAATGTGAAGCTTGAAGATCTATAGAAGATTCTTTCAGTTTAGATAATGCTTGATTTGTTTGATACAAATAAGCCTAAATAAAAGATGTTGTATTTTTTTTGAGTCTGGGAAAAGGTTGAAGATTTCACAAGAACGAATAAGAGACAAACCATGGTAGGAGTTGGAATATGTCATAAATTTACTAAAGGTAATCAACTCTGCAACTGCTAGGTGATCTGTTTATTTGAAAGACTTGGTATTCAGGAAGCAGGGAGCAATGACTTACAAATCAAAATACTTTCCAAAGTACATTGATGAAAATGAAAATAATGTTGATATGCTTAAAGGAGGAGTCATAGTGACTTCATCTATTGGTATAAAAGTTCTTACTTTTAATCCAAGTGGCAAGAAAGTTGGCTTTTAGAGCTGGATGATTTGTCACTTGCAAGATCAAATATTCATGACCTCGGAGCTGCTATCTATCAGAATGATGAATTTACAGAATAATTCAAGGATATCAAACAGATAATGGAGATGTATTTCAATGTTCTTGAAGAAATTTACTCAATAAATTCTTGGATGATGCTACTGGATTTGCCAAGATTGAAGACTGAAGATAAAACTCGATACAGTGATAGTAAGATTGTACATATGTTTTTATTTCTGTATTTAGATAATTTTGACATCATCAATTAGAAACTTGTACATATTTATATAATGCACAACTTATTGGGGGTTGTTAGATGAAATTGATGATATCAGTATTTAGGTATCAGAGTTTGCCATCAGCACTTGATATCAGAGTTTGAAAAAGATGATATCATTAACATTTAGCGTCAATATTTGTTCATCAGTATTTGTTCATATCGGTATTTGTCAAGCTGGAAATCATGACATATCACATGAAGATATATTTGTAGAGATATGTCGGTGCATGACTTTAATTATTGTAGCAATCAATAGATGAATATGTATTAGGATTCTTTAATCAATTGTAACATATCTTCTAGATTAATTGTGAAACTGTGCAGTATATAAGCGGAGGTTAGGTTAACACTATAAGTGTTCGAGCTTTGATATATTATCCATATAACCTAGCAGCACTCAAGGATATCTGTTCATTCTTTGAGAGAGTATTGTAATCAATTTTTATTCATCAATATAAAAATTGTCCATTCAGTTGAGTTCTTTAATTCAATTTGATTGTTTAACTGTATTCATCCCCACTCTACAATTGATTTAAGGCCTAACAGTAAATAGCCTCTTCATTTTTTTGAATGAGGGTAAGGTTACGTAAATCTTAACCTTATCAGAACCTGCGAGGTTTGGTATGACTAAAAGAGTATTGGTTTTGTGTGTATATATATATATAGATGGACTTCGATGACTCCAATTAAAAGTTTGACTACATAGAACTTTACTATATATATATATATATCAATCAGTAATTATATGTACACGCACGTTAGCTTCATTTAAACCTAGTTCAATTTTCTAGTTAAACATTAATTATATTGTCAACCTGAATAAGAGTGAAATTAAGGTTTTTTTTATCAATTATATCCTAAATAAATTCTTAAATTGTTAAACTAAATAGAAATTAAAATTATTGTTAAATTGTACATTTCAATATAAAAATTGTCGGTAAGGTTTGAAGATACAGTATAATAAAGTTAGAATAAAGTTAGAGTGAAAAAATGTAAATATGTATTAATTTTAAAATTAGAAAACATGAAATTTTATGCAAAAAATGTAAAAATAAATAAATAAATAGTATTAATAGAAATGAAATTAGTACCATCTCCAGCAGCCAAGATAAAAAAATAAGTATTATCACTGAATTAGTTGGAAAAACAATTAAAAAAAAATTATAATAATATATATAAAACATCCTGTACATCACACGGATTTAATAACCTAATAATTAAATCGGATTAAATCATCAATTTATAATTTAATCTATTATATAAGGAAATTATTACCATTCACATCTGAAAAAAAAACCAAGCACCCAGACAAGGGACATGTTGGGTTTGAGGCTTTGAGCATTCATAAACAAGGTACAGACAAAAAAGCCTATGTAGTGACTGAGAAGCCCAATTACTCTGAACATTATGTACCCAACATAGGGACTGTGCTCTGTGTTGCTCAAATCCGGATACTCATTTTTAGTTTTTCGAATAAATTTTCGACTGAACTCGGTTGCTCGTTATCCAAATCTCGAATACTTTTCCTGTCAGTACTTGTGTTTTAAACATCGCGAAAATAATGTATAGATAATTATTTAAGTATAAGACGCACTTTGATATGACACTTTCGTGTTACAACATTCCTCTAACATTAGGGCTGTAATTTGAGTCGGGTGGCTCGCGAGCTCGTCCGGTCAAACTCGTTTAAGTGGGCGCGACTCGGCTCAATTCGTGAAATTAAACGAGCTGAGTTCGGGTAGAGATTTAGGCTCGATTAAGTATAAAACTAAACGAGCCGGCTCGCCAGACTTGTTAAAACCGGCTCGTTTAACTAAATGAGTCGAGTTCGGATAAAGGTTTAAACTCGTTTATCTAAACGAGTCGGCTCGGCTCCGGCTTGACTCGATTAATTTCGACTCGAATTATGTCCGGCTCGTAACTCGACTCGCTCGACCCGAATTGCAACCGTATCTAATATATAAAGATTTTTGATAAACTGATTTCTTAACATGATAGTCGTTATTAGATCGCCGCTCTTTAGTCGATATGTTATGCAATCGCAAGCGGCCAAGTGCAGTAGCTAAGGTGGTTGAAATTTTCAAAGTGATTAGCAACCACTAATCCACTATGCACTACTGTTAATCCTAAACAAAACAAATGCTAACAACGCGACTGACAATTATAACCACTCCATTTGCTTAATGAAAAAGTGCTTCACTTAATTAACACTTTTCATTTTGTCACGTCTTGAAAACAGGGACGTAGCCGGAAATTAAAATTACCGAGATCAAAATTTAAAAGATTTCGATAATTTTTAAAAATTTAGAATATTAATTTCATTTTAAAATTACGTGTAAATTATCAAATTTACACGTAATTTTAATGTAAATTTCATTTTAAAAATTTAATTTTGAACGACTCAATTTTACGCATATTCTGCACTTTAATTTTGCAGTCCTAGAGAGGACAATTGTTTAAAAATAAGAGATTCGAGTTCTTTTGCTCAAGTTGTTGAAATGTTACATAAAACGAGATACTTTACACTTTTTATAAAGTCCAAAAGCAAACAAAAAAAAGAATATGTTACGAGTTTATAGTGACAAAACGAAATTTTGATAATAATAGGAATACCAGGGTTCAAAAAATGATTTATAATATTGTTGCTAAATGTCAAGTGTCATTTTTTCTCCATTTAAAAACACTTATAAATATACAGTAAATATCCCCTATATCTAATATGCGGTGGTCTAAAAATCGGTATATGCGACCGTGAAGGTGGTTACGTTAGTAAAACGCCTCAAATTGGGAAAGCGGTTAAATACGCGTTTTCATAAAATTGATCAGAATTAGCAAAAAAATGGTATATGCGGACAAAATTGGGATTAATCAGTCAGTAATTAGGCGAAATTATTTGATAACATTTTCTGATAATGATAAATATATGCACCTTCATATTAAAATGTGACAAATATCACTCATTTCAATATATTTCTTAAAACGGATTCGGAGACCTAACAATTACCTTTAAACAGTAGTGCTACGTATCCTAAATTCATTCCCAAAATTTGTCACGAATGACATGACATGATAGTTGTTATATTTTAATTTTTGAACGCTATAAATGCATGCATGATCCATCTTATTATCAAAAAACTTATCAAATACATTCCTTACACATCAATATTTGAGAACAATTTTGAAAACCGTTTAGAAAAACCCTTGCATTTTTCATCATTCGGTTTGTCAGTGTGTGCTCATAGACTTGCTAAGAAAATGTGATTAATTAGTTGTAAAAATTTTATTGATGAACATTTTTTGTGCATGCAGGGGGTCTATCATTATTAATTAGTTTCCATCAATATTTTGTGGACAACTCATCCAGCACTAACTCTTAGCAGATACCCGTAGACTTTTCATTAAATCCATCAACTTTTTTCTTTAAATAAAAAAAGAGGGGGTAATGAATGCAGGGCTTGATGCATGTGTTAAAACTTAAAGTATTGCCGACTAATGAATATTGTAGGATGAAATCACGTGTTATTGTTTTATGGGTTCGATGAATGAACAATACTCCATCCGTCCCTAAAAACGTTTCCTCTTTGTGTTAAACACGTTTGCCAATGCACACTTTTGATCGTTAATATCTTTAAATTCGTATTAGTATTAAATATAAAAATTTCACTGTATTAAAATACTGATAAATACGAATTCAACGAGATCACTCGTGACTATGTTTGATATTATAAATTAGACGTAAATTAGTAGTCAATCGGTTACCGTGAACAGTACCGAAAGTCAATATAGAAACATCATTTTGGGACGGAGGGAGTAACAGACAATGCATCAACTTTACGAAATTACGAGAGTATACAGTTTGTCACTCCTGGCCTCCGGGGGCATCAAGGGATGGATAGATAAATCAATTATTATTCACATTATCCGATTCCGATCTATTTTATAACCACAAAACTAATTACTCCCTTTATTATAATTTATTTATTAGTAGAGTGAATTATAAAGTGCCCGAACTTGATCCTATTCATTTTAGCATTTTGGCGATAGAATACTTAATATACAACGGACTTAAAGATTCTAAAGTTAACTTTAAATAATCAGTTAAAGTTAAATTAACATTTAATAATTAATTAAAGTTAAGTAAGTTTTTAATACAAAATTAAAGTTAATACCTTTATAAATACATGTGTTAATTTTGTTATTACAAAAAAGTCATTCAACTTTTATATGAAAAATTCTAGTAACTTTATACTCCCTCCGTCCCAATTTATCTGTCTTATTTGACTTTTAATGATCAAATTGACTCAATTTTGATCGTAAATAAAAACTCATTATTTCATTATTTTGAAAAATTAAAATATACATATAAAAGTAGATTAAACATACTTTCTAATGATATAAATTTTATAAGTATTTTCGACATTATACGATATGGAATTTTCGGTCAAAGTTGGGTCAATTTGACCGTAAAAAGTCAAACAAGATAGATAAATTGAGACAGAGGGAGTATAATTTTTATAAAATTAGCTTTAGAAATCTTTTTCTCATGTACGAATTTGGTCAAATATTTTCGTTAAAGAGATTTTTTCAAAAATACGTTTTTTGATTTTTTTTTGGTAAAATACGACTTTTGAAAGTTTTAAATGTGCAAAAATACTATATTTCAATTTTTTTTACAAAATTACAATTTTTCAATCCGCCGCAACCAAAACCGAATGTAACTCGATGCAATCTCAAATGTAATCATAAATAATTTCAGTATTTTTTCAGAAAACGTAAAACCAGTTGCAAATATGGTTTATTTTGGCCGTAAATAGTAATTTTGCAAAAAAAATCAAAATAGAGAAAAATCGCAAACAAACTTAAAAAATATAGTATTTTTGATGATTTTTCTAAAAATAATGTCCGAACAATATATTAAATTTTTTAAATTTCGAGCTCCAAAATATAAAAATAGAATAAATTTTATCATAATCCTATAATTAACTATTTTAAATATATCCTTTTGACTTTTGCACACGATCAAAACATAAAGATCTAAAATTTGATAAATGAAAAATTCACAATCGCATCAGGCGAAGCGGACAAAAAATTCTAGTTGAAATATTGTCGTCACTTTTCTCGAGCACCACCCATACTCAGTTTAATGAATTGTGGTATTAAAAAAAATAAAATCTCGAATGGAATACATGTGAACGGATTTAAGGAAAGGAATAAAGATATAAATACAAGAAAAAAAAGAATCTCAAAGAAATGCGTACTAAAAAGGCTATCGTTATGCACCACTCTTTGTTTTATTATAATAAATAATTTTTTATTAATTTTATTGTACTATATTATTATTATAAAGGTCTCAACTGACACACACAAACAACAGCTTTTCTTATTTATTGTCATCCTCTTGTATGCTTCTTCTCCTCACCACACATTCAATACCCCTTCACTACACTCCAACCATACCTTTTCTACCCTAATAAATATCTATGCACTCCAATTTACATTTATGCCCTTCTCTTAGATTCCAATTCATTTCATTGCATAATTTATAGTTATTTACTTAACATAGTGGCATAAAATTTTATATGCAATTCATTGCATAATTTACATTTAGCTATTTACTTATTCATGATATAGAATAGATGTTTTGACTTGCGGATTAAATTTAGATTTTTCGAATAAAACTGTTTGATAAATAAAAGTTTCAAATAACTTTTTTATTGTAAACTTAAAAAAGCTTCACATATACATTACAAAAAAGGGTAAAATTGTTATAATCATTCTTAACCATATTATATATGTAATCTGTGATCAAAATTCAGTCAATTTGATCGCCAAAAATATGTGACGAAGACTTTTGCTCAAATAAGAGATTTTTAAAATGAGAAATAATTTTGATAGTTAAAATTGGTGATTTTATAAAATTTAAAATTTTAGTTTGCACAAAATCACAAATTTACTGAATTCAAAATTTTAACTTTTGAAAAAAAATACCATTTTTTAATTATAGAGATCACCAATTCTCACGATTCTCATTTTAAAAAATTCTCGATACGACCCAGAAACTATAAATAAGCTGAAAAGTTCCCGCATGCCCTCGAGTCGTCTCGACCTCATCATGAATATCCAAATCTTACAGTTAAAGCAAAGAAACGTAGGAAGAAGCTAAATCAATTATGAAGAAGCCACATATAAGCAAACCATTTACTTTTCCCTAGGGGTGAGTATCGGGTGAAATGGGCGGGTTTAGAGCTCATAACCATCCAAACCAAATTTAGCGGTTTTACATTTTACTTAACTATTACCGTAACCATAACCGTTACTGATATAACCAAACCACCCAAACTATAACGGTTCGGGTTTGGCGGTTTTCGTTTAAACCGTTAAGAAAAATATGTGCATATATTTACTAGGTAAAAAATTTAATAAGTTAATAAATTATCAACTAAACAAATTCATTATGTAATAATTTGGATCTTTTAACTTCAATATGTAACATTCAAGTGCATTTAACATAGCATGGATTCAACTACTTATAAATATTAATAATTTATCTAATATATGTATCCTTAAAATATATAAATAAAATATTTTAATAGATTCGGGTGGTTTGGATATAACGAGCGGTATAAAAGACAAATCCAAACCAAACCGTTATTTTTCGGGTTTTGGAAAAATGAAACCATAACCGATTCAAACCGTTACAAAACCATTAAATTTCGGTTTGGACGGTTTGAAACGGTTGGTTTGGACGGTTATGAAATTTTTTGCTCACCCTACTTTTCCCTATCAAAGAAAACTGGTATAAAGTGGTCTTTGTATTTAAGAAAAACTTGTTTATAAAGCTTGTTTTATAAAGAAAACATGGATAACTTGTTTCTACTTTTGTGACAAGAATGACCAAATATTTGAATTAAAAACAAGGGGTAGTGGCAGGTAAAATAAATAAGTACCGAAAGTGGGGGCAGTTAAATAATTCATTATCTCTATTCCCTCTGTCCAACTTTTGCCTTTTATACACCATGATCTGGCACATATCTAATCACTAGTCAATTCCCTCCACCAAATATGACTTCTTCCATCTCAAGTTCTCAACTCCTACGCACACAACAAACACTTTAAAATTACTCCCAAGTACCTATGTTCTTTTAAAAATTAAAGACTCCAGTGTTGCGACGGTTTGTCCGGTGTGTGCTCATATATACATGTTAAGTATCGAAATTTATAATTTTGATATATTTAAATTGACGTCATTGTTGTGAATGCAGGGGAATATATCATTATTAAGAAGTCTAATCTAATCAAAATAATTTAAATTTATAGAATTTTATGCTTAACATGTGGACATTGGCATTTCACAAAAAAAAATCGTTATTATAAACACATGTTATAACATATTATCGCATGTATTCATGGTTATAAATTTTGGAAATCAAAATTATTCAATTTAGTTATCAGTTTGTAATTTATCAGGCAATTTCTGAAAAATTAGATAATTTATCGATGTTTATTGAAAATTCAATGAATCGGTCTTTTAACAAATTCATCAGTGATCTTTTAACAAATTTATTAGTAATTTATCTGAAATTCTTAAAAAAATACTTTTATAACAAAATATATAGTCAAAAATTATCTTCATTATAATTAAAAATTAAAATAATCATAAACTTGAATAATAATTAATGTTAAAATATAAAAAATAAATATCATTTATCCAAATATAATCCAAATATAACAATCACTTGTCGGGAACCCGAAACCCGAAAATATTAAACAAATACCTTTACAGTGACATTTTTGCATAACCGTCCCGAAAAGATAATCCAACTCCAACCACTCTCCTTTCCTCCATATTAATGTATCTCTATTTTTTTCAACTCTCACATTTTCAAATTCAATGGCAAATACAATCACTCCCGCCGGAAAGAAACCAAAGCTCCATCACCGCCGCCGCCGATTGCCGCCGCTAATACCAGGACTACCGGACCACATCGCCGAGAAATGTCTCTCCAAAGTTCGACCGGAGATTCTATACTCCGTTTGTAAATTATGGAGAAATTTAATTTATTCGCCGTCTTTTTCGCCGTTTTTATCGATTTACGTGCTGTTTGTTTCGAATCAAAGTGTAGATCTGAGTGATTCGCTTGTTTTAAAGGCGTTTGATCCGTTGTCGGAGAAGTGGAGGTCGGCGCCGGCGCCGCCGGACGATCCGCCGGTGAGATTACTTGTACAACATCCATTTTTTATATCGAGGAAGCTTCCGGTGCAATCGGTGAGTGTTTCCGGTAAGTTAGTGATTTTAGCGGCGACGACGGAGAATTTCGCGCCGGCGCTTTCGTCGCCGATTGTTTTTAATCCGGTGACGAGGAGTTGGAGTTGTGCGCCGCCGTTAGAGGCGGCGCGGCGGTGGTGCGTGGCCGGCGCGTGTGGGAGCTCGGTGTTTGTAGCGAGCGGCGTTGGATCGCAATATAATACCGAAGTTGCGAGATCGGTAGAGAAATTGGAGGTGTTCGAGCCGAAATGCGAGAGTTTCGAGAAAAATTGTGAGAAATATTGGAAGTGGAGGAAGTTAGGGTTACTGAAAGATGGAAAGTTTAGTAGAGAAGCAATTGAAGCGGTTAGTTATAGAGGGAAATTGTGTATGGTGAATGTGAAAGGCGATTATCGAAAAGAAGGACTAGTTTACGATGTCGAAAACGACACGTGGCACGACATGCCTGAGGGAATGCTGACAGGATGGAGAGGTCCTGCAGCGTCAATGCAAGAGGAGACTTTATATGTCGTCGATGAATCGAAAGGCGTGTTGAAGAAGTACAATTCGGATGATGATTCTTGGGCGGATGTTATAGAATGCGAGAAATTACAAGGAGCGGAGTACATTGCTGCAGAAGGAGGGAGAGTGTGTGTTGTTTGCAGTGGCGGTGTTGATATTGTCGTGGTGGATGTTGTTGCAAATCCGTTGAAATTGTTTGTGGTGGAGACTCCGGAGGGGTTGCAGGCGATGTCGATCCATGTTTTGCCGCGGATGAGTTGCTCGGACTATTCTAGTTCGAGTTTGTCACAGGTCCTGGATTCGATGGATGAATTTTCAATGAACGTAAAAATGGATTAGAATTCGAGTTTTTTTGTTTGCACATCATAATTTTACTTGTTCTGAATCTGCAAATATACAGGATACACTATACACAGACAAATATGTACATTAAATTCATTTGATCACTTTATGAAATTGAGTTATTGAGTTTGATTATGGGATTACATCAATTTATATGCAAACTATTCTTAATACATGCAGCAGAAGTACTGCACAAATGCGTTCTACTAAGACTCGAACCTTCAATCTTCCGTCGGGAGATAGCGTTTTACCGAGACTCGAACTCCCGTCGGAAGATGGCGTTCTACCAAAACCCGAACCTTCAATCTCTCGTCGGAAGACAACGTTCTACTACCATCGAAGAATCGACACAATTCCAACAGTTTCCGCAACTAATCTGAGTAATTTTTTTTTACTACGAGCTTTATCAAATGACATAGGGACCGAAATATTTTACATAAGAGATAATGAAACATTATCTAACGTGTCCGTTTTCATACGTTATAGAAAGACATCTGAATCGAACCCAAAACTGTCACCAATCATTAAGTCAATAAGAGCTGTTGCAACTGTGCAAGAGTTGCATGTAGAAGCGACAAGTACAAAGAGAAAGTACAAATTGTCTGAACAAAAAACTTGCGGCTTGCCGCAGATTATAGAATGCAAAGGACTAAAAAGGTAGCTGTAGTGGTTTTGAGTTTTTTGACTTGTAAATTTGTACAACAAACCGACCAAAATGATTTTCAACCATTGAAACTAGAGGTTCTCAATATACCCTGGCCTATCAACTCTATCAACTCTTGGAGACTTCTTACTACTTATTCCCTCCGTCCCTAAAAATGTTTCCTATTTGTTTTTGACACGTTTGTCAATGTACACTTTTAATTGTTAATATCTTTAAATTCGTATTAGTATTAAACATAAAAATTTCGCTATATTAAAGTAATGATAAATACGAATCCAACGAGATCACTCATGACTATATGTAATATTATAGATTAGAAATTAGTAGTCAATCGCTTACCGTAAACAGTACCGAAAGTCAAAAGAGAAAACGTATATCGGGACGGAGGGAGTACTACTTACGGTACTATCGACACACATTTCGAGGCTTGTATAAAGTATACTTTCATAATATTTTTTTAATTTTTTTTGAATAAAAGTTTAAACATAAAACTTTTATCCAAATTTTTTTTAAAAAAAATATTATGAAACTATAATTTAAACGAGCATTGAAAACCGTACCGAAAAGTAACGTAAATAATCCAGTGGAACGGAGGGAGTACTTGTTTGTACTTGTTATCACTTGGAGATTCTGAAAAATCTAAGTACCAGTCAACCACCTACACTTATGACTTAACCTACGTTCTGGAGACAAAAAAATTGTGTTTGCATGCATAATACATGGTCCCATGTTGCACCGCGGCGTATCAAATGAGTACGAGTCAACTCATCTTACCCCGGCAATGGACATGTGCGTTGAGTCAACTCATTTTACATCTTATCCCGTCGATGAACGAGGAGCGTTGAGTCGACTCATCTTATTCCGTAGATTTGTGATATCAATCGTTCAAAGTTCTAATGTTTTCCAAAAGACTTGAAATTGTTGTCTGGTGATTGATTTCTATAAATGTGGTACCATATAAACTCTATGGAACTCATAACTTGGGTTCTGGTTACAAAAAATCTGCCTTCTCAAGCAGACAAATTTTCAATAGTATTATAAAATACAAAGGTTAAGTGCGTACAGATATATCTTCTGCAATAAGCTATTTTCATGACATCAAAGACCACAGAGGAACTTCATAAAAGTGAGTTGTAATGAATCGAATCGAACCTTTGGCAGACCTGTGCTTCCACTCGTATACATTATGACTGCAATGTCTGTCTTTATTGGTAGCTGAGATGATACAGCACTGTTCTTACAGTTTAGAATCAACTGCAGCCTCACCATCATCAAAATATATTACATTCTTTACAGTTTGTAGCTTTAAACGAACAGCGGACAACTTTTTCAATAGCTTGTAATCACATATCAATGTTGATACTTCAGTCTGTTGCCAAATTAAAAGCAATCAGTGATGTGCAAGATCCAGATAGAAAATTAATAGAATAAAACAAAGAGATATTTTTCATAAGATTGTATGCAAACCTCATTAAGTGAGTGAATTAGCGCCTCTTCACCCAAAGAAGCATAGATGGTGACGCTGTCTTCCTACCGACCAAGGTCATAAACACCAACATAAAACAAATGGCTACCTGCAGTGATATGAGACACTCCGGACGACTATCAGAGAAGATAGCAGCACGAGTTTTAACATCATGATTAAGTTTAACAAGTCCAGAAATAAAGTTACACACGGGATCATATATTTGCCCATAGGTTTCCCATTGATACTCCCCTAGATGAAGCTTCTCAAACTTTCTTCCCCTACCATCTTCAATAAATTCCTTACTGATTACCTTTCTTGTTCCAAGACACGGCAATTCTGAATGTTTATCAAGACTGCTCAAATAGAGCTGCCATAGTTGTTGCTCCTTCTGAAGGAGCTTCTATTCATTCGGCTGATCGAGCATTGCGCAGAGCATAACCTGGCTCACCACCAACTTGAGCTTCAACCCCTCTTCTATTTGTGTTTATTTTCATCACATATATAGTTGACATTAGGGTTAGAAGTACAACGCAACAAGCATCAATAATTCCATAATATGTGTTGACGGAGGAATTTGGGAGCAACAAAGTTTGAGGTTTGTAGCCGGAAACAAGATCTGTGATGACGATTCTCCGTCAGAAACGTGAACAGTAATCGGTGGATTCGATGAACAGTTTGGTGGTGGTGATTATTGGGGGCTGAGATTGCTTAGGGTTAGTGGTGGCTCCTTTGGGCTCTCGCTTCTGACCCCCACAATTTGCCTACGTATCCCTATTTATAGGGAATCAAGCCCATGTAGTTCTTGGGGAACAAGAAACCTAATGGGCTTAGATTTTTTATCCCGAGGCCCAGTAGGAAACCCACTGGAAACCGTCTTCTACTAGCTTTAGGAATGTCCGCCGATGAGGCCCAACCACAAAGGCCCAAGGCTCGTCCGCGGCTTCGAGACTTCACAGATAAGGCATCTCCCTGGCCAAGGATAACCCTCCGCTACCAGCTGTTTCTCTAGTCCGCGGACGCAGGCATAGCCGTGGTTCACCCCAAATGTTAGACGCATCTTTGTCCCCCGATAAGGAGCCCCTACCAGATTGCAGGACAAGTGATCCCAAGCTTTCCTTTCCTTAGTAACTGGGCGCGCCTTCTCCCTATGCTGAGGACGCTCCCCTTTATGTATGGGGTCAAGCAACAGCAAATCCATCAACCATCAAAACAGAGGGCGCGCCTTTCACCAAACAGGGCGCGCCTACTTTCCTTCCGCAAGGCAAGTTACCTTATCTGTTCCGTAATTTTAGGAATTTCTTCCACAATTTTAACTGTTTTATTAATCTTATTCTGAATATTGTTTATACTAATTTTTGGGCATAACAACTACCCCCCAAATTCCATATGCCATTGAAAATGGGATTGGAATTTTTCTTCATCTTTACCAAAATATGTATAAACAAAACTTCCAACACATTTACAGGGCGCGCCCTGAACAGGGCGTTCCTCCCAATTTTTCCTTAAAGTTTCAATGATGCCATAATAACCAAATAAGGCGCGCCTTCAGGATGTCGTGTCCTAGAAGTTCAAACGGTTTAGAAGCAGTTCCCCTTATTATTAGGGATTCGCGATCGATGTGACTGATTTGACAGCTGTCATCTTCAACTATAAATACCAGTCACACCCTTTCTTTTTACTTTTCACTTTTACTCTCTCTCCTACTTTACCCTTCTTCAAACTTATCTTACCGGCGAAAAGAAGCTTTGCCCGGAATCAGTTTTCTCCGCTGCCATTTCTCAAATTTGTTCCAGGCAACTTCTTCTCCATTCGAAAAGGTACAAAAAACTTTTTGCATCTCTGAATTCCGTTAAGTAAATCACATTGCATGTCATATTACCCTTTCATCTCCCATTTCTGTTCTTGATGATGTGCATAAAATGACGTATGTATCTGTGTATGTTTATATGTAATTCCGACTTTTTGCTATTTTAGATCAAAAATCATTGAGTCTAACTCTTAATTTTATGTTTTTAGGAAACCCAACCGTTTATCCTTAAAACTAAAAACATATATCTTATAATAAGGCGCGCCAACTCATTCATACAAGGCGCGTCCTTTTTTATTTTCAGCAACACCATTGTTATTTAACTTTCATATTTTATAGCAGCCTTAATAGAGTCTATAATTGATAGGACGCGCCTTCTTAGTGTATGTCCCGTCTTGGAATTTGGCTAACATAGATCATAGGAAATATCATTCCCTTAACCCTACCCTACTTTTTCTGTTTCCTTCCTACTTTCGTATCTCATTCTTTCGAGTTGGGCGCACCCTCAACATTTTTTTTGGTTTTCTTGACAGCTGGAAGACGAGGGCGCGTCCTCTCCTTTTCACCCTTTCAAGGATTTCCTTATAAATTTGGGAATCTATTCGCCTCCAAAAACCTACTTCGATCCTCACCCTCCAAACGCTCATCATACCCCTGAATTTCTGAATCGGATGGCGCGCCTTGTTCAAGACTCCAAAAAGGGTATCTTGATGGCAAACTCTCCGGACAGTTCTTCCACGGACTACATCCCTTTATCTCGTAGACATGGAAAGCAGAAACTGGTCCAAAAGGATAGATCCCCAGCCCCAATTAATACAGAACTGGACGATGATGGCTGGTTCGAGAGTTTGAATGCCGACAGGTATAGGGGTGTTGAGAGGGGTGTCAATGTAGGTGCCGGACCTTCCAAAGTTTCCTACAGGGCTGTTTCTCCAAGCCTATCTCCTCAACAAACATATGGCGCGCCTACTTCTCCTATTTCTGAGGGCGCGCCTGAAGGAAATGTATCGCCGCTTCGTGATGAAGCAAATTTCTTTGATGAGGATTCCTTCCAGTTCTCTACCTCTCCTGAACCTTCTCCAATTCCCTTCCGACACTAGGAAGTTTCTGACTGTGAATTAGACTTTGATTGGGATGAATTCGAGCCATGCAATGAAGGTGTGAAGAAACGTTTCAGGAAGGAGCATGGGAAGCTTTTCTGCGTGGGCCTGTCCTCAGCTTATTCAGATGAACAATTAGGATGGCTTATGGAGTTCTATGATATGGAGGGCATATGGGCGCGCCCTTTAAACATGATGCGGCCCCATATCTTCAATGATGGGAGGAACTTCAAAATCCCTAGGATGGTAACCAGCCCCAAGCTGGTATCTTTGGGTATAGGCGCGCCCTTACATCCCTATCTTAGGGAAGTGATAGAACTCTATGACGTGGCTCCACTCCAACTCTCTCCCAATAGTTAAAAATTTATTCTGGCCCTGTTCATTCTCTACACAGACCTGGGTTTTTCTCAACCTTCAATGGCTGAAGTTACTAATTTCTTTAACCTGAGAAAATCTGACCACGGGTACTACTACTTGGTTGTAGACAAGTAACATAATAAGAAAGGTTTCTCCTCTGGAAAGCTTAGCCATGAAAAAGGCTGGAGGGAAAACTTCTTTTACTTGTATGATGTTCCCAGATTAAGGATAAGATTCAACAAGTCACCAAGTAAGGGCGCGCCCTTTCTTTCTTTTCCTTACATTATTTATATGTTCTTTCTTCCTTTTCACATCTTTATACTTTTTCAGACAGACCAGTGGCAAAACCACTTAAGGGCGAGCCCAAGAAACGAGCTGAAGCCCTTCTTAGAGTGGCTGCTGACAGGTGGAACTTAAAAACCTTAGTTACCTGGACCAATTTGATGCGGGTAGGAATCCTTTCTGACCAAGTACGAGCAAAGTGTAAATATGTAAAATTTAGGAAAAGTGCTTCTGTTTCCCGCGTCATTGACCTAGATAGTGAAGAAGAGGCTGAAGAAGAAGAAGAAGAAGAAGAAGCATAAGACAGCTTTTTTCAAGGCCAAGATCCTTCAGGTTCAACAATTGCAGAGTCTAAAGGCGCGCCCTTCTATAATTGGCGTGTCCTAGCTTTTTTTTTTCTTTTTTTCATTAGCTTTTGTGTTAGCATACTAGATATAAATTCCTGTCCATGTGGTTAATCTTTCCGCCCCTTAGGGCGCGCCCTTTCACTTTAGGCATAGTACTTTATACATGTTTATCAATGTTATCTTTATCAATTTCCTTTATTTATTGCTCTGTTCAACACACCTAACTGTCACGTTCAATTAATATTTTCTATGTTTTATGCAGAAATGGCTCCTCCAAGAATCCCCAAATCCTTTGGGGCGCGCCCTGGTGACAAACCCAAGCCTAAGCCGAAGAAAGATGCTCCTGCAGCACAGACATCCGTCCCCACTCCAACTCCTATTCCTCAAACAACTCCTGTCTTGAAAAGGCCCGTGATCGACCTTATAGATAAACAGGGCGCGCCTAAGAGGCATAGAGCAGAGGGTGCGCCTTCTGGCTCATCTGCTGCTTTGAACGCTCTTGGCCCCATGGGTTCCCTTCATATTTCAGATGAAGAAGTGGAACAGTGGCTAGCCATGGACTTGGGAGATGCCGCTCGTGCCTCTATAAAGGCATCTTGCCAATTGTTCATCCACTCCACCCGAGTGGTGGACAAGCTTCTTGAAGAGGGGGCGCGCCTAGAGAGGCTGCAGGGTGACAATAACATTCGGAGGAACACCCTCAAAGACAAGGACTTTTTGCATGCTAAGGATATCAAGGCTAAGGACTCTGAAATCTCCTTTCTCAAGGATGATGTGGGCAATCTTACTTCTCAGCTAGAGATTGCTAACAAAAAGGCTACCTCTCTCCACACTGAGCTTGGTGCAGCCAACTTGAGGATTGAGTATCTAGAGGAGCAGCAGAAAATGGGCTGGCCTGATGAGAAGAGGGAAATGACTGATGAAGCATTTGCCAATGGTTTCCACTTCTACATGATTGGTTTCATGGCCAATGATCCTGAATACACTTTTGAGAAGTTTGGAGAGGAAACGGTTGCTGAGATGGTAGAATTGAAGAGGGAGCATGCTGATGAGATCAAGGTGAGGAGGGTAGAGCTTGGATTAAAGGAAGGAGATGAGGGCGCGCCAAGTGAGGAACCCTCTAAGGACGCGCCAGAAGTTGATCCCACTGTTCATCTTCAAGCCATTCCTCTAACAGACCAGTCTCAGGGCGCGCCCTGATTTATTTTAATTCTGCATCCGTACTAAAGTCTCAAATACTTTTGAGGAGCCATCCCTCTTTTGATGCTGTGCAAAATTGTATGACTTATTTCTTGCTACTTTTTTACCTTTGCATCATGACATTTCGTATGGCTTAATATGATTTTATCTTTTTCAGTATGCACAAAATTTGTTAAGGCACTTCAATTTTTTCTTGGCCACTTCATGTTTCCAATATCATGACTCATACTTCCATGACGGCGCACCTTTATATCACGTTTCCATGAATTTGCAGTTAGTTCGTCATGACTTATGTTACTATAGGGCGCGCCCTTTGATATTTAGGGAATATTTATTAGCACATTCGCCATTGTTTTTCTTTTTATGTGATCTCAAAGTTGTCCCCATATCATTAAGATTTATAGACTCCTTTCTCGTAACATTTTAGCAATGAGGGCGCACCTTATTTCTTTTACAAATAACACGTACTTTTTCTTACCAGTAATACCTTTGCGATACTTCACTTAAGTGTCAGTCCAAGGGCACACCTTAATGCTGCAGGACTTTTACCTTAGCTTATTTGGCTAGCCATATGCTTTTGCTCCTTCGTCATCAATTTTTTAGGCGCGTCTTTTCATGTATGCATACTGTGTTATCTTGATTATGAAGCAACAACTATTAGATAGGGCGCGCCTCAACATAGGGCGCGCCTCTGGCGTTTTTCAAATGAATTTTTCATGTCAAGTAGATAAAGCAATTTGAAGTAACTTTTCCCTTTTATTGATAATGCGCTCTAGTGCATAAATTACACCAGTCCCACGGCTACTATGCTCTATGGGGAAATTATTTTGAAAATTTTCTTCCTTCTGCTAGTTCAAGGTTCGCAGTCACATGTACTACCCTAGGCTAGGAGGAATTTATTTGCTACTATTCTATTAAATAGGAATAAAATAAGAAAATAAGGGGGACACAGCCACACCCTACTGATAATACTTCCGTAAATGTTCCGCATTCCACGCTCGAGGAATAAGTTTACTATCCAGATCTTCCAAGCGATAGAATCCCTTCCAGAGTATAGCTTTAACCTTGTACGGTCCTTCCCAATTGGCTCCAAGCACCCCGTGCTTAGCTATCTTAGTGTTAGGCATAACCTTTCGCAACACAAGATCTTCAACCTTGAATGGCACGGATTTTACCTTTTTATTGAAATATCTTGTGATTCTCTGCTGATATGCAGCAAGCTTTAATTGAGAGTTTGTTCGGGCTTCGTCTAACAAATCCAATTGAAACCTCTGGTTAACTTCTGCATCTTCCTCAACAAACACGTCTCTCCGGAGGGATCCGACTCCTACCTCCACGGGAACCATGGCCTCATACCCATAAGTCAGCAGAAAGGGGGTTTCTCCTGTGGTCGATCTAGGGGTCGTATTGTAGGACCAAAGGACCATGTGCATCTCCTCTGTTCAATCTCCTTTTTTCTCTTCTAACTTTGCCTTCAAGGTATGTTTTATAATTTTGTTTATAGCCTCCGTCTGACCATTACTCTGCGGATGATAAACTGCGGCAAAGTCCTTTTTGATTTGCAAGCCCTCACAAAGCTTCCTTAACTCTTTACTGTCAAACTGCTTCCCATTGTCCGAGATGAGTTTGTAGGGGATACCGAACCTGCATACTATGGAATTGAAAACAAAATCCCTTATCTTCTTTGCCGTGATCGTGGCTAGTGGCATAGCCTCTGCCCATTTGGTAAAGTAGTTTACAGCTACCACAACATATTTCACACCCCCTTTTGCTTTGGGCAACTCTCCATTGAGATCAATTCCCCACATGGAAAAAGGCCAAGGACTTGCCAATGAGGTAATGGTAGATGCCGGGGCGTTGAAATAGTTGGTGAATCGCTGGCAACGATCGCAAACCCGGACAAAATTGAAGGCATCTTCTCTCATAGTTGGCCAGTAATATCCTTGTCTGAGTACTTTTAATGCCAAGGAACCACCCCCTAGTGATTGCCACAAATCCCTTCGTGCACCTCTCTGAGAATATAATTTCCTTCTTCTATATCCACACAACGTAATAGTGGTTGGTTAAATCCTTTCTTGTATAATATCCCGTCATATTCAACATACTTTGCAGCCTAGTACCGAAGGCGTCGAGCCTGTAGTTTGTCTTCTGGTACATCTCCTGTTTGAATATAGTTATGAATGAGGGTCATCCAGCTTTCTCGCGGGACTTCTTGTGTCTGAAACACCTCTACCTCCGGAATACTTGGGATTTCCTGGATTCCCAAAGGGATTTGTCCAAGTTGGACGCTGTCCATCTGTGACCCCATCTTGGCCAAAGCATCCGCATTACTATTTTCTTCTCGCGGAACACTTTCTAGCCTGACATTTATTTTTTTTTCAATAGGCGTTGTGCACATCTCATATATAACTCCGTCTGCGGTCCCCGGGCCTGGAAACCTCTGTTGACATGGTTCACAACTAATTCGGAATCGCTCCGGACTATCAGATTCATGGCCCCCACCTCCAGAGCTAATTTCAGACCGTTGATCAAAGCTTCATACTCAGCATAATTGTTAGTAGCATAAAACTTGAAATGGATAGCACTCATCAAACGATGCCCTTCTGGAGTGACGAAGACTATCCTGACGCCTGATCCATTGTTGTTCACGGCCCCATCGACATGTAATATCCACCAAGGGTGCGGTAGTTCCTGCCTCTTTTCATCATGAGAACTTTCTTGCGAGGTAGGTTCCGCCAACACTGTGGCCTTGTCATCAACTTCTGCATAGAACTCCAGTATGAAATCAGCCAGCGCTTGTCCCTTAATTGCCGTGCGAGGACAATACTCCAAGTCAAATTGTCCTAGCTCTACTGCCCATTTTAACATTTTCCCTGACGATTCGGGTTTATGTAGAATGTGCCGAAGCAGATAAGCGGTGCGAACTTCTATTCGGTGAGCCTGAAAGTATGGTCTTAACTTTCGTGCCGCAAGAATAAGAGTGTACACCAGTTTTTCCATGTTGGTATACCTGGTTTCCGCATCCAACAACCTTTTGCTCACATAGTATACGGGCCACTGGTGGCTTGCTTCTTCCTTTACCAACACCGCGCTGATGGAGTATTCAGATACCGCCAAGTAAAGAATCAATGTTTCTCCGTCTTCTGGCTTGGCCAACATCGAAGGATTTCCCAACTGCTCTTTGATTTTCAGAAAAGCCTCTTCACAATCAGGGGTCCACAGAAAATCCTTCCCCCTTCCTTTGATTGCCTTGAAGAATTCTTTGCATCTATCTGTTGAATTTGAGACAAATCGATTTAGGGCCGCGATCCTTCCTGTCAGGCTCTGTATAAGTCAGCGATGTGGTCTTCCGCCCTTTTAGACTTTACGAGCATATCATCCACATATACTTCCATCGTCTTCCCAATCTGCTTTTTGAACATTTTGTTTACCAATCTTTGATAAGTGGCACCGGCGTTGATCAGACCAAATGACATTCCGATATAGCAATAGAGCCCTCTATTAGTAATAAAAGAGGTGTGTTCCTGGTCGGGCTCATACATAAGAATTTGGTTATACTCGGAGTATGCATCCATGAAGCTGAGCAAGGCATGTCCTGCCGTGGCGTCGACCAACTGATCGATTCTTGGTAGGGGAAAACTATCTTTCGGACACGCCTTATTCAGATCAGTGAAATCCACGCATGTTCTCCATTTACCGTTGGGCTTTTTTTACCAACACCGGGTTTGCTAGCCACTCTGGGTCAAAGGATTTTTGGATTAATCCGACGTCCAGGAGTCTCTCTACTTCCTCTGCTAGGGCTATAGCTCTCTCTCCCCTTACGACCCTGCATTTTTGTCGAACCCCTTTATGCTTGGGGTCGATATTCAATCGGTGGCACATTACCTCTTGATCAATTCCCACCATATCAGAATGGCTCCATGCAAATACATCAAGGTTCGCCAAGAGAAATATTGAAAGACCCTCCTTCAACCTTGGTGCCAACTAGGATCCTATTCTCAAAACTTTGCTTGGATCTTTTTCATCGACATGGATTTCAATTGTATCTTCTGCTGGCCCCATCTTCTCCATTGGCATCGGTATCTGGGGATCTAGGTCAGGCGAATCATGGATTTCATTGTCTTGTAGAGAAGGCGCATCCCCTTTAGGAGGAGCGTCGACTTCTTTAGAAGGCGCGCCCTGCATAGCAGGGGCATCAACTTCCTTGGTATGTTTTGAGGGTAAGGGCGCTCCTTCAGGAAGAAAGGCATCTACCACACACTCATCCTGTTCGAGGCTTTGCAAGACGTCGAATCTTTCTTCTAATCGTTCCCCATTAAAATCTACTTGGACTATGGTGTTCGATGCCTCTTCTTCTTCCAGCATCTCAATTCTGATTGCATCTTCCAAGAACAACGTTGTTGGGGGCAACTCAGAAGGACATTCATGCTCTTGGTCGACATAATAATGGACTAGGATTTCCGTAATTGGTTGCTCAATGCTCTTATCTTGAACGTCGTCCGATGTATCTTCGGCGTGGGAGTCCTTTCTAAAGCCTCTCATAGCTTTCCTGTAGCACTCCCGAGAGTCATACTGAGAACCCTTTATACTCCCCACCCCATTTGGCGTTGGAAATTTGATGGTTAAGTGATGGATTGAAGAAATAACCCTCATCTCTCGCAGAAAGGGTCGTCCCAGCAACACGTTGTGGGATGATTCCTGATTCAGGACCTTAAACTCGAGCATCTTTGTTACCGACAACGGACTTTCCTCCAAAGTACATGGCAGCCGAATCGATCCCATGACTCTAACTCCTGCACCAGAAAAGCCATAGACGCATGAATCTTCCCCCGACATATCCCGATCAGGTAGCCCCATCTTCTTGAAGGTGCTGTAGTAGAGGATATTTGCCGAGCTTCCATTATCCACGAAGGCCCTATGGACATTTTTGGTTCCAATCTGGATGGAAATAACCAGTGCATCATTATGGGGGTGATGTACCCATCGAGCATCTGCTTCTCTGAAGGTAATATCAACGGACTCGCCCTAAAACACTTTGGGCGGTCGAGTTTCCACCCTATGAATGTCCGTGAGAGGCCTGAATCGAGCTTCCCTAGCGTATCTTGCCAAGGCTCGATTACTACATTTCATCCCGGGATCTCCCCAGTAGATTGTTCGGATGCTGCCATCCCTGACGAATTTATTTTCCTTTAGAGTATCATTATTTGACCCGCGCGGGGCTCGCCTTTCTTCTTCCTTTGCTCTGTCATCCTTATGCTTCCTTACTTCCTTGACTACCCATTCTCCGAGGTATCCTTCCTTGATAAGCGCTTCGATTTCATCTTTTAAATATCGACACTCATGCGTGTTATGTCCAGAGGACTCATGGTATTCACAATACTTTTTATTGTCTTTGCTTTGCCATGATGATAAAGCTTCAGGTATTCTAAATAGCCTTCTATTTTTGTTTAATTCGAAGATATGCTCGATAGATGCGACCAAAGGCGTGTACCGGCTTGCTCTGTAGTCATAGTTTGAGGGAGGACTCCATCCCCTCCTCGTGCTTGCGGTATTCACCCGGTCTGGGCTTCGACTACTCCTTGTGTACCTTGGGCTTGGAGACCTATCTCTCTTCCTTGCTTTGTTTCTCTGACTCACCTGTAAAGTCGGTTGCACATCTACCAGAGATTGTTCTATAGCTTTGAATGATTCTGCCAAAGCAAAGACATCTGCTAAAGTAGCCGGGTCTTTCCCTTGTAAGTGCTTCCAAAAATCCGAGCCAACCCTTAATCCTGCGATCAAGAAGCTTTTCAGGGCTTCGTCCGATGCTCTCCTCACGCTGGTAGATTCAGCGTTGAACCTTTTGAAGTACGATGTCAAGCTTTCATTTTCCCTTTGGCTAACATTGGCAAGAGTTGTGACAGAGGGCGCGTATCTTACCGCGGCTTGGAACTTGGTTAAGAACAGAGTTTTCATCTGATCCCAGGAAGTGATCACTCCTAGCCCGAGCTTTTGAAACCACTGCTGGGTACTTTCTCTAAAGATTGCCACCAAGAGACGGCATCGAGCCAAGTCCGGGACTTGGTACACATCCATCTCTATATTAAAACGACCCAGGAATTCCACCGGATCTAAGTTTCCGTGGAAACGGAGATCGCTAGTAGTGTTGCGATACACGGCCGACAACTGTGCCTCTCTTACCGCCACCGAGAATGGGGAAGGGATTTCAGCTGTGGCCGTCACTCTGCCTTCCAGGTGGTTAATTAGCCTTTTTAGATCTCCCACATTGAAAGTTCACACGCCTGGAATGGTCTGCATTTGAGGCTACAGACCTTGGGGTTGTAATGGAGGTACCTCCACTTGATTCCCCCTGGAGGGGCCTGCTGCTGATTCGTGTTCTGGGCGTCTTCAGGTATCACAATTACTTCAGGATTCCGACCTTGATTTCTTCCTTGATTTTATTCTTGACCCTGGCCGCGGCCTCGAGCCGTACCGCGATCATAGTTTTCCACATATCTATGATCATCATGTTCTGCATAGTCATAGCTGTCTGCTCGGTTATTCCAGCGGGAATCAAGGTGACCATGGTAATTGTCGCGACGGTATCCCTCTAAGTATCTACCTCGGCCTCCACCTCTTCCCCTCCATTGAGGCCTTCTCCAACGATCGTTTTCATACCCACGACCATATCGATCCAGCGATCCGTGTGGAGGAGCTCTCTAATGATCGTGGTACCGCTCCGGATTTTCCTGGGAATTCAGGGGCACACGCGTTGGATCGCGATGCCGCTCCCGATTTTCCTGGGAATTCAGGGGCACACGCGTTGTATCATGGGGCGTCACATCTCCACGATCAGCTTCTTTCTGCCATTCAAGTAACAACATTCTTAAATCATCATCGCCCAAGCGGGTCCCCAAGCGATTTTTCAAAGCTGCGAAACCCCGTTGCTGATTCTCTGGCATCGACTCCGCCTGTCGGCGTTCCTCGAGACTACGTCCAGACCGGTGCAGATGGGTGGCTCCCTGGTTATCCGCCCGCAGAATTTCCCGGCCATCAACATCTTCTTCCACTAGCTCGATGATTGGGGACGTGTCATTGGAATAGTCCAGGCGCCTCGGGGTTATCGGCACACGCCCTCCTCCGGTGCGGTCGTGGCCGGATGAGGCATCCATATCAGTCATGGGTGCTTTTCCAGGTGCATGAGTTGCACGGCCACGACGAAGACCCCTCCTAGCCTTGCGTCACTCCACAATGCTCAACCTTGAATCGAAACCATTCAAGGCATCGCCCATGCGATACAATTGTTCCAAAAAGTCGGTGTTGCTGATGAGCACAGGCGACTGTCCCCCAACGTCCGGCGTAGGACGATTAGTCATTGGCGGAACGTAGGGTTCATGTTCATAGCCATGATCAGAATCTTCTTCAGAACTTTCATTATAAAAACTTCCATCACGATACTGAGACATCCTTCCTCCTAGATGCAGATCTTGATTAGCCCCTCCTTCTAGCGCCAATTTGTTGACGGAGGAATTTGGGAGCAACAAAGTTTGAGGTTTGTAGCCGGAAACAAGATCTGTGATGGCGGTTCTCCGTCGGAAACGTGAACAGTAATCAGTGGATTCGATGAACAGTTTGGTGGTGGTGATTATTGGGGGCTGAGATTGCTTAGGGTTAGTGGTGGCTCATTTGGGCTCTCGCTTCTGACCCCCACAATTTGCCTACGTATCCCTATTTATAGGAAATCAAGCCCATGTAGTTCTTGGGGAACAAGAAACCTAATGGGCTTAGATTTCTTATCCCGAGGCCCAGTAGGAAACCCACTGGAAACCGTCTTCTACTAGCTTTAGGAATGTCCGCCGATGAGGCCCAACCACAAAGGCCCAAGGCTCGTCCGCGGCTTCGAGACTTCACAGATAAGGCATCTCCCTGACCAAGGATAACCCTCCGCTACCAGCTGTTTTTCTAGTCCGCGGACGCAGGTATAGCCGTGGTTCACCCCAAATGTTGGACGCATCCTTGTCCCCCGATAAGGAGCCCCTACCAGATTGCAGGACAAGTGATCCCAAACTTTTGGGTGCAAAGTGCAGGATGCTCCGAAGTCTCCCAACGAGGACACCCGTTGACTACAGAGACAGAGCTCCCAAAGCACACACCAGATTTCACCCCACATCCCCAATGAGGACACCCATTGACTATAGGAGGAGGCCTTCAGTCCAGGCATACCCCTGGAGGTCTCTGACCACGGACACCGCCTTTCCTGTAGATGTGCTACAGGAAGGAGTTCTTCAATAGAGTACCTGCATCAAATAGGTTAGTGATAATAATCTCCATCTTCCTTGAATCTTCCAAAGAGCCCGTCCAAGTAATCATGTTGAAGTCTTCACAAGGCCTTTTGATCCTTTAGGGCGCGCCCTAAAGCTCATCATGGGAGGAGATTCGATTAGGAAATTCCCCACCTTTCCTTAGTAACTGGGCGCGCTTTCTCCCTATGCTGAGGGCGCTCCCCTTTATGTATGGGGTCAAGCAACAGCAAATCCATCAACCATCAAAACAGAGGGCGCGCCTTTCACCACACAGGGCGCGCCTACTTTCCTTCTGCAAGGCAAGTTACCTTATCTGTTCCGTAATTTTAGGCATTTCTTCCTCAATTTTAACTGTTTTATCAATCTTAATCTGAATATTATTTATACTACTTTTTGGGCATAACAATATGTATTCCCTTCGAAAGCTGATAACAACTCCATCAAAAGGCGAGTTTAAACAACTTTGTAAAAAGTAGGCGTTTGGATGCACCATGAGAATGAGAATCGAGAATGAGAATGAAGGGTATGGGAATGAGAATGAAATGGAAACCCAAGGGGTATGGTGGGTTTGATTTACCTACCAAGAGTTAATGGAGTCTCATTCCCCACCATTAAATTGATAATCCAAACACTATCACTTGGGTTTAAGTTTCTGATTCCCGTTAATCGGGCACATTAACCATACACCAAATACCCCCAAAGTCTCTCGCTATGTACTCTTCTTATATGTTCACAAGTAGTATTCCTGCGTGACATGACAAATCAGACACCTAGCACGCATCATTATGTGATTTCGAGCAGCTGATGATAACTTATCACCAATTAACTAAATAATTATTAGTAGTACTAACTGAAAAAACAAAATCCTCCTTGTTCAATTTACACATACCCAGCCGCCAAGCATAGAAAAGATATTTTATGAAGTTGGTAAACTTGTTAAAACGCTAAAACTGAACTGTACTATAAATGGTTTGAGAAAAGTCTTCAATAACATAGGAACAGAACCATAATATCATATATTGTAATTAACAAAACATATTTACATTTCCATATTAAACATATGCAATCTATCTTCCTCGTACATAGGGTGTGGAAGAGTATCTATATATAGACCAATCCCTTCTCCTAAAGATCCTGATGCTGTGAACAGGGTGTGGAAGGATCTGCCTTCTACTAATCGAGGTTTAAGGCTAACATGTTCTACATCAATTGTCCACCCTATGTTCTCCACCCTCCTCAAACACATTCAACATGACTACATAGTATGCATATTTAATCCCTTACCTAATTTTATTACCAATAAAGAAAAGCAAATTGAAACACCAACGTGAAAAATTTGTAAGCGGTTTTTTTTGCGCCTAAAGGCCTGTCAATTTTGTCTGATGCTAACCCACCCCGTAAATTATTAATCCATTGAATATTGACACTAACCCGACTCATTTGTTTAATGAATTACTCAATCCGATCCGATCTGATCCAGTAACTCTTTTATTTATAAAATATTTTATCTACTAATTACATTATTATTTATATAATTTAGTAAATTTACTTGTATATTATTATTATTAAATTATTATACTCAATCATTTTTTAATTTACGCAGTATGTTGTACAGAAAAATATTTAAGTTTCAAATCCTAGATTTGTGAAAATATTTAGTTACTCCTCAGACTGTAAGAGATGCTTTATAGTTGCTTACTCATAACTCCTACACTACCTTTGTGGGAGATGCTGAAATGAGGAGATTCTTTACTGAGATAGGGTATGACAAGGATTTGAAGAACCTTGGTCAGTTGAAAAGAAATGGGCTTAGAAATATCCGTGTCCAGTAAATCAGACCTCAGAGTCTCCATTTCAAAATGACCAATACCTCCTCTAGTACGAGTTTTGATAAGCTTTAGCTTTTCATTATGTTCCACCCAAGAAAGTTTCTTGATGAACTTATCAATATCCTCCTGTCCTGTAATAGAATCCCTAAGTCCTGCTGACACAAATTCAATATACTTGAATTCTTTGGGATAACTAAATGTATAAACATCTTTCCATGTTTTATCCTTCTTGCTGAGAGGAGCATACCCTCTAGATAAATCATGAATCTTCCCTTTTGATTTCTGCCATAGCTCTTTCCTTGAATTTAGAATTCTTTGCACATAGTCACTGCATGCTTGATCAGCTCTCCTTCTGTCAGTTCTTTCTTGTTTATCAACCTCTGAATTATGAGAAACAACTGTTGTATTAAGAACTGATTCATCCAATGCTTTGATCACCTTCTCATCAGTATCAAAGTCAGCTTTCAGATTCAGAGCATCAGGATCTGCCTTCTACTAATCGAGGTTTAAGGATAACATGTTCTACATCAATTGTCCCTGCTATGTTCTCCACCCTCCTCAAACACATTCAACATGACTACATAATATGCATATTTAATCCCTTACCTAATTTTATTACCAATAAAGAAAAGCAAATTGAAACACCGACGTGAAGAAATTTGTAAGCAGTTTTTTTGCGCCTAAAGGCCTGTCAATTTCGTCTTACGCTAACCCACCCCGTAAATTATTAATCCATTGAATATTGACACTAACCTGACTCATTTGTTTAATGAATTACTCGATCTGATCCGATCCGATCCGATCCGATCCATTAACTGTTTTTTATAAAATATTTTATCTACTAATTACATTATTATTTATATAATTTAGTAAATTTACTTGTATAATATTATTATTAAATTATTATACTCAATCATTTTTTAATTTATACAGCATGTTCTACAAAAAAATATTTAAGTTTCAAATCCTAAATTTGTGAACACTATTTACTAACTAATACAAATATATTTATATATAAATTCATGTGAAGTATAAATAACTAACCAAAAAGGAAATTCAACCATTTTATGTTAAGAATTAAATAGTCAATTATATTATTATACTATATATGTCAAAATACTTTTTTTTTCAAAATGCTATTATAAAGGTTATATATGTCCGGTACGGATTAAGCGGGTTGACCCGTAATCCACCTTTTTATTCAGATCAATTTCAAGTCCGACCCATTTTCGACTCGACCCATTTAGTGATAATCCTAACCTGTACGTTGAGTTTTTTTTTGTCGGAGAGATATACAATCTCGAAACAAAGAATGTACCGAGATACAACATAAGAAAAGAAGTTTCCTTCATACAATAAAGTTTATCATCTAATCAAAGGTCATGCATGATTGCCCCAGAAGTTTAGACAATAACAACTTAAGGTCTGAAGAGATAACACTTATATAAATAACATAAAGCAAGAACTTATCTGAATGTTCCACTAAAATACTTGTTGAAAAGATCCATTCTTTGATTTTTGTAAACGGTCCATTCACCCTATTCAAATACCACACCTGAATAAGATAACAAAAGATTCAGTCATTTAACTGTTATCGGTAAGAAATTAAATTCAATTAATAAAATTTCAATTTAATAACATAATTATAAGTTAGAAAGTAAGATTAACATTATGTAAAATCTAACTAAAGGGAATTCCTTGGGTTAGATACATGAACTTTTGAATTTATTTAAAGTGAGCGAAAAATTATACATAGAGATTTTAATTGCAATTTAAGATTGAATATTTATTACTGCATAGTCACTGTTATCATCAAGTAGGTCATAAAAATGAAATATTATTTTGGGAACTTAGACACTCCTAATTTATACTGATGTATATTTGTAATTCTAATATTTCTAGACATATTTTTCTTCCCGTAAGCTTATTAACATTAGCCCTCTAGTAAAATATATATTACATTGAGAACGGAGCAAAATATGAGACTAATCGTTCCCGCCAAGGAAATTTAGTCTAAACTTTGAATTTTTTATTTCTAATTTTTCAATAATTCATCTTTAAACAAAACAAAACATGGTAAAAATATTATTTATAAATATCAATTCCCGTACGTTGAGTTGATTACATTCTCTTAAGTCCAAAGTATAGAGGGGAAATTAAAAATTACATTATAACATTGAAAAGTAAGAAAGAAGTTCTACGGAGACCGCATTAAATTGGAGACGGGGAGACCATTCATCTTTACCGTTTATTCAATATTTGATCGTATGGTTACTTTCACTTGTATACATTTTTTTGTTTTCTTTTCTTAAAAGACTGGACCGATAAACACCCCTTTCTACTATCTTAATATAGCATGACTTCTTCATGGTATCAGTTTTTTAGTTTCATTTTTGTCATCTTTTGTGTAGTTAAATTGAAATTGTTTGTAATATTCAATGGAGAATAACAATTATATCACGATGTAATATGCACCGTTATAATAGAAATCAAATAGCTAAACTTTTATACAAGATAAATAAGTAGGGTTATTTATATATTATAATTTATTTGAAAGTTTTTATTTTTTAAAATATTTTTTAATGTTATTGTTAAAAAATTTATTGTTATATGTGAAAGGGTTGAATACTATTTTTTTTACGTTTTTACTATATTATTTAGCATCCGGGCAATTAATAATCAAATTATTTAAAATTATTTTTATTTTTTTAATAGTAACTTGATTTTAGTGTAATAAAATTATGAATCACTTTTTCCTCTTTTATGTTCAATTTTGATAAATATATCAAAAATAATTTATGTGATTTATGCATAAAACTTTTTTTATCATATACCCTACATCAAACATATTGATAAATTGCAAAATAATTTGTTATTAATTCATGTTATGCGGTACATGTACATACATATACAAGATACCGCATTATATTTACAAGATAATTTATGCAGGTTTTTGTGATAAAAAAATTGTATTTGTGAATTTATTAAATATTTTTTTTGCCACACTCTATTCTACGACATACTTAATAATATATAATTTAAGGATGCTATACTATATGTTCTGCACTGTTCTTATAAATATAAATTTAATGTTTTACATGTAAAGTTATATTTAAAATTAATTTAAAAGTATTGCACTTGAAAAAAAAAATTATTGTCCCTCACCCCTTGTGTAGGTGTCCCTTATTTTCGATCAATTTGGACAATACTGGTCTCCAGAGAACCTGAAAAGTTTGTTTAACGGTTATGGTCAAACACGGTAATAAATGAGATAACAAAGGTAACAGAATCCCTTTACTGGTATGTATTAATGGTCCAAATCACAATTATAATCTGATAACGTAAACTTGAAATCAATCCTATAAAAGCTAGACATATCTCAAGAATTAGTTTAGGACAGTGCACAATAAAATTAATCATCTACAACACGATGTCTTGGTGTGATCTCCCCAACGATCTACTCTCTGCCATCTTCAAAATCTTGACAAACAATGTCTGCTACTCGCCTGATCTTTACCAATGTCTCCACGTCTGTACCTCCTGGCGTTGTATGGCTAACAAGCTGTTGCACACCACCGCTGTCCCTACTCCATGGCTGTTGATCCCTCGACAAAAACCCGATAAACTTGTTTTCGATACTAGTTTATACAATTCCCATAACAAAACAACTGGCATTGCTTTCGATGATAGTAGCACTAGTATATTGTCACTCGAGTTACCTATACAAAAACACCAGAGTTGTTTTACTCAGCACAATATTATCGCGTTTGCTTCTCATCGGGGATGGCTGCTTTTAGGGACCAGATTTGAACATCCCGTGTTTCTTTATAATCCCTTGTCAAGAGTTGTTATCAAACTTCCTCCCCTGCCTTTGCATCTACACCTTGATGAATGTGCACAATTTGTCATGTCTGAGACTTCTCCTCGTGATCCCAGGTGCATTGTTTCCGTCTTGTTAAATACACGAGTCCTTGCCTTCTGTAAACCTTCTGAGGGATGCTCCTCATCGTCGTTATGGGTGTTGTCAGAGAAACCTGATTCTTCAAAATTTTATGTTGTATCCATGATTTTTCACAAAGGAATTTTTTATACCATGGACGATGATTGTGCTCTTTATGTCCACCACGGCATTACTGACTTGATTATTAATGACAGCAGCGGCATGAGCAGCAGGACTTGGCCCTGGCCAGTATTAGAAAACAAGGTTGCGTTAAGTACTTATAGCAATAAAGAATATCTCCTTGATTACTTGATCCAACTGGTAGAATCCAAACACGGAGAATTGTTGATGATTGAAAGGATATTTGAGGATTCTCAGACAAAATCTTTTAACGTTTACATGTTGACCATCCGGGGTAGCTACAAGAAGAAGAACTGGGGAAGCGACAAGAACAATTGCGAGTACTATTGGAAAGATGTGAATAGACTCGAAGAAAATGAAGCCCTGTACGTTGGTTGGAACGACTGTGTCTCAATATCTGTTAATAACTCTGACGGTAATACCTACAAGCCCAATTGCATTCATTACTTCCATGAAGTAGATGATCAACTTTGCGGTTATGGTGTGTATAACTTGGAAAGTAGAAGCATCCAGCACTGGGTGGATGATGATATTGATTCAGAAGAATATGACTCAGAGACTGATGCAGGACCTAGCTGTTGCAGGCTGTTTGCTCCATCTATTCCATGATACTATTGGTTGTACCTGAAAGATACTACGTATTTTTCAAGGTGCTCCATATATCTATTGTTCCCTTTCTAATATTGGACTGCTTGTAATATTCCCTTATACCAATGTGATCGTTGTTCTGGTCTTAAGATTTTTCACAGCTATGTGTTGATTGACCGCTATGTGACATAACTGTTAAGCACTTCTTTTGTCAGAACCGCAGGAAGTACTCTGTCAGACACCATATGACTAGAGACACATACAACCATCTCCGGGAGAAGACTGTACTTAAAGAAATTATTAACAAATGTGAAAAGGGGTAGTAAGATCTGTAAGTTTGAGTGTGTTTGCATAGGGGAAGAGAAGATAGTAAGTTATGTACTAAATAGGAATATCAAGAAAACAAAGAAGTAACACTGTAGAACAGATAAAGGTGTATGGGGTTATAAAGATAAGAAGGTTTATATAGCTTAGCCAAAAACAAAAAAAAAGGTTTATATAAACAACTCAGCATGGACAAAAAACAGACCTCAGCAACATATGCATCCTGGCAGCTGGAATGTTGCCCCCAGGGCCTTCCATTAACATTCCAAACAAACTGTCAATGCCATCATCGTTGAAAAGATGTTGGGGATCGTTATGGCCAACACCAAAGAGTTCTTCATATTTCTCAATATTCAATTCAAGCTCATCCATATCGAAGTCCTCATAGTAATCATCATCTTCACGTAGATTAAGCTCTTTCGCTCCAGAAAATCCCATCTGCAAATTCAATAGACAAAGTGTCAGGGAAATCATTAGGTAGAGGAAGCACTGACAATCATTAACTTTAAACAAGTAATACAATTCCTTGTGGAAGACAGGGTCACTTGTTATCAGCTAGAGGTAAGAGGGTGACATACTTATCTTGACATTAAAATACTTTCATGTGCCAAAGTATGAAGGAGATTTATACATTGCTTGTCGGATGATATACATTAATTAGTACTCAACAACAAAGATGAAACAAGCAATAAAGCTGCAGGATAATGTGAAGATAACACAAGCCTTTGTTCTTGCCTGTCATTCCAGACTTGCATAAAAACTCAACTGATGATACATCATTCTAGGACAGTGCTGTACCCAGGAGATTAAAAAAATGAAAGTTTGAGATGCCAGGAACTATAATCACATGGTGCAAAAGGCTAAGCAAATATTAGGGTGCTAGAGAATAGAGATACAAAAGTAAGCATTACATGGTGCTAAAGAATGTCGATACAATTAATATTAGTGTGCTGAAGTGCTAGAGGTAATTAGCCGACATAATATACATGCTAGATTACCATCAACTGCACACCAAGTAATTCTACAAATCAATGTACTCTTCCCCAAAGAAATTATCATTGTACCTTTGTAGGTGCAGCTTAAGCAGATTCAGTTTGCTGGTTACCGTCAGCCCTCTTCTTGTCAGCTTTGGTCACTGCAGAACCTTTCCATAAATTTGGCTTATTTCCGTGTTTTAAGGTGCTCGCATCAATAGATAGATCTTGTTGATTGTTGCATCCCTTAGTAGTTCCAAAGTTTGCTTGACTTTTATCAGCAATGCTCATTGAACCAATACCTTGTTCACAAGCTGAATCAACAACCGAAGGAAGATCCAAGATAAAAGACCAGATATTAGAGAGTTCATCAGCAGATGGGCATCCAGAGTAGTAGTTTTCATCAGCATATTGGCAGCCAGAGTAGCAGTTGACAGCAAGTGTCTTATGTGCAGAGCCTGAATTAAAGCTACCAAGCACCATCCAATCACAATTCTGACACAGAGATAACTTTTCCTCGATACATCTAACAAATGCAGGCTGCAAGTTGCATCTTTCACACACAAGTGTCCTGGAATGGCGCCGTGAAAGTGCTTTTGCAGAATGCACACTGCAGTCACAGGACAAACATAAGCAGGCTATTATTTTAGTTCATTTTCATGAGATTATAATACCTTGTGAGTGAAAATATTATAATCTCTTAAAAAAGATAAAAAAAAATGATTTGCAATATAATATCATGGAATTGTAATCCTCCAAATACAGAAAAAACAATGTAGTAGTCCAAAGATTATAATCCTCTTAAACAAAATGACCTTAGTGATAAACTAGCTTAACATTGGAACTGTGCAGTTATGTACTATCCGAGTCAAGGATAACAAGAGAAACAACAGCACACTTCAATTTTTCTGGTTATAAGCAACATAATTGTAATAATACTGTGAAGCAACTCCTGAAACCATTAACTAGTTTAAAACTATATGGATGAAAGAGATTACAAAGTAGAGTAAAATATGTCTTTTTTAATCTTAGAAGCATTCATCCATTGTTATTGATCTATCCTTTCTGCAGTAGTATTGTTTTACCTTTTAAACTCATACATATTCAACATACACAAAGCATTTACTGAGAATTATGACACAGGTTACTCAGACATATGATGTTTAAGACATGCTTTCCTTCACAAATTCGAAAAAAGGAGGGAAGTAAGAATACTGAATAACCGTGTACCTAAACTAAATCCTTAAAAATGTGCAATCTGCAAGAGTGGGATCGTATAATTCCTTCCTATACCTGTCGGCATCACAAAACAAAGTATCTCTAGGATATCGTATGCTTGATCTTCTAATCACCTTGCATCGAGTTTTGATACTTAATTACACTTCCATGCTAATGACCTTCTGTACAATTATTAAAAGCTTAAAACAGAGAAATCTGCCAACTAATGTACATTGTGATGGTAATCGAAAGGCATGTTTGGAACATAGAAAACGACAACTGAAACACCATATTCACATAGATCCCTTGGTTCTAGCATCAATATGTTAATCTTGAAAGGAATAACTTAAAAAATGAAGAAAGACTGTAAGAGGCAAATCCAACAGAAGCACTATACCGAGCAAACAATGAGTAATCTTTGATAGAAAGAATACGAATTAGCAGGAGTCACTCACCTTAAAATAAACAAGTCATCTTCTTCAGAACTTCTTTCGCGCCTGCAGAACAATCTTGCATCTATCAGATAGAGCACCAACACTTTCCCAAGCATGTTGTGCGTACAACTGAGACAGAAAAGGCCGTGAAATGTGAAACAAAATTAATGTTTCTCTTAAATAACAAGATCTATTACATTCCTCTGACGTAAATCATTTCATTATGCACTGTACTGATAACAAATAAAACAGCCTAACATATGCATTCAGATTCAGACAAACCTAGATAGAACACAGAAACCAAGAAACGAAAAACTATTTCCATGTTAAAAAAAAGTCTAAACTGATTGAAGGATAAGTTACAGTAAGATTTTTGATCACCAACATCTGCAGGTGCCTGCAGTTCACAAATTGAACTATATCGACTATAATTTCTAATTTCTCAGGTACCTATAGCACCAATACTGATAAAGGTTCCCAAGGCACCATAATCACCTCAATCCATGAACTACAAGATCTTACGAGTTCCTGCAAGCTGCAATTGCATCCCTGCAAGTGCACCCTCCCGCATAGACCCTTGAACACAAACCTACACAAAGACAAGATGGTAACTCGATAGATTATACATGTACACCGCTTTGCCACAAGACACACACACACAAAAACATTCTTCTCAACTATCTGTTAGAAAATTAGGATTTTAGAGCTTAATTTAATTATGTTCTTGATGTTAATCCTAAAATCTAATGATTGGAAATTGTTCAATGATATTTGAACTTAAATTTTCATGTATGGTTTTAAGAATTTTCTTAATGAAATCCATATGAAATGAGAGTTGAAAGTAGCTTGGAAAAGCTTGGAAAAATTTGAGAATGTTTGTCCCACATTGAAATAAATAAAGGAGGGTGTGTGCTTTATATGGTATTACCCACATGAGTAGTATACAACTACTAAGGTGTGTGATGGTCCATTGTGTTGTTGTGTGCTTCACGCGCGCACACACACACACGCGCGCGCCCCGCCACCGGACCGGACCGGGTCGAAGGGCGATTTGGGCGAATGTCTCGGCGTCTCGCGTACGCGAGGCGACCTGGGCGAGGATTTTATTTATTTGAGAATTATTTTAATTCGAATTTATTTATCGGTGATTGGATTATTGGGCTGGGTACTGGAATAGGCTAAGTCCTGCAAATAATCTGATCTGTAACAAGTTCTGAAATAAGAATCAGAACTTAAGAACTGATGAATAAAATCAGAACTTAACAAGTTCTGATATCAGAATCAGAACTTAAGAACTGATGAATAAAATCAGAACTTAACAAGTTCTGATATCAGAATCAGAACTTAAGTACTGATGAGTCAAATCAGAACTTAACTTAATTTCTGATTATAATGTGGGTGTTTAATGTGAAAAACTGTTACAAATAATTTAAATTCAAAAGCTGTTCAGTTTTGATTTTTTCATTAATGAATTCAAAATCTGATCAGTTTTTATTTTTTCATTAATGGAGCAGTTTAATTCAGACATTAAGTGTGTGGACAGTTTCATTTTTCCTCTCCTATAAATAGAGGCTAAACTGAATGAATGAGATATAACATACACTACATTCTCATCTCTTCTCTTCAACCTCTCTGCATTTCTCTCCCATAAGTCCTGAAGTGCTGATATTTTCCGGCGACTGAGGTGCTGGTCGAAGTGGAGGTTTTGTTGCTGCTGTTAACATAAACTCCGAGCTGTTTTATCCTGGTGGAGATATTGCGCACATCCCAAACGCAGCAGGTAGGGGGCAATAATCTCTTCAAGAGCAGCCAGGACTTCGAGCAAGGCCTGGTGACTCAGCTGTGATCATTTTCTTGGCATTTTGTATCTGTAAACCTTTGTTTCAGTCACGGTTGAAAGCTATGGTTTCGGGTACATCTCTCTTTCTCTCTTCGTTAGTTCAGTTACTGATTTTGTTTACCTGCATGTTTTGTTTTGTTAACTGTGGTCTTGGCCTAAACTTGTTAAATTCTTTATACACTTGCCTCTATGTTGCTATACTTGTTAGTGAGATATCCAACATTCTTGAAGAGATTATTAGTTATTTAGAATTTAACATAATGGTTAACGAAAGTGAGGGTATCGTTGGTGGTGGTAGCAGTTCGGGTGTAACTGCTGGGGCCATTGATTGGACCACCTATAGTTTCCCACAAGCTGTTGAACTAACCGGTTTACCGGAGAAATTCAACGGTGGCATTGGCTTTTCTCGCTGGCAGAAAAGGATGAAGTTGTGGTTGACTATAAAGGGTCTGTGGCCGGTTGTGGAATATGAGAAACCAGTAGTGGATCAAGAGAAGGCTGAAACAGTTAAGGCTTTTGCGAAGTGGGCTGAGAAGGATGGAGTGGCTAGGGCGGCCATTCTGGCGGCACTAACAAACACTTTGTTTGATGTCTATTCTTCTGATGCCTACTCTGCAAAACTCTTATGGGAGAAGCTGGACCAGACACATAATACTGACTCACAAGGTCTAGAAAAGTATTCTGTGGCAAGGTTCCTCGAGTTCAAGCTGGTGGACAATAAGTCCATGACTGAGCAGGTGCATGAGTTCGAGATGATAGTGCATGCTTTGAAGGAGTCTGGAATGAATCTCCCGGAGAAGTTCAAGGTGATGAGTGTGATTGAAAAACTCCCGAAGTCTTGGGAAGAGTTCTCTCTCTCCCTGAAAAGACAGAAAGGAGAGATCACCTGGACCAACCTTATGCTGGACATCTCGGTACAAGAACAACACAAGTCCAAACAGGGACATGTGATGCCAACTGAACACGGTACCTCGAAGGTAAACATAGCAACTGTAGGACAAAAGAGGAAGGCTTTTGCTAAGAAAGCTAATAGTAATAAACCTAAGAGTGACAAGGACAAGGCCAAGAAACCCAAGGCAAACAAACCATGCTGGTCTTGTGGGCAGGTTGGGCACTGGAGTAAGGACTGCCCTACGAAGAAAGCGAAGAAAACCGAGGTAGCGCAAGCGAATGTTGTGCTTGGAACCGCAAGTGGGCCTGTAGTGAACATGGTTGTTGGTGAGGCTACGGCTTCTGAAACCAACGTTGACCGGTATGTATCCTACAACCCTGTGATATTTTCTACCTATCTGTCAAATGAATGGTTGATAGATACTGGAGCTAATGTACATATTTGTGCTGATATTAGTTTATTTGTATCTTATCAACAGAGTCATAGCTTGACTGTGAAGATGGGGAATGCTAGTGCTGCTCAAGTACATGGAGTTGGAAACGTGGATCTGAAGTTCCCTTCAGGACGTATTCTATCTCTGACGAGAGTGCATCATGTTCCCAACATGCGTAGAAATATAATAAGTGGAAGCTGTTTAGTTTCTAGTGGTTTTGAAATTTCGTTTAAGTGTAATAAAGTAGTTCTTATTCACACTGGTACATTCTTTGGCAAGGGTTACTTGTCAAATGGTTTATTTGTTATTAATGTGGATCCCGTTTTGGGAAGTTTGAATAATAATGTTATTCCTACTGTTAATTGTATTGAATCCTCAAATATATGGCATGCTAGACTAGGTCATTTAAACTTTGGTGCTCTTAAGAACATGATGAACTTAGAGTTGATTCCAAAATATACCATAGAAAAGAATTCTAAATGTCAAGTATGCGTGTCTGCTAAACAGATAAGGAAACCTTTTCATAACGTTGTTAGGGATTCAGACTTGTTAGATTTAGTACACACTGATATTTGTGAATTTGGTGGTGTGTTGACCAAGGACCAGTTTAGATACTTCATTACTTTTATAGATGATAGTAGTAGATATTGTTATGTTTATTTACTTAGACATAAGGATGAAGCACTTACTAAATTCATTATATATAAAACTGAAGTAGAAAAACAAACTAGTAAGCTACTTAAAAGATTGAGATCTGATAGAGGTGGTGAGTATACGAGTAATGCTTTTAATGAATTTTGTGCAAACAATGGTATAGTTCATGAAGTTACTCCACCATACACACCTGAGTCTAATGGGGTTGCTGAGCGAAAGAACAGAACATTTAAAGATATGATTAATAGTATGCTTATTAACTCTGGGTTGCCTAAATACATGTGGGGAGAGGCTCTAAATACGGCTTGCCATATTTTGAATAGAGTCCCTCTGAAACACATGGATAAAACACCCTTGGAGTTATGGAAAGGCAGGATGACTAGTCTTAAGTATCTTCGTGTGTGGGGGTGCCTTGCTAAGGTGCTTGTTCCTGAACACAAGAGAAAGAAACTAGGTCCAAAGACTGTTGACTGTATCTTTCTGGGCTATCTTGAAACCACTACAGCTATGAGATTTTTAGTGTTAAAATCTGACATAGATGGTATAGTGGCAAACACGATAGTTGAATTTCGAGATGCGACATTCTTTGAGGATGTCTACCCTATGAAGACTGGAATACCTGAAACGACTTCTGAGGAAGATCTTACTCACACATCAAGTTCTATTCCTGATCATGTGGAAAAGATGACAAATGTGGGGGCGGAACCTAGTAGTAGCTCTATTCCTAAGGAATTAGAGGAACCAAGGAGAAGTAAACGTGCTAAAGTAGTCAAGGATTTTGGAGGTGATTTCATCACTTACAATATCGAGGACGAACCTTTAACTTTCCGGCAAGCTATGGATTCTTCTGAGTCAAGGCACTGGAAGGGCGCTGTCAAGAGTGAAATTGACTCTATTGTTTCCAATGGAACATGGGAGTTGGTTGATCTCCCTCCTGGGTGTTCTACTATTGGGTGCAAATGGGTCGTCTTTAAAAGGAAGTTGAACCCTGACGGCTCAATAGATAAGTACAAAGCTAGACTGGTAGCTAAGGGTTTTAAGCAAAAGGAAGGAATTGATTATTTTGATACATACTCTCCGGTTGCAAGAATGGTAACAATCAGAATGCTTATAGCATTGGCTTCAGTCCATGGTCTTATCATCCATCAGATGGATGTAAAGACGGCTTTTCTTCATGGTGAACTTGAAGAAGAGATTTATATGGATCAGCCTGATGGATTTGTTGCAACAGGCAATGAAAGGAAAGTATGTAAGTTGATCAAGTCCATCTATGGCTTGAAACAAGCTCCCAGAGATTGGCATAAAAAGTTTGATGAAACTATATTGCCTTTCAGTTATAAGATTAATGAAAGTGATAAGTGTGTCTACACTAAAGTTAAAGGTAATGAGTGTGTTATTTTGTGCCTATATGTGGATGACATTTTACTGTTTGGAACCAATATTGAGATTATTAACGAGACTAAAAAATTCTTGAAAAGGCATTTTGAAATGAAGGATATGGGTGAGGCAAGTGTGATTCTTGGAATCAAATTGATTCAGTCCACTGAAGGAATAACCTTGACTCAATCTCATTATATAGAGAAATCTATACTTGAGAAATATGGTTATTCACAGTGTAGAATCGCTAGTACACCTTATGATTCGAAAGTTGCCCTTGTCAAGAATACTTCAGGAGTGCCTGTGTCTCAGTTAAGGTATTCTCAGATTATTGGGAGCTTGCAGTATCTTGCTAACTGTACTAGACCAGATATTTCATATTCTGTGTCTAAATTGGCGAGATATACAAGCTGTCCAAACAGAACTCATTGGGATGCTCTTGATAGAGTACTTAGATATCTAAAAGGCACAATGTACCTTAGTTTACACTACAGGAGATTTCCTGGTGTGCTTGAAGGGTACAGTGATGCAAGTTGGATAGCTAAGAAGTCTGGTTCCAATGGAGTGACTGGATACGTGTTCACCTTGGCTGGTGGAGCAATATCCTGGAAGTCAAGTAGACAGACTATTGTTACTCGGTCTACTTTTGAGGCTGAGTTGTGTGCACTTGATGCCACAGGGACGGAGGCTGAATGGTTACACGGACTTTTGTCTGCAATACCTGTAGTAAGCAGACCGCTTCCTGCTATTGCTATTCACTGTGATAGTCGAACAACTATCGACAAGATTAGCAGTAAAAAGCATAATGCTAAAACTAAGAGACACATCCAAGTTAGACTCAAGTCTATAAGGGGTTTAGTGATTGATAGGATCATAGCTATAGAGTTCATAGGAACTCAGAATAATATAGCTGATCCTCTTACTAAAGGACTGGAACCTGCAGTGGTCCTTAAGTCAAGGTTGGGGATGGGATTGTCAACCCATCATAATTCATCAACAGTGGGAACCCAATACACATGAGAGGAGATCCCTCGAAGTGTATTCAATGGGTAATAACAAGCTGTAAGGATGAGTTGGTAGTACCTTTGCTACATAGATGATACTATAGTATCTGAGTCTATCCCCTGTAAACCTAGAAGGTACTGACACTGCCAGAAAAGCAAGAGTGGTAAAACTCTGAATGGGATCAAGTCATTTGACGAGATAGAGGCAGTATATCTCTGGAGATGCCCAGCTAAGCGAATGTAATTGTGTGGTCGCAATTAGAGGATTGGGTTAATCCTTGAAGCATTCGACGAACAGGATCGAGACATGACCATTAATGTCTCAAAGCCGTAGATTGGCACCATAACCTTTGACTTGTCGTCGTCTATGGAATATGGTTATACTAAACGGATTAAGATTCAAGGTGAAACATTCCATCTAAGTCCGATAGCCATTGAAGTAGAGGAATTAGGAGGGTTCAAACCTGGAAGGGTACCGACTCTGAAAAACAAGTCATGATGGGAAATTGATCACATTTCTGTATGGATTTGTGGGGGATTGTTAGAAAATTAGGATTTTAGAGCTTAATTTAATTATGTTCTTGATGTTAATCCTAAAATCTAATGATTGGAAATTGTTCAATGATATTTGAACTTAAATTTTCATGTATGGTTTTAAGAATTTTCTTAATGAAATCCATATGAAATGAGAGTTGAAAGTAGCTTGGAAAAGCTTGGAAAAATTTGAGAATGTTTGTCCCACATTGAAATAAATAAAGGAGGGTGTGTGCTTTATATGGTATTACCCACATGAGTAGTATACAACTACTAAGGTGTGTGATGGTCCATTGTGTTGTTGTGTGCTTCACGCGCGCGCCCTGCCCCGCCACCGCACCGGACCGGACCGGGTCGGGTCGAAGGGCGATTTGGGCGAATGTCTCGGCGTCTCGCGTACGCGAGGCGACCTGGGCGAGGATTTTATTTATTTGAGAATTATTTTAATTCGAATTTATTTATCGGTGATTGGATTATTGGGCTGGGTACTGGAATAGGCTAAGTCCTGCAAATAATCTGATCTGTAACAAGTTCTGAAATAAGAATCAGAACTTAAGAACTGATGAATAAAATCAGAACTTAACAAGTTCTGATATCAGAATCAGAACTTAAGAACTGATGAATAAAATCAGAACTTAACAAGTTCTGATATCAGAATCAGAACTTAAGTACTGATGAGTCAAATCAGAACTTAACTTAATTTCTGATTATAATGTGGGTGTTTAATGTGAAAAACTGTTACAAATAATTTAAATTCAAAAGCTGTTCAGTTTTGATTTTTTCATTAATGAATTCAAAATCTGATCAGTTTTTATTTTTTCATTAATGGAGCAGTTTAATTCAGACATTAAGTGTGTGGACAGTTTCATTTTTCCTCTCCTATAAATAGAGGCTAAACTGAATGAATGAGATATAACATACACTACATTCTCATCTCTTCTCTTCAACCTCTCTGCATTTCTCTCCCATAAGTCCTGAAGTGCTGATATTTTCCGGCGACTGAGGTGCTGGTCGAAGTGGAGGTTTTGTTGCTGCTGTTAACATAAACTCCGAGCTGTTTTATCCTGGTGGAGATATTGCGCACATCCCAAACGCAGCAGGTAGGGGGCAATAATCTCTTCAAGAGCAGCCAGGACTTCGAGCAAGGCCTGGTGACTCAGCTGTGATCATTTTCTTGGCATTTTGTATCTGTAAACCTTTGTTTCAGTCACGGTTGAAAGCTATGGTTTCGGGTACATCTCTCTTTCTCTCTTCGTTAGTTCAGTTACTGATTTTGTTTACCTGCATGTTTTGTTTTGTTAACTGTGGTCTTGGCCTAAACTTGTTAAATTCTTTATACACTTGCCTCTATGTTGCTATACTTGTTAGTGAGATATCCAACACTATCAATATGAATTAACATGCATGTTGAGTAGGATCGTTCTAGAGGCTTTCATACTGATACACATTTACCAGAGTTTCATAAATATGAATTCTTAATACCAAGTCTACAGCTATTCACATCCTCATATCATATATGAGACACGCCAAGACGCACCTTCCAGGTCTCGGAATGCTGTTGATGGCTCAGGGATACAGGTACATAATACCTTGAGAAACATTAACTATATACATTGAGAAACTTAATGTTGGGCAGTTGGAATATGACTACTAAACTAAATGTGGACAAATAGAAAACTGTGTCATCTGTTCAATCAAAAGCCACTGAAGGTTTAGAGAATTGCTGATATTGTAGATTCTTGATTGCTTTACAAACACCTAAAGCTATAAAAGGTTCGTTTTTGCGTCTCATTTGTCTTGGATTTCAAGTTCTGAATATATCTTATTTGCATATTATGATCAAAAGTAAAAGCTCACCAATGGTACCAACAGTGTCAACTAAACCAGATTCAAGTACATGCTTCTCCACACCTAATGCCAACTCCGCAGCAGCCAATTCTGTGCATCATATCTGCTTCAACTATACAAGCGAGGAGACAGATGTATGGGGATAATCTAAGCAATACTATAAACAAGAAAGGAAATACTCAAAATTTTCTACATGATTATATATCACTCTGTAAGGCTCTTAAAAGCGAAATAAGCAAGATATATTCCAAGCAAAAGTAAGGTCCCCTAACATGGAAACCATATTGGTCGAAATATACAGGATGGAGATATAACATGTAGTGATGTGTAGAAAATCCAGAAAAATCTCATACAACTTACGAATCATTGTAACCACATAACACACTAACAGAAAAATCAACACAACCCAAGAAAAATCCAAGCACAACCATCAAACTAACATAAAAATATTCCAAGCCTAAATCAAAAATCCAGATTCTAAATCAACAAAAGATCAAATCTCGATTAATCTCATTCTCATTTTCATTACTAGACGACAACAACTAATCATCTGTCATTGCTCCTAGAACCCTCCTCGATTTATTGCTTACCGCCACATTATGCATATCATATGCTTTGGCCTTCCACGGACCAATCATTTCAGCTTTCTCATGTCATCTGTGGAAAAAGAACTGCCTGAGTCACATCAATGCCTGGTCTGAATATATTAGTCTGAGACATTGCCGTCACTTCTTGTTGCACCTCTAAATCAGATGCTGGAGCTCCGGGGTTATCCAAGGCATTCATCACTTCCTTATCTTTGTGAGTGATCATGACAGAATACTCTGATCCCAACGCTGAATTTTAAAGCCATCAAATCCTGCCAAAGTATGTCGGCTCTCAGATTTGCACCCCTTTTCCAAATTTTGTAGGTGTCTGAAGGAGCAATTCTTAGAATTAAAGGGATAACAGAGCTTTCAAACTGAGACGTAAGTTCCACGTAGAAATCTCTCATCCTTCTCATTGTCGAGACCAACCTAGGCAACCTTCTACAATATGTTGCCCCGTGTTATTGGCTGGTAATGCTTAACTACAATCCTAGCCTATGTTACTCGGACTCGGCTAGAAGTGTCCGACGCGGACACGTGTCCAAGTATCGGACTCGGCAACATTTTGGAAAATATGCATGTTTTTGGCTTAAAATAAGTGTCCGAGTCCGAATGTCCATGTCCAAGTGGCGAGTGTCCGACACGGGTACTCGAACGTAAAATGAAGAGTCCGAGTAACATAGATCCTAACAATTCTTTCTCCTCCCTTACATATCTTTTAGGGAGATATAAAGTTTAGGACTCCTCGCTACTGTAGCACACAACACCACATATTTTTAAAACATTATTGGATCATCCTTCTTCTAATGTTGAGAGAATGAACAAGTCAAAGAAACAAAATTTCTGTCAAACATATCACCAACCAAATTATGAGCCCTCTCATAACACATCATCTTGTCACCATTTGTAGGATTTTGTCAACTTCAACTCTTTTACAAAGCCATCTTGCTCTGTTCTTGAGAATTATTCAGATGTCTCCTTCTTCAACTACCCAATTCGAGTAGTTCGAATTGAGTAGTTGGAATAATATCATCATAATACACTTGCATTCTTGATTGTTTATTATCATTCGAGTCCTTGATTCATTCTTATCTCGATTTCTCAGCTATTATCTTTACATACAAACACAATTCACCTGAAAACCCTTTTTTTTTCCAAGAAACCCTCATGTCATACTTGTCTTGATACCTCCTAATTCTTGTGTTCATTCTGTTTACAATTTCATAACTCTTATCAAACACATTAATACTCCTGAATTCTTTTTGTCAATTGTCAAGAAACCCTTTCTTATCAAGCACACATTAATAACCCATTCTTGTTCATATTTTTTCACAAATTTTGGTATTATGCCTAGATTTTCTTGTACTGGGGTTGGTATCATGTTTTCTCACGGATTGGAAGTAGCGCTGGAGGTGTCCCCCGTATGTCGTGCTCTAAATTTGCCCAAAACTTGTGCTAAACTGTATGAAGATTGTGAGGTGGAATCTCATAGAATTCTGAAGATCGTTGATATTGATGGGGAGGAATTTGATGAAATTGTGGATGATATTCGTAATGTTGTTTATGGAAAGATGTGTGATTCGTCGCGGTAAATTCATCATCACAATGGAGGATATGTGTCGTACTGTTCATGACTTGTTAAAGTCTGAGAGGAAAATGTCCGGGGACGGAATGCGGGCTAAGATGGTCTGTTTTGTATTGATAGAAGTGCTAAAAGGTCTTAAATATGTTCATGGTGAAGGTTTGTTGATCGAGACACGTGGGGCGATATTTTACTCGACCAAGAAGTCTCCAGCAATCAAAATCAATTGCTGGGCTTCTGATTTCGACATGAATATACGAAAGTCTCCATCAATCAAAATCAATTGCTGGGCTTCTGATTTCGACATGAACATACGATGTTTCTGTTGTAAAAACTTAGACAAAAAAGACATCTACATTTTTTTTGCAGAAAACTTGTACCGCTATTTTTCTTGTTTTTCTTTTCCTCTTGTAAAACTCAAGGTAAACTAATCATTATATAGACTTTACAAATATATTAAAACTAACTACTACTAAAACTAATCACTACTAATTAATGGCTAAATTACATGTCCATAATTTACTCCACTACCCCACCAGTAAACAATTCTAAAATAATATTTTTCTCTAATAATTAATCTATTGCTAAATATCTAAAATATCTAATAATTAAATAAACAAATAATTAATAACTAAATTTAAGATTATTCCAACAGTTTCCACCCGTGGGACTCAATATGGCTGGAAGTTCTATGATGTTTCCGAACATGCAAGTTAGGGGCAGGCTCATGAAGAAAAGTATGTGGATCACTCTATTGGGTCATAGCCTATCTCCTATGTTGGTTGATTTTGTTGTCCAATGCACTCGAGATTTGCCCCGATGAAGCTGATATCCAGATGTATTTGTCTGAAGCATCCAAGAGGCTGTGGTAAAACTCTGAACATAAGATCTTCAACTCTCTCAACTCTCTCTATCTCTCAACTCTCTCATTTTCATGTTGCTCTCTCTATCTCTCAACTCTCTCATTTTCATGTTGCACTCTCTATCTCTCAACTCTCTCATTCATGTTGCTCTCTCTATCTCTCAACTCTAACACCACTCTACCACTGCTACCATTATTTACTAGTATCTTTCTCTATCAATTCTTTAGTCATATGACTGTTTTACATCTGTGTAAGAATTGCCAATTGTACTTTGTTTTAGACTAACTGTTGCAATTTCTTATTTGGGTTGGTATACATTTACTCTGCTATAAACTTACAATTCAAGTTAGCAATATAATCATGAATGTCTCAATCTCCTAAATGCGTGCGTGCTTGATTGAGTTTTTTTACTATTAAGGTTTGTTGAGATATGATTTGCTTTGGATTGGATTACTTCCAAATGGTGTAATTTAATTATTATGGAATTTTGGGATTGGTAAGTTCATAGGATAGAATATTGGGGTTGACTAATAGTTTTACTCAGTCTTCAATTTCTGAACAAGTCTAAGCTTGATAGGTTTAACAAGTGAGTGTATAGGTATATTGATGAAGTGAAGATTGTTAAGATGTTTAGGAGTACTGATGGATGGAGTTCAGCCAGTAAACTGTATCCATTCAACGTGACAATTTCTGTGGCATACTCCATCAAACCTTATTGTCTTCGTTTTCGGTTCCGGTTTCAAGTCCTAGCAGAGCTAAAAAATTGAACCGAACTAATTATCGGATTATTTAAATAGATATTTTCTTTTTATGATTCTATAAATATTTAAGTAGATTAAACTTGGGTCAGCGTTTCAAAGTAGTAATGTTCATGTATTGATACTTGATATTAGATGGTTAGATGTGTAATATTCGAGTGGATGTGACAGAACATCTCCAATGGGGTTGGCTATAATGGTTGACTATAATAATATAAAATAGTGGTTGACTAAAATTTGCTGAACCTGTAAGACATTGTGTTCCAATGAGGTTAGATATAATGGTTGGCTATTTTTCGAAATAGTATATTTAATTTTAAACAATAGGTTTTCAATAAAATTATAATTTAATAAAATACTATTAATGCTAATTAACTTGATATTGTGGTTAAATGATTTTAGAAAATTAAATTAAAAATTTATTAAATGTGAAGACATTTAATATTAATAATAATTTATTGTGGTTAATTGATTTTTAAATATGGTCATATATTTTGTAAAATTTTAAGTAATAAGTTATTATAAAGTAAAAGATAATGAAAGTGACAACTCAATTCAAAAATCTCAGATTTAGCAGCTTTACTTTGTTGGCCAGTTGATGTGAAAATACACTGGCAAGATTCATCTTTGTAAATGGTCCACAACAAGGGCAATAATTTTAAAATATCAGTATCACACTTCATTCCTATAAATTATATAGATCAAGAACGAGGTGAAACACAAACTTAATATATTTCAACATACCGTACTCAATTTCAATGGATAACACCACACAAATGATTTTTGATATTATTCAAGCAGAAGAAGAAGAACATGATGCAAGAATGAGAATGACTGTTGTACACCTTCATTATCAACATCAGAGAGTAAATTCTATCCCACATCATGGCGTTTCTATTATAAATTATCGTGTGATTAATCGAAACAGGGAAGAAGGTCATACTAGACTGTATCATGATTATTTTTCTGATACACCTACGTACACGGAAACACAATTCCATCGAAGATTTCAAATGCGTAGATCATTATTTCTTCGAATTGAGGATGTTACAACTCACGATTACTATTTTACTCAACGAACTGATGTTGTAGGAGTTCGTGGACTGTCATCTCTTTAGAAAATGACAGCTGCACTGAGGATGCTTGCATATGGAACGACAGCTGATGCTGTTGATGATTACGTACGTATTGGTGAGAGTACAATAATACAGAGTCTAAGAAGATTTGTTAAAGCAATTGTGAAAATATTTGGAGCAGAATACCTGAGACGACCAAATGAACAAGATGTCTCTAGATTACTGGCAGAGAACGAACAACGAGACTTTCTTGGAATGTTGGGTAGTATCGACTATATGCACTGGAAGTGGAAAAATTGTCCTGCTTGGCAAGGTATGTATACAGGTCATGTTCATGAACCAACTATAATATTAAGAATTTCTAAGCTTTCTCCATCTGCATCGATTTAAGAATTTCCAAGCTTTCTCCATCTGATGCTTCATATGCAGTTTTTTTAACTTTCTTTGCAGCTTTTCTTCCTATTGGATGCTCCATTCCTTCTTCAGATTCCATATAGGCAGATTCTGGACTATCAACTGATGGAGAAGATGGCTGATTCTCCTTCATGTTTGACTTGTTTTTTTGCCAATGTAGCTGCATATTGGTGAATGGCGCAACTCATTCCAATGCTGCATGAAAGGAAATTTCTCCTTCTGTATATCCTCGTACATCGTCACTGTCTCTGCAATCTGCCAAAGATTAAGTGAAATTTCATAATATTGCACTAAAGATATTACGAATGATCATAAAATAGAAACTGATATACTGGGTACTTGGCTAATAGCCCTTCTGCATTTGATGGAACAACACAAACTGTTATTACAAGACTCTTGCATAAAAGTAAGTTTACAGACATTCACTTTGAAGAGACATCAATAAAGGTAGCACTGAAAATTGTTCACTAATTGCTATATTATATCGGATCACAGCCTTTGTACCGTTTAGCTCAAATAGTATAGGACTAGAGTTAATCCTTGTCAAAGGCAAAAGTGGGTGTGGATGTTCATTAACAGACAAAGGAAAAAAACTCCATTTCTTCATCTCATATCATTTTTCGATAAGAAGCCTAGATAGAAGAATGCACTAAAAAGAATTTTATCAAACTGAGAGTCCAACAGTCAAATGTGCTGGCACATTTCTATTAAGTAATCTATGTAATTCACTTGATTTGAAATATTATCATTTCCCCTTCTCTTTCACCAAATATATACAATCAATAAACATAAAAGACATGCGTACTAAGTTACTAATCTGTTTCCTTGTAATCCTACCATTAGGAGATGGAAATTTACGGATATACCTTTCCTCCCAGCAATCTTCTGTAGCCTCCTTCATTTAAGGATTGACAAGGATCACAGTCAATATTATGGTACTTAATTAGCTCATATGTTAGGGTAAATGTAAAGGTAATATATTATTGTTTGAGGTCGAGCATTGGCACACTACAATTTCAAGGAAGAACAACAATCAAGTAACTCTAATTATTATAAATAAGAGTGGTAAGTATGTACGTTATTTTGCTCGGTAACACCGCTTTGATTCCTTGAACTAATTTTATTGTAATAACCAATAAACTTGCTTACAGAGGTGTTGATTGCGGACCAGCGATTACACAACGAGGTATGCGTCTGATCACTTTCAAATGTTTTATTTTCATGAAAATATTTCCAAATCCTAGTCCAGTAAGTCGCTTGTGTCTGGTTATTTCCTTGAACAGGATCCATGCTTATGTTTAACCAAGCGGACAAGAGTAACATATCTTCCTCAATTAAAAAGTTCTTTGATCTTCCCCGTTTTGATTTGCTAGGTGCTTGTTGACTATTTTTCTCGCGATAAAGGGGACGGTGGAGAGTAAGAAAACTCTCCAGCTTCATTGTATGAACCTTCATTTAGTAAAGAAACAAAAGTGTGTTTCATTTCTAATTTATCGAGATAGCCTGCAACAAACTACATCTAATTAAATTACAAGTTCCAAACTTAAACTATCACCCTTGTCACAATGTAACATCAACATATAACCGCAACAAAAACAATACGTAAAAGATAGTACAAATATATAATGCCCCAATTTATACAGCAAGTAAATCCTATTGAAATTCTTTCGGACAATTAATGAAACAGCTGTTGTGCTACCTCCTACTTTAGTTTCATACAAAGAAAATCACCTTGATAAATTCGACTATAGGAGGTTTCAACAAATCATAGCACATACCGAGTCACAAATGAATTCCGAATTTGATACAAATTAAACAAAAAGAAGAGATTGAAAATACATACCTGTGCTTGCAAACTATGTGGCGGGAGAAGAAAGAAAACAGCGAGAGAAAAAAAAAAGCAGCGTGAGATGATGTGGATAATTGGCTACAGATCTGGAGTCCTTCAACAAATATAGCCAAACATATCAGAGTGGCTATAATTTATGCTAAGGGGTTTAGGCGGTTGGAGAAGAAAAAAAATGGAGATATTGGCTATAAGTGATACTGTAGAGTGACGGCTGGAACTTTTTAGCTAAGGGGAAGAAGGGTTGGAGATGCTCTAATGTTACTGAATCTGATAGGTTCAGTTCAGTGCTTCAGCTTGTAAGATATGGGGAACTGCTGGGGCTGGGCCTACTTAAGGCCTTGCTCCCGAGTTTTTTAAAGGGAAGGAAGTAATGATCAGGAGGTAAAGTACTTTCATCTCATTTTTGGAGTGAAAGTTTTGGAGTGAAAGTTTGTTAAATTTACATTAAGTACCACTTGCTTTCGCTCATTTTAAAAACTCGGGAGCACAATTATGGGTGCAAGTGAAACTACTTTACTTACCATATACTTGATTTCCTTCCTTTTTTAAACTCGGGAGCATGGGATAAATAACTAAAGATTTATTCTGGTGTCCTCTTTCTACTTTCCCACTTTTAGAGTTGTGTTGTTTTAATAATTTTGGACTCATGTGAACTTGGGGGATGAATCTATTTTTATTTTTTTATAAATTCATAACGACCTTTTATTTTATTATGATTCGATTGTGATTTTTGATTTTTAAAAATCAAATACTTTCACTTCCAATTTAGATTTTAACCCAACCAAGTTAAAGTTCGCTCACCTATAAACTAATTTCCAATATTGATACGTAATGGCCTTCTTATTTTTTTTTTCAAAATATATTAACGCATCATACGTAGTAATTGTCAATAAAATATTTTCTTTAAATGCATATTTAAAATATTTGTTAGTTCCTAATGATCATACAAATCTAAATGTAAACTAGCTTTGTCTAACTTACATTTAACAAAAACTATAATTTCCCCCGCAAGGGTTGGCTCAGTTGGTTAAAGAGGGGATAACTATCCTCTTACTTACATATTCGAATCCCCACAGGAGAGGAAAATTTATAATTATGCCTCCTAAGTCTGATCCTGTCGCTTAATTGCGGTTTACCTTGATCCACGTGATTTGCAGGCTATTGCATGAGCCCGTAGAGTTTACCCGGTGCGCCCAATGCGCACCCGAAGGGTAGCGGCTGCGGGTTATCTACGATAAAAAAAACTATAATTTCAAAATAAAATACGCTTGTCCCGAGAAAATGTGATTATTAATTATATAACCGTGAACATTTTATAAAATAAGAGTCAATGATCAAGCTAAAAATAATTTTTAATTTAGTTATATACTTTTAAAAAGGCTTGGGGTTAAATTTATATTGAGTACTATTTTTGCTTTCGACCAATCCAACACAATACACATATTAGACAATACTACCGATTAATTTGCTGAATTTATGTAGCAATATATTTATATATGTCACATATGCTCGTTCAATGTCCTGAATGTATGTATGTCCGCAATTAATTTCCCCACGTACAACTGTACAAGACACCATTTGCGATCTGCTTGATAATTATTAAAAAATTATATTCTCTTCGTCCGTTTTATTTTTTACTTTTTTATTTATTTACATATTTTTCATTCTCGACATTTAGGCTTTTATGCAGTATTATTTTATTAAATAATTTTAATTTTTTTCTTCTAAATAAAAATTTAACGTCCAAAATTTTACAGAAAAAAGTTATATAAGTACATTTTGTCTTAAAATTGCTTTTATGTTTGATTTTTGACATTTCAATATAAATACTCAAAATGTGGGGTCAAACTATTGTTATTTTTAAAAAAGAGTAAAACGTAAGAAATTTATGTACTCTACTTTCTTTGTAATGAAGGTTGTACGTTATCCATGCTTATAACATTATTAAATAGATCCACCCCGGGGGATTTAGTTGAGATTTTGAGGATCTTCTTTGGATTTGAAACTTTAAGAATAGTTAATGTAATTTTTTTAATTTATTATAAATTTAAATTTAAATCTATCATTTAAAAATTTAGAAAATCTTTAAACTGTGGTTAAATCAACTTCAAGCTTAAAGAAACAATAAAAAAAAAATTAATTGTATTTAAAGTGAATGAACTTTTTGAATACATTAACACTCTGAAATTTCATGCATTAACTGGTGTGTATTTTATAAATATTAAAATACGATTAACATTAATGAGATTTAAAAAAATTGTGAGAAATGTTTTAAAAATAAGTAACGGTCAACTTTACAAGATTCGGTATCGACTCGGCGAGAATTCATTTATATTAAAGTCACTAATAACTTTTTAAAATCTGAGTTATTATTAATTTATCATAATCTATTAAATAATATTCAATAAAGTAATAATTGCGCTTAAATAAAAAATGGTACATAAGGTAATATTTTTGTTAAAAATATAACATAATAAAAAATTAAAAAAAGTCACTAAAGGTCCAATTGAAATGTAAAATAATATTTCATAATTTTGCCTATAATATATAAATAAGTTATAATATTCATTTCTTTTTGAAATATGCGTATATACTATAGTCACTCGACATTCATTTAAGAAAAAATAATATTAGAAAATAGGTTCCAGCTCCGACATAGATAAAAATTAGTATCTTTTTATGTGATAGTAGATATTATCCCATTTATTATAAATGAATATTTATTTAATATATACTAAAGATAAGAGAGAATCGACTACAAATTTAGTAATAAAGTAGGGGGAGAATAAATTTTATAGTGATGAATTTATTGTCAATTTTTTTCGATAACCGAATTTGTTCTCAATTGAAATATCGAAGAAATTTAGAGACGAACTTCAAATTCGATTCCTCTATCTATATTTGTTTATTTTAAAATTTTATTAATTTTAGACTGACTTAACAAAATATTGTTATTCAGGTTAAGAATCGTGAATCGGTAAATTCATCATCGCAATGGAGGATATGTGTGGTACTGTTCATGACTTGTTAAAGTCTAAGAGGAATGTGTTCATGGTGAAGGTTTGTTGATCGAGAAGCTAGACACGTGGGGCGATATTTTACTCGACCAAAAAGTCTCCGACAATCAAAATTAATTGTTGGGCTTCTGATTTCGACATGAAGATTCTCCACACGGCTGATAAAAGACTGACTCACAATCGTCGAACAGGTTCACTGTCCCGAGATAGGTGTGATGCCATACCCGTCGAAGAGTGATGTGTGGAGTTTGGGTGTGATGGCTATGGAGCTCTCGTTAGGTTTACTGCCGAAAGAATAAGATGTTGATGAATACATCAGCGGATATCCAGATGTGTTTGTGTGAAACATCCAAGAGGCTGTGGTAAAACTCTGAACATAAGACCTTCAACTCTCTCATTTTCATGTTACTCTCTCTATCTTTCAACTCTAACACCACTTTACCACTGCTACCATTGTTCATTAGTAGTATCTTTCTCTATCAAATCTTTGGTCAAATGACTGTTTTTACACTGTATAAGAATTGCCAATTGTCAATTCTTTATGGAAAGAATCTGCAGTGACCAAAGCTGACAAGAAGAGGGCTGACGGTAACCGGCAAACTGAATCTGCAAAAGCTGCACCTACAAAGGTACAATGATAATTTCTTTGGGGAAGGGTACATTGATTTGTAGAATTACTTGATGTGCAGTTGATGGTAATCTAACATGTATATTATGTCGACTAATTACCTCTAGCACTTCAGCACACTAATATTAATTGTAGCGACATTCTTTAGCATCATGTAATATTTACTTTTGTATCTCTATTCTCTAGCACCCTAATATTTACTTATTTGTATCTATCACCTTTTATGTCTTAATCACATGTTTTTGTTAGTTGTTTGTATAATTGGAAGAAGGATATAAATAATTGTACACTATAAAAAATTATTGAAGACATGTGCGATAATTCAGTACATTCAGATAGAGAAGGTGTTAGAGGTGCAAATTAATTAGCAAACATCAAAGTGCTAGATATACCAAAAATTAGGTGCCAAACTACCAAGGGTGCTAGAGGTATCTTAGCCTTTTCGCCATGTGATTATAGTTCCGGGCATCTCAAACTTTCATTTTTCTAATCTCCTTGGTACAACACTAAGGTCCTAGAATGATGTATCATCAATTGAGTTTTTATGCAAGTCTGGAATGACAGGCAAGAACAAAGGCTTGTGTTATCTTCACATTATCCTGCAGCTTTATTGCTTGTTTCATCTTTGTTGTTAAGTACTAGTTGTTTGGTAATGAATAACACACAAGGGGGGGGGGGGTGAATGTGTTTTTGTGTTTTTATGCTTTTCTTGAACTATTTTGGTTGTGAACAAAGTAAATCAATTGTTGTAGTGAAATGTGTTCATGCAGAAATTAAACATGCAATGATAAAGAACACAGATCTTTTCAAAACTCACTTAATTTTATATTAAAATTAAGAATGTTTTGCTACAAAATTTCTAGGCTCTTTGTTGATAAAGAGCTTAGCTTCAATCTTGAGCGAATACAAGAGTTCCTTATCTAAAAATTGTTAGAACTAACAAAGGACCAGTGTTAACTTTATAATTTAGTTAACTGCTGGTTTACACAGTGTATAATAAGACATGCTATTAACTTTAGTAAACTATCACTTGTCATTTCCATTTAAGGAAAAGTATATCTTCCATTTCTGGCTTAGCATATCTTTGCATACTGTGTTAACTTTGATCTTCCTTTGTCAGTTAATCTTCACCCTTGATCTTGCACACTCTTCAAGCTGCTTTTTGTAGACTTGTCAATCCAGATGGTTGGATTGTTTGTTGATTGTAAATCTTGGATATTGAACTGGTCTGCAATTTTGTACTTTTGAGATTTTACCTCGAGATCTCCATTTTGGTCTATAGAGAACTTGACATCTCGATAAGTATATTGGCTTATCGAGATCTCTAATACTCTATTGTAAGTTTGACTTGTAGAAGTCTCTGAGTTCTCTATAAGAGAATTTGGCTTGTCGAGATCTCTAGTCTTCATATCTTCACTTAGACTTATCGATATCTCTGAGTTCTCCAGTGGCTTATTGACTTATCGATAACTCAGAGTTTCTTAGTCAAATTTGATTTGTCGATAACTCAGAGTTCTCTAGTGATTTTGGCTTATCGATATCTCTGAGTACTCTAGTGGAATTTGACTTATCAATAACTCAGAGTTCTCTAATGAATGTTGACTTGTCGATAACTCTGAGTTCTCTAATGAAGAAGTGACTTGTCGATATCGCCAATCTTCATGTCTTCAATTTGGCTTGTCGATGTCTCTGAGTTCTCTAATAGCTTTCCTGACTTCTCGATAAGTCATTTGGAGTTCTCGAAAGACTTCTCTATAAAACTAAATCTGTGACTTGTAGAGATTTTGACTTAAAACATTTTTCCCAAAACAGATTTATTCAACTCCAAGCTTCTTCATAATTCTTCTGAGGCATGATCTTCTTGATCTTCTTCCAGATAGAATTTTTAGCCTTGATACTTTTTACAGAAAAATACTTCAGTCTGCTCTTTTGACATTTTTACAGACTTTAAATGTTACATGTACAAAATACAAATTAAGATTACAATACAACTTACTTAGGGTTGTCAATTTGACTTAGTATTGTTAAAATACAGGCATGTCTTGCACAACACTAGTTAATATATATCATCCAACAAGCAATGTATAAATCTCCTTCATACTTTGGCACAAGAAAGTATTTTAATGTCAAGATAAGTATGTCACCCTCTAACCTCTAGCTGATAACAAGTGACCCTGTCTTCCACAAGGAATTGTATTACTTGTTTAAAGTTAATGATTGTCAGTGCTTCCTCTATCTAATGATTTCCCTGATACTTTGTCTATTGAATTTGCAGATGGGATTTTCTGGAGCGAAAGAGCTTAATCTACGTGAAGATGATGATTACTATGAGGAATTCGATATGGATGAGCTTGACTTGAATATTGAGAAATATGAAGAACTCTTTGGTGTTGGCCATAACGATCCCCAACATCTTTTCAACGATGATGGAATTGACAATTTGTTTAGAATGGAAAGCCCTGGGGGCAAAATTCCAGCTGCTAGGATGCATATGTTGTTGAGGTCTGTTTTTTGCCCATGTTGAGTTGTTTATATAAACCTTTTTTTTTGTTTTTGGCTAAGCTATATAAACCTTCTTATCTTTATAAACCCATACACCTTTTTCTGTTCTACCATGTTACTTCTTTGTTTTCTTGATATTCCCATTTAGTACATAACTTACTATCTTCTTTTCCCCTATGCAAACACACTCAAACTTACATATCCTACTACCCCTTTTCACATTTGTTAATAATTTTTTTGTGTACAGTCTTCTCCCGGAGATGGTTGTATGTTCCTCTATTCATATGGTGTCTGACAGAGTACTTCCTATGGTTCTGACAAAAGAAGTGCTTAACAGTTATGTCACATAGTGGTCAATCAAAACTTAGAAATAATTCATGTAATCTGTTAAAAAACATGGTGACGGGTTTTTGTAGAACATTTTCTTTTGTACATGTCTGTTGTCAGACTAAGAGACACATATAGCCATCACCATGTACAAAATAAAATATTCTACTGTTGTGCAAGACATGCATGTACAATAACAAGACTAAGTCAAATTGACAACCCTAAGTAAGTTATATTGTAATCTTAGTTTGCATTTTGTATTGTAACATTTAAAGTCTGTAAAAATGTCAAAGAGTAGACTGGAGTCTTTTTCTGTAAACAGTATCAAGCCTAAGAATTCTATCTGGAAGAAGATCAAGAAGATCATGTCTCAGAAGAATTATGAAGAAGCTTGGAGTTGGATATATATGTTTTGAGAAAAATATTCTAAGTCAAGATCTCTACAAGTCACAAATTTAGTGTTATAGAGAAGTCATTTGAGAACTCCAGAATGACTTATACAGAAGCCAGGAAAGCTACTAGAGAACTCAGAGATATCGACAAGCCAAATTGAAGACATGAAGATTGGAGATATCTACAAGTCATTTCTTCACTAGAGAACTCAGAGATATCGACAAGTCAAATTTTACTAGAGAACTCAGAGATATCGACAAGTAAAATTCCACTACAGAACTCTGAGATATCGACAAGTCAAATATCACTAGAGAACTCTGAGTTATCGACAAGTCAATAAGTCACTAGAGAACTCAGAGATATCAATAAGCCAAAGTTAAGATATGAAGATGAGAGACCTTGACAAGCTGAATTCTCTTATAGAGAAGTAAAAGACCTCTATAAGTCAAAACAATTATAGAGTAATGAGAGATCTCGATAAGCCATTACACTTATCGAGATATCAAGTTCTCTATATTCCAAACTGGAGATCTCGAGGTAAAACTTAAAGTACAAAGTGCAGACCAGTTCAATATCCAAGATTAACAATCAACAAACAATCCAATCAGTTGGATTGACAAGTCTACAAAAAGCAGCTTGAAGAGTTCAAGATCAAAGGCCAAGATTAACTGACAGAGTAAAGTCACAGGCATGCAAGATTAGCAAAGATACACTAAGCCAGAAATAGAAAGATTTGATTATCTAAAAATAGGGTTTAGTACATGATGTTGCATGCTGTGTAATAACCAGTGTTTACTGGTCTATAAAGTAAACACTGGATGCTTTGTTAGATGTAACAATTTAGATTAGAAAAATCTTGTATTCTTTCAAGGAAGAAGCTAAGCTCTTTATCAATAAAGAGCCTAGAAATTTTGTAGCGAAACATTCTTAATTTTAATATAAAATTAAGTGAGTTTTGAAAGATCTGTGTTCCTTACTGTTACATGCTTAATTTCAGTGTTAACACATTTCACTACAAGGTTTAATTTACTTTGTTCACCACCATAAACAAATCAAAAAAAGAGGAAAAACACTAAAACACATTCAACCCCCCCCCCCTCTGTGTGTTATTCATCACCTAACATCTACAAAAACTCGCGTCACCATGTTTTTTAACAGATTTAATTATTTCTAAGTTTTAATTGACCGTTATGTGACATAACTGTTAAGCACTTCTTTTGTCAGAACCATATGAAGTACTCTGTCAGACACCATACGAATAAAGACACATACAACCATCTTCGAGAGAAGAATATACACAAAGAAATTATTAACAAATGTGAAAAGGGGTAGTAAGATCTGTAAGTTTGAGTGTGTTTGCATAGGGGAAGAGAAGATAGTAAGTTATGTACTAAATGGGAATATCAAGAAAACAAAGAAGTAACACTGTAGAACAGATAAAGATGTATGGGGTTATAAAGATAAGAAGGTTTATATAGCTTAGCCAAAAAAAAGGTTTATATAAACAACTCAGCATGAACAAAAAACATACCTCAACAACATATGCATCATGGCAGCAGGAATTTTGCCCCCAGGGCCTTCCATTCCAAACAAACTGTCAATTCCATCATCGTTGAAAAGATGTTGGGGATCGTTATGGCCAACACCAAAGAGTTCTTCATATTTCTCAATATTCAAGTCAAGCTCATCCATATCGAAGTCCTCATAGTAATCATCATCTTCACGTAGATTAAGCTCTTTCGCTCCAGAAAATCCCATCTGCAAATTCAATAGAAAAAGTGTCAGGGAAATCATTAGGTAGATGAAGCACTGACAATTATTAACTTTAAACAAGTAATACAATTCCTTGTGGAAGACAAGGTCACTTGTTATCAGCTAGGGGTAAAAGGGTGACATACTTATCTTGACATTAAGATACTTTCTTGTGCCAAAGTATGAAGGAGATTTATACATTGCTTCTTGGATGATATACATTAATTAGTACTCAACAACAAAGATGAAACAAGCAATAAAGCTGCAGGATAATGTGAAGATAACACAAACCTTTGTTCTTGTCTGTCATTCCAGACTTGCATAAAAACTCAATTAATGATACATCATTCTAGGACCTTAGTGTTGTACCCAGGAGATTAAAAAAATGAAAGTTTGAGATGTCAGGAACTATAATTACATGGCGCAAAATGCTAAGATACCTCTAGCACCCTTGGTAGTTTGGCACCTAATTTTGGTATATATAGCAATTTGATGTTTGCTAATTAATTTGTACCTCTAGCACCTTCTCTATCTGAATGTACTGAATTATCGCACATGTCTTCAGTAATTTTCCAAAGTGTACAATTATTTATATCCTTCTTCCAATTATACAAACAACTAACAAAAATGTGTGATTAAGAAATAAAAGGTGCTAGATACAAATACGTAAATATTAGGGTGCTAGAGAATAGAGATACAAAAGTAAGAATTACATGGTGCTAAAGAATGTCGATACAATTAATATTAGTGTGCTGAAGTACTAGAGGTAATTAGCCGACATAATATACATGCTAGATTACCATCAACTGCACACCAAGTAATACTACAAATCAATGTACCCTTCCCCAAAGAAATTATCATTGTACCTTTGTAGGTGCAACTTTTACAGATTCATTTCTTGAAGCACAACTATAAATGAACAAGGACATTATTATTTAATGTCGAATAATAGACATATGACAAAATAACTCACTTCCTCATGTATAAGTTTGAAATTTTAAAAGGGAACTGGAGAGCAATTTAGCAACAAAAAAAATGGAGAGTGGAGCCTGGTCAAAGAATCCCAATTGCAAATATTTTTTTTCTGCTCTAACAAAAGTAGTTAATGCAATAATAATTATCTTAAAGAGATTATTTAACTGCGATACATGAACATATTTGTTGTTCTATTACACGACGATCAAGGACTAGATCTCATTTTATCAATAATTTGATGAAAGAAGGTCTACATAATTTTCCTGAATTACATCGAATGTATCTGAATGTCATTCTCAATCTATGTAGTATAATAAAAGAGGGAACTTTTTTGGAAGATACAATATATGTGTCTGTTGAAGAAATGGTAGCTACCTTTGTAGTCATTTTAGTACACAACGATTGCTATTGTAATATTTGGCAGAGAATTAATCGTTCTCACTTCACTACTAGTACAAAATTTAACAAGGTTCTGAAGATTTTAAACACTATAGCACCATAAATGATGGTAAAGCCCGGAGGTGTCCCCCCTAAAATATTCGGAAGTACTAGATTTTATCCTTATTTTAAGGTACTTTCTTAGAATTAAGATCCATTAGTGTAATAATAATATGATTTAATTTAGAAACTCTAAATGTTAAACATATTTTATAAATGAATTCAATTGTATTTTTGTTTAGGATTGTGTTGGTGTCATTAATAGAACTCATATTTCAGCTATGGTACCAGGTCGAGAAGTAAGTAGCTACAGTAATCGAATTAACTCTCAAAACGTCTTAGCCGCTTGCAACTTTGATTTGGAATTCATATATGTGCTTAGCGGGTGGGAAGGTTTCACACATGACTCAAAATTATTGAATGATGCATTATCAAGGAGAAATGAGCTTGAAGTTCCCCTAGGTATATGTCATTTATTATCCTAATTGTTGGAGGCCCAGCCCAAGCCACATGGTTCGAATAGACTGGCTCATAATCGAAAGGAGCTCATTTGGAAGCCATTATCCAGGTTCGTCCCAATGTCCAGGTTCATTCGTAACAGCCATCATTTATTAAGAAAATAAGTGGCTAAACCGTTACCGCAATCCACTCCTCCTCATCAATGCAGCCTCAAGAGAGGCCTATAAATAGAGATATCCAGGTTCAATCCGAGGTTAATACTTTTTTACACACTCAAACACTTTTACATTTACCCTTATTTTATTTAAGAACCTATTAGTGATTCTCAGACCGGAGGTGAATCGGGGGATAAATTCCTCGCATTCTTCTCTATTGCAGGCCCGACCGAAACCTGTTGGTTGCCGATCGAAAAGACGAAATCAGAACATTGGCTTCCTTCTCCTTAGAATACATCAGACCATACTGTAAAGTACCTTTAATGTACCTTAAAATACGTTTGACAACATTCATATGAACCTTTATTGGTCGCTCCATGTACTGACGTACGATTCCTACCGAGTATGCAATGTCAGGGCGTGTGTGTACCAAGTAACGTAGTCCACCAATCAAGCTCTTATTTTGAGTTGCATCTACCATTGTTCCCCTTCATCTTTAGTCAACATCTCTTTTGGTTCCATTGGATATTTGGTGGGATTGCAGTTTCCCATTCCTGCTCTTTCAAGAATCTTACTAGCATACCCGGTCTACTTTAGCTCAATATACTCTTCGTTTTGGTTCACCTCAATACCAAGGTAATAGCTTAGCATGCACAAGTTACTCATTTCAAAGTTGCAGCTCATCTGTTCTTTGAATCTTTCGATTAGAGCTTTATCAGAACCAGCAACCAAAAGATCATCTACGTATACCGCTATAATCAAACTCTCCCTACCTTTTCTCGCGTATACAGCATGCTCGTACGAGCATTTGATAAATTCAAGATTCTTCAAAAATGCATTTAGTTTAGCATACCACGCTCTGGGAGCTTGGCGTAGTCCGTACAAGGCTTTTACAAGCTTGTACACCATTTATTCCTGTCCTAACTTCTCGAAACCCTCTGGTTGCTTTACATACACATCTTCATTTAAATCACCGTTGATGAAGGTTGTTTTGACGTCTAACTTATGAACCTCTTAGTTATTCTTCACCGACAATGCCAGAAGAAAACGTACGATTTCAAGTCTAGTAACTGGAGCGAAAATCTCATCAAAATTCATACCATATTCTTGAGCATACCCTTTAGCGACAAGTCTCACTTTGTATTTTACAATATTTCCATCTGCATCCTTTTTCAATTTAAAAATCCATTTCAAGCCTATGGCATTTTGTCCCGCTGGTAGTGTGGGCAGGTTCCATGTGCCATTTTTCTCGATTGATTCAATTTCCCTTTACATAGCCATATTCCATTCTTTTTCCTTAGCAGCCTGCTTGTAATTATAAGGTTCCTCCACTCCCATCAGATAGAGTTCTTCGTCAAGCTTCACCTGTTCAGTGTCATCATATATGTCTGCCAGATTTTTGATACGTCTAGGTTCCACACTGTCATCATAGTCTGCAACATTCAATCTAGAGTGGTGTGTCACAGATTCAGGTGTCACATCTCCTTGTATTGTTTCATTGTCAATAAATTTCTCGTCTGCTCTAGTCCGATTCTCCTCATCCATTTCTTCACGCCCCTCAATTTCAAACGCTGAAACCCCAATTTCTATTTCTCCTTTGGATTCATTCCAAGGCCAAGACTTTGTTTCCTCAAACATGACATCTCGGCTAACATAGACAGTATTTGTGCTTGGATCCAGAAGTCTGTAGATCTTCGTTCCCGGTTCTTTGCCCAAATTGACCACCTGCCTATTTCGATAATCCAATTTAGTGAGTTGATTGCTAGGTATTTTCATATGAGACAAACAGCCAAACACCCGTATGTGATCCACATGAGGTTTGTCTCCAGTCCATACTTCGTACGGAGTCTGTCCAGATAGTGCACGAGTTGGCAGCTTGTTCAAGACGTACACTGAATGTCTGACAGCTTCACCCCACAATACTGACGGCAAACCCGTCTCTTTTAAGCAGCTTCTTGTCATAGCAACTACGGTACGATTTCGACGTTCAACAACACCATTTTGTTGCGGTGTGTATGGGGCCGTGTAGTGCTTTTAAATGCCCGACTCTTCACAAAATAATTTGAATTCATTCGAGGTAAATTCTCCTCCACGATCAGTTCTAAATACTTTGATCTTTCTTGTCATAAGCTCGTGGTTTACACACGAGCTTATCTTTTCTACATTATTGGGGGCATATTGTTTCCTTCATCGAGTCGATATACCATGCATCCAAGGTATTTACTTGTATTTGTTACATTTTAATTTTTAAATTGTAGTTTATAGCATCTTAGTTCTAATTTGACATGAATGCCACATTGTTTTTGCATATCATGCCATGTATTCTAATTTACTCTGTATTTCCTGTGTCACAGGTACTTATAGCTCATCCAGGATTCACCTCAGATTACATCGTATGCATGGGGAGCTGCTGTATTGAGCTATTTGTTTAGAGGTTTGACCAAGGCTGCTCATAAGAGTGCAACACTTAATGGATGCACGATGCTATTGATGTTGTGGGCACACGAGAGGTTGTTACATGGTGCTCCTAAGATTGCACCCGGGGTGGAGCTTGTTTGGCCGAGGGCTTTGGCATGAGTTGTGCCGAACCCTGATCGGAGGGAGAACCCTCACCACCATACATGTATTGTTCTTTTTTGCATGTGTACTATTTTAACTCTCTTTCGGAAGACGACACCTTTCAATCAATAAACAATTTTAGAAATACTCTATTCATACATTTCAATTACTATCTTCAGTTTTTTTATTTTTTGCATTAAAACTAATATTTTAATTATTTTTCCGATTATCTATCTAATTTATTTTTAATTTTTTAACTCATTATACAATTGATAATAAATGGGAAGTAGTAATAAAATTAAAAAATATAGAACAAATGACTGTTAAAATTAATTATATATTTTCTAACTCCGTTATTATCGAAAAAATAATTAATCCATTAAAATATGATTTTTTTTGTTATTTTAGTAAATAAATCAAAATAGGTCGCCTGCCTCGTTGGTTCATTGCGGCAGGTACCTGCCGCATTGGTTCATGGCGGGAGGTGTGCCGCAATAAAACAATGCGGGGCACCCCGTGGTTACTACAACCACTCGTGGTTGTGGACCAAAACCCATATATATAACTTAAATGTATTAAATACTTAATTCAGTTAATTCTATTCTGGACTGAATTTTTTTGATAAAAATTCGACTAAACCAAAATTTTTTTCGATCTATTCAGTCTACATCGAATAGACCGAATTTCTGAAAATTTAGGACTGAATCGAATTAACATATTTCGGTTCAGTTTTGTTCAGTCCTAACAAAAACGCTGTCTGTTTTTAAATATTTTGTAAAACTACAGTTTTTTTTTAATTTTTTTTGTAAATATATCATTTTTCTTTAAAAAAATTACAAAAATACGATGTGCAACTTTACAAATATATATGCAACTTTATATTTTTGGTTGCATAATAAATTAGTTTTATCGTATTCTACAAGTTACACTGATTAAATCAAATGCAACTTCAAATGCAAATTTAAATTCAACTTCAAATCTAATCATATCGAAAGATAATAAACTCATAAATAAAATTTGAAAAAACCGTTATTTTTTATAATATCTCAATTTTATTAGCATTAACATTTTGCAAAATGAAATTATAAATCCACTAATGAAATATTTGTAATTGAACATAAAATTTTGAATTTTTTCAATATACTTGTTACAAATTTATCCCGTCACAAATAGGTATTCAACCATTGAATCTAGAGGTTCTCGGTTTACCCTGGCCTATCAACACTGTTTGTTTGTACTTTTTTTTTTTGACTAATTTGGCTTAAATGCTTTACAATTGAGTATCTGTTTTAATAAATCTCGGGGGTGAGCGAGAATCGAACCCATGATAAGCCCTTAGCCACTTGAGTTATCTCATCGCGCTCTGCTTGTTTGTACCTGTTATCACGGAGATTCTAAAAGATCTAAGTACCGGTCAACCACCTACACTTAAGGGCCTGTTTGACACAGACTCATAGTCAGCTTATTATTTATAAGTCTGTAACGACTTATTCATGTGTTTTTGTCGACCCAACTTATAAATCAAATTTATAATTTATAAGCTGATAATTTGAATGTTACCACCAACATACTTTTTCTCAACTTATTTAAATTTTTTTGGGTTTTTTATTAACTGTAGTTTTAAAATATATGTCTTTAAATGTTAATCTAATTTAAAATTCACGAATTAAGATAATTTTATTTAAAAATGATTTATTCTAGTTAATTCAAATAAAAAAATTATGGCTTATATAGCTTATAAGAATTTATCTACTTATAACTTGTAAGTTACTTATTCATTTTAATTCATAAACAATTTATTTAAAAATATAAACTACTTATTTTAAGATTTTTCAAACAGTTCTCAACATACAACTCATCTTACCCCGTCAATGGACATGAGCGTTGAATCAACTCATCTTACATCTTACCCGTAGATGGACGAGTAGCGTTGAGTCGACTCATCTTATTCCGTAGATTAGTGTTATGAATAGACAAATTTTCAAGCCTACAATTCAACAAAATCTTCTATCCTCTCGTTTCCATTTAAACGAATAAGTTTATGTTAACCATCATGTTTTGCTCCTTACATTTGCATTGCATGGTTGAACTTGTGGTACTATTTTGCGTTAACATTCGAAGAAGATTACCATTAAAAAGCAACTAAACAAAGAAATATTTAGTACATAGTTCTTGCGTGGGAGTGACTCAGACATCAATAGGGCATAAGGAATAACTGAATGAACCAATGTTGAAAACTGAACCTAAGATGAAGTGCCGGAATCCAATATCTATAGGTATTTCACTTCTTCTCGACGCAATTACTTTATGAAGCTACTTCTTTCGAGAACAATATCAGTATCTCAAATTCATAATATACATAGGTACATAATAACATAAATACACTAAAAGCACAATATTGGTATATTAAATTCTGAATTCAAATACGAAAAATTTCAAATGTTTATTTAGGGCAAGCTGGTCTAGTTGATAAAGGAAATCGAACATCCAGGAGTAATTTATTCCCAGAAGAGTGAGTAAATGTAGCATCAAACTATGGCAGTGTCTCAGCTTTCTGAGGTGTAGTTGGTCTCACCTGATGATGAGTTCTCTTCTTGAAGAAGCTTCATTGCCTCATAAGCCCATTCCAGACCAGAACAGTAATGGAGGGGAGGATTAAACCTAGGGTCATTAATGTCATCAGGCAAGAAAGCACCATTTTCAACCAGGTATTTGACCGCTTTCCTGTTTCTTTCTTTGGCTGCAGTGTGTAGGGGAGTCCCTAATTCAACAAAAAGAAAATATTAATGACAAGAGATGACAGTATATATATCCTTACTCGCTGCACTGAAAAAAAGGGAACATAGAAGTCTATCTTTATTATATATGCACTCACAGCCACAGGCACCCTTGGTTCGGGCATCAATATTTGCCCCACACTCAAGCAATGCATCCATCACTTTAAGGTGGCCACCCTTGGCAGCAAGATGGAGAGGGGTTATCCCATGTGATTTGGGCCCAAAAGCAGCGATATTAGCATCAACCCCTTCGTTGAGAAGACGTCTCACCTGCACAAAGAAAAATAAATTATTAAACAAATGCATTACTAGTCCTCTGTTACTAACTAATTATTATTAAAGACGGACTAGAGAATTCTGAAGCCTTTTTATAGTGTAGGATAATTCAGACGACTGCCAATAATTCTATTCTATATTTCACTTAGTAGTTGCACACCAAAGTTGGTTAACAATTCTCCTAGAGACTTTAACAATGCGACTCTCCTATATAATTTATTTAATTGTTAGGACATATACACTGCACACACATACACAGACATGTGTGCACGCCTGTGCACACACACACACACACACATAATTAATCTGTGTGAAGGACATTCCTAACAATTTGTAAATTAAAATTAATTAAAATAATAGCAATTATGCTAATGTAAGATTATTTAATGCAATCAGATAAAACATAAATTATCTTCACCTCTTTAATATCTTCTAATATATAGTTACAAGTAGTCTGTGCTTGGCACTGATATATAGCTGTAATTACTATGCCCTCTAAAGGGGTAATATACTTTAAAAAAACCAAGGGGTAACTAGACATCATTGCAAAAAGGTAGTCAGAATAGTATCAGAGGTAAAGACAAAAAACTTGAACACTAAGAGGAATAAAATTTTTGAAGTCAAACCCAACAAGAGATTAATAATATTGAACCTACCTATTTTCTATCTGGTAACTTTCTTAATACAAACTATGGGAACACATTTCCAAGTCTTGTAAGTTACTAAGTGCATAATTCTATGAATTCCAGTACTATTGATTCGGAAAAGAAACATTTCAATTCCAAACCTCAGAACTATTGAAAAAGCTGACATAGATACTGCATACAACTGCACATAATATAACCGCAGCCTATTAGGGTCAAATTTTTTATAAAGACTATGATGTCCTCTGCAATGACTACAGATTGAAAACGGGTATATTTAATACCAAAATACTCTGTGGTCAGGCCTTCAAAAGGAGTTTTCATATTTAAGTGACGAATTCAAGGTTGCGTTAATGCCTTGCCAAGAGATAAACTAGCAAATAAACAAACATTAACACATTACACCGAAAGAACAAGGATTCCCGAGTCAAAATTCACTCTAATAATATACGTTAATGTCGACAGCTACTATATTTGACGAGGTTTAAGGCACCAAGTATTGAAATAAATACAATAAAGTAGTTAATCAATACTTATCAATATAAAATGAGCATTATTGTCCTATTGTTGGATAAAGAGTAGAAAATGATTCGAAACGATGTAATGGAAGACACAAGTGCTTTGACAATTACCCTTAGTTTTCAACATAGGAAGAGAAACCATCCAATTTTCTCATACAAATGGTTCTCATATATTGACTCAAAGGATGGTCTGATTAACACCATATACTTGTTAGTTGTTATTATCAAAAGTTACACACTAAAAATAATTCCTATCACAATCACTAATAAATACTTCGTAAATTGTTATTTCCACACTGTATTTTTTAAAATATATAGGTAACATCTTTAATTCTCTCTGTTTATCCAAGGCATTCAGCAGGTGCTGCTCCAACTCCAAGTCACTACGATCTTGCCTACAGGTTGTTTCTCAATTAGCTTCAATGTGGCACATTAGGGCTATCTATATAGTCTGAAGCAAATCGAGAAAAATTCAGTAAGTATTTTTGTACATATTTATCTGGGGTACCAATTGATTATCCAATATCTGCAGGGCTTCAAATAATTCTGTGAGATTGTGAGGTTCTATCGAGAATCAATTCAGATCCAAAATACTCCATTTAATACATACACTGATGCATCCCGAAATACAAAGAGAATGAGGATTACAAAGAAGTTGTGAACCGAGTATGAAAGGCAAGTCATCAGGAATACACCGGTATTCTACTGTGTACATCAGGAATACAAAGAAGTTGTGAACCGAGTACAAAAGGTAAGTCATCACCATCTTCCCCTAAACATTGACCCCATCAACAAAAGAAAGATATGTTCTGGAGCTTGCTAATAGAATGTAAGAAAACCTAGTACAACTTAAAACTTAGCTTCAATTCTCATTAATGAAACTATAATCCTGAAAGCCATGAAGCTATTAATGGAAAACCTCAAATCCTTCAAACGATATACACGATATTTATAGTGAATACTAAGGATGGCATAAGAAATAGATGTTTGCATAATTACGTATATATGATGCAAATATTAGTATTTGATTCCTATTTTTGAGTCTGCTTCTTGACCTCAAGGTTTCTCTCTCACGGAAAAATATAAAGGGAAACGTATCTCATACAAATTGGGCCTGGATTTAGGTCTATTCAGTTGTTTACACATATATACATGGACTCATATACTCTATTTTGCTAAACATCCATTTTCCTGTCCACACATATAATGAATATCACTCCAAAGGTGCCTCAGAATCACCAACACGGAGGAGATATAATAATTCCCATCAAATCTTGGAGCTATCATGCATTTTATAAGATTATAATCTTGTTTACTAACTACTGACCACACAGTTTTTCTTTAAAAGCAGTAATACACTGTTAGAAACTAATTATCCATGACAATCATCCCAAATTTGGCATTATAGATTTAAATTTATTAACAGTAGTCAGTAGATTAATATATTAAAATTTAACACACTACTGCAAGAATATAAACATGCACATGAGTAGACAATGCAATACTATCATATGAAGACTGACATACACATGAACAACTTCTAACATCATGATAAATAAGTCGTAAACTTTTCATTGTTTTTTAATCAAATTACTTAACCCCAATCCAAACATAGCTACACAAACATGGAACACATATCGAGCCAAAAGATAAAGACATATACCTCCTTGACATCGCCTCGTCGAGCACCAATATGAAGCATAGTCCACCCTCTATCATCCCTAATACCACCTCCACCCCTCGAAACTCGTCTCCCACGACTTGAAACCATCCCCTAAAACACTCAAATAACCACTTAAAAACACCGAACCAAACGCCCCTTTTCAAATCCCTCTTTCTTTAACCAAGAAAAAGCACTAAATCATATAAAGCTACAATCTTTGAGCCAAAACACAATCAAGAAAGCCAAGAAACGTGTAAAGCTACAATCTTTGAGCTAAAACACAATCAAGAATGCCAAGAAACGTGTAAAGCTACAATCTTTGAGCTAAAACACAATTAAGAAAGCCAAGAAACGTGTAAAGATACAATCTTTGGGCTAAAACACAACCAAGAAAGCAAAAAAAAAGTGTAAAAACACAATCTTTATGATAAATTTAGCGAGAAAAAGAATGGTGGCAAGTGGGATTCAAACCAGGGCCAAGAACACGAAGATTGGTGAGGTGATTTGAGAAAGATAGTGATGAAAATTGTGGGAAAATAAGAGATATTATCATAATAAATACTGGGTTTTTTCAATTTTTCAAGAAGATTTCAGATTTTAATTGATTTAGGATTTTGGTGATATCAAGAACCCTAGATTCTTCTCCTCTGAGTCTAGGCAATTTGTATTTCAGATATATTTCGAGTGTCACGTAAGTAAAATGCCAAGGTGCCTTCCCAAAGCCCCTTCATTTACATCCAAACTCTTATCTCAAGCACTAACACTTTATTTTGTAACAATTTTCTGTAATTTTTTTTTTGTCTCTAACACTATTCGTCATATAAATTAAAAAAAAATTATCAAAAATATTACTTTTTAGCAAAATCTATATTTATACTATATTATAATAGCCGGAATAGAGATAATTTGGTTCAACGATAATTCCCTAATTTTGATTATTACAAAAATAGATAAATAGTGTTATATATCCAATAAACTACTAAATTATTAAACTACTACTAAATATAGTATATTTATCCTACTAAACTACGAATACAACTTATCATATTATTAAAAGATATAAACAATAGTGTTACATATCTGCTAAACTACTAAATTGTTAAATTACTAGAAATAGTCTATTTATTATAATAAATTACGACCACATGTTATTCTACTAAATTTATAATTATTATATATTTATATAAATATTTTAAAAATATAATATTACTTGATAAAAAATTTTAAAATATTAATGTAAAACCCGTGCATCGCACGAGATTTATGCTAGTATTTGTAAAAATAGGATACGGGTTACATATGAGGTCACGGTTGGATATCAGGTTCATCTGTATTTTTACAAATATTTTCTCCGGCTCGGATATTTATGAAAAAATTCCTAAACTAAAAACTGCTTATATAAATTGGGCTTTTCCGTTGACCCACTTAGTATATGGGCCAGATTTTTTTTATCCAAGGAATGCTTTTTCTTGGTTTTAGTAGGAGGTTGTGGGCCTAACCAAATCGAGAAAAGAATAGCGTGATTTCAGGATTGAGCTTGGGTTCTTTACTTCTTTTGAATAGTTCTACACTATTTTTTAAAATTTCTTTCTTATGAATAAAAATATATATATTAAATTTTAATTTTAGAAATTATTTTTTTTAGAAAAATATTTACGGAACTATAACTTTTATACACCTTAAAATACGCGTAAAAAATTAAAAGAACGTGTATTTTGGAACGGAGGGAATATATGTGTTTTAGTTATACCTATAACATTTTATAAAAGGTAATCCGGGACCCCAAAATTAACAGCAGAACTGTCAAAATAAAAATTTCATGAGAAGAATTTCAATTTTCATTAATACGTCCAATACAAATCTATAATAAACAACATCACAAAACAATTTGACTTGGTCAATTTTAGGGATGTAATTCGAGTCGAGTCGAATTTGTATTTATTAAATTCGAGTTAGAGTTTTTTTTTAATCGATTCAAGTCGAGACAAAAAAAACGGGTCTGAAAACTATGTCCGAGCTCGACACGGATAATAAACGAGTCGAGTTCGAGCTACTCGCGAGTTTCCGAGCTTTTCGAGTTTTTTAATCGAGTTTTCGAGTTTTTAAACGAGTTTTCGAGTTTTTAAACGAGTTTTCGAGCTTATTCCATTTTAACGAGTTTGATCTGATCGAGTTTTCGAGTTTTCGAGTTTTCGAGTTTTCGAGTTTTAAAACGAGCTTTCAAGCTTATCCCATTTTAACGAGTTCGATCTTATCGAGTTTTTTAACGGGTCGTCGAGTTTTTGAGCTTATATAGATTATTATCGAGTTTTCAAGATCACTGGGGTTATTATCGAGTTTTCGAGTTTTTACTTTGATTTCATGAAAATTATTTTAAAGTTCAACCTAAAAATATTCGTTTTCTATTTAAAATGACAATAAAATACGAGGAGAATAACAATAACAACACACTTAATATTTTCAATACTCAACTCTTTCGATCTGTTAAATAATATTTCAATCTCATCTATTCATACATAATTTACAAATACATTTTATCTTCATTTGAAAACATCTTAAATAAAATACGAGAATAATAACAATAATAAAATGTGATTTTTTTTGAACAAATTTGATTTTTGCTTGTTCAAAAATTGGCACCACGGGACATAGACCAAGGATCATAAGTACACCTCGATAAATGAATAACCTCATATAACGAATAATTTTTTGTAGTCCCGACTTACGAAAATGGGCTTAATAAATATCGTAGCTAAGAGCTTTAACGAATAATTATTTTAAAAGTCTTATACGAACAATGTAAATATAAATGAATAATCACTATATTTTAAATAATATATTCATATTTTAATACATTTGATATGGTTAATAATTTTACACACATTAATAAGTCATATGTTCTCGAAAATACTTCTAAAATTGATTGTTTCTCTCCTCAATCAAAATAAATTTAATCCTTACGTTTATTAAATGCAAAAATTCTCGAATTTTATGATCATGTTGGAACAAGTGATTTTGTGTAATTTTGTAATATATGCAAAAGTTCTCGAATGTTAATCGAGTGAGGGTAAGTCATCAAAATACCCACCATTTGGGGGCTAGTGCCCAAAATACCCACCAGTGGGAAAACTGTCCAAAATGTTGGGAACCACGGACTTAGGGTGTTACTACGTTTTACGATAAAGATTACGAAAAGAGGATTACCTTGTTAATGGTTGATTCCACGCTCTTCTATTGTATTCCCAAATTCCCTTGAGCGAAGTGTGACCTCCGTCTTCTCAAGTTATCCTCTCTTCTTGCTCCTTGGTGGCTACAATATGTTTTCACACAATTGTCAAGCAAGAAGAGAATAAGAATATATATAGGCTACAATAGGGACCATGGATAATTAGGTTGGCCCTTCTAATTACATCTTGAGCCTAACCCAATGTAATTAAATATTAATTCAATCCACTAAAAAATTAATATTTGCACTACCTTTCCTAATACCGTAATTTAATTAATTCGGTTCCAATATTATTTGCTTATTAAATTCCCCATGTTTAAAATATCATATGTCCATTAATTAAATAAATTACTGATAATTTATTTAATTAATATCTTTTATCCTTGATCATCCACTCAACCTTTATTTAATTATGCCAAAATAAATTCCACCTGCAGGGTTTCACATAATTAAATCTTTTTGAGCTTTCAAGGGGACATCATTAACCCGAATATTATCAGGACATGGATTCCTTCAATAAATAATATCCACCATGTATATAATTCCATCACCCAAAATATAATGATATAATTCAAAAGAATTATTTCATATATAAATCAAAGCATGTAAATAATATACACGTGTCAATTACTATTTCCGGATTAAGAACCTAAGCATTAATAATAACATAGAATCTTAGTTCTCCCTCTTAATCAGTATTAAGGGAACAATTCTAAATTTGATCTTGTTCAATATACACAAAGTATACTAGCATTATTTATTAGGCAATATAAACTAATCTAAATAATACTACAGCCATACCAGTGGATTGTCCAACACCACCTGTGCTGTGAACCTTATTATATTATATAACCGTATTTAACAATCTAATATTCTGTATCCCATTTGATACTAGATTGTTCACAATATATAATATTAGACAACATGTAAACATTCAAATGATTCTCAAATAAACTGGCCAGAAATAAATGTACATACTTCAAATAAATATTTTCAGTATACACTAACAATCTCCCACTTATACTCAAAATATTATATGTGTACATCAGTGTTTATTTAATCCACTATTACATAAAAATCTATGTGTCCATCCATCTAACTCCTATCGCTTTCACATACTTGTCAAAAACCTTGGCTGGCAAGCTCTTTGTGAAAGGATCTGCCCGGTTGTCTTCTGATGATATATGAGCCACAACTATATCCCCTCGCTTTACGATTCCTCATATGAGATGATACTTACGTTCAATATGTTTAGCTGCTTTGTGGTCTCGCGGTTCCTTTGAATTTGTCACAGCACCAGTGTTATCACAATACACCGTCAAGCTCCTAGGCAAATTAGGTACCACATCTAAGTCCAAAAGGAAGTTCCTGAACCATACAGCCTCCTTGGCAGCCTCAGAGGCCGCCACGTACTCGGCCTCCATGGTGGAGTCTGCAATGCATTTCTGCTTTACACTCCTCCATATTACGGCTCCACCTCCCAAAGTAAAAACATATCCCGAGGTTGATTTCCTCTTATCCCTATCTGATTGGAAATCTGAATCAGTATATCCCAAAAGGAAATAGATCCGAGGCCTTGTAAATTAACATATACTCCTTAGTCCTTCTCAGGTACTTGAGTATAGTTTTTACTGCACTCCAATGTTCCTCACCTGGGTTCGACTGATATCTACTAACCATGCCTACAACAAAGCAGATGTCAGGCCTCGTACATAACATAGCATACATTAAGCTTCCACATGCTGAAGCATAAGGAACTGCTTTCATGCTCTCTATATCCTTAGGTGTCGAAGGACACTGCTTCTTAGATAGAGCAACTCCATGCTTAAAAGGTAAAAAACCTTTCTTGGAGTTCTGCATGTTAAAATGAGCTAATACTTCATCAATGTAGGGCTCTTGATATAAAGCCAACATCCTTTTCTTGCGATCCCTTCTAACTTTGATCCCAAGGATGTATGCCGCTTCACCTAAGTCCTTCATGTCAAATTGTTTGAACAACCATGCCTTTACTGATGACAACATCTCAACATTGTTTCCAATGAGTAAAATATCATCTACATATAGTACTAGAAAAACCAATGCATTACCTTCACTTCTCTTATACACGCACGATTCGCTTGGACTTTGATCAAATCCATATGACTGGACTGCCTGATCAAAACGAATATTCCAGTCTCTAGAAGCTTGTTTAAGTCCATAAATAGACCTCTTAAGCTTACATACCAGATGCTCTTGGCCTTCCTTAATGAATCATTTTGGTTGCTGCATATAGATGGTTTCTTCAAGACTTCCATTAAGAAAAGCTGTCTTGACATCCATTTGCCAAATCTCATAATCGAGATGAGCTGCTATAGATAAAAGAATACGGATTGACTTAAGCATGACTACCGGTGAAAAGGTTTCCTCATAATCGATACCTTCTTTATGAGTATACCATTTCGCAACAAGTCTTGCTTTCCAGGTTTCACCTTTTTATCTAATCCCCTCTTTTTCTTGTAGATCCACTTACATCCAATAGGTTTTATACCTTTGGGTGGTTCCACGAGCTCCCAGACCTGATTAGAATACATTGATTCTATCTCAGATTCCATCGTCTTTTGCCAAAGATCTGCATCTTTGTCTTGTACTGCCTCTTCGTATGTACGGGGATCATCATCATGTTCACCAGGGACCAAGTCTGAAGACTCTCCCAAAAACATGAATCTATCAGGCTGTTGAACAACCCTCCCACTACGACGAGGCACTGGTGCGGTATTAGTGATAGGTTATACATTATGTTGTGGTTGTTCTACTTGTACTACAGCTTCATGGGTATTATTTGTCCCTCCCACTAGTTCCTCTAAAACGACACTACTCATGGGTTTGTGATTCATTTTATAGTCCTCCTCCAAGAATCTTGCATTGGTGCTAACAATGACATCCCGATTCTTCGGACTATAAAATAAATATCCTTTCGTTCCCATGGGGTAGCCTACAAACAACTTTACTTTTGTACAAAATTCTAACTTAGTCGCGTTCTTATTCAGCACATGTGCTGGACAACCCCATATTCGAATATGTCTTAGACTCGGTTTATCCCCGGTCCACAATTCTAAGGGGGTTTTAGGAACCGACTTAGAAGGTACTAAGTTCAGAAGATAAGCTGATGTCTCTAAGGCATGTCCCCAAAACGACTTGGGTAAATCCGAATAACTCATCATCGATCTAACACTCTCTAAAAGAGTCAGGTTCCTTCTCTCTGCTGGGGTGTGCCTAGTGCAGTTAACTGGGATTCTATCCCATTTTATGATAAATATTCCCTAAATTCTCCAAGCAAGTATCGCCACCACGATCTGATCGTAGTGACTTGATACTTTTATTAAGTCGCTTCTCCGTTTTAGCTTTGTACTCTTTGAACTTATCAAAGCACTCAGACTTACGGCGCAACAAATAAACGTACCCATATCTAGAATAATCATCAATGAAAGTGACAAAATATTCATAACCACCTCTTGCTTGGATATTCATGGGTCCACATAAATCAGAGTAAACCAATTCTAACACTTGTTTGGCTCTATTCCCCTTTGCCTTGAAAGGCCTATTAGTCATTTTACCTTCCAAGCAGGATTCACAAACTGGAAATGGCTCCACTGCCAATGAGCTTAAAGGCCCGTCTACTACCAGTCTTTGAATCCTCCTCAAGTTAATATGACCTAATCTCAAGTGCCAAAGATATGTTTGGTTCAAACTAGAAGGTTCCTTTCTTTTAGTAGAGTTAGAAGATGTGTTGTTCAATTCCCTAAATTGCAGTTGCAGTGCAGGTTGACTAGGATTAATTATATACAAATTGTCTTGCAATGTACCAGAACATATAATTCGTTTATTCATCATAATAGAAACATTACGATCCAAACAAACATTATAACCATCCAAAGCAAGTTTAGAAACCGAAATTAAATTCCTTCTAAAAGAAGGTACATAAAGACAATTGTTCAAAACCAAAATCCTATCAGAACCAAAAGATAAATGAATAACTCCTACTGCAACTACTGCTACTTTCGTAGCATCTCCCATGAACACGTATATCTCACCATCTCTAAGCATTCTGGATAGTTGGAACCCCTGCATGGAATTACAAACATGATCAGTGGCTCCTGTATCTACACACCAAGTGCTCGTAGATATAGCCGCTATAAATATTTCAGTAACTAGAGAAAGAGACATACCAGTATTGTTTGTCTTCTTAGGAAGAGGACAATCCTGTTTCCAGTGACCTGACTGTTTGCATCTGAAGCACTTTCCCTTAGGCTTTTTCACACCACCCTGAACTCCCACTGCCTTCACAGATTTCTGAGCCTTTTTCTTCTTCTTAATACCTTTCGGCTTAGAGGAAGAACCTTTCTCAGCCACATTCACTTGAACACTCTGCCGAAATAATCCTTCAGCTGCCTGAAGTTCTGTCAGCAGTTCCGCGAGACTATACTGCCTCTTGTTCATGTTGTAATTCAAGCGGAACTGCTCAAAACTCTTGGACAAGCTCATAAGGATAATGTCAATCTGGGTTTCCCCGTCAAGTTCAGCACCAAGGATCTCTATCTCATTCAGATGTGACATCATCTTGAGAACATGATCCCTTACAGGTGTGCCTTCAGCCATCTGAGTGTTCATTAAAGCCTTCATGGCTACTTGCCTAGCAGCCCTATTATGATCTCCAAAAAGTTCCTTGAGATTAAAGAGCATATCTGAAGCAGTGGCCATAGACTGATGCTGATGCTGCAAAACACCCGACATTGCTGCCAGAATGTAACATCGCGACATCTCATCAGCCTTAATCCACCGTTTATAATACTCTTTCTCATCTGCAGGAGCATCAACAGCAGGCTGTTCAGGCTTGGGTTCATAAGTGCAAAACTTGTACTCCTCAGCAGTCAACACAATGTCCAAATTTTGTTTCCATTCAATATAGTTAGGTCCGGTAAGTTTGTTATCCTTAAGTATGGTGAATAGTGGATTAAAGCCCATTTTATCCTGAGAATCATGCATAAAAACATCACATAAATAAGGGTGCATTAATTATTAAGATCTATTGATTCCTCTAACAATTATTAAAATTTAATGCACTAACATCTAAACACCATAAGCTTCTGGTACGCCACGATGTGTGACATGTATACCACCTAATTTTGTTAAGTGTTACTTCGGTCCTATTACTAAATAATATGCCACGTTGGGGTGGACTATATTATTTTTCATAGCTAAGTGTATACCATCATCAAATCTTAAATTATTTGAAATCTATGGAACTTGGTACGCCACGATGGGTGACGTGTATACCTTCCAATATTCGTAATTATGCATTGAATAGAATACTTCAATTCAATATTCATCAATGGTTTAATTTCCAGGTAGTGGATGAGTCACATCAGTCTCGCTTAAAACCCACAGCCTTACAAGTTCGATGAACCCGTTTTTGACAAAATCGCCCCAAATCAGAAATAAAGAAAATCCGTATTTATTCCTTTCAAAATTTATTAATTTAAGAAGTTTGTTCTAGTAATTTCTATAACATTCTAGACACCATAAATTACATGCCACGATGGGTGACGTATATATAATTTATATTCGTCTTTATGTTAAATTACCTACAACCAATAATGGAGACCATGGGATTTAATTTCATATTAATTCCCTCTCCCACTTAGAATTTTTTTTTATTAAAATTGAGGAATTTTAAAATTAAATGGGGCCCTATGTTGTTATAATTATGTCTAATCATGCATTCAAAATACACACATAATTTTAGCAACATATAACATTTAATTAAAGCAATAAATAAAATTTATGTCCATGTCGTCCTAATTAAGTTAAACATGCAATTTTAAAGGAATTACACACATAATCAATAAATTAAAGCAATAATTAAAAATTTAACGAAAAAAATTAAAATAAATTTTCCACTATTATGGCCCTTGAAAAAAAATCCAGCTCTAAAAAAAAATCTGCCCCAAGTGCGCCCCGACGCCCCCAGCAGCCCCAGCAGCCCCAGCGGCCCCAGCAGCGCGCCTGTTGCTTTTCTGTGAGTTTTGTTTTGATTTTGTTCGATCTAAACATCAACAGCAGCCCCTTGTAATCGCACAGCGGAACAAAAAACTATCGGAATTGATTTCCGATCGCACATAACTATTACAAAATATCCTGAACAATTACAAAAAAATAGATCTAATACAAAACTAATTTTGTAAAATCTATTCTAACACGATCAACCCTCGTGTAAATTACAACCACGATTAAACCACGTGAAAACCAAAACAAAAATTAACCACGATTAAACCACGTGGGATCCAAACACATAATTAAAATATACATGGCCATAATAGTGGATTAACAACCTGCATCAAAAACAATACAAGCAAAACACTATATACACGCATATATAATTACGACATGGACATTATATCATAAAACGTAGAACCCAATATCAGGCTCTTGATACCAATTGTTGGGAACCACGGACTTAGGGTGTTACTACGTTTTACGATAAAGATTACGAAAAGAGGATTACCTTGTTAATGGTTGATTCCACGCTCTTCTATTGTACTCCCAAATTCCCTTGAGCGAAGTGTGGCCTCCGTCTTCTCGAGTTATCCTCTCTTCTTGCTCCTTGGTGGCTACAATATGTTTTCACACAATTGCCAAGCAAAAAGAGAATAAGAATATATATAGGCTACAATAGGGACCATGGATAATTAGGTTGGGTCTTCTAATTACATCTTGAGCCTAGCCCAATGTAATTAAATATTAATTCAATCCACTAAAGAATTAATATTTGCACTACCTTTCCTAATACCGTAATTTAATTAATTCGGTTCCAATATTATTTGCTTATTAAATTCCCCATGTTTAAAATATCATATGTCCATTAATTAAATAAATTACTGATAATTTATTTAATTAATATCTTTTATCCTTGATCATCCACTCAACCTTTATTTAATTATGCCAGAATAAATTCCACCTGCAGGGTTTCACATAATTAAATCTTTTTGAGCTTTCAAGGGGACATCATTAACCCGAATATTATCAGGACATGGATTCCTTCAATAAATAATATCCACCATGTATATAATTCCATCACCCAAAATATAATGATATAATTCAAAAGAATTATTTCATATATAAATCAAAGCATGTAAATAATATACACGTGTCAATTACTATTTCCGGATTAAGAACCTAAGCATTAATAATAACATAGAATCTTAGTTCTCCTTCTTAATCAGTATTAAGGGAACAATTCTAAATTTGATCATGTTCAATATACACAAAGTATACTAGCATTATTTATTAGGCAATATAAACTAATCTAAATAATACTACAGTCATACCAGTGGATTGTCCAACACCACCTGTGCTGTGAACCTTATTATATTATATAACCGTATTTAACAATCTAATATTCTGTATCCCATTTAATACTAGATTGTTCATAATATATAATATTAGACAACATGTAAACATTCAAATGATTCTCAAATAAACTGGCCAGAAATAAATGTACATACTTCAAATAAATATTTTCAGTATACACTAACACAAAATATCGACGAAATACGCATTATCATCATGCGTATTCTGTTTTCTTTTAAATTTTACAAAGAATACGCATGTCTGACATGCGTATTCACTGCTACAGTAAACAGTGAATACGCATGTGAGACATGCGTATTCTTTGTAATTTTTTTAAAAAACAGAATACGCATATTTGAAATGCGCATTTCGCCGGTATTTTGGGCAGTTTTCCCGCCGGTGGGTATTTTGGGCAGTTAAAGTTAAAAAGTGGTGTATTTTGGACATTCTTTCATCGAGTGGTTCATGGATCGACTGGTTGAAAGATAAGCCGAAATAATATTGAGATATTAAATACATACTAATAATTCTAATAACATTTTAAAAAGGAGCAAATAAGAAAATAATTTTAAAATTTAACTATAAAAAAATAATTAAATATATTTTAACAAAATAATTCAATTCAAATTTTTTACCAAATATAATAAAAAACCTAATAATGCCAATATATTATGAAAAACTAGTAAATTATTATTTAAAACTAATTTTATTAGACAATTGAATGACACATATATTAGCAAACACATAAATATTTATAGAAAAAGTAATCGAGCTCGAGTTCGAGCCGAGTGAAGTTCGAGTTCGAGTTTATCGAGTCGATCTCGAGCCGAGCTCAAAAAAACTCGGCTCGACTCGAGTTTTTTATCGAGCCAGAAAATGTCTTCGAGCTCGAGTGCGATAACGAGTTCGAGTCGAGCTCAATTTATCGAGTCGAGTTCGAGCCGACTCCGTTCAAATTACACCTCTATTGGTCATCGATCTCATGTATGTGTGTCACAAAATCGTGATATATGCTTGCCAAAAATCTTATTATATTTATCTATACTAAGTTTAGTCGTTGGTTGTTGATCGTTTTATTATATTTAAAATATGACATTTAATATTATATTTAAAATAAGACATCTAAAATTACTCGCATATCAATTCTATTATATTTAAAACAGGACACTTATATTATGACACTTAATATTATATTTAAAACATGATACCTAAAATTAATCGTCTATCAATTCTATTATATTTAAAATAGGACAATTATATTATATCTCTATCTATATTATTATATTAAAGACAAAACATTAAAAGTTTGGTTGTCGGTCGTTGTTGACAGTTAGATTTATTCTTAAAAATTAGTATTATTTAAAACGTATAAGATTCGAATCCTGCCGGCAACATATTAAAATTATTAAAAAATAGTATTTTTAAGAAATATAATCAAAATTAGAACTTACAATATATATGATAAAAACAACCGTGCATCGAGTTATATACTAGCAAGATTGTAAAAGTATTTCATCTATTCTTTTGCTATACGGTACTTCCTCTGTCCCATTAAATCATTTACAACATTTTGGCACGCTTTCCAATGTTATTTAAAAGTATAACTCCATTATATTTTTCTAATTTTTTTATGTATAAAAGTTTTATGTTTAAATTTTTATTCAAAAAAAAACATTACAAACCTATATTTTACAAAAGTCTCGAAATGCGTGCAAATAGTAAACGTCTCACAATCAATTGGACGAGGGGAGTATGTTATAAAAATCACCTGATAAAATTTAAAATTATAAAATTATTTAAAATTTTATTTATATAATACTTATAAAATATAAAAATTTAAATTTTATGTACGAGTCCCTTCGAGTATGTTCACTTATCACTTAAACCCGAAAACCGAGGACGAAGAAAAACAAACACTCCTGCATCTTCTACATTTGACTCATGTGTTACATTGACTACAACTACAACTACTGTAATAAAAAAAACACACTCAACAAACTCAAAAACACACACAAAAAATGTACGGCGGTGGAGTAAGAGATCATCGCAGCCAAACCCTAATACCAAACCACACAATCATCCCGGTGCAACTCCACTGCAACCCCACGGCAGCGATGGGCGGCGTTGTGGCAGCAGACGATGATTTCCCGAGGAGAGACGAGAGAGTCTTGCAGTGGGGACAGCAAGAGACAAGAGACTTCATTGGGATCCGTGCAGAGTTGGAAACTGAGTTTAATGGTTCGAAAAGGAACAAGAGTTTATGGGAAGTTGTGTCGTGTAAGATGAAGGAAAGAGGGTTTGTTAGAAGTGGTGATCAGTGTAAATGCAAGTGGAAGAATCTTGTTATGAGATATAAGGTATAATGGTTTTAGTCCTGTCATTTCTTTTGTTATTGATGCTTTGAGTTTGATATAGTTTATGTTTCATGTTTCGTGATTCGAACTCGAGACCTCTCCCAACTTTGAAATCATGTTGTGTAGGGTTTAATATGATTCTCTAGTAGTAGTACGGGGGTGTTTGGTTGATGGTTAATGTGTCCGGTTAACGGGAATCGGAACCTTAAACCCAAGTTATAGGGTTTGGATTACCAATTTAGTGGTGGGGAATGAGAACTTCATTCCCTCTTGGTGGGTAAATCAAACCCACCATACCCTTGGGTTTCCATTTCATTTCCATTCCCATTAACCCTCATTCCCATAACCTTCATTCCCATTCCCGAATCCCATTTCATTGTGCATCCAAACGCCTCCTATATTTTAAAATTGATGCATTTCTTGTGTTTGTTCTTCGAATTCGAGAATTTCCCTACGTATCCTGGCAGTGGCATTTTTTTAGGGAGCTGATACATGCATGTACATTTCCAAGTCTAAACTATTGTGATATATGATAAGGTTAATTTGATCTAAATTCCAGTAAAAGGTGTGCACGTTTAAATCAAGGTTGTGCACATATAAGTTCCGTTTTTTATAAAGGATTTTTTACGAATTACAGGAAATTTCATTTTTATTTGTTTTAGTAGGTTGGTATGCTGCTTGTAATCTGGAATCAGGATCTTGGACCTATACCTAGATTAGACAATAATCAGGATCCCGGACCTATACTCTACACTAGACAATTTTTTGATTTCGGGTTGTGTTGTTTAATGAGTCGATTTAGTAGCTTTTTTTGATTAAATTTGGTAAAAGTGAATATACAGAGTGTTAGCTTACAACAAATGGGATTTTAATAAATGAGTCATTTCGGGTCATATCTGAGTTAATGAAGTTATATCGTGAAGTAAAAATTATTGTCTTCGAGTTTTATTAGCCTTTACATCTGGCGGGGCTTAGTACTCGGTTCTATAAAATTTAAAAGTTTATGGGGAAAAATGGTTAAAATGAAGTTGGTTTTTTCATGATAGTCAGATCGTAATTGAAGTGGTAGATTGTACATTAATTTGCTGAAGTTTCTAGCATTTTGATTGAAGAACTTGATTCCTCAAAGTTTGTATAGGTTGGAAAGGCTACTTATCAGTTTTCTTGGAATTATCCGTGGACATTCTTATTGAGATATAAAGCTAATTGATTAATTTGTAGGCCAATGAGACATCAGATATGGACAAATGTCCATTTTTTGAGGAACTTCATGCAGTTTTTGCAGAGAGAGCAGATAACATGCAGCGGTCGCACGTTGAGCCTGGGGCTGGTCCTGCTAGAAATAGGGGTAAGAGAAATAGTAGGGATCATTCATCAGAAGAATTATCAGTAGATGTAGATGAGGACGAAAGCGAAGAGGCTGGGAGAAAAAGCAACCCTAGGAAAAGGAGAGGTGGGAGGGAAAAACAGTTGTCAAGATCAGCACTGGAGAAGCTGTCGCCAAGACAGCCTAGTGCCATGAATGCAAGCAGCAATGCTAACAGCAGTCTGCCTAGTATTCAGGAGATGTTTCGCGAATTCATTCTACACCAACAAAGGATTGACATGGAGTGGAGGGAATTAATGGAGAAGCGTGCATATGAGAGACTATTATTTGAGCAAGAATGGCGGCAATCAATGGAGAAGCTTGAAAGGGAAAGGATAATGATTGAACAGACATGGAGGGAGAAAGAAGAACAGAGAAGGATGAGAGACGAGAACCGGGCTGAAAAGAGAGATGCCCTCTTGACTTCACTCCTTAACAAACTCCTCCATGAAGATCGTCATTGAGGTAAAGTGGCTACAAGGTCCACAGGTACTCTGCCCATTCACTCTGCAAAATTGTAACTTTGTGCCAGATATATAATGTTATACTGCAGAGTTACTCCTGTCTCCCGGGTTAGACGGATAAATTTTGGTTTTGTTGTATTTCACCTAGTTATTTCCCTTCACATATACCGTATGTAGACGATAGGTAGGTAGTTGCACCAGAGTATCTGCTACTTTAAGACTTTGGCGAAGCAAAAATGACTGGTAGACATATTATCACTCTTCTGTACATGTTGACTATATAAATTGAAAATATATGTTTAATTATTTGGTTGACATTCATTCTATATCCTTGGTGACTAGACCTGAACGCATATGTTTTCATTTGCTTATATATATGAAGGGAACTTTAGTGGTTGCAAAATTTTTTACTCAGCTCAGTAGCATGCTTAGAAACAAACATTGTCTCACTTTCGATCACCAGTTAGATACTTGCAACTTAATGTGTGTATACTGAGAGCACATTGGAAGATCTCTTTGTTTGGATCTTGTGATGAATTGTCTAGGAAAGAAAAGTGAATGAATTAGGTGAATAGTTGGGCTCAGAAAACAAAAGATAGATTAATTTGAGGGCACAAGCTTAGAATTTAGAAGTAGAGTGCGAACACATTTTTAAACCTTGCGGTTTGCGGTGGAAAGGAGTACTGTGGGTGAGAGTGAGACTGGAAAAGTTTGTACTACTTTATGAACATGTACTCGCAATTTCCATACCTTCTTCATAAATTTGAACTTAGAATCAGTCCAACTAGTCTCAAGATAGTTGTTGAATCCATCTACTCGTATCTTTCTCAAACATTAACATCGATAAATTGCATTTCCTTCAATGTTCCCTCTACAACCTTTTCTTCCACCTTTATTAGATACAGAGATATTATCATATCCTTATCCCGTTTTATAACATATTATTTCAAAAAAGCAAAAACAATTATACAGTAACATATAGTATTGATATTGGTAGCTGGAGCTGCATTGGATACTGCCATACTGGACATTGTCGTTAATATTGTATTTTAACTGAACCCTTGTGTAGCTGCTTCTGTTCTGGTGATGCATCATTCACCAGCATAACAACAACTTCAGACATTGTTGGCCTCAAAGAAACTGGGGACTGAGTGCACTTCAGAGCAATCTCTATCATCTTCTTGGCATTTTCGACATTATATTCACTCGAATCTAATGTCTCATCAATCAACTTCACGTGTGTGCCATTATCATACAAATTCCATGCCTGTTTTCATTACAACGTCATATGATTAATTTGTTGTTTCAGTTCTAAAATGATCATATAACTTTTTATAATCAAATGATAAGTTCTTGATATACTTAAAGGACACTCTTACATATTGAAGAAGAGATTGATTTAGGAGCTCATCCTGCATTTGGGTGCAGCTTTGGCCACTAATAATTTCAAGAACCACAATTCCGAAACCGTAGGTATCCACTTTCTCGGACAAGTGCCCATGGAATGCATACTCTGGTGCTGTGTAGCCCCTTGAGTATTAAGAAAAATAGATCAGGAATTCCTTCAGTTTTATAGGTAAGAGGATGATCTTAGTAGGAACAATGACTTACATAGTCCCTGCGAATCTAGTTGTAAGATGACTCTGATTTGTTGGTAAAAGTCTTGCCAACCCAAAATCAGCAATCTTGGGTTCAAAATCGTCATCAAGTAAGATATTGCTAGATTTCATATCGCGATGTATGATACATACATGAAATTGTTCATGTAGATAAGCAAGACCCCTAGCTATACCAAGGATTATATCAACACGTTGTTTCCAGCTGAGAGTACCTCGTCTTTTACCTGTAATATGAATGTACTTCGTATTAAACATGAAGCTATATAGTTAGATGTTTGAGGCTAACTCACCGTATAGGAATGCATCAAGGCTTCCCTTATCCATATATTCATAGACGAGAAGTTGAACCGGTCCTTTGCCACTGCATCCTAGCAGACGAATGATATTCCGATGATGAACATTACTTATAAGCCTGACTTCACCCTCAAAGTCTGACATTTCTTTGCTTGTCCTTACAGCAAGTTTCTTAACTGCAACTATGTTTCCGTCCTCTATAATGCCCTGCTTAGACGACATTATCAACTCAGCCCAGAAACTTAATCATACGTATTCCAGTGAGTAGCAGATGGTTGTAAAAAATGGAGATCACCTTGTATATATCTCCAAAACCACCTTCTCCTATTTTGTTTTCTTCACTAAAATTCTTTGTAGCTGACTTCAAATCATTGTATCTGTATACAGTTGGTCCCTGCAACTTAGTTACTCCTAGTATATCACCTAGAGACCAAAAACACACACAAAATCATGGTATATAAATAGGCGAACACGTGAATTATGAAGTATAACTCAGGACATTTGTATGCAAGCATCCATGAGAGTTAAGGCCTAATCACCTGTTTTAGCTGTTTTACGTTTCTGTACTAATTGATACCATAGAAGTAAGGCAACTGTGAGCAAGAGAAAGCTTACAACCCCAACTCCGCCTGCAATGATGGCTGTCTTCGTGCTTGAGCTACCTGGAAATGGAAATTAGAATTTTTACTCATCGGTCTTTCATATATCCAAACTGAAGTGCATTCTGGACTACATACGTTTTTTTCAAGGGAAAAAATGATTTCTAGATCATCGTTTTCTAGTGTTCATATATCATCCTTTTTCAAGGGAATGTAGTTATGGAATGTAGGTTGTAGGAGTTCAAACCTCGTATATAAGGCATGATATTTGTGATATCATTATCAGCAAAGAAAGAGCTCGCGTTGTATCGCAGGAAACAACCGCCAGCTGCAGAACTTCCTCCTGGCAGAGGAAGGCATGTTTGTATGTTAGTATATGCTCCCATTAAGCATTTTTCGCAGTCGCCTTGGCTTACGGTGCCAGTACATTGTGCCACAGCGTATACTGTTCCTGATGCTTTTTCTGACGGACCACCAGCAAACACTTGCCTTTTTGCTACTGCGAAGTAGCTCTTTATCTTTGGTGTGGCATCTGCAAGATCCTTTAACAACTTCACCGCAACTAATTTAAAAGCATCTTCTGCGGGTACACTCCCGTTACCGCTACATACCTCAGATGAAAGTCCAAACTCTATCTCTGTATAGAAGGTGCGGCCCTCGTACCTTGATTAAACATTAAAATTTAGAATTTGCACTAAAAGAAGATAAAGTAGCCACTAGAACTACGGCCAATTTTGCATTGTTGTGGGCAACTTGCTAAGAGAACAATCGATGTGAGAAAAAAACAGAGGAAAAATCATTGAGTTGATCTCCCCAATTGGCTAAGCATGCAGTATCTTCATGTCAAAAGGAGGATTAAACATTACACGTGTAACACCCTAGTTCCACAGGAGATTTGGGACTCGGGTTCAGTTTTCGGTTTATAAGAAAATCCCACAATGGCTAGAGGAATGATCTGGGCTTATGAGCTATCCTTTCAGAGGAGGACGTCAGGAGTTTAAGTTTATGTGGGGGAGTTCGTAACACCCCAGTCACATAACGAGGAGATCTTGGGACTTAACTTCAGTTTATAAGACAGTGTATTACTACTAAGCGCAACATGATCTTTTGGGGGATTGTGGATTACTCAAGTTGCATTTAGGTAGGTATACTTCGGCTTATTTCGGACTCGGAATGAGGACTTGACACCACCTTAGGAATAACCACGTAGTTGACCGTCTAAATGTAGGTATAAAATAATCAGTTTGCTTACCTTAGGAAGCATCCATCATATATGACACGAGCGCCATTGGCCAAATTGCAGATTTTGCGAATGTCAACTGTGGCTATATCAAAGCAAGCGATGCAGTCTGCAGTGGATAGATAGTTTCTGCACTGAAACAAACTGAACACAGCATTGGAAGTGCTGGCCAGCTGTGCAGTGGCGAAGTGTTTTTTATCTACAGATAACTGTCGTCTAATGTCAGCGAAAGTAACATTTAGATTGCCGAAGAATTCATTAGGGTTCCCAGAATTAGATTGGCTGCACTCTCGGCCAGATTTACTTATCTTATTAGCTTGCGGATCTGACATACCCGATTCTATCATCAATGCCACTGCTAGTACCACCACCATGATCTTATTCCACCACTGCTTCATTTCTACAGTAAAATTTTGAAGATGACATGAAATTGTTAACAAAAATTACTGCTAGTTTACATATCAAACTCTACACGGTCATGTTCCACCATCATCTTTTTTAGCCTACAATCTCTATAAACCATTGTCGATAACCATGATCGGTATTAAAATTACTAATTTGTAGTATATTGTAGGCAAGACCAGTTTGAATGTTACCTTACACACACATATACTTGAGACCGACTATGAGGATCAAGCAAAAATGTAAAACTAAGCTGGATATAAAGGTTATCATTAAATTAGGACAAATTTGTTATAATTTTACTCTGTGTAACTAATAAATTCTTTACGAGGTCTTTTGGATGGTTGATGAAAATGATAGCAGAAACAAGTACGAAAAATATGCTAACAAATACGAATACGTATGACCAGTGAACACTTGCAGGACATATAAACAAGAAAACTCACCCTTTTCTAGCAAGGTTAAGCACCAGAATGAGTTTAAGAGTCTTTTGTACCCTGAAAGCACCAGAAAATCACATTAGCGTGATATTATTTTGGGACGAAGGAAGTATTATATAATTCAATCAACTCGAAAATGCAAAGCATTTGTATTAGTAACTTACCATCATTGTTCTGGTTTTGGCTGATGAAGCAGAGTTAAAGTGACTTTTTTGTTTGTGTCTGAGTATAGTTGGGGACTAAGAGGTGTTTTAAATATAAGAAGAATGAGATGTGTATAAAATGAGTGAGGGCTGGACTTTTGTAGCAGTGACTTGTGGAATTTTTTCTTCTATATAATTTTATTACAGGTAAATTGACTTGTGGAAAATTTATAACATCAATGCCCTATGACCTATTCAAACTTGCATTCTAACCTGTTATACAAGTCGAAAGGGATCTGCCAAATGTGTCGTTTTTAACAGCTAACTCCTAGAAGCAGCAATCTGGACTAACGTTGATGAAGGGGCAACTGATGGAACGGACAACTTTGAGTTTTATCGGAGCAATTGATGGAACAGTCCGAACAGACAACTTTGAGTTTTATCCGATATTAGGAACTAACAGAGCTGAATTATATTAGTCGAAAATTTTAGGAATTGCAGAAAATTTTAATCAGACCAGTAGCATGCTATATTGTATAGATTGTAATGTGTATAAAATAGTTTAAGTTGTTATATTAGGCGGGAAAGTTAGTTAGAACAGCTGTTGTATAAATTTCATTTCTTTCATTTCTGTAAACACACTTGTACAATTCTTGATTCAATGATAATTTTCTCTTTCAACAACTTTCTCTCTGTAAGATGCAGAGATGATCTTCATCTTCTCATGCTAGGAACAGAGATGATATTTTCTCATTCTTCTTATTTCTTCAGGGGGAGTCGAACTTGAGACCCCAGCAAACCTCGCTCTAGTACCATATTGAGTAACCAGCTCATCTAAAATTCATCTAAAATCTTAAGGTATTAGAGAGAGGCCCCAATATGATCATATATTATATTCTAACAAGTTCGTAGTATGCCAGAAGCACGATTACACTCTTTTTAGAGACGAACCAAGTCGGGAACATGTAACAACTAACACATATCAAAGACAAATTATGTTCGATCTAGTGAAAAAAGTAGTAGAGATCCGGGGATTATCTATATGTTTATTGGCCCGGATATTCAACAGGGAAGATCATTTTTAAGTTCCGAAATCAGACTGTAGATGCTTCCATTGAAATGGAAATAGTTGTTGAATTGCTTGGAGGCTTTTCTTTTAGATGCTTGGCTGAATAGTGAACATCGTCGTTAATATTATTTTTGAACTGAACCCTTGTGTAGCTGCTTCTGTTCCAGTGATGCATCATTCACAAGTATAACAACTTCAGACATTGTTGGCCTCGGTGACTGAGTGCACTTCAAAGCAATCTCTATAATCTTCTTAGCATTTTCGACATTATATTCACTTGAATCTAATGTCTCATCATCAGCTTCGCGTGTGTGTCATTCTCGTACGACTTCTATGCCTCTTTTTCGTTACGATGTCAGAAAAATAATTTTTTGTTTCAGTTCTAAGATGATCATCAAGTAAAATGTTGCTAGATTTCACTTCGTGATCTATGATGCATACATGAAATTGTTCATGTAAATAAGCAAGACCCCTAGCTATACCAAGGATTATGTCAACACGTTGTTTCCAGCTGAGAGTACAACGTATTTTACCTGCAATATGAATGTACTTCATATCAACATGAAACTATAAAGCTAGAACTTAGAAGTTTGAGGCTAACTCACCGTATAAGAATGTATCGAGGCTTCCATTCTCCATACATTCATAGACGAGAAGTGGAACCTGTCCTTTGCCACTGCATCCTAGCAGATGGATGGTATTTCGATGATGAACATTACTAATAAGCCTGACTTAAGGCTCGAAATCTGTCATTTCTTTGCTTGTCCTTACAGCAAGTTTCTTTACTGCAACTATGTTACCATCCTCTATAATGCCCTGTTTAGATGACATTATCAGTTCAGCCCATAAACTTGACCTTATGTATTCCAGTGAGTAGGAGATAATTGTAGAAATTGAGATTACCTTGTATATATCTCCAAAACCACCTTCTCCTATTTTGTTTTCTTCACTAAAGTTATTTGTAGCTGACTTCAAATCATTATATCTGTATAAAGTTGGTCCCTGCAACTTAGTTACCCCTAGTATATCACCTAGAGACCTAAAAGAGACAAAATCACAAAAAGATCAGATGAACAAGTCAGTTATGAAGTATAACAGAGGACGTTTATAAGCAAGTATCCATGAGGGTTAAGGCCTAATGCCCTAATCACCTCCTTTATGCTTTCGTAATAATTGATACCATGGAGGTAAGGCAAGTATGAGCAAGAGAAGGCTTATAAACCCAACTCCGCCTGCAATGATGGCTGTCTTCGTGCTTGAGCTACCTGGAAATTAAAATTTTACTCATGAGTCTTTCTTATATCTGAATTGAAGTGCATTCTGGACAGCTTACGGTCTTTCAAGGAAAATAATGATTTTCAGATCATAGTTTTCTAGTCTGCTAGAAATATTTCAAATTGAAAATTAGTGAATTACAGACAATAGTTTATGAGCAGTTAGCAGTACTCCTATAGTTCCCAAGAGCCATACTTTGATGAGAATTGAGTACAACAAAGAGCAAAGAGCTACATGGGAAATGAACATCAGACCTCAAGCATGCAAAAAGGTTGCAGGAGTTCTAACCTCCTACATAAGGCATGATATTTGTTATATCATTATCTGCAAAAAAAGAGCTCGAATTTTATCTCAGGAAACAACCGCCAGCTGCAGAACTTCCTCCTGGTTGAGGGAGGCATCCTTGCATATTAGTATATGCTCCCATCAAGCATTTTTTGCAATAGCTCTGGCTTACTGTGCCAAAGAGTATAGTGTTCCTGATGCTTTTGCTGACTGACCACCGTCAAACACTTGTCTTTTTGCCACTGCAAGTGCAAAGTAGCTCTTATCTTTGGCGTGGCATCTGCAAGATCCTTTAACAACTTCACCGCAACTAATTTAAAAGCATCTTCTGTAGGTACACTCTCGTTACCCCTACATACCTCAGACGAAAGTCCAAACTCTATCTCTGTATAGAAGGTCTGCAACTCGTAACTTGATTAAACATAAAAGTTTAAGTATGCACTTACTAAGAAATAGTAGTCATTAAATTAATGGCCAATTTGCATTGGTGTGGAAGAATCAGCTGGCTTACCTCAGGAAGCAACCATCATATATGACACGGGCCATTGGCCAAACTGCAGATTTTGCGAATCTCAACTTTGGCTATATCAAAGCAAGCGACGCAGTCTGCAGTGGATAGATAGTTTCTGCACTGAAACAGACTGTACACTGGATTGGCACTGCTGGCCTGCTCTGCAGTGGCGAAGTGTTTTTTTATCTATAGATATCTGTCTTCTGAGGTCAGCCAAAGTAGCATTCAGATTTCTAAAGAATTCACTAGGGTTCCCAGCATTGAACTGGCTGCACTCTCGTCCAGGTTGGCTTAACTTATTAGCTTGCGGATCTGACATACCCGATTCTATCACCAATGCCACTGCTAGTACCACCACAACGATCGTTCTCCAGCACTGCTTCATTTCTAACGTAAAATTATGAAAATTACATGAAACTTTAAACATAAATCTCCGCTAGTCTGCATATCAAACTCTACATAGGGTCTTAACTAATATATTCTTTACGAGGTCCTTTCGATGGTTGATGAAAATGAGAGCAGAAATAAGTACGAAGGATATGTGAATGAGGATTAACGACAATGATATGAAATTTATAAAGGGTAAATAGGAAATTAATTTTCCGGTCACTGAAATTCTTCGTCCAAAAGGCAAAAAACTAACATATATATTTTAAAATTTTAGATTTCAAGAGGAAGACACCATAGCTGATAACAGTGGTTTAGCCATGTTTGAAGATCAGGGGGGCTAAATTTATATGTTGAAACACTTTCCTAGCCATTCTTGATAAGGTCAGGAACTAATTGACTACTAGTAACTATGCTACTAGTTTTTGACAGAGTATTATCAAATACAGTACATAAAAAACAGGTGAACAAATGCAAGACATATAACAAGAAAACTTACTCTTTTCTAGCAAGGTTAAGCACCTGTCACCAGAATCAGTTTAAGAATCATTTGTACCCTGAAAGAATCAGAAAATCGCGTTAGCGTGATATTATTTTGGGATGGAGGAAGTAATATATAATTCGATCATCTCAGAAATGCAAAACATTTGTATTAGTAGCTTACCATTATTCTTCTGATTTTGGTTGATGAAGCAGAGTTGGCTGATGAAGCAGAGTTAAATGACTTTTGTTTGTGTGCTTCCATGGAGAGCAAAAAATAGAAGTGGTGTATTAAGCGCGGATGGGTGACGTCGCCCCTGCATTCACAAAAAATTTCGGTGTTAAACATATCCGTGAAAAATTATAGTGGACAGATGTTTGCAACAAATGAGTAAGATAGGCCTGGAGTTTGACAGTGACCTGTGGAATTTTGTTGTATTTTTGGTAAGTTGACTAGAAATTTTATAAAGTCAATGCTCCATGACCTATTCAATATTGCAGCAATAGCTAGATTGCGACATCAATGGAGGAGTTACTGATGGAACAGAAGACTTTGAGTTTCCTTGATATTAAGAAGTAATGGAGCTGAATTGAATTAATCAAACACATAATAAAATGATGGTGACTAACTCATAAATTTTTACATAAAATATGCAGTTCAAAAGTGAAATAATAAGAAGCAGATTAGTATCTATTATCTAAGAAGTTCTTAGTTTTGTGAACACGGTCTTGCCCATCGGCTAAATTTAGACCAACTTCATTGCGAAAACAGTGTTTTTGAATTGTTTTCAGAATCTCGAATTTTCAAACCAGAAAAACTTCGGTTAAATTTGATGGTCCAACTCTCACGTGAAAAAGCTAAGAGCTGCACCTTAAGTTATCCGCAAAATTTGATGGTCCAACTCTCACGTGAAAAAAGTCCATAACTATACACATCTCCCACCGCAGATATCTCCCCACCCGTACCAAATCCTGCAACAGCTTAAGATTTAACAATTGCCGAACAAAGATGTTTACCATATAGTAACATCTCATGTAACTCGATATTGTAACCAACAATAATGGAAAAATCAGTATCAATAGTTACCTGGAGGAACATATCAAACTGTTGCACTGACACCAGGAGAACTTCTAGAAAAGATAAACCTCACCAGACCAAAAAGACGAACATTGCTTGGCTTTATGTTGCAATGAATTATACTTGCGTTGCTGTGATTATGTAGGTAATATACATCTAGTGCAACATCAATGGAAACATTTAGTCTCTGGAGTAAACTGGAGTTTCTTCCATACTCTAAATAGGACGGAAATTGCAGCTATCCAGACTCCCATTCATCATGCATTCAAAAACCAATTGATGCCTTAAGTCATTGCCTGTAGTATCAGTGTTAGAGCATGCATTGATGATTTTAACGAGATCCTCTGACGAATATTTTTCAACGTTTTACACTCTGCCAAAATACTATTTCTGGCTGCGCATACTTCAACATTTAGTAGGAGTCCTTTCACAGTAACAGTCTGCAGTGATAATGGCTGGCTGAAGCGTAAAAAAGACGTGACAACTTTCAAATAGAGCAAGATGTAAGCACAATCCGCCATTCAGAGTTCTTTTCATTCTGCTCGAGTTTCTTACTCCATCAGCATGTGGCAAGAAATTTACAAAATAGGGAGAGGTGATGAAATACTCATATTTAACATCTGGTGATTACTTGGTGCGAAGACGTATGTATGAAGGCTCAAAGATGCAACTGCAAATTGTGTCAGATAAATTCTGTCAACCACCTTACAATTGTGTGTGTCTGAAGCTTTACACAGACCAGTCTTAATCTAATGATAAGATGCTTAAAGCTCAAATCAATTTAAACACCATGACAAAATATTAACATTAAACCCTAGATGACCTGCGCAATTTATTGAAGCCATGACAGCAGATCTATGTTGTTCCTCAGTTTCAGATCTATGCTGTTCCTCAGTTGTTCGACTCTGAAGGTTCAAAGGATTAGCAGATCTATGCTAATCCTTTGAACCTTCAGAGTCCAATTTAGACCTTCGAACAACTTGAAATTGATCCTGACTGCTAAAAACTGGCATCATACTTAATTTATAGTCAAATGGCAAAGTCATCACGAGCTTAATTTATAGTCAGATAGCAAAGTCATCACAAGGTTGAAGGTATAGGGAAATGCAAGTGTAACCGTGCACATCTGCGTTTTACATTCTTATCTGCAACTAATAACCAGGTTGAAATTTTTTTAAAACTTCACGGGGATGGGGACAGAGATAGTGAGATGAAGACAGACCTGAGTTAAAGAAAGAACTGCAAGTGAAAACCGGATGCAACATTGGCTTTCCCTGTGAAACACAATGATCAGTTTCAGTTTTCTGTAGAGCTGGCAATTCGTTCGTTTCATGTACTTTCGTGTCGTGTATTTTCGTGTTTCGTGTCATGAATGCCCAACCCAAACCCGAACCGTTAAGGATTTGTTTCGTTTCGTGTTCATGTACCTTCATTTCGTGTACGTTTCGTGTCGTGTTTCGTGTAATTTAAAATTAACAATAAAATAAAGATAAATAAAATATATATTTAAATATTAAGTTTTTATTAGTCGAGTATTAAGTTAATAAGTCATAAAGACTCAAGTGTATTCAATTCTTATGAAATTTAAATTTGAATCTATTTTATGTACATATTAATATGTAAAATATTATTGTAAGATATATGTATTCATATAATTTTGATAAATTTATTTAAATATTTATTTATTTCGTGTACTTTCATTTCGTGTCGTGTACCCAGGTGTAAACCCAAAACCGACACTAAATTCATCCGTGTACTTTCGTGTTCGTGTACTTTCGTGTTCGTGTACCAAAAATGTCAAACCAAACCCGTTATTTTCGTGTCGTTTTCGTGTCGTGTTATCGTGTCGTGTACGAAATTGCCAGCTCTAGTTTTCTGTGACCCATCTTGAGTAGCAGGCAACAAAACTCGAGACTTCTTCCAACTTGAGCTCTAACACCATCATGTTATATTAACGGTTCTCCTAAAACACCAAGGTGTTAGGAGGACTTACCAGAACCTCATATAATATTCTAACTGCTCACGTCCATGTTGACATTCTAATATGCAATTAATAATAAAGTAGCAAATATCCTAGTACTTTTAAGTTTTAATGGGGACTGAGGCATAGAGAGCAAGAGAAATAGAGCCTCAAGCTTAAGGAAGAACTTCAGGCGAAAACTGATGCCTATGTAAGATCTTCCGACATTAAGAGATACTGCATTGTGTCGATGCACACGCAACATATTCATCACCTTAACTTAACCACATGAATTACTGAATTAGGGTAAAAAAAGCTCAAGCACATGCAGGCCCCAAAAATATTTGGATGAAATAGTTTCCTTTGTGAAAAAAATCCAAATCAGACTTTTATACACCAAGTAGACGAAAAAACGTAAAAATCAGACTAGGTGGTTAGGAAAGAAACACTGGACATGATCAATTAAGTCGAGAATCATTAAGATCGAACTGCATACACACCAAATCCAAGTTGTGATCATCATCAGGGTAATCATAAAGTACCAAGTACAATACCTAGATTAGGCCTCTAAAAACAAAGTAGCCTCCAGTAATTTAAACCTTTCCAGGAGCAGAATATAGATTAGTAAACTAAGATATTGAACGATAAATTACAACCTAAAACAGTCAGTTCTGCAGAATTTTCCATTCTCTAGTTACTAAACAGTGAATATCAAAGACAGAAAAAATGAAATAAGCCGCAGTTGAAGTCAATTATCGCTTCAGACAGGCTGATTCAGAAAGGAACAAAAACTCGATATCAGTTTTACAGGATAGGGAGATGCTAGAGCAAGGAAAACACACTCCAGTCCTGTAGAAAACAGGAAAGGTTCATACTACAGACAATTTCATATTTATCATTGGCTTCTTAGTGCAGTAAATTATCCTTGCATATAGCAAATAGACAGTAAATTATCCTTGCATATAGCAAATAGAACTGAATGGATTAAGTTGAAAAATCATGAAGGTTGATATTCTAGCACATAATTTACCAGAATAGAAAGAAAGATATATTAGCATATAAACCAACAGGTTTTAGCGTTTATAACAAGGAAACTTAATTGCAACATGTTAAGCAAGGTTTCAACTCATGGAACTTACAAATATAAAAGAATAGAAATAAGGGAAGCACATTCTTCCTCGTCATTCTTACCCAGATTATTGACTGGACTGCAGAAGTTTGTCTCTTGCCACATTTAACAACCTAATAGCAACACTGACATTGATGCGTTTTCGTGGATTCTCTTCAGAACATAATATCCCCACTTCAAATATTGATGCCAGGCATACCTCTATCACAGCCCTGCTGTATGGTTGATTTACATTCGAGCCATGTTCTTCTTGATATGGTACGATACGTGGATCAACAATGTCCATCACTCTTTGTGGGAGGGTCTTCCTCACATAGTCATGAAGATCCTTGTCATTGTTCATTGATATGCTGCTTTCTGTAGGTCGCTTCCCTGAAAACATTTCTAGTAGAAGAATTCCATAACTATACACGTCTCCCTCTGCAGATATCTCCCCACACATTCCATACTCTGCAAAACTAAAGGGTTTATATAATTGGAAAATAATAACATTTTTTTGATAGATGATACTCCTCTATATGAAAATTTCCGGTAATTCTCTTGAAGCAAAATATAGTAATAGTTTTAGTCAATAATTAAAGCACTAGCCAATATTGATAAAAAGTAGTATGAAAAGTCACCTGGTGGAACGTATCCAACTGTTCCGCGTATACCAGTTGAACTCATGTGTGCTGGATTGGCATCACTTGTAGCAAAAGAAAACCTCGCCAGACCAAAATCACCAATATGAGCAACAAAATTCTCGTCAAGAAGAATATTACTTGGCTTTATGTCAGAATGAATGATACTTGAATGACCATGATGATGTAGGTAATCCACTCCTAGTGCAACATCAATAGCAATATTTAGTCTTTGGAGTAGAGTCAAGTTTCTTTCATTCCCTTGATAGGATGGACTTGGATGCAACCAGTTGTCCACACTTCCATTAGTCATGAACTCAAAAACCAATGCCTTGAAGGCATTTCCCTTATGATCAATGCTAGAGCATGCTGTGATGATCTTGATAAGATTCCGGTGACGAATATTCCTCAATGTTTCACACTCTGCCAGAAAAGTCTTGTTGGCTCCATGTATTTCAACGTTTAGTACTTTCACAGCAACTGTATGTTCCACAGATTCGAGAACTCCTTTGTAAACAGAACTGTATCTTCCTTCCCCGAGCAAGTTGTCTGCAGAAAAACCGTTTGTAGCGAGTAATAGGTTTTGGTATGAAAGTTTGGGATATTGGCTATCCTCAAATCCTGGAATGGGGCCATTCAACTCTTTGGAATTTTGACGTCGATAGAAAATGAAGGCAAGGCATGCTAACAAGATACCAAGTGGTACAAGTACTAGGATTAGTATTACTCTCAGGGCAAATGGTTTTTTCTTATTCCTCGAAACTTTTACAGAACAAGTAGACAAATGCAATGCTTGAACACCACCACAAAGCTCCAAATTTCCAATGATTGAAAAAGCACTAACATTAGAAAAGAGACCTCTTTTTGACACTTGTCCTCCAAGCTTGTTGTGCGACAGGTTGAGAAATTCCATTTGAAAATCATCAAAAAAACTTGGAATACTCCCAGAGATATCATTATTTGAAAGATCTAAAATTGCAAGGTTTTTCAAAGCCTTGAAAGAGGATGGAATTTTACCTTGAAAATGGTTTCCTGCCATATATAAAGCCTCCAACATCAAACATCCATCAAGGGTAGCTGGTATATCTCCTGTTAGTTTATTATACGAAACATCTAGTCCAACCAATTGTTTGAATCTACCAATGTTGGATGGAAGTGGGCCGGTGAGAAGATTCTGGTACAAATCAAGCTTTAGAAAATGGGAAGAAAACACAATTTCGTCAGGTATTACACCTGTTAGCCTGTTGTAAGCAATGGAAAATTGCTCTAGAGTTGCGGAGTTAAACAACTGAGCAGGTATGCTTCCTTGGAGTGTATTATTCATTAAGTTGAGATAGAATAATTGAGTAACGTTGCAAATGGAAGTTGGAATTGCTCCTGAAATGTTGTTTTCACTCAAATTTAGTAAGCTCAACTTTGATAAAGTTCCAACTGATTCAGGAATGCTCCCTGTTAACAAGTTCTTATGCAAATCAAGTATTATCATGTTCACAAGTTTTCCAATTTCACGGGGTATGCTTCCGTATATCTGATTATCGTACAGATACATTTCCTCCATAGCGTTGGAGAAGTTTACAATAGATTTCGGGAGCTCCCCTCTTAAACCACTCTCGAATAAGCCCAATCTCCATAGATGGGTACAATTGACCAAAGAACTGAAGAAGCTCAAGTCATCAGGCTGCATATTCTCTCCAAGTCGATTTTGACCCAGGCCTAGCAGTTGTAAATTAAGAAGGCTACCCAAATTATTTGGTATAGGTCCAATAAAATTGTTTCCGGTGATGTCAAGTTTAAGCAAATTGGACGCGTTAACTATTGATGGTGGAAGCTGGCCCGAAAATCTGTTTTTACTAACACCGAACACTTGCAGCTTAGGAACGGTGAAACTTAAATCTGTTGGAAACGTTCCTTCTAACTCATTCAAGTTAAGACTAACAATATTGAGGAATGAACTGTTGTAAAGTTGTAGCGGAACCATGCCAGACAATCTGTTTATTGACAATTCAAGAATCTCTAATTTTGCAAGATGAGAAACTTCAAAAGGTATTCTTCCCACTAGATTATTACGACCTAAAGAAAGTATACACAGAGATGATAAATTCCCTATAGACGGTGAAATTGATCGGGTAAAATTATTTACCGAAAGATCAAACCCCTCAAGCTTAGACCAAGAAGAAAAATCAGCGGGTAATTTCCCTTCAAGATGGTTAGCACGCATACTGATGTTTCTAATATCTACGCATTGACTTAAATTGACAGGAAATACACCCTGAAAAGAATTGGAGTACAGATTAAGCTGTCGTAGGCGAAGAAGTCTACCAATTTCATTTGGGATTAGGCCATGAAAGTTGTTTTGATAGAGGTACAGGGTCCTTAAAAACGATAGATTTCCGATATGAGGAGACAATGTGCCTACCAAGTGTAGTGAGGAGAGGTTAAGTGATGTTACCCTCTGTCGTCTGCGACTGCATGTAACCCCTGTCCAATGACAGAATTGGCTTGAACTGTTCCATGAGACTAGCGCGCGTAATGGATCATCAGTTATTGAATGCTTGAAAGAAAGCAAAGCGTGTTCATCAGTGACATTGCTTAGAAAGGAATACACATATGCTGCTGAGGTTCCGAAAACGAGAACTAAGAGGATGTTGAACTGGAGAAAGTTGAAAACCATGGTTGTACAATCAACAAGAGAAAATGCAGCATGAGTATTCAGCAAAGCACAGGTACATTTAGTTATCAACTACAAAACTGAGAATGTGTTTGGCTATTCTAGATGAGTAGTTGTCAATCAGTTAAAATGTTTTGTCTCCAGCAAGTGACTTCATAAGGTCAAGCACATTTAGCCAAATAGCCAACAAGTGGTGGAACCCAAATGGTACATGTACAAGTTGATGAAAAATTGAAGTATCTGTATTAGTGGTCATTAAACAAGGTCTACACATAGCGCCACGAGATATCTCAAGTGTTTAAGTGCTTATCTCTTGTCATTTTGGGTTCGATTCTCGCTCGTCCCCGAGATTTGTCCGAGATTTGTTAGGACAGATGAGCCAAATTAGTAAAAAAACAAGGCCTACACAAGTCAATCCAATTAATTGGCAGAGATATTGTCCATGAATTTGAGATATTGTCCATGAATTTATCTGATAATGGGATTAATGGAAGAGAAATGACAGGTTTTCGAATTTTTTCCCAAAAATTTCTCCAAATGTTAATGTGTCATATCATAAATAACAACTTTTTTAAATATAATATGAGATCCCGCGTGTATTAATAATAAATTCACAAATTAAAATATATCATGTGTTTGTCATATTATTTGGTAAAAAATTAGAAATTTTTTTGGGAAAGGTAGAACTGCTCTTCATTAAAATCATTAATTAGATTATTAATTTATTACTATATAATTTTATTAGTATTTTAATTATATTCTTATCCTCCCCGGACTCTTCTAACCCTACTACATTTGGATTATATATCATCAACAGTTGCGTGATGAATAATGATTATTGTTTAACAATCTCATAATAGTAGGTAGTACTTGTATGTCAAATAAACTACTGCCCCCGGAAATTTCAAGGTGGTGGCTTATACGTCACTTTGACATAAAAAAATGGTCCAAATTGTATATGTCACTTCTTAACGGAACTTCGTCTGCTGTTTTAGCACTTTAATTTTTTTATATAAGGGAAAACGGAACTTTGTGTACCGTTTTAGCACTTTGATTTTTTTTTATAGGGCAAAACGTTAGATAAAACAGCGTTTTGTAGCAAAACGTCACATAAAGTAACGTTTTTAACTTTTTTTAAAAAAAAATAAATAAAACACTATATCTTGTAAATTATTAAATCATAAATTAATAAAAAAAACCCAAAAGGGGATTGTTGAACAATTAAATGTTAAAAATTATTAAATTAAGTTACATCCTTAAATTTTATAATTATTTAATTTAAAATTAATATTTCTGGTTCCTAGGCCCTAAACCCTAGATTAAATAACCCTAAATCCTAAACCCTAAATCGGTGGAACATTTTTTAATTTCTTTTTAAATGTTTCTAAAACCCAAAAGGGAATTGGTGAACCCTAAATGTTAAAATTTTTTAATTTTATAATTATTTAATTTAAAATTAATATTTCTGGTTCCTAGGGTTTAGGGCCCTAAACCCTAGATTAAATTAGGGTTAAACCCTAAATCCTAAACCCTAAATCGGTGTAACATTTATTAATTTCTTTTTAAATGTTTCTAAAACCCAAAAGGGAACTGGTGAACCTAAATGTTAAAAATTGTTAAATTATGGTATCATTTATAAATTCTAAAAATATTAAATAATTATAAATATTGAAAAACGTAACATTAAATGATGTTTCCGGAACCTAAATCATACATCAAAACAAGCTTAAAATAAGAAAACAAAACAGAAAATAAAGGAAATACAAAACGTGTTTTGAAGTCACGTTGCTACATTATTAAAAAAATAAGAGGCAAAACGGAAGACGATGTTCCATTTTGTATGTATTAAAAAACGGAATATTATATGACGTTATGAGGTGACATTTTGGGTATTTCTCCCCTGAAGTGACAATTTAGGCATTATTAACTGATATAGTGACAATCTGGGCCTTTGTTCGAAATTTCATAGAATATGTAATAAAAAATTATAAAAATTATATAATTAAAAAATATATGCAATCTAGTTTCATACGTATTTTAGTTTTTTAAAATAATAAAAAATTGATATTTAATTTATGGTTAAAATTAAATCAATTTAATCACAAAAAAATTAAACAAATAAATTGGGACGGAAAGAGGACTTACCGAATGTATCAACTAGACCTGGCAATACTGGTATACGACACGTGAACACGGAACGAAACGACACGAATAATTAGTGTTTGAGTTCAAAAATTTGGTACACGAACACGAAAAAACACGGATATAATTAGTGTCGGGTCTGGGTTTCCGATATAGGTATACGACACGGAACGAATGTACACGGAATAAATAAATAGTTAATTTTTTTAAAAAATATAATATATATATATATATTACATACAAAATATGAATTACATATTTTAAATAATATATATATATATAATTGTAATTTATAAATACTAAAAGTCTTAAATACAGTTTATTGGTCATTTGACTAGTTGAGCATCTGCGAACATTTAGGGTAACTAATATCCCGCTTCCAAACTATTCTCTTTCTCATTTAGATCTATACATATTACATATGGAAGGGGAAACAAATTCAAATATTTCGGTAATCTTAATTTGATTTCTCAGTACTTCTCTATTTGATTACTTCTCAATTTCTTAACTACTATAGCTCAAGTTTGTGGTTCTATTAATTTTCAGGCAGATGGTCTTTAAATCAAGACAAAGTTGATGCATTTTTTAATATTTAATTTTTTTCGTATATAATCCGTGTACTTTAGTGTACCAAAACGGGTAAACATGAATATATTAGTGTTGAGTTAGTGCCACCAAACTGGTACACGAATCCAAATACAGTTCGGGTTTAAGATTTGGTACACGAAAATACACGGAACGTTTGTACACGACACGGAACGTTGCCAGGTCTATTACCAACCAATCAGATTCCTAGCACTGTAATCGAGCACCCCCAACGCGGGGTCAAGTCATGCATGGGGATAAGGAAATTGTCCAAGTGGCTGGACAAGTGAGAAAGCAAGGGTTGGAGCGGACAGTTGCAAGTGTCCAGAGACACTTTCGTGGGCCGGGGTTACTTGTCCACAAGTTAATATTTTAATAATACTTTGTTGTCAAAACTGTACATACATGTGATAGGTAAAACTTTGTGCAGATATTGACAGTATTAACGTTACAATATTAATGTTTAAATCGTAATCGTTATATAAACGGTAATATTTTTATTTCTATAAATATCAATTTCTATACCCTTATTATTCACACTTCTTACTTCAAAAAATTCTTAGCAAAAAATGAACCCAAATAATCCCCCATCTTCAAACCAAAATTCAAATTCTCAAAATATAAACCATCAATTTCCATATCCATATCCAAATTCCTATTTCCCAAACTCACAAAATTTAAATTTTAGTTCTCAAAATTTGAATTCTCCATATCAATTTTCACCTCCTCGAAATTCTCAATTTCCATTTTCGTATCCTCAAAATTCACCCTATCACTATTAATTTCCTCCAATTCCAAATTCACAGTTTGAAACTCAACAAATACCAATTAATATTCAAAATTCTCCCGAAACACAAGTGCAGGTCTTTGCCCACGAAAATGTTATTGATCTAAATGATGATTGTGAAGAAGGCGAAGATGTACGAGAAAATACCGGTCAGTGGAAGTGGGTTGAAGATAAACTCCTAATAAGTGTGTGGTTGAATGTGTCAATTGATTCACTAGTCGGTACTGATCAAAAGGCCGAAGCATTTTGGAGTCTAATTCAACAATATTGTGAAGATGAATCCCCCGGTGTCATTAAGAGAGGAGTTATGACAATTAAAAAAAGGTGGTAACGAATAAATGAATGTGCTCAAAAATTTGGAGCGGCTTATGATCAGGCTCAACGAACAGCCGGGAGTGGTACAAACATGGATAATTTGGTCGAGAAAGCTCGCGATTATCATTTAACTAATTTCAAGAAGAAGTCTAACTTTGAGCTTCATTGGCGTGAGCTTCGTAGACATCCGAAGTGGAGACCTCCTCCAACTAGCGCAAGTTCTAAAAGAACTAAATTAAGTAGTTCTCGAGCTTACTCATCAGAAGGAAATAACGATACACCAACATCTGAAGAATTTGAACCGGTTCGTCCTCAAGGTACAAAAGCTACAACTAGTAGAAAGGGAAAAGAAAAGGGGAAGGCCACAGCTGCAGAAGTCGCTGAATATGAATCTATACAAGTTGCAGACAAAAGAAGAATGGACATGATGGAAGAATTAAACGAAATTCGACTAAAGGAGCTTGCGGTGAAGCAAAGTGAGGTCGATTTACAAATCATTATGGCGGATACTAGTACAATGAATGATGCTCAACGAATGGCTCATGCTAAACTGCTTGAGAAAATTATGGCAAGAAACTAGCCGTTTGAAGCTAGTGTTTGTTTGTATTTGTTTGTAAACTAGCCGTTGGAGGCTAGTGTTTGTTTATATTTATTTGTAAACTAGCCGTTGGAAGCTAGTGTTTGTTTTTATTTGTTTGTAACAAAGCCGTTGTAAGTTATTTTTTTTTACCTTCTAAATAAACTAGATGTGTTAGTTCATTCAATTCACAACAAACACTAACATGAATCAAACACCCACATCACAAAGTTTTGCTCGGGAGTTCACTGAAGAATTCATTGAAGAATTCTACAATGATGCTAAACGCAATCGTCGACTCGAGTTTTTTAACAAAAATTTTGGACAAAGCTCAACGACATCCACGCCTCGTAAAAGTATTTACAGAAATCGTGAAGGAGGTCATGAATGTCTAGTGAATGATTATTTTTCGTCAAATCCAGTATATCCAGAAAATTTATTCCGGCGAAGATTTCGTATGGGAAGACATATTTTTCTTCGTATTGTGGATGCTGTCTCAAATTATGATCCATATTTTCAACAGAGGATTGATGCAGTTGGAAGAAAAGGTTTATCACCTTTACAAAAATGCACTGCAGCAATGCGTATGTTGGCTTATGGTGTCTCTGCTGATGCTGTTGATGACTATGTTCGTATTGGAGAGAGTACTGCTGTTGAATGCTTGAAAAAGTTCACCGCTGTCGTATGTACAGTATTTGAGGGTGAATACTTACGAAAGCCGAACTCGAATGATGTGCAACGTTTATTACAAATGGGTGAAGCTCGTGGTTTTCCTGGTATGATGGGAAGTATTGATTGCATGCATTGGCAATGGAAAATTGTCCAAAAGCATGGAAGGGAATGTTCATGAGTGGTCACAAAGGAGTTGCAACAATTATACTTGAAGCAGTTGCATCATCCGATCTATGGATATGTCATGCATTTTTCGGAGTTGCTGGATCAAATAATGACATAAATGTCTTGGATCGGTCACCAGTATTTGATGATGTGCTATAAGGTCGTGCACCAGAGGTAAATTATACTATCAATGGAAATAATTATAATGTGGGATATTACTTAACAGATGGAATCTATCCTGAATGGTCAACATTCGTTAAAATAATACCTCGTCCACACAGTGAGAAAAAAAAATTATTTGCAAAATATCAAGAAAGCCAACGAAAAGACGTTGAACGGGCGTTTGGTGTGTTACAGTCCCATTTCGCAATTGTACGTGGTCCGGCACGCTTTTGGGACTGAGCAGATCTTGGGAGAATCATGAGAGCATGCATTATCATACATAATATGATTGTTGAAGACGAGAGAGACACATATGCTACTCAATTTGGTCCACTACCAACCTATGATGATACAACAAATGGGTTACCGGAACCAAATTTAGTGGAAGAATCATTTATCCCGTACGAAACATATGTCCAAAATAATATGCAGATGCGTGATAGATAGACACACCGTCAGCTAAAAAATGATTTAGTTGAGCATATCTCGCAGTTTCATAATAATCGTTAATTTTTTTTAAGTTGTAACATTTGAATTTAATGTATTTTTATTTCATGTTCTTAATATAATTACCCCCTTTTTAAATTATATATAAAATGTTAAATATATAATCACTTTTATTTATATTTTTTTTCTTATTTAATTAACACATTTAATATCTTAATTACTTTAATTTGATTATTATAATTTTAAATTTATTATTTAATTTAAAATTTTAAACTAGTACAATCGAGTTATTTTTAGAAAATAAAAAAAATAAGTTTAGTGTTCAAGTTAATAAACTAGTGCAATCAGTGTGGGAGTATAGAATATTGTGAAAATAATTTTGAAAAGCGTGCTGAAGAGACCCTGCGTTGGAGACATACATGTACTTCTTTTCCCCAGGTCACTTTTTCTTACGTGGATTACAAGTTGGGCTCAGCATATTTTAAAACAGGCATCAGCTTTGTGGGTGCTCTAACCACCATTCTTCTTTCAATAGCCAGTGATCAATGGTTCAAGTACCAGCGGCGACACGAGTCTTTACCAGGGGTGGCAATTTCGGGTTTTGGGTCGGGTTCGTGTTGGGTTGGATGTATCTGATTTTTTTTAGTCTGACCCGAACCCGACCCGAAACGGGTTTAAAAATTGTGACACGAACCCGACCTGGTAGAAACCCGAGTAACTCAAAATTAACCTGTTTGACCCGAAATAACCCAAAATTTAGAAAAAATTAAAAAAATTAAAATTAAAAAAATTAATTTACATCATTACAAAACTAAAATGTTATGCTAAATCAATATAATAAATAGAAATATAATAAAACACAATATTACAAATGATTTATAAAATATAACCTACCATTTATATACATATATAATATATATATTAATTATTTAAATAAACAGGTCGGGTTCGGGTATTTCGGGTCAACCCGAAATGACCCGATTTTTTCGGGAAATTTTTTACCCAACCCGAAAGTCAAAATTCTCAACCCTAATTCGTACTTTTGCGGGTTGGGTTTGTGTCGGGTTTCGGGTCGTATTTGATTTTGCTACCCCTAGTCTTTACTATAAGTACTCTTTCTGTCCCAACCATTTATTTACGGTTTCCTTTTTGGATGTTTTATCTAATTCTTTACATTTCAAAACTTATCAAAAATAGTTAATGGTTCACATTACTTTCCCACTTTTTCCCTCTTTTCACACTATTTTTACTCCACTATCTCCTTTTTATATATTAAAAATTAATGGGTTCCGCCACTTCACCCTCTTTTCCTTATTTTTTTCACTAGTTTATACATATTTATTAACCCTGTACCTAAACCAAATATAAAGAATTGACCGGAACGAAGGAGTAGTTAATAGTTCAAGTATCAACTAGCTCTTTACTCACAAGTAAAAGTGACAGATGATTTGTGTATCAATGAGTCTTTTACTTATAGGTGGTTGATAGAAAAGATGTATTCCATTGAAATTTTAAAGGTTTTTTTTTTGGATTTTAAAAATACTAGAATATTTATTTTGAATTTTAAAAATTCTTTTAACATCTGATGATATTCAATAGGGATTGAAAAATGTTTTTTTAAAATATGGGGTATTCAATTTTCATTTTAAAAAGTCTATTAAAATCAAGAGGTATTCAATTCGGAATTTAAAATTTTGACAGTGTATTTTATGTTTTTAAATATTTTAATAAAATTCAAGAGATTTTGATTAATTTGTATAAATCACTATTCAAATGAGTAAGACTCTACGAGATTTTATTCAACAACTCCGTTAAAATCCGCGTATAATTAAAATCAGCTAAAATCAGTAACAATCATTCAGAATCAATAAATTATTATAAATTTTTTATAATCTGAATTAAATACATCCAATTTATCCAAATTTTTCGTAACTGAACATTACCGAAACAAAGTGTATCTATTACATGATGGCCACCACACTGTGTCTTTGCAATTCGTTCGTGTCGTATACTTTCGTGTCGTGTATTTTCGTGTTTCGTGTACTTGAATGTCAAACTCAAAACCGACATGTTTAGTGTTCATGTACATTTGCGTTCGTGTACTTTCGTTTCGTGTCGTGTATGTCGTGTTAATTGAATATTAATATATATTAAATTTAATATTAATATAAATTAAAATATAAGATTTTTAGGTAAAAAAATATAAAATATATGAAAAATATATATTTAGATCTCAATTCAATACAATATATTGAAATTAAATAATATTTTAAAAATAAATATGCATACATTTATTATAATTTTACATGTATTTATAAAAAATATTAAAATTTAATTATAATATTTATTTATGTCGTATACTTCGTGTCGTGTCGTGTACTTGAAGGTTAAACACAAAACTGACACTAAATCTCGACCGTGTACTTTCGTGTTCGTGTATTTTCGTGTCGTGTACTAAAAATGCAAACACAAATATATTTTTGTGTCGTTTCGTGTCGTGTAAGTCGTGTCGTATCCAAAATTGCTGGATCTACCACACATGGCATGTAGTTGGGGATCAGTCAATTTTAAACTTTTATTATAACCAGCTTTGGGTGTACATTCTCCCTGGGCAAATCTAGTGATCCAAAAATCTAAATTTGGGGCAGATTACCCCAAATTCTATTCCAACAATGATTCAGATTTGGATTACTTGGTTTAATATAAAATAATAATTTTATTATTTGTAGTTTATGAGATTTTAAATTGATTTTTATTTTTTTAATTATATAATTATTAATAGAATATAATTAATAGTTAACAAAATTTATTTTTAAAATAAAACTTAAAAGAATGAGAAAACATAATTTTATTAAAATTTCATTGAAGAGTCAGAAGTGTCGGATTCAGAAGTTGAGACTATTTTGATCGATGAAAATACTTGATTCCAAGTATTCCTGAACCACCATAGAAAAATAAAAAATAAAGAGACACATATTGCACTTAGAGATGCATTAATTGAGCATTTGTGGGAAGAATATACTAATTCGGAAAATTATTGTGTTTCAATTATATTTTGTATGTTAATTATTGTAATAAATGTGTTTTTCGTGAATTAAGCGCACAACTTTAACATTTTTATGTGTTATAGAAATTTTTTATAATTTAATTAATTTATGAAATGTTATAGAAATTATTCATAATGATTAAACGATAAATTTAAGATAAAATTGCTTAATATAATATTTATATATTATTATATGTAAAAAGTAATTTGGATCATACTATTAGAGTTGTTCAGAAATTTGAATCATTATTTAATCAGTTGGTGATCCAAAAATGTTGGGCTCAGGGTCTCAACCTGTCAACCATGTGGTGAGTGTTTCTTTGCTTTCGGTTACAATTAATGGGCTTTAACATCAATCTTTTCAAAATTGTCTTTTCAATTTGCCTACTTTCTCAAACTGTTTTGGTCTCCTGCTCCATACATAGGAATCTTTATCTTCTTTCGGTTCTATGCTTCCATGTTTCTAGTAATTTTAACTTTTCAACTTTTTTGGTAAATTGGTTACAATCCTTTTTACCCTTTAAAAATATGTATACATCTTAAAATGTTTCTTGGCCGAAATTTCTTTTGTTTATAAACACTATTGTTTCTACTTTATATATAATAAAAAATTTCAGAAATAAATGTTACAAATTTTTTTTTTAAGGTTTAAATCCGTTATTATAACTATACACCATTTTATATCTCCGGGTTGATAATTTGTGCGAAGGACGAGCCTAGATTAAAAATTCAAATTATTTTTTGCATAGAATTCAACCTCATACCCCATAAAATAAATAATTCTTTTAAATTTAGCACATTTTTTAAAAATATTGCTAAACTTACAAAATAATTTGTAAAAACCATGACACCAAAATGGTTTTGGTCACGTGCACATAAACTTACGGCACGTGCAACCTTTTCCGGAAAGTCTTCATAAAAGTAAGAAAATAAAAATTCCCATTTCTTTCATCTAATGTCAGAGAAAACAACAGTTATGCTTTTAGATATTCAACCCCTTTTCTAGATGCTGCAAAACACACACACGCACACACACGCACACACACAAAACACACACATATTCTGTAAACATGTATCTATGATTCTTGAAGATAGTACTAGTACAAGACTATAAGTGGTGTTTTATAAGAACAAGATCAAGCAAAAATGGAGGCAATTAAAAGACAAGCTAGCAAGTTTAGAGAACAAGTAGCTAAACAACAGCAGGTTTTAAGCTTTTTATTAATACCCATTTTGATTATGATTTGTTATGTGTATTTTCTTGGTCAAGTTCTTGATTTGAGCTCTTTTAGCTAAAAAAGATTCAATTTTTATGATTGCTACATTAAAAGATGCAATTTTTATTGATACCCATTTTGATTATGAATTGTTTAATGTATTTTCTTTGTCAAGTTCTTGATTTGAGCTCTTTTTACTAATAAAGATTCAATTTTTATGCTTGCTAAATTAAAAGATGCATCTTTATATTTAGCAAAAAAAAAAAAAAAAAAAAAAAAAAAAAAAAAAAGATGCATCTTTATTGATACCCATTTTGATTATGGATTGTTTAATGTAGTTTCTTTGTCAAGTTCTTGATTTGAGTTCTTTTAGCTAAAAAAAGATTCAATTTTTATGCTTGCTAAATTAAAAGATGGATTTTTTATGATTGCCCTTTTGATTCTTTGCTTTAATTTTGATTAAAGATAATTTTTTGTAAGTGGGTAATTTTATTTTTTGATGAATTTGTTGTGTTTATTGTGTAGACACCAATATAGTGTGCATATGGAAGCCGAGGTTGTGTTTGAGGTCTTTTTGAGCAAGTGGTTTGGAGTTCGAATATCGAGAATTTAAGATACTAATGTTGAATTTAAGATACTAATTTTGAATATTGGTTCTATATTAGGTCCTGGTGATCCACTATTTAATCTCAAATGTGGTTTCGACTTTCGAGGGAGGAAGCTATTTATTGTCTAGTACATCTGTCAAATATTGTAGGATCAAAATATTGCTATATGAATTTATTAAGATATACTTATAAGTTCATGATTGATTACAGCTGTTTTAATGTTTGATAATGCAATTACATGATTTATGAACTTAATAAAAGAATTCTTGATTTCCCTCTTCAAATTGATTTTTTTATGCATATTTACTTGTGACTTGGCCCTTTGGGAAATCCATATGGTAGTAGGTAGTTATTCGACTTCTCAGTCTGGCTCTACACTCACTCGCACTAATCATCCCTTGGGGTTCGACATCTTTTTTACCTTCCAACATTATTTTGTGTACAGAGTTCGTGTTAATGGGACTGTACAGATTTTTAAAGAAAGACATCGATTTTATAAATCCAAACTTAAATATCATATTGAGTCAGATGGGAATTAGCTGATTAGGGCACAAAATGACGAACATACAGTGCTGCCTGCTGTTAGAAGATTTGTGCCAACTTAATACTGCAAACCTGGAATAGTTAAATTTAAATTTTTTCAATCATCCACTATTGGCGTTTGTAGTAGACATCTCCCGTCTTCTTATCTTTTTATCGACTCCATTCACGAAGCGTTTTTTCCTTAGAAACGTGGTTGTTCCATCGATAAAAAGGTTGACATTGCTATACTCTGGGATAAAGTCATTTTGCAAGAAGTCATCACAGTTTTGATCTTAAGACTAGCATAATTCTGCAGGCTATTTTAAAGCAATTGGGTAAAGAAACAGACATTTTTGATGATGATGAACTTCAAGGTTACCAAAAACTTCAAAATTTGTACAACTCTACCAGGGAAACTAAGGTTTGTCATGAAGTCCTTTTTTACTATGTAGACATACCTGTTTGTAGTTCTGCCAAAATAAAAGAGCTTTGAACCTATCATCGACTCTCCCATTTCCCAATCTCGTGATTTGCAGCATTTTCAGAGGGAAATTGTTCGTGGTGTTGAAAGTTCTGTTTCAACAATCAAAAAGCAGTTGGAGATCGGTGAGTGTGATTCTGCCTTCCTTATATCAATTTTTTTTGTGAATTGTTGATAAAAGATATATAATATTGAACCCTGTTTGTAGTTAGAAAGTTGGCGGAAAATTGTTGCAAATTTGCAAATGAATATCAAGAAGCCGGTTCTTCAGTTTCCAGAGCTGTCATGCAATTTGGAACTGCACATAGTTCCATAGAAGATGAGAAGGAAACTATGGTTGGCATCTTTGTTGATCAGGTATATAGGTAAACTTTTGTCTTGTTTTATATATGTGAAGATATGTATGACAAGGAGGTCTTTCAATAAAGCTTATGAAGTCCCATAATATTAAATAAGTGAATAACACAAATTTCTCCTTCATATTATGTATTTATACAAACCGATTTAAAATCTGACAGAGGAATGTCATAAATGTTTTATGAAACATCATATCCCCAACGTGATTGCAGAAATCTTAAGCTATCAACGAGTTCCTGAAAAAAATATCATCTTATAATATGAACCCTCCCCCCCCCCAAAAAAAAAAAACACCACATAGCACCAGGGTGTGTTTTATATAAACCTAAGCCTTATATTATTAGTTACTATTCTGAACTGGGTCATTACTCTTTTTTTTATTGTGCTATATATTGAGGATAGTGAAGTTAAGATTCTTCCTTGCTGATTTAGTTGCTATTTCAGAGAAAGGTTGGTTGGATTCTTAGAGATTCTACATTGTGTTTATATGTTTACAGGATGTAGTTATATTTTCAACCTTCGTTGCATTATTAAGTGTTATTTTTCTATATAGCCTGTTTATTAAATTAATTTTCTCTTTTTTCACTTTCTCCCATTGTTTTTTTGCTAAGCTTACTTTCTCTCATTGTTCTCCAGCCAACTTAATGTTATATCTCTATATAAATTTTCTTTGAGGGCTCTTCCTCCTTTTCACGTCAGAATTAATGTTAGCAAGTCGCAGGTATCCAATCCACTAAGGGCATCAATAACAGGCGCTCCACTGGAAGATGCTCGTCACTTGACTCGTCGTTGTGAAAGACTTAGGCAAGAGGTTGAATCTCAGGTATTACTGATTTCAGTAAGGGTGTATTGTGATAAACTAAATTATGTAGCTAGAGTTTCTTCTATTGCTTACACCTCTTTTCATTAGGCAGCTGAAGTAATAAAACGTCAATCAAGAAGCAGAGATGCTTCTGTAGAGAGTGTCATTAAGCTTAAAAATGCAGAAGCAAGATTGAAAGAGCATAGAGCTTCGATGGTGGTACTCCAGAGAGAAGCAACCACTGCTATGTTGTCAGTAGAGGATCAGCAGCAACAGCTAACTTTCCAAAAGCTTGTTACCATGGTACAGTGACTTTTTTTTTAAAAAAAAATTTGGAGTTGTGTATACTTGTTGGCAATATGTCCTGGGATCTGGGCGCTTGCATAATCATAGTCATCCACTCTTGGCAATGCAGCTGTCGGAAAGGAAAGAAATAGGCAGTTTGAACATGATAAACAAATTACTAAATCACTTCTTCTCTCTTTTGGTTGGGAGGACTGGACGGGGATATGAATGGAATGAAACTTTATATGCAAACTAAAGGTAGAAGAGGTAAAAATGGAAAAAATAAAATAATGCAATTTTTTAATGACGGGGATCGGAAGGGAAATGAGTAGGAAGGACTAAAGGAGAATAAAGCATTCTTTTTCCCATTGGTGGATTCAACTCTAGTTTATATTGCTTTAAATGGAAATGGAAAAAGAACAATTTAAAGTTTCTACACAAAATAGTATAAATTATCATGCCATGCAATTTCATTCCTTCCAACCAACAGAACATTAGTTTCTGCGGATACAATAAACTGAAGTTGCGATCCCTTCATGTAGTAAGCGCCATTGTGTTCTTTAGAGGCTATGGTTTTGTAGTCGAGAGAGTTGACAATTCGGACTGCTCCTCTGATGTCTTTATAATTATATTTTCATGTGTGGATTGTTGACTGGTCAAAATGAGACTGGCAGACACTCTCAGCATTAGTTGTTAATTCACTCCACAGAAAGGCATAGTTTTGGGGTGTTTCATCCCCCACCCATATTGTTTATGATAAAACTGTATGGTCCTCACCTTTTCAACTCACAGGTGGGCGCTGAGAGATCTTATCATGTATATGCTTTAGACATTTTAGATGAGCTACATGCCAAGGTAAGACATTTCATTTTCAAAAAACACGCTCAAAGTAGAAATTTAAAAATGGTTCTGGCCCTAAAAATTTGCTTCTTGTTATATTCAGATGATATTGGAGATGCAACTAATAGAGTCCTCGTGGAAACCAGCAAGTTTTCAAGGCGATCTGAATGCTACACCTGCACACAAGGAAACTTTAAGTGGCCCTGATGATCAGTCAACTGATAATGAAGGCCATGACTACTTTATGGCAAAGGTAAGCTGTTCGACTAATCAAGTACTGTATGCTGTATTATCCTTTTTTAGCAAATATGATCTGTATCAACAGTATTTAAGGCTTGGATTTGCTATGATTAAAGAGCACTGTAGACAGATGACTTGAAAATGTACAGTTAATTTTGGTTGGCCTAAGTTGCTCTCTTGAAGTTGATTCGACTGAATTTCGAACATTGTAACACAGGTTAGACACCCATTTGATGCTCAAACTGATGGCGAGCTAAATTTAGCAATTGATGAATATGTTGCGGTTTACAAGGTACTTTTTTCTATTTTGCTGATCCTATTATAAAAGTGAATATCTTATGGTTATTAATGATTACTATCTCTTACCTTGTATTAAAGAAATCCCCAGAAACACACACAATAGCTCTCACTGAGTAACCATAAGAGAAACCGCCGCAGTGCATATTTCCTCTGCACTTGGCCTTTTAGCCTGTGAATGTTTGCTCAAATATTGCGGTGAGAACCAAAACGAACAAGACACAAATTTTAAGCAGGGTTGGGCAAGATCAATCTAAATAGACTCATTTCTTGAGAAAATGTATTAGAAAAGTTATGGAAAATTCTGAGAAATTTTTTAAGGAATATATTGGTAAGTTTTCCGAATTCTGATCAGCAAGTGACATAACCTGTGTATTTTTGCATAATTCGTAAACAGGTTGCTCCTAGCGGATGGTCTGAAGGTAAATGCATGGGTAGAACTGGATGGTTTCCGTCGGCCTATGTAGAAAGAGTGGACAATGCTCTTGTTCACAACACATTAGAAATGATCAGTTCACCTTAAATTATCACATATGACTCTATCCTTTTGAGGTTTTTGCACAGGGTCTATAATTGTAAATTTTGATGACTTATGGAGCAATTGATAATTTCTTTTGAAAAAACATTTATGTATTTAAATATTTTGTTATTTTTTTTGAAAAAAACATTTATGTATTTAAATTTATTGTTTATTGTTGATAATAGTAACAAGATTAGTTGTTTGAACTCTTTCAAAGAAAATATTGGTTGAGTTTGTACTGGGGTATAGTTGACAGTTGACACTGTCTTAGAGCCTATTTAGGTTGGTTAGTTTAATAAATGTCTTACTAAGTTGGCCCCAAATGTCACTTTTTATTTAAATGGCCCTCAATGTCATTTTCTAAATAATTGGCCCCAAATGTTACTACAAAACGGAGTTTCGGAAGTTTTTGTTATTAATAAAAAACGGAGTTGCTTGTTTTCCATTTTAATTTTTTTTCCCAAAAAAAAATTTGAAAACGCAACTTCAATTCGTGTTTATGAGGGTAAAACGCAATCTCGGGATGAGTTTCTCATATTAACTCATTTTGGATCTGCGTTTTATTTTTTGTTTTTTTTGCATTCTGAGAAAAACTCGGTTAGAAATTGTGTTTTTACGAAAAACTCATTTTGAAACGCCGTTTTTATATCCATAAACTCAAAACGATACTGTGTTTTTGACCGAAACAATTTCTGAAATTGCGTTTTCATCAAAAACTCAGTTTGAAACCGCGTTTTTAGACAAAAACACGAAACGAAACTGCGTTTTTCTTTTATTTAAAAAAAATAAATAAATATTATTATAGAAAAACTCAACACGAGACTGCGTTTTTCGTCTATTTTTAAAAATTTCACCCGAATCGCCGTTTTCAAGTGACATTTGGGACCGAAAATTCAAAAAGTGACATTGAGGTTCATTTGACCCCAAATAGTGACATTTGGGGCCTTAATTCAAGTTTTTTTGCTAGATAAACTCACGCACACCGGTTTCGAACCCATGACCTCTTCCTACACCAGTTGCATGCGAAAAGCGAGTATTTTAATTTAGAGTTATTTGCAAAATGCATCCCCGTGGTTTGGTCAAAATGCATTTTTTTATCTATACTTTAGATAACTGCACTTTGCATCCCCTTACTATTTCGGCGCGACAAATTGCACCATTTTCGTTAAATTTATTAAAATTCTCAGGGCAATTTTAGGAAATTAAAATATTTAATTATAATTAGATCATTATTTAAGTTTTTTGACCCTCTAAATGATACTTTTCGAAAAAATTTAAAGAACGAAAATTACAGAGAACGAAAAAATCTTTTCAAAATAATAACATTCAAAATTATCAAAAAATTTACGAAGCCAAAATTAAATAAAATATATACTTATTGAATTTATTAAAAACAATTATAAAAAAATATTTCAATTTTGAACCTTTTTATTTCGAGGAGATCTTTTTATTCTCTACAACTTCCGTTCTTTAAATTTTTTCGAAAAGTATCATTTAGAGGGTCAAAAAACTTAAATAATGATCTAATTATAATTAAATATTTTAATTTCCTAAAATGCCCCTGAGAATTTTAACAAATTTAACGAAAATGGTGCAATTTGTCGCGCCGAAATAGTAAGGGGATGCAAAGTGCAGTTATCTAAAGTATAGGTAAAAAAATGCATTTTGGCCAAACCACGGGGATGCATTAAATAACTCAAAAAATTATAAAAAATAATATTTTCAATGAGATTTGATGATCTGCATCCGTAAAAGTGAAAAAAGCCGTTGTCGCTGCCAAAAGCATTCTTACATTAAGGAAAAAAAATTATAAGTTCAGTGGAGTGGCTAAGAACCTGGGTAGGTACAGAACACAGAATCTCTGTTAAAAAAAACAGAGTAAACAGAATCATAATCAGATCTTTTTTTATCTCTGAAATATAGGGATTGTTATCACTACTGCAATTTTCACACACATCACACAGTCAGCATCCTACAATACTCACTCTTACACTTATAAATAATGTGCTTAAACATTCTTTCTCAACTAAAAGATGACAGGCTCAAAACCCTGGAAGCCCTTTGCAGCAAACTGCTGTTCAGTTGATGATAAAACCATTTTTAGCAGACGTCGAACCTCGAAATCTGATGTTTCCAATAATGCTGCTCCACTGCCTTTGCTTAGTCGAATTTCGATATCTGATATTAGTAGTTCTTCTTCAAATGGTCTCAGTGAAGAGCTGATGCACAATGTTTGTCGTGATTTGGTTGATTTTAAGTTGAGTGAGTTGCGACATGTAACGCAGAGTTTTGCCAGGGGGTTTTTGTTAGGGGAAGGAGGGTTTGGGAAGGTTTATAAGGGATATTTGGATGATAGTACTAAGAGAGGATTTAAGGCTAAAGCTGTTGCTGTTAAGTTTCTTAATGTTGAAGGACAACAAGGTCACAGGGAATGGCTTGTAAGTTTTTTCTATCATGCATGCACTACTTGTCTGTGTCTGAGTAACCAGTCCACCTAAAATCTTAAGGTGTTGGAGGCTAGAGAAAGGTCTAACCGAATCTATATTCTAACTACTTTTTTCTTTTATTTGTTAAATCTCTGTTCATTTTAACATAAATTGGAATAAGCTTCTGCTGGTTATTCCCTCAGAGCCTCGCTATAGGCGAGCACGACCCGTGTCTAGGGCCCCAACAGTCTGCCCCAAGATTTTTAAATTCTTATATATATATTTGTAGAATACGCGCATATATTATGCATGTTAGGCCCCGAAAACTGAATTTTAACCAAGGCCTCCTTAGGGCTCAGGGTAGGCCTCTATGTTTCGATCTTTAATATATATGCAACAAATTTGTATATCATGAAAATCTTTCGAGAATCATGTTTCCTCGTCAATGCTACAATCGTCGTGAATGTAATACTGATTAGCATCGTGAAAAAATTACGTTTGATCAAATGGCACAAACTTGACTTAGCTTGTGGAAAAGATCGAGTTTTTCTGCAGTTCGCGTGTTAAAAGTGTTTTTTTTTGTTGTTGTAGGCGGAGGTGATATTTCTAGGGCAGATGAGGCACCCAAACTTGGTTAAATTGATTGGATATTGTTGCGAAGATGAAGAACGACTTCTTGTTTACGAGTTCATGCCCCGTGGAAGCTTGGAAAATCATCTGTTCAAGAGTGAGTATACTGTCAGTGCATCATTACCTAATATGCTTCCATTTTAAAAAATTATGAAAATGAGTTCTGATGGTAATACGATGAGTCGATGATGAAGGGATATCGAATGTTTCATTAACATGGAGCACGAGATTGAAGATTAGTATAGGAGCAGCAAAAGGCCTGGCTTTCTTGCACGGTGCTGAGAAACCTGTTATATACCGTGACTTCAAAGCTTCAAATATCCTCCTTGATTCTGTATGTTTATTTGTGTGTGCTTCGCGATTTTCCAATATGTTTGGCATTGTATATCTGTATGCATTTGAGAATGTATGTTCAACGAGGCTGTGTTTTGTCTAAATGCACAGGAGTACAATGCAAAATTGTCGGATTTTGGACTGGCAAAATTGGGACCTCAGGGAACTGATACACATGTCACTACGCGTGTGATGGGTACTTATGGATATGCAGCTCCCGAATATGTCAGCACAGGTAACTACTCGATGAATAGATATTAGCACAGTAGCTAGAAAACAGAATCAATTGTAGTACATTGTTAAATGAGACTGATTTGATTCAAAAATTTCGTCTCAATCATCACAAATTATGCAGGACACTTGACAACCAATAGCGATGTCTATAGCTATGGAGTCGTGCTACTTGAACTACTCACAGGACGAAGAGCTATGGAGAGAACAAGAGCGGGGAAGCACAGCCTGGTTGATTGGGCTAAACCATACCTAGCTAGTACTCGGAGGTTCCATTCCATTATGGATCCACAGCTTTCAGGACAATACTCATCTAAAGGTGCAAAAAAAATGGCAAGTTTGGCACTCCAGTGTGTCAGTTCAAATCCTAAAGATAGGCCAAAGATGCCTCAGATCATTGAAGCACTTGAAGCATTGCAGCCCCTTAGAGACATGGCTGTGACCTCTGGGAACTGCCAAGTTTCTCCGAAAACAGCAAGAAGTACTAACAGTGGAAGCAATGTCGCGAATAGGAGAGAGTATCCTGTTTTTCCTAATCACAAGGCATAATTTGGATGTGCAGCAACAAGACTAAAAAATGCAGTACTGGAGCTCCTGCATCAGAAAGGTTTCTCCATTTACATAACCTTATCCTTCTTTTTTTAGAAAAAAATCGAACCTGACTTTAGGGATAGTAAGTTCCAAGTAGACAATTGATTATGGCGACAAACACTTGCAATCGTTTTCTTTCAAATAAAGCTCCCTTGATGTTCATTACATTGGCAAAATTGTCGAGAATCATTCACATTACCGGATCACTCAAATTACTGCAATTCCGCGAAAGGGGAACCTGCACAGGCAAGTCATAGATAAATTTACATGTTTATGGTGTGTGTGTGTGTCAAAGGTTGTAGTAGCAAACAAGCATTTTACTTAACTGCGTCCAAATGTATCAAGCGAGTCACTGATTTCCTGTGAAGTAGCAATTGTATATCTCAGCAAATTTCTCACAGAGCTTTCTAAGGGCCGTCTATGAGGGTGTGCAAGAAACCCTACAACACATGGCCTCGGAATTAAAAGGCTCCAAATTTCTAAACCTGCATATATGTATATCATCTTGAACAACAAAAAACCTAGAATCTGCATTTCTTTCACAATTGCTCGAAAATTTACAATATTATCATTTATCTACCTGGTCAATTACAATTTTTGCATAGTTTTGTTGTTGTCTCTTTGTATTTAATTTGTCCATTTATGGTGATGTTCTTTGTAGGCATTGAGGCCACATTTCATACTTACCACATGACCACTCAAATGTTTAAGACAGGCCTGAATACAGGCAATTGGGACTGGTAGGTCACAGCCAACAACACACCATAGAGATATATTTATATACATATTTCTTTGGCCAATTTATAGAGACTTTTTTACAGCTGAGCTTGACTTTCACAAGAACAGTTTAGCTCGTTAACACCCCTGGGTACAAGTACTTCCGTCTCTTGTAACGGACTCGGAAAATTTCCGGATAACGAAAAGATTTACTGTGAAGTAGCTATTGTATATCTCAGCAAATTTAAATGTGAACAAGTACAGTTATGTAAGATTTCAGCTGTTATACTTAGACATGGAATGGCAAAATATAAGCACTGTTGACTCTATACACTGAGTGCTCCTTGAACCATGTTCCAGTTTCAAAACTATAGGTTGCGACAGACGGGCGTTAATTCAGCTCTGAAGATCTTCTGTTCTTTTCAAATCTATCGTAAGCTGTTCGAGTTCTCGCAAACAAAAGGGCACTTGATGCTAGCCCCAAAACAGATACACATCCCCACCATACGAATGTCAAGAAATAGCATTTTCTTCCCATGCACACCAATGAGTTGGGCAGCATTTGAATGTTAGCACTTGCATTGCCATCATAAACAAGAGCAGATAGATGACCATATAAAAGTGATCCAATGGGGATATTGGTTATGAGAATGTTATGATTGACACCCACACTATTAGGTCCGAAAAGCTCGGATGTTATTGAAACAGCAGCTGCAAATATGAACCCCGAACTTAAGCCAATTAGTGCTGTACCTACTTGCAATGCCATTTCACTGCCTGTTGACGCAAGCAAGAAGAAGGCTACTGGTGTTGGTAAGAGCGCAAGGGCTAACCACCCAGTCCTGGCAAAATAAATCTTCCTGCAAAAATAAGAATGTTGTATCAGTAACGTTCAAGCACTTTTATACATTAAATTACAAAATTAGTGTAAGAAACTGATATACTGTACTTACGTTCGCATGATATCTGGAGCTGCTGACAGCAAGCGACCAAAGAATGAGAAAGCAGAATATAGTGTGATTAGAGATGAGGTTGTTGAACTCAGTCCAAGTGATTGCGATATCTGTCCTAAATTGTTGCTATACACTAGTCCAATTGTACCCCCAAAAAAGTAAGCAAAGTAGTATAGCCAAAAATCCAACCTACGAACAAGCATGTTTGCTTTGTGCTCTTCGCCAAGCATTGCCAAGCGATCTCTTTCTATTATAGCCACACAACACCCTTCACTAGAGTTAGTGACTTTTTCAACAATACGATTAGAAGATGCATCATTACTACGCGCATAAGATACTCCATTAAGTACTGGACTGTTATCCTGACCGATCAACTCCTTGTGAAGTTCAAGATCATTATGATCAACAAGAATGAAATTTGATCCCTCAACACGAATGCTTGAGTAAATTGTATGATGAAACCAATCACGAGCATATACAACACCAGGAATACCTAAAGGAAGAATAAGAAGGATAATGGCACCACAGAAGAGGAGACGAGCTGATGATGGATCTCTGTAAGGGAGTACGAGAAGATAGAGGCCAGTGGTGACAGCAAGGAAATTTAGCACCAAAAATATTAGCTGGTCACGTTTAACAGCATCAGTAGGAAGAGGGTCGACTGGGGGTTGTCGTAAAATTGGAATTAGAGCTGCTATGGATGTTATAAGGGGTATGAATGCATTGAGAAGAAGGTATAGATCATTTGATGATGAATCAAATGCTTTTGCAGCAAGGTTGTACAAGGCCGCACTTAAACCATTGAAGCTTACAGTCAGAGATAATGCTAAAGGTCGATTATTTGGGAAATTTTTAATGCAGAGCACAAAACAGACTGTGTTGAACCAACAGATGCTACATCCAGCTAGCAAACACAACATGAATACCTGAAACAAGTTACAGTAAGAATAAGCAACCAAATGAGGTGATTCTACAGACAGTCTCATCAACATTGCAATGCTACGATAGCTAAAAATGTCATTAACTACTTGACAAGTTATATGTTTCCATTAACCTTATATTAAGCACAAGATAATCACAAGTTATATGTTTCCTGCCCAACATCCAAAGAGGGAAATTTTTTCTACTGCCTAATACGTGCTCCTTAAGTAATATGTTAATTATATTGAACAAGATAAAATTTGAACACGGTGAATATAGTTACAATTGCATGCTGATCGACATATAGAATTAGAGACCAGGAGCACCACCGTTCGTTCTGTTACTAGACAAAAATAATAAACGGTTTTGCACACTGTCTAGACCCTAGACTGGTTTTTTTTTCTTTTTGACAGGACTATCTAGGCTAGTTAAACACACAGCAGCAGAGTCAAATTGCATACATCACAAACTAGTAGATAACAGATGTGATTAAGTGCTCCTAATTTAACAACCTTTTGACAAATGAAGTGTAATGCCAACATCATTTACGTGTGTTGTGCAGATTGTGACAAACCATAGTCTAGAAACTTAAAATTCAACTAGGCGTAACCGGTGACATAGGAGTTACTTATCCCTAACTGAACTTTCAAAACTATACACGTAAGCTTATTTTATTAAAATCCCCTTTTATATATTTCTCCTTCGGATGATAATTGAGTACTACAATTTTTTCAGTACTGGAATAACTTGGAGAAAATAGAGCCTTTAAAACTTGTGTGGCCACTGGCCAATATCTTGACTTGGTGAAAAGATCAGAATATTCTCAAGAGATGTTACAGTATAATTTTGCAAGAAAAATTGCTCAAGAAAATCAAGAAAGTGACAATGCATTGCCCCTCCAACATACAAAACATAAAACTGTTAGTTATAACAGATACAGATATATAACAACAAACTAGCCCCACTTCGACAAACCATTATTCCATAAAATCACCAAGTTGATACAAGATTCAAGTTTACTCTTCACATAAATTCGGAAAATTCTTATATTCCCTAATTTTACCTTTTTTCCCCAATCCTGTTTTACTAGATAAAAGTTTTCGGGTTCCCCAAAAATGTTCATAAACATGTCAACCGTTTGCCGTTCTAAAATCTATTGCAATTTGATAACAATAAATTTGTAAGCTTCACGGAGAAATATTTATTAAGAAAATAATCCCGGACCATATTCATGTTAATCGAAATGTGTTCATGTCATTATAAATCGTGTCGAAAACCCAATTGTATCATGCCCTTACAAAACAGTCATTCTACTACTTAAGATTAAACATATTGCATCTTGTTAAGTTTAGTTTATGAAACACATTGTGTGCACGTTTCATGCATTCATTCCACACATACAAACACCAGAGAGAGAGAAACAGAGGAGGGAGAGGGGGGCGAGAGAGGGAGAGAGAGAGAGAGCGAGAGAGGGAGAGAGAGAGAGAGAGAGAGAGAGAGAGAGAGAGAGAGAGATTTTAACATGCAATGAATTGAACAAACAAAGAGCAGAAGAAAAACAACTAACCGCAAAATAAGGAAGAGAGATGACATTAGTAATCACAAGCCACTGAAGACCATAACCAAAAAACCCCATAAAAGCAGAAACAAACAACACAACCCACAAAGGCAAGTACATCAAAGCAAGCCCAGAAGACCATCCTACAGCTTTACCAAGATCAGAAGCCACCGCTAAATAGTTAAGTTGCACTTGCGAAACTCCCAGAACTGACTTATAATCCGATGAATAAGCCGAGAAATCAAAGTTGGTCCCTGTAAATGCTTGAATCCAAATGGTTGCAACAAGTATCATCCATTTTCTTGATTGTCCGGCCATTCTTAACGCCGCCGGTGAGGCTCTCCAGCAATGGAATGTGGAGAGTGAGGAGAGAAAAGGGTGGTGAAATTCAAGCCTAGTACGTGGCTTCATTTGTATACAAGTCTTGAGAATTTCTTTCATTGATTATGACTCTTGGAATGATAGTGATATGTTACTATTGCAATTTGCAACTTTGCAACTCCTCTGTTTGCTACTTAACTTTTTATTTTTAGAAAAAAATAATCATTTTAAACTTAAAATATTTGTAATTAGTTTTAGTTTGTTCTCCCAACTAATAACTAACATTAATTAATACTACTACTACTTAAATTATCCATACCAAATCATATTTGTCAAATTGTGGATGTCAACATATGCATATCCATATCGTAAAGAAACATGTACATGACTGGTGCAAGCATTTTCGTACGCGATACGAAAATATGATACAAAAATTACGAATTTAAATTGATCTATTTTTTACAAGAATAGAAATTATACGGTTGAATTTAGTGTCAATTTTAGGTTTACATGACACGAAACGAAAGTATACGAAAATAAATAAATATATAAATAGATTTAATAAAATTATATGATTATATGTCTTAAAATAATATTTTACATAGCCCGGGTTAGCTCTCTTGTTTAAATAGGGGATAACTATCATCTTGGTCACATGTTCGAATCCCGCGATTTACCTTGGTTCACGTGATTTGCAGGCTATTGCGTTAGCCCGTAGGGTTTACCCAGTACGCACCCAAAGGGTAGCGGCTGCAGGTTACCTACGAATCTACGATAAAATAATAATAATAATAATAATAATAATAATAATAATAATATTTTACATATAATTTTTTACAAAATAATTTTAAATTTAAATTTCACAAGACTTGGCCACACTTGATTCTTTATAACTTATTAATTTAAGACTCGATTAATAAAAATTTAATATTTAAATATATTTTTTATTTATTTTTGCCACACTTGATTCTTTATAACTTATTAATTTAAGACTCGATTAGTAAAAAATTAATATTTAAATACATTTTTGATTTATTTTTATTTTTAATTTAAAATTACACAAAATATACCATGAAATTATACGAATTAAACGTACACGAACAGAAAACGAAACAAATTTTTAGACATCCGGAGACGAAACACGAAAATTTACGACACTCAAATATACGAAGTGACCAAATTGTTAGCTTTATATACGCTACCATACTTACATACACGTGTGATACATAGAAAGCTTGGAGATGTTATTGTCAAAATGTGCATGCTTGTCAACTGTGTGTTCATAACTAATTTTCTAAAATTAGAGAAACATATGATAGATTTCATACCAAGTTTAATTTATTTATTCCGAAAAAATAAATGTAAGGTAGTCAATTAATAAATATGAAAGGAGATGGAGCTCATACTTATTTTTTTGTTCTGAAAAATATGTTTGAATCGTATCAAATAACCTTGAAACCTTAGTTTTTCGAGGATATAAATTTTGGAAGTGACATTTAGCAAATTATCTACTTCGAATGGATAAATAATTTAAGTGACAATTTATATTATTTATATTATTATATTATAAATGAATATTAAAATTTGGTTGTTGATCATCAGATCATTCACCAGAGTCGTTAAATTTGTCATATCAAAGGGAACATATATATATAATCCTAAAAATTATTATATAAAGGATTCAAGTTTCAAATATATGTAACAATATGTCAAAATTATAATTTATAATATATACACATAAAAACAAATATGCATCGTACATATTATATATTAGTATAATTTAAGTGTCTATAGAGTAATTTAAGTGCCAAATGCCAATATATTGACATAATCTCTGCAATTTATATTTACGAAAAAATTAGAGGGTGTATTCGGTTGTGATTTTGAAAATCGTGGCGTGTTGAATCCGAATTTTAAAAAATTATTTAAAATTTGATGGTAGTCAATAATAATTGTAAAAAATCTTTTAAAATTTGGTATTTACATTCTAAAAAGTCTATTAAAATCTGATTGTATTCAATTTATATTTTAAAAAAGTCCGTCAAAATATGAAACTATTTAAAAGTCCATGGATTTTTTTAATTTGAAAAGGTGTTGAATTTTAATGGATTTACTAGTACGTGTTTTGAAATCTCTCTAAAATCCTTGAGATTTTAAAGAATCTTTTGAAAATTTACACCAAATCATTCGGACTGGAATTCTACACCTAGAGTTGGGGTGAATAACTGCTATAATTAATTATAAATAATTTTTAAGTATTACCGATTATTTGGCGGGATTCGAACCTGAATGTTGAGGTTCGAACCTGGGAGTTTTACTATTGTATAAATAATAATATAAATATTTGTTGTTGGCAGGGTTCAAGCTTACGAGTTTGAGTAGTGTATATTCTTTTAGTATTTGTATCTAACGGCATGCTATTATGATATATGATGTGAGCTAGCTAATAATAAATATGTAAAGTAGAATAAAGATAACAACAAGTAAATAATACATAGAGTTTAAACCAGGTTTGACCCTTATCTCTAATGCTCTACGTCGTGTTCACTTACCAACTTGTTAAGAGAATATATAATTAATTATTGAAAATGATACAATTACAAGATTCAATAATATATCTTTTTCTTCATCCCTTATTCTGATAGCAACTTGCCGATAAGACCTATTCACTTAAGTAAATTGTCACGTAACCCCTATACGAAACTTGTATATCATCTTCTAGCCATCTAACTTCCTAAACCATTATTATACAAACTCAACCACTTAACAACAAATATTTACACCAACATAAGTTTTATGAAAATTATAACTGGAATTATGAAGTCTATCTTTATAAATATACGTGTGTATATATTAGAGTTCAAAATAATGAATATTCAATTAATGCAAAATTGTATTTTCTCGGAAAATGCAGTGTATATTTCGGGATCATTCTTGAAAGTAAGTATATCCAAAAATAATTATAGACTAAGTTAACTTTCAAATTTAATCAATAATATCCCCCAACTTGACCAAGTCTCATTGCAATTTTGTTATTATTTGAATGTTATGATAATCTTGAAATACGTTTAAAATAAGACAAATTTGAAAATAGTTTAACAACGTCCATCTTTAGTTTAATTAAACACCGATCTATTAGAAAGTTGCAATGCTAAAATTTCTATTAACAACTTTCTAAAAAATAGCAAATGTATTTGTTTTAAAAAAAATTAATCAAAGATGAGTTATAATATATTTAAACACGTTAAATATACAATGAAATCTTTGTGACAAACTAAATTTATCATGGAATATAATTTTTGCAAAATAATACTACTAACATATTAATATATTATAATCAGATTATTAATAAGACAAAATTACGAGTTATAAGCTTTTCCAGAGTATGATCATAAAAATTATAAGGATATTAGAAACTCTGCAAGATTATTTTTTCAACTCCATCAAAATCCGAGAACAATTAAAATTAACGAAAATATCAATACTAAGGGAACCGACCAAACATTTATTTTCTCTTTGAAGTTCGTATCCATCGTAGTATTAGGTGTTATGACTAGGGCTGAAGAAAAAGCCAATCAATCCGAAAAATCGACCTAAACCACCTCTCTTTTGGACCCACCAACCCGAACCATTCAAAACCGATGTATTAATGGGTTTACTTTTTTAAAACCCAAATATGTTGGACTGGGTCAAGATTTATCAAATTTAAACCCTTACCCAACCCAACCCGTTATATAATTGAATTACATTGTCAATATAAAATATATGTTTAGTCTATTATATATTTAGTTCAATTCAATTTCATTACATGTTAACTCATCTCAACACATTAGTCCATCCTAATATGATAGTATAAGTTTAAATATTTGACCGATGAACTATAAATTATAAACTAATAAAAAAAACTTGTTTTAATCTTCATTTATACATACATAAAAATATTTGTTAAAGATAATTGTACACTTTATTTATTCTGATGACTTGTGCGAAATTAACATAATGAACTACTGTAATATTTGACATTTGCAAAATTAGTAGTCGGACTTTGGATTATGATTTTTAATTTAATATCTAAAATTTATTCGGTTGAGTGTTGACGTAAAATGATAAGAGTATAGGCCAAACAGACCCAACCCGATATATAAATAATAGGGTTGAGTTAAAAATATTTTTTCAGGTCAATGGTTAAAATTTTTATAAATCAAACTAATTGGATTGAATTATTTTTTCATCCGAAATCCCGTAATTATTAGGGCAGAGGGAACAGGGGCCTAGTTTGACCCAAACCAAATTTGGGCCAAACTCCATTAATTTATTTTCGAAATATGCATCCAAAGCCCAAACAATCAGTCTCTTCTTCCCCAGAAACATCAGCTAAATTTTACTCTCTCTCTCTCTCTCTCTCTCAGCCAATTCATCTGCGCAATCTTTCTTCATTCTTCAACCTGTACATACAAAAAATGTATCTAAAACCACCCAATTCTTCACTCAACAAAACCACCCTAAAATCACTTAAAATTTCATACTTTTTACACCAAAGTTTCAATTTTTATCACATTTTATCAAGATTTTCAACATCATCACTAGCCAACATTTCTGATTCTCAACCCACTTCACTTTCAACTTCATTGTACACTTTTTTACCACACACCCAAAATCCCAATAACATAGTCAACATAATTTGCTCGAATTTTAAAATTTTGAAAAAAAGACCCAATTTTTCAGTTCTTGAAAATGACATAAAAGTTCTTGAAAATGACTTAAAAGGGGTCATTTCTCATTTGGGTACTCAAGAAATTACAAGGGTTTTGTTGAGATGCCAGTCAGATTCTTATACAGCTTTGTGTTTCTTCAATTGGGTAAGAAATGATCTTTGTATTAGTCCTAATGTTCATAATTATTGTGTACTTGTTCATATATTAGTATGGTCTAAGAACTTTTCGAAAGCAATGGCATTGTTGTTAGAAGTGATAGAATTGAGTAGGAGTGTTTCGGGTGGTTCGGATGTGTTTAAAGTTTTGGTTTTGAGTACTAATGAGTGTAGTTGGGAACCTGTTGTTTTTGAAATGCTGGTTAAGGCTTATGTTAAGAAGGGTATGGTTAGAGAAGGTTTTAGTGTTTTTAGGAGGATGGTGAGGTTTGGACTTGTTCCGAGTGTTGTTACGGTTAATTGTCTTTTGACTGGGCTTTCGAAGTTTAATTATGTTGATAGATGTTGGTATTTGTTTGAAGAGATGGGGAGGATTGGAGTTCGTGCGAATTGTTTTACTTTTAATATATTGACTCATGTGTTGTGTAAAGGTGAGGATGTTAATAAGGTGAATAAGTTCTTGGATGAGATGGAAGAAAAAGGATTTATCCCCGATGTTGTGACTTATAATACATTGATTGATAGTTATTGTAAGAAGCGGAGATTAAAAGAAGCAATCTATCTATTTAATATTATGTATAGGAGAGGCGTACTGCCAGATTTGGTTACGTACACTGCTTTGGTGAATGGTTACTGCAAGGACATGAACATGAGAGAGGCTCATAAGCTCTTTCACCGCATGATTCAGGAAGGGCTTTGTCCTGATGTTACGTCTTATAACACCCTTATATGTGGTTATTGCAGAGAGGGAATGATGCACGAGGCTAGAACTTTGTTGCGTGATATGATTGGCAATGGGGTTCTGCCTGATAATTTTTGCTGTTGGATACTTGTCAAAGGTTATGAAAAGCAGGACAGGTTGCTTTCAGCATTAAATTTGCTTGTGGAACTTCAAAGATTTAATGTTCTAATTCCTAAAGATATATACAATTATTTAATCGTTGCTCTGTGTAAAGATAATAGGGCATTAGCTGCAAAGAATCTTTTGGATCGAATGTCTACAGATGGCCATGAGACGACCGAGAAAATATTCAATGAGATCGTAAATTGTCTTTGTAAGTGTGATTATGCCGAGGAGGCATTGACTCTAAAAGCTGATATGGTTTATAAAGGTTTAAAACTCTCCTTAGTCTCATATAGAGCTATCATTTGTTGCTTGTGTAGATCAACTAGAAATGCAGAAGGTGAATCCTTGATGAGGGAAATGATTGAATCTGGTTTTGTGCCTGATGTGGAAATTTTAAGAGCTTTAATTCATGGGTTTTGTGCCGAAAGAAATGTTTATAAAGCGGAATTGTTGCTGAGCTTCTTTGCTGTAGAATTTCATATATTTGACACGGAAAGTTATAATGTACTTTTAAAGGTTCTTTGTGAGGATGGTGACGTTGCAAAGTTGGTGGAGTTTCAAGATAGTATGTGTAAGCTTGGTATTTCTCCAAATGCGACGACTTTCAGGCATATGATACATGCATTATCGAGAAATATGTGAGCTAACACGAACCGTGTATGTGCTGATTAAGGAATGTAAAGCCTGTGTCATTTGATGGGTGTAGATAATGCTTGAATGTAGCTAGAAGGGTGATAATTCTACTGTATGTAAAAAAGAGATATCTGTTAACGTGACACCTACTTTGTGCAATCAGATGCAATATAGTGATGGAATGAATCTGAAAAATGCGCAACAATATGTCCGATGTTTGATGAATGTTATGACATTAAAAGAGGTCCTGTTGCCTGTTTGAACACACTATATTCTGCAGTAATATCTCATTAGATATTGATGCTCGACCATGTGTGGCACTGCTAAAATCTAGAGGTCCTGTTGCCTGTTTGAACACACCATATTCTGCAGTAATATCTCATCAGGTATTGATGCTCGACCATGTGTGGCCCTGCTAAAATCTAAATGTCCCTACCTTTCATGTTTGTTGCAAAAGTTGCAGTTACTGTTCAGTGATATTCCGTAGTTGGAGACATCTTGTCTTTATTCTACCAAAAATTCAAGGTTCGAATCCTCTCGAAAACAATATTAAAATTTAGAATTTATATTATCAGTTTTAAAAAATACATGCAATTTATTATTATTATTATTATTATTATTATATTATAAGATTATAATCTCTTAACCATACAATTTTAACCAATATAAATTATTAATATCAATTTTATTGTAAAAACTGATTAATATGATTAATATATATTAAATTAAAATTAAAATTACTATTAAAAAATAATATATATACTATCGAAATATTAATATTTTTATTATATATCAATAAAGCTTACATCGCACGGGCGGGTTTGTATGCTAGTATGAGTAAAAAGAAAGCAAAAGAAAAGAAGAACGTTTAATAATATTGCTAGATTATATAAACAAACAAATGTTTTATCTAAGGATAGATTTGTTATATTTTATATAATATTCTTTATAAATTTGAAATTTACCTTATGCAAACTGTTTTTCTAAGTTAGAGTTAGTTTTGTATTTCCTCTATTAGTAAAGGTAAAAAAAGGAAATTATAATTCTAGCCCTTGAGAATTACTAGTATATAATATTTACTTGTTTCCCAAGAATACTTTGGCCATAAGAAAATCTTTGCTTGCGAACAAACACTATAAAAAGGACTCCTGTACAAGTCTGTCTTATTAACTGTTTCCTAACAGGTGCTTTGGCCGTGATAACCTTGTTTCCTACAAGTACTGAGATGGCACCACATGTGCAGAATCCAAAAGCCTTACATCATGCAATGATGAGGACTCTACAACATCGTGAGTTTTTAAAACCATCATACGGAGGTGTTGCTGGTCTTTACGATTACCGGCCTAACGGTTGCCTTCTCAACGGTAATGTCATTGAAGAGTGGCGTAAGGTTTGTACCCTATTAATGATTTAGCTCAAATACCCAACTAATAGGTTGATTTTTAGGTTTTCGGTCCGTTGCATGTGTATGCGCAGCATACTCACTTCGGGTATTTAGCGTGATTAGACATGTTAGGTTAACTTTTCTAAACACACTTAAAATAACAGTAAATATGCTGCTTCGTGGACTAGTTGCCCTGATTTTATAAGCGTAGCTAGTTCAGTGTTGTCCTTTTTTTCTCTTTGTAATGAAATTAGTATACTTCGTATAAAATAAAAGAAATGGGTAGTCCTAAATACACTGAGAGGGAGCATGCGCCATATCATGAACGTGTGTTTTTGAAGAGAATAAGTTAAAAGTTAATACTAATAAACTAGGAATCTAAAGTTGCGACTGAGGTCATACATTGTTATTCTATAGAGTTCATTACCATAAACAAGTTACAAATGCGGTGATCCTAACTATAGGTGAGCAAGGCTTGCGCCTAGATCTGGCAATTCGTTCGTGTCGTATACTTTCGTGTCGTGTATTTTCGTGTTTCGTGTACTTAATGTCAAACACAAAACCAACATGTTTAGCGTTCGTGTACTTTCGTTTCGTGTCGTTTCCTGTCGTGTATGTCGTGTTTATTGAATATTAATATATATTAAATTTAATGTTAATATAAATTAAAATATAATATTTTTAGGTAAAAAAATTATAAAATATATGAAAAATATATATTCAGATCTCAATTGTAATACAATATAATGAAATTAAATAATATTTTAAAAATAAATATGCATATATTTATTATAATTCTATATATATATATATTTATAAAAATATTAAAATTTAATTATAATATTTATTATGCCGTATACTTCGTGTCGTGTCGTGTACTCGAAGGTTAAACACAAAACCGACACTAAATCTCGACCGTATACTTTCGTATTCGAGTACTTTCGTGTCGTGTACTAAAAATGCAAACACAAACACTAAATTTTCGTGTCGTGTAAGTCGTGTCGTGTCCAAAATTGCCGGGTCTACTTGCGCCTAGGGCCCCTTATACTCAAGGGCCCGAAAAATTTCAACTTTTTTTGAATATATATATATATATATATATATATATGGGGCTACTCCAATAGAAACCAATATTAAAATACAAACTAGAAACCAAATATTTTTTTTTAAAATTACTTCGAAATATAAAACATATGATATGCAAATCGATCGTTGAGAGATGGAGAAAAATACAGTGAAGTCGGATTTTAAAAAAACTTACGGTTTGACGGGAAAAATTAAATTAAAAACGGAGGGGAAAAGGTAAGATTGTGTGTGGGAGGGTGCAGATTAGTTGAGTGTGGTGCTTTTGGGGGGACCATTAGATTAGATTGATCTAATGACTTAGATTAGTTTCTAGTTTTCATTTTAAATTTATTTTATATTTGATCATGTGCCTATATATATATAGGGGAATGATCAAATACAAACCAAAATTAAAATAAAAACTAGGAACTAATCTAAGCCATTAGATCAACCTAATCTAATGACCCCCCTTAAATCACCCCACCCAACTACTCTGCACCCTCCCACACCCAATTTCAATTTTTTCCCTCCGTTTTTAATTTAATTTTTCCCGTCAAACCGTAAGTTTTTTTTAAATCCGATTTCACTGTATTTTTCTACATCTCTCAACGATCGATTTGCATACCATATGTGTTACGTTTCGAAGTAATTTTCAAAAAAAAATTATTTGGTTTCTACCACCTGATCGAGAAATAGAGTTCTCCATTGATTTGATAACAGGAGCCGAACCAGTTCCAAAGCTCCATATCGAATGACTCCAGTGGAAAAGAAGGATTTGGCCAAACAACTTCAGGAACTGTTGGATAAAGGAGTCATCCGACCAAGCGTTTCTCCGTGGGGTGTTCCAGTGTTATTCGTAAAGAAGAAGGATGGAAGTATGAGGTTATGCATTGATTATAGAGAGCTGAACAAGTTGACGATAAAGAACAAGTATCCTTTGCTGAGGATTGACGATTTATTTGATCAACTTAAAAGGAGCATGCTATTTTTCAAAGATTGACTTAAGATCTGGCTACCACCAACTGAAGATAAAGCCTGAAGATATCCCCAAGACTGCATTCAGAACAAGGTATGACCATTATGAGTTCTTAGTGATATCGTTTGGATTGACCAATGCACTAGCGGCTTTTATGGATTTAATGAACCGGGTGTATAAGGAGTACTTGGATAAGTTTGTTATTGTATTTATTGATGACATCCTCATCTATTCAAAAACTCCAGAAGATCATGCAACGCATCTAAGGATTGCCCTTCAAAGGTTAAGAGAAACAACTGTATGCGATGTTTTCCAAGTGTGAGTTTTGGTTAACGGAGGTACAGTTTCTTGGACATGTGGTAAGGAAGGTATCAAGGTAGATCCTGTAAAGATTGAAGCCATATTCAAATGGGAGCAACCAAAGACTCCGACGGAAGTAAGAAGTTTTCTTGGGCTAGCAGGATACTATCGAAGATTTGTAAATGATTTCTCTAAGATCGCTTCCCCATTAACCAAGCTAACCAGGAAGAACGAGAGATTCATTTGGACAGAGAAGTGTGAAGAAAGCTTCCAGGAACTGAAGAAGAGACTAGTGTCAGCTCCAGTACTAGCATTGCCAGATGAGACAGGAAACTTTGTGATTAATAGCAACGCTTCTTTGAAAGGTTTAGGTTGTGTACTAATGCAACACGACAAAGTCATCGCCTATGCCTCCAGACAACTAAAGCCCCATGAACAGAAGTATCCAGTCCATGATCTTGAATTGGCAGCTATCGTATTTGCATTGAAATTGTGGAGACATTACTTGTATGGAGAAAAGTGCGATATTTACACGTATCATAAGAGTCCGTCGGGATATTCTCTTACTATGGGGATCTCATCCAAGGTAGGGGTCTCTTTCTTCGTATCCACCACATGAGCCAAATATGCTTCACACCCTTACCGCAACAATTTCTTTGCTTGCAGTACTGAAAGAAACTTCTTGTCCTGCTTCTGTCCTTGATAACTTATCCTTACATTATCTGTGATATACATAATAAATCTCTTTTTCTTGCAGTTAATATTTGCCTTATACGGAGACAACCAATCCATGCCTAAAATAATGTCGAATTCTCCTAACTCAAAAGGTTTTAGGTCGGCAGGAAAAGAATGTCCTAAAATCTCTATGGAGCACTTTGGGCAGAATTGACTTACAGGCACTTTATCCTTATTGGCCACCTCTATAGTCAAAGGTTCATCTAAGTCTTCCAACATTAATTGTATTTTATTCACATAGTTAATGGATACAAAAGATTTAGACGCTCCCGAATCAAATAAAACATTAACATGTACGGAATTAAGAAAAAGCTTACGTGCAACTACATCGGAATCCTGAGCTGGAGATTTTTTAGTCATCTTAAAAGTTCTAGCTCTGGCGGTACTTGTTGGTCCTTGGGACACACTTCTACCTACACTGCCCTGGGTAACTGATCTGCAATTCCTAGCAATATGCCCCACTTTGCCGCAGCTGAAACAGGTTACTCCTTGGTTCTCGGATTTGCACTCAGTGGAATAATGGCCCTTCTTGCCACACTTGAAACAGTTGACGTTCTCTTTGCACTGACCACTGCGCTTCTTTCCGCATGTCTTGCAGTCGATCACTAGCTTGTTGAACTTTGTCGGAGTAGAACTAACTGAGGTAGTACTGGGCCTAGTTTGCGGGAAATTCTGTCTCCTGAGCTTGATATCTTTATTATTTCCAAACCGCCGCTGAAACTTCTGGCTTACTCCTTGTTCTGACTTTGCAGGTCCACCTTCAAATTTTCTTTTCTTCTCACCTTTTTCCTTAGCAGCTAAACTCTGGTCACTTTCTATTACTAAGGCAGCCTGAACTACCGAAGTATACGTCTTGAGTTGTAAGGCTACAACTCCACTCCTAATCTCTTGCTTCAATCCTTGTTGAAACCGCTTCGCTCGCTGAGCTTCCGTACTCACATACTCTGGTGCTATACGAGCCAACTCCGTGAACATGGCTTCGTACTCTGTGACACTTCTATCTCCTTGCTTCAACTCTAAAAACTCCATCTCCATTTGACTTTGGAGACAATCCGGGAAATATTTTTCCAAGAACAGTTCTGTAAATCGGGTCCAGGGAATAGGACCTTCTCCTTCTAACGCTCGTGTAGACTCCCACCAGTAATTTGAGTCATTTTTCAGAAAGTAACTAGCATAATCTGTCTTTAAATCCTCAAAACTGGCTGTCATAGCAGCCTCCGCCTACTACAAACTACAACAACATAATGTACATATATAAAAGAAACAACTACAGAACTCCTAAAAACCAACTCTGAGCTCTGTCTATCAATGCTGCCCCTCTGCTCTAACCACTGTCATTACCGCTGCCACCAATAGAGCCTAGCTCGAACACCAGCCAGTTTATTAGGTCCTGGTACTGAATGACCCTGCACTCTGAGCTAATAAAAGGGTCAATAGACCTAGCTCTCTAAACAGCAATCTGAGTTAAAGACCTCACTCGTGCTTGAATATCAGGTAAAGGGACAGGGATGCCCTGAAAAGGTCCATCTGGCACTCGATCGAGGTGCGCGGCCAGCTCCGGGCTCTGCTCTCTAATGAAAGTCATGTTCACTGCTCGGTGAACATGATAGGGAATCGGGGAAGAGGTACCTGTAGGAGCAGATGGAGGAACCGGAGGTCTCGAGGAAGAAGAACTGGGACCACAACCTGGTGGAAAGTCCCTAACAGTAGATACTGATCTCCGAACCCAACGGGGACAGTCACTAGGTCTTGACATATCCCTCGGTGCAAACGGAGGCACTGGTGGGGGAGGCAAATGAGTCTCCTCAGCTACAACGTCTAAGGTCCTCTCTGAGTCGGAACTGTCTGAGTCTGATTGGTTCTCCCGAGATGGAGAACTGGAGATCACTATAGGCCACTGCCAACAGGATAAATATAGAGGAAAGACACAACAAGGTTAAGGTAGTTCTATCAAAACATCAATAAGGTGCTAGGGTAACGCCGTCGGAACCCTCGACTGACTCTAAGGTTTGCTCCTCTACATGACCGTCGGGTTTGGAGATCAGTATCTGCTGTTAGGGACTGTCCACCAGGTTGTGGTCCCAGTTCTTCTTACTCGAGACCTCCGGTTCCTCCATCTGCTCCTACAGGTACCTCTTCCCCGATTCTCTATCATGTTCACCGAGCAGTGAACAGGCCTTTCATTAGAGAGCAGAGCCCGGAGCTGGCTGCGCACCTCGATAAAGTGCCAGTTGGACCTTTTCAAGGCATCCCTGTCCCTTCACCTGATATTCAGGCACGAGTGAGGTCTTTGACTCAGATTGTTGTTGAGAGAGCTAGGTCTATTGACCCTTTTTTTTAGCTCAGAGTTCAGGGCCATTCAGTACCAAGACCTGGTTAACTGGCTGGTGTTCGAGTTAGGCTCTATTGGTGGCAGCGGTAATGGCAGTGGTTGGAGCAGAGGGGCAGCAGTGATAGACAGAGCTCAGAGTTGGTTTTCAGGAGTTCTGTAGTTGTTTCCTTTATATATGTACATTATGTTTTAATTTGTAGTAGGTGGAGGCTGTTATGACAACCAGTTTTGTTGTGTACTCGGATGGTTTTTAGTTGGATTTCAGTTGGATTTCTGTTGGTTGTTATATAGTAGTTGCTCTATTATGTTCAGTTTTTATATATACTTGTGCGTTATTATTGTTGTTACTATTATTGTTGCTTCTGTTGTTGGTATTTCTAGAATAATATCATTCACTCAGGATGGATCCAATTAACTGACGATGAAGATATTGTCTTAGTGGCAACACTCTCCTGATACATATGTATAAACTGTTTGGAGCAATCCATTTTATTATATATGATTGCTATGTTTCAGGAGAATGTCACTAAAGAAGAATTCTCAACCCAACAATGGATCTGCTGGGGATCCCTCTATGAGTGAATTGATAGAGATTTCAGGACATTCTTTTCCTGCCGACCTAATACCTTTTGAGTTGAGAATTCGACGTTATTTTAGGTATGAATTGGTTGTCTCTGTATAAGGCAAATATTGACTACAAGAAAAAGAGAGTAGTTATGTATACCACAAATAATGTAAGGATAAGTTATCAAGGACGGAAGCAGGACAAGAAGTTTCTTTCAGTACTGCAAGCAAAGAAATTGTTACGGCAAGGGTGTGAAGCATATTTGGCTCATGTGGTAGATAAGAAGAAAGAGACAAGCATGGAGTTCATGTGTCCATTGTGTCAGATCGAGACCCAAGATTCAATTCAAGGTTTTGGACCAAGTTCCAAGAATGTCTAGGAACCAAACTGAATATGAGTATCGCTTATCATCCTCAGACGGACGGTCAAAGTGAGAGAACAATCTAGACCATAGAAGATATGTTAAGAGTTTGTGCTTTGGATTTTAAGGGAAATTGAGACGAACACTTACCTTTGATTGAGTTCTCGTACAACAATAGCTATCATGCCAGCATTAGAATGCCGCCCTATGAAGCTTTTTATGGACGCAAGTGCAGATCACCATTGTACCGGGATGAAGTAGGAGAGAAGTGTTAGGCCCTGAGCTGGTTCAGCAGACTAAGGATATTGTGGCATTGATTCGGAAAAGGTTAGAAGCAGCCCAGGATACACAGAGAAAGAATGCAGATCTGCATCGAAAAGATATGAACTTCGAGGTAGGGTCACTGGTATTGCTAAAGCCAGGTATCACCCTGTAAAGGATTAGTACGATTTGGTCAGAAAGGTAAATTTTAGCCCCAGGTTTATAGGACCCTTTGAAGTTTTGATAAAAAATAGGGAAGGTCGCTTACGAGATCGCGTTGCCGCCGCAATTGCAACATATCCATAATGTGTTCCACGTATCTATGTTGAAGCCATATATTCCCGATTCAAATCAAGCCATCGAGTATGCACCGATTGAGCTTCAACCAGATTTGTCTTATGTGGAACAGCCTATCCAAATTTTAGATCGTAAGGAGCGAGTCTTTAGGAATAAGTCAATCCCCATAGTGAAAGTACTTTGGAGAAATCCTCGAGTAGAAGAATCTACTTGGGAGTTAGAGTCAAACATGCTTGATAAATATCCTCATTTGTTTAGCTAAGTCAGATTCTGGGGACAGAATCTTTTTAAGGGGGGAATGATATAACGACTCGTATATTTTGTTTTATTTTAAAAGTGTAATTGTTGAATAATTAATTAAATAAAATGTGTGTACTGGTGTTGACAGCGGTGGGTTCTTCTTATTTATATGTGATTTATTGGTGTATAGGTTTGAATTGTGTAATTAATTATTGAGTTATATTGTTTTGTTTCGCTTTTAAAAGTGATTTTATTGCAGTTTTATTTACATAAATATTTGGATTGTCTCTAAAATTGTTTTTATGACTTTATAATTTCAATAATTATTTTTAGGATTTTATAAAATTGAGAAATCAATATTTCATTAATTATTTATCTTTAAATGATTTTCTGATTTCATTTATTTGTAAAATCAGTATTTAATTCCAGGATTCTTCAAAATTACGAAACTCATATTTTATGAAGTTTATAATATTCTGAGAATTTTAAAATTATTTCTAAAATTTTTGGGATTAATTTCACCCGTACGTTGTTGTGTTTAATTGTTAAATGCGGGTATAAGTTGCACTTCAAAAATGTATTAAAAATTATGAAATTTATGTTTTAGCCGTTTCGGGATATTTATGAAATTTTAAGATTATTTTGGTACGGTTTTGAGTAATATTTATTCGCAAATTGTATTATCAAAATAGATTAAAACAATGTGAATCGGCTTGCAGTCAGTCAGAATACGGCACGTATCCATTTAATTTGGACATGTGCCGTGTAATTGAGTAACAGGGAGGGGTGAGTCAAATTTTAATGTAAACATCAATCCCAATCTCTCTCTTTCCAGTCTCTCTCGATTGTTCTCTCCCATTTTCTTCTCTCTTCCTCTCGGTTTCTTCCTTCCGTTTTTGCTTCCCTGGATTCCGGTCATCTTCCACCTGTTTTCCGGCCTATTTCCCCAGTGAATCGCCGCTCAATTGCTAGCTTGGCTGGTTCAGTTCGGTATTGCTGATATATATATATATATATACATGCATATAATTATGTGTGTGTATTTGTTCGTGTGTGTGTTCGATTGTGTGTGTATCAGTGTGTGTATTAATGTGTGTGTGTTTGGGTGTGCGACTGTGATTGTGTGTGCTTGTGGCAGCGCGTATGCGCGTGTGTGCCGCCTGGGTTTTGCTCCCCTGTTCCTTTGTTCTTGCCGATTGCAATTTTGGAATTATTATATTGATTATTATATTTCTTGCAGGAATTTTATTGACCGATTTCGTGAAATAAATTATTCGTGCGGGAAAACGATTTTTCTAGTAATCAGCGAAGTTAATTTGGAAACCCGAAGAATTTTCGGGTACAAATAAATTTTGCCGCCGTCCGCGATGAATTTTTACGAGCGGACGGTGGACCGTGATGATCGTTATCTGAGTCCTAATTTAATAAAATAAATAAAATGAATTGTATAATTGGTTTCGTTCGTAAATAATTGTGAAAATTGTGTTGTGACGTGGATTGTGACTTGTTGGGTTTGTCGTCGACGATGTTTCGACGGGTAGGCTTATAAATAGAGGAGTCGCTATCAAGATTTTTCTAAAAAAATCTATTTTAGATACGAGAAGCGTACTTTATAATACAAAATGTGTTACCCTTATTTGAATACAGATTACGTGATTATGTGTATAATCTTTATACGAGTCGGGTTATCGAATTGGGTTATTAGGATTCGAGGATATCAAACATATCGATACAACTAATTAGGGTATTCTGTTACTGTAGATCACAGTCGAGTTTCGCAAGGACTAAAGTCAGCATGAAAGCTACCTACGGTTTTTGTAAAGCGTTGCAAGGCAAGTACCCCCGACCATTCTTTTATGGTTCAGTACGTATGAATAGACTGTTGTTTTATTCTCATATAGGAACATAAACATTTTAAGTTACGTATCCCCTGTAGATATAAATAATTGTTTTCAAACCTGTTTTGGGGAAAAGTAACTTCGAAAGGTACCTATCTCGAATGGAAATGATTTGTGAACCAGTTTTACGTGTGCAGTTAAAATGAATGGTTTTGAAATGAGATAGGTACAAGTGTTTTGAAAACTGAATAAAATGATCAGATATGTGATACATAGGGGCCAGAGTGGCCTAGTGAGGTTGCGTAAGAGGCTAACTCGGTCGCGCGCATTACATAACCGATTAGTCTAGCAGGTCAGAGACTTAGCTAGTCTCTGAGTTCCGGAACAGGTTTATGGGATGGCAGTTGGAGTCATCTGGTGTTGATAGCCTGATCAGCTGTTTTCACATATCCGTTACGTATCTGATTTGGCTTTGTGATTCCCATAAGGGAATAAGTGAATGATACAGTTGAATAATAAATGTGAATAACATGCTAAAATTGGACTCTAATACTTACACAACACACAACTATATTTGTTTGATAATGAGCATGCTAGTCAGTGATATCCACTTACATCAGTTTTCCTTATTTACTGTTGTTCAAAATGATTTACAGATTATGGATTTCATGTTGATTTATAGTTATGTTCCTATAACTGTTTACTTTACCATTTTTATCTTGATATTCATATATTGGTACTGCTGAGCGATTATATGCTCACTCTTGCAACATGTTATATATATATCGCAGATGCCTAGAAGACCAGTCAGACCTTGGCAAAACCGTGTCTTAGCCCCTTCAAGACCCGGCTCCTCAGAGGTAGTTAGTATCAGACCATGTACGGTCTGATGAGTTGCTGAATAAGTTAGTGTGTCAGACTTTTTGAATAAATGGTTTGTAATAATGTGTAACTTGAATCATATTTGAACATGGATCAGATCTTGGTTTGGGGTTGTGATAGTTTAATATTAATAATAATCTTGTAGTTTATATTGTGGTTTGTTGTGTTTAGTGACGTCAACTTCTGACCCCGGGTTGAGGCCGTCACAGGGGCTACTCTAATAGAAACCATTTTAGAATAGAAACTAGAAATCAAATATTTTTTTTTAAATTACTTCGAAACATAACACATATGGTATGCAAATCGATCGTTGAGAGATGGAGAAAAATACAGTGAAGTCGGATTTTAAAAGAAGCTTACCGTTTGACGGGAAAAATCAAATTAAAAACGGGGGAAAGGGGGGAAAGTTGAGATTGGGTGTGGGAGGGTGTAGATTAGTTGAGTGTTGTACTTTTAGGGGAGCAGTAGATTAGATAGATCTAATGACTTAGATTAGTTTCTAGTTTTTATTTTAATTTTTGTTTCTATTTGATCATTCCCCTATATATATATATATGAATTATATGAATTTGCATGATATATGTATGTTAGGGCCTTATAAACTGATTTCGACTAGAGCCCCTCGAATCTCGGGGCCGGCCCTGAACAAATGCAGTTGCATCTGTCAGATCTTCTTTATCCCGTAATCTAGTTATCTTTTATGAGTTTTTTCCTTAAATGAGTAGCATGTTTCATACACTCTTTGGCAAATACTCTTCTTTGATTATGTATGTGCTGTTTGATTAATTATGATTGTACTTAAAGTGCGTATCAACTATAAAAGGTATAATCAAATGTAGATGAGATTTTTTACTGATGGCAGATTTTGGTTCAGGGCGAATATTGGCTCCCCTGAACCAGGCTGCGACACTGCTCGTCGTTATTGTTACTGTGATAATTCTGTTCAAAATATTTAATCTTGTAGGTTCAATATACGCTTCCCTGTGACTGGTTTTCTCCATATACAAATGGCCTAATATCTCTTGTGTCTGATGTTATTTTTCAGTATTTTGTTCTCAAAGAGAAAATGTTTGAAGTAGACTGTCCGTGCTTGACACCAGAGGTTGTATTGAAGGCGAGTGGTCATGTTGAGAAGTTCACAGACCTGATGGTGGATGAGTTATACGAGAACGGCGAAAAGACTGGTAAGTGTTACCCTGCTGATCATTTGCTCAAGGATCATATTGAAGACAAGCTCAAAACCGATGCTAACCTCACTGCTGAGAAGGAAGCAGAGTTCAGACCTGATATTGCTAAACTGGATGATCTTTCACCCGAACAAATTGGTGCAAAGATTAAGGAATATGGGATTACTGCTCCAGATACAAACAATCCACTCTCTGATCCCTAACCTTTTAACCTAATGTTTCAGACTTCAATTGGTCCATCTGGTCAGGCACGTGGGTAGGGATATCATTCTGATACATATGCACGCCAGTTCACACACATATTCGAAAGCTTATATATATTTTTAATTACGATAAGCTAATTGGCCTTATCACAGTGATTAGGTCTTTTAAGGAATTTATTTTGTTCTCTAGGTCTTTCTATTGCTTAAGACTTTTTTAATAACTTGCTGCAGGTACCTGCGACCAGAAACTGCTCAAGGTATTTTTGTTAACTTCAACGACCTATACCGACACAATCAGAACAAGCTCCCATTTTCTGTTGCTCAAATTGGTGAAGCTTTTAGGGATGATGTAATAACAAGTAGAACACTTGTCTGAACAAAAAACTCTCTGCTTTTTTAGTTAAAATATGTCCGAGGGATATATTCTGAATGTGGAAAGCACTTAGATAGATGGTGTTCTTTTTTATTTCCAGTGTTGTAACACACAGTTATTATTAATTTGACTTCTCGAGTTCAGTTCTTGCGCAAAGATTTCAAATTAAACAGTAGCCCCAAAGTGTTTTACGGACCTTCTTATAATATAATGTTTGTAATCTTTTTTTCAATAAGACCTGACTATATCTTGGTTCGGATGAATTTGATATATGCAGATATCACCTCGCCAAGATCTTCTAAGGGTTCGTGAGTTCCGATTGGCTGAGATTGAACATTTCGTTGACCCTGAAGATAGGTCTCACCCAAAATTTCCTGAAGTTGCAAGCTTGGAGTTCTTGATGTTTCCGAGGGAAGACCAAATGTGTCAAAAATCTGCAAGGAGAATAGTTCTAGGTGAAGTGGTTGATCAGGTAGGTTTGACAGATCAGATTTGGTTTATGTGTTCTGGGTGATTACGTGTGTGTCTTCAAAATATTCTAAAATATTTGTATCTGTTCCTCTGGGAATCATCAACAATGAAACACTAGGCTACTTTATAGGTAGAGTATATCTGTTCCTGACTCACTTGGGTATCGATAAAGACCAGTTACATTTCCGACAACATCGGGAAAAAGAGATGGCACACTATGCTGTAGATTGTTGGGATGCCGAGATTGAATGTTCTTATGGATGGATTGAATGTGTCGGTATCGCTGATAGATCTGCATATGATTTGTACGCCCACTCGGTGAGTTTCTCAAGGTTCAGAGAGAATTTACGCGGTTACAATCTATAATGTTAATCTGTATTATCTTAATGCAGTGATAAAGAGTATTGTCATTAATAGTTATGTATGTGGTATTTATAAGAAGATAATAGATAAGAAAATCTGCTTTTTTGTGTCATTTTAAACCTGGTTCTTTAATCTACATTGTACATATATTGCAATTTCTAGGCTGTTTAATCAGCAGAAGCACCATTCTTTTGCAGGCTAAAAGTCGTGTGCCTCTTGTGGCTCGTGAAAGACTTGCAAAACCTATAGAAGTGGAGGTCTATTTCTCGTCATCCTTCCGTTCTTCTCCCTTGCCTCCTTCCCCTTCTATAAAAATTATAAATTGTGTATTATGCAAGTATAACAGTGTTCATTACCTATGATGTGTTTTTCCAGAAACTTGTTGTAACTCCAGTTAAGGAGGAGTTTGGCCCTGCATTTAAGGAGAAGCAGGAGTTGGTGCTTGAAGCACTGGAGGTAGGCCAACAAATTGCAGGATAAAATTTGATGTTTAAGTAAATATTTAATTTCTCCTGCGGTATATTTAGTTAAACTGCAGAATAACATTTGATGTTAATTTAAGAGAGAACACATTGAAGAAGACATTTGTCACATTCTTTGGTAGAAATGTTAATTCTTCAGCTATGTGTAGAATTGTAGCCCAAAGTTGGGGACGAATAAAGAGTTACGTTTTTGTTTTTTGTGAAAGATTGATATGTACAAACCAAATTCTGTGTATAGGCCATGGGGGAAAAAGAAGCCATGGAACTGCAAGCAGCTTTGGAGTTGAAAGGAGAGGTGGACTTCCGTGTTTGCACTGTCGACCAGGGTGAAAATGTTGACAATCTCCAGGATGAACATGTCACTATAAAGGTGAACATGTTGACAATCTCCAAGAATAAGATAAAAGAACACCGTAGGGTCTTCACGCCTTCAGTTATTGAACCATCCTTTGGTATTGGAAGGATAATCTACTGTTTGTATGAGCACTCTTTCTATACAAGACCAAGTGAAGATGGGGGCAAACAATTGATGAATGTTTTTCATTTTCCACCTCTGGTGGCACCTGTAAAGTGCAGTGTTTTCACTTTGGTTGAGAAACAACAATTTGAGGAAGTTGCTAAATGCATTGCCGAGTCATTGACTGCTGCTGCTATAACACATATACTTGATATGACAGGTATGAACTTCCTGTAACATGCCCTTTCTTGATTTGACGGCAATTGAATAGTATAAAGTATAAACTCATCTTGGTGTTTTTTTAATACTAAACAGTTGAAAAATAAACAGCAAGAATTTATACAATATATAAAATGCAGTGTAGACACTTACACAATTTATGTTGCAGGTAGATCAATAGGTAAGAACTATGCCAGAATTGATGAACAAGGTGTCCCCTTGGCCATTACAGTAGATTCAACAGCCTCAGTGACAATTCGGGAGAGGGATAGTAAAGCACAGATTCGAGTGAGCATAGAAGAGGCTTCATACTTGGTAAGGACATGATTGTGGGTCTGAGCTGGAATGATGTAGTGTTAAGATACTCCCCTCGTTCATCTCGTTTGGGCTGGCCTCTGTTCAAGAGGTTTAGAACCCGTTCTCTTTATGTTCTCCTTATGATGTATTGTATCTTTATCATACTGCTACTTTTCAAAACGAATGCATGTGCTTAGACACATATTTTCAGTTTGGCTAAGGTACACCATAATTATTGAAGTTTGCTCCAACGTAGGCACTAAACATTTTTGTTAAGGTTTTAATGTTTGACAATTGTGCATCCTGATCATATCTTCTTTTATATACTAGCTTATGAGATATAAGTTACAATACAACTATTAAATCCTAATTATTTCTAGATATTACGTTTATAAGTTCTCTGGCTAAGTGGGTAGATCATATTTAATGATTAGTGATACCTGTTGGACATTCTATACTACGATTTTGTGGTAATAAGCACACAAGAAGAACCAGGAGATCATATCTCTAGTATATTTGTTAAGGAAATGGAGATGTTAGAATTATTATGTCCATCACAGCGCAACAAAGAACCAGGTACGTTACCCCGACCCTCTACATAGTTGACAAGGACAAAATACAGGACCTCATCAAATCTTTAAAGATTTAGAAGTCATTTGAATGAGGATGATAGGTGATCTGGCCCTTTCATCTCGGTTTTTAGAAGCATCAAGATTGTTAACACTAACAGTGTCACAGAGATCATCTCTGCCGACTTTTGTACACTCTCGTCCTCTTCCAGCTGCAACCTCTATGCCATGGGAGCCAACATAACATCAATATACGGAGCTGTCATTTGTTGCCGGTGTAGATCAACTAATTATGTAGGAGTTGAATCCTTTGATGAAGGAGATGACTGAATCTGGTTTTTTGCCTGATTTGGAAATTCTATGAGCTTTTGTAATTGGGTTTTGTGCTGAAAATAATATTTGTGAAGGGTTCATATATTTGGCATGGCATGTTACAATGTGCTTCTAAAGGTTCTTTGTGAGAATGATGACATTGCTTAGATGAGAATGGTGACATTGCTTAGATGAGAATGGTGGCATTGCTAATGTAACGGGGCTCTAATATAGATGTTGAAGCCTGGCAATTCTTCAGATGAGATGAGTGTTAGGCTTATGTTTGATGCATTGTTGAGGAATATGGGATCCATATTATGTTTTCATCGCTTTTCTCGTTGTCAAGGCCTTGTGTTTCTCAATTACATGGTGTCATTTGAATTACATGCGCCATTGTTTCACAGTTTTCAACAAGACACCAGTCATGAAGATTGAAGCAGCAACATCTGCACACACATTTTTTAACATGCAGTCCTATATTATACGGGCTAGCAATTTTGCTATACTGTGGAGTATTTCATTTTATTTTCCAATAAGATTTACGGTAATCAAGGGTTCAATGTTGATAAATTGTATTTTCACATAAACAACGTTGATAAATTGGAGAACACTAATATTATGCGCATTTTTAACAAACTAACTAAATCATCCATATAAAGTAGCAGCAGAGGTGATCGGCGGTGGACCTAGTATAGTTATAGTTTGACTAGCGCCTATAATTTAGGTGGAATCTTAATTTCATTCTTAGTTATTTCAACACTAAAATTATTAGATGGTATCTGCACTCTGCAGAATGGGAATTAATCTTTTGTCTAGCAGAGACGCGATGGCCACCTAAATATTACTATTAGTTAACTAACCTGTACACGGATTGCTTCTAACATTTGAATATTTTTAATGATAAATATTTTATTTTAAAATTATTTATATTGTAACATATTTTTCAATAGTTGAAAAAATTCAAGAATACAGATATTTATAATAATATATGTCTGACTATTATATAATATAATATTTCGTGACTGAAAATAAATAATACTTCCTCCGTCTCCCTCAATTCTTTACATTGGGGGACGGGGACTCGGCACGTACTTTAATGCTCTTATTAAATGTAGTTGCATAATTTCTTTTAAAATATTTTTCTTTTAAATAAAAATATAATGTTCAAACTTTTATACAAAAAAGAAAAATTTTAAAAATAAATTACGGAAGTATACTTTATAGTTGCATTAAAATGTGTGTCAAACATGTGAAAAAACTGTAAAGAAATGAGAGGGACGGAGGTAGTATAATATAAAATATTGTTGACCGACTCAAACCCTGTAAAAAATATTTAGAAGACGGGGAATATACAAATGAAAAATATAAAAGTTTAAATATAATAAGTTGTTGAGAGGAATTTGAATCCAGATAAGTTTAGATATTAATATAATAAATAATAATTTATTATTACATCTAACGGTTCTCATGTATCTGAACTATGATCTAGCGACTGCTATCTACTACTCCTATCTACCGTACCAAACAACTGACCAATAACCAATGAAAATAATGTTCTGCTTATAATAATATAGTATAGATTTATTTTTCTACAGCGAATAGAAAGAATTGTGAATAGATGTCTTGTCCCCTAGCTGATGGTCATAAATTCGACTTCCAGTGCGTAATTAATTAATTTGTAAAAAATAAAGAGAACTTAATAGATGTTATGGTGCCCGGGTTGCTGAAATGGCGCCGGGGTCCCTATCAATAATGTAGCTGATTTATTGTTTTGAATACTCCTTTTGAGATTTTTTTTCACAATATATATCTATATTCAACTTTTAATGTAAAAACATGATACTTTTTTAAAATTACCTTTATAATAATTAATGAGGGGTGCAGATGAGTCCCCAATAAAATATATCATTATGAAATTAAAACATTTATGATGGTTATAAATGAAAATGTATCATTTTTTAATAAAATTTTTAAAAGACAAATTTTATGAAACAAAGGGAGTAATGTATATATTATTCGTACGGCTAATATGTGTATGTTAGAGTTTCATTTTATTGAGGGGAACTTACCGTCAATAATATGTTGATAATTTTTGAAAATAATTTCACAAATTATCTCAAAAAATTAATATTTCTCATTGATGTTAAATAAATGTCTTTACATAATTCTTTTAAAGTCTCGTTGAACTTTTTCATAAAAATAAATAAATATCAGAAACTAAAACAATATGACATTTTAGCTTAAAAATGTCACTTGAATTTCATGTCCTAATTAGTTAAAAATGATCATGCGGTGGTGCACCTTTCATGATTTATGATCAATTACACACAATTTTTGTAACATGCAGTGCTATATAATATTTATTTGCTATTGATGCCCTGTTTCGTATTTTATTTTGCGATAAGAATTACGATTTTCAGATATTGTATAACGAAAAATTGGAGGGAACTGAAACTGTACTCAATTTTGATAAAATAATTTAGTTATTAGCGTTGGTTGTGAATAAAAAGAAAATATATGATCAAATAAGTGCACTGATGCTGTTTATTTGTTTGAACAGTTGCACGAGTTTTATTATTTCCGTGATATAGTCGGAGAAGGAGGTGTTTTAATTGAAACATAAAATAAAAAACTAATGTATTTTAGTTTATAAAAGTAACTAGTAAATAAACCCGCGGTTCGCGATAACGTTATAATTTTTTATAATTTTTGTAGAAATTAGTATTATAATTTAGATAAAAAATAGTTTGAGTCGCATTTTCATCAAACAAAATACTAATAAAAATTATTGTAATTTAGATAAAAGTTAGTTTTAGCTGCCTCCCATCAAATATGATACTTATAAAAGTTATTATTATTGGGATAAAATTTAGTTTGAGCCTTATGTCAAACTTAATACTAGTAAAAATTATTATAAATTGAATAAAAATCATAATCTTTATTTATAAATCCAAACGTCTCTCTTTAATAAATTAGGATACGTTATTTGAATATTTGTCATTTATAAATTAGGATAAATATTCTACTCTCAACATGTTAATTCGAATCTCAAATCCAATTTCCTTTATTAAGAAGAATACTTAATCCATATATTCCATATATTACTTAATCCATATATTTTATTAGGAATATTTTGTTTGCTCTATGGAAGTGCTAATATTTTCTTTAAATTTTGTGTAGGTATGATGAGTCCCTGGCCATTATCAAGGTGACATTAGATTTGCAGACCTTCTCTTCTGGCAACTGCAAACATCGATTGACAATAACAAATTAAATAAATGAGGGGGGAAGGACTCGAACCCGAGTTCCTCCCTAAACCGAACTCTGATACGATATTAAGTAATCGGTCTATTAAATAACCAGTTCATCTAAAACCTTAAGATGGTAGAGTAATACCCGAATATGATTTTATACTCTTTAACATTATCTTGTTTGTTTTTCTGTCTTTTTTCTTTAAATTCCTCACATTCCACCGCCCTAAGTGTCGATCAATCGCATTTGAGCATAGGCAAAAACGTCTAATTTTATAAAATTGGGGCAGAAAACGTTTTTGTACTTTTGTAAAGAAAGGTAAGTATTTCTTGAGGTGTAAAGAAATTTTGCATCTATCTGGTTTATTTCACTCTTTCTTCTTAATTTTTTTCATGTTTTTCCGTTTAATTGAAAATGGATTTCATTCAACCCAACCAAACGGAACCGTGGAAATCTCGGAAAAAGCTAAGAAGGCAACAGGCAAGGCATTAAAGGCTGTGTTTCATTCAGCTGGACGCTGGTAGTTAGGAGTTCATTATCAACCCCACATTACATGTACTTGACCAGAAAAACAAGTGACTGTGTGGCTTGTAAAATCACAAGTAACTTCGTCCCAAAGCAAGTAAAGCTCCATGTTGTTTGTTGAGTTGCAATCAATTGATTTGCTGAGAAAGAAGTGTTAGTTGAGTCTAGACTGAGATTGGTAAAAAGTGAATTGTAAAACGGTTCTCCTAAATTTTATATTCTATCAAAAGTTATGAAATTTGTTCAGGAACTAATCAAATTTCGCCACGTACTACTATACGCCTTCACCGAAAAAATCGATTTTATTATTATAAAAGCGGCATCCATTATGTTTTCTTTACTTTTCTTATTTATCACGGCCTTGTGTTCCTCAATTATATGGTGTCATTATGTTTAGAATTACATGAGCCATTGTTTCGCATGAATAAGAACATGGTTATGAGCACACATTTTTTAACTTGCAATTCTATATAATACGGGCTACCATTTTTCTATACTATATTACATTTTGTTTTTCAACAAAATTCAAGGTAATCAAGGGTTTTGTTGGATAATTGTATTTCCGAAAATGTTGATAAATTGGAGAACACTAAGATCATTTTCAAATATGACCTATTATTAGCTAAGAGGTTGTCTCACTCGGGTATGGATATTAGTTTAAAAAAACATCCATATCTTATATCTTTTCTTATATAAATATCTTTTCTTCTATAAATGTTAAGTTTGTAGGTGTTAGCTAGATCATTGATCACGACAATTTATTTCATGTTTAAACATATACTTACACAATAATACATACATATATTTATATAATATTTAATACATAAATATTAAAATTCTTATTTTATATATATAATATTTTAAAGAATATTAAGTGTGAAAATATTATTTTCTTATTAATAAAATTTATTAGTTATTTTTAACATGCAAACAAGAGTGCATGTTCCGACAAATTTAATAAAATTTTAGATAGTCGTAATTTGATTAAATATGATGCTCTATCGTTTCCACATTTTTAACAAACTAACTTATAAAAGCAGCCATGTACGGTAGTAGCCGAGGCGGTGGACCCCCTGAAATTCTTAATTAGAATTAAGTAGTATTGTTATGTGTATAATTATTTTACTCTTAACTTTATGTCTTAATAGGTCTTATAGAAATAATAAATATTCATCTATATCATATTTTGATGATCCAAATTATTAGGTGATAAATTAATTTAATAAAATAGATCAACACTACACTCTTAATTACTAAACTTCAAATTTCATGTGATAAAATATTGTTATTTTTATGCTTAAAAATTAATATTTACCTTTAAAATAATTAGATATGAACTTATTTTTAAACTTTTATTGCCATACAAAAGAACAGAACTTTTTTATGTATATAAAATTTTAATGAAGAGTCAAAATGAAATTATAAAAATTAAAATTTTATATAAATATTAATTAAACCGGCCCAATCCCGATTTTCTAGATCAGGTACGGTTCCCATACCGAATAAAACTGGTTCGGGTCGGTCCGGTTTTGTACCTTTGTGCAGTCCCTAGATACGAATGATGTGTTGTTTGCGAATATGGGTGGGTATCAGGTTATTTCGGGGCCGGGTAGTGCTATTCTTGCCCCCGGTCCCCGACTTGAAAACTGATCCCTGTACCCAGCCTATTCCCCGTCGAAATAATATATCATTCCCCGTTCCCGGCTCAAATGGGAAACGAAAATTTCCGCGGGGAATCGACGATATTTTATTTAAATCAAATTTTTTTTAACAATTTTTCATACAAGATGTAGGCAAAAAAAACAGCAAAAACTAAATTTTATGTCACAAATTATAATTATTTTGTCTTTTGATCATGTGTAATCTTCGTGTAAAATCAAAGTAGATTTGCATTACAGTAAAACCTCTGTAAATTAATACTCGATTAATTAATAATCTCTATAAATTATTAATTTTGTCCGGTCCCGACTTGGGCCAGTTCAAAAAATGATCAATTTCGATAAGATAATAAGATAATAATTTTTTTGAAAACCCTGTATAAAAATATGGTCCCAATAAAACTATAAATTAATAATTCCCTTATATTCATAAAAATATAGCTATTACATCTTTGTAAAATATGATTCAATTGTAGTTTGCTTTTTCATATAATTTAAATCAACATGAAGCTCATCCATAATCTTCCTTATTGCATCCAAAAGCTCGGGTGTGGTGCTTTCATGTTGCATCAAAAAGTTATTAAGCATTTTTGATGTCTTCAGTGCTTCTTTACGTGTAACCGGCTCCAACGGTGTTGTATCGTCTTTAAGATCATCTTCAACACTATTTTCAAGGATGGTGTTTGCAATCTCTTCTATACTCTGGACCTCGGAACATGATTCATTTTCACCCGGATAATCTAAGAAGTTATTAACATCCATTTTATTACGATAACCTAGATTCTTAATACAATGAATTTAACTTATACACTACATGGACTTTGAATCTAATATATTGTACATTACATTGACTTTCTAAATTCATATACATTGAATTAATTGAATTAAGTATAAAATATAAATTGTACAATTCATTTTATTTAAATTTATGTGAATAAAAATTTAATCAAAAGTTAATTTTGTTTGCTACCGAAAATTCTCTATAAATTAATAATTATTAATTTATCGATTAATTAATACCTCTCTAAATTAATAAAATTCTCCGGTACCAACTATATTAATTTATAGAGGTTTTACTGTACTTCACTTAGGCTTCGTAAATAAAAGAAATAGTATTTAAAAATATCTATAAGAATATAGAAAATAAAAATTGTCTTCTATATTATAGAGCGGGGCAAAATCAGGCCAAGGACGGGGAAAAATCGGGCTAAGGACGGGGATCTAATCGGGTAAAATTTAAAAAACTTTCCCGACCCGCTCCCGAGTATTTTTTAGAAATCCTCCCCGTTTCTTAGCCCTGTACCTCAAAACACTTTCGGTACATGGATCGGGCGAGCATGGGGTGTTGGACCCAAATATATGTCACAATTCGGGGACGAATGACCCTCACGATAATTTTTTAAAAATTGGTCTCAAATATCACTTAAAACCAGTCTTGTCCAGAGTGTTTCAAATTTAACAAAAATGTTGTTGCGTTTCCCGTTTTCATTTTTTTATTTTTTTTAAAAAATGAAAAATGCATTCTGAGATAATGTTTTAAGGGTCTGAAAACGACACTTGAGATTTTGTTTTTTTCGCGCCAAAACGGAGTCTTGTGTTTGGTTTTCTAAGGAAAACGCAAGACATACTACGTATTGCAATTTTTGTTACCAAAAAACTAGATAATATTCTATTTTCAAGATTAACACATTATTCTAAATGGTGTTTTGTTCAAATTTTATTTATATCTATAAATATTTTAATATATTTAAAAATTCAAATTGAGCATTAGTGAACCGTAAAATATTAAAAGCGATTAATAATTAAAATTGGTTCCCAGGGTTTACACAGTTAGACTCTAAACCCTAGATTAAATTAGAGTTTAGGGTCCTAAAACCTAAATACTAAACCCTAAATCGGTGTACGTTTTATTAATTTATTTTTAATATTTCTAAAATTTAAAATGGGATTGGTGAAGTTTAAAATATTAAACTAACAATATTTTTTAATATTAAAAATTATTAAATTATGGTCCACTTTTTAATATTTTTGGGTTGACCAATATTAAATTTAAGGGTTCACTAATTTTGAATTTGGGTTTTAAAACTATTAAAATATTTGTAGATATGAATAAAATACTAACAAAACACCACTTAGAATAAAATTTTAAATTTAAAAATATAACATTATCTATTATTTTGTGTAAAATAAATGAAAAACAAAAAATATTGAAAACGCTAATACATATAGCGTTCAACTTGAAAACAAAAAATATCCTTGGAGAAATTTGAGTTTTTGGTGACTGTTTCTTGGCAGGCTTAGAACTTGAGAAATAAAAATTTTCATTATAACAAAATCCTTGTACACCCGATTTATTGGAATGGTGTCGGGCTTATCTGGACGAGTTCAAAAACATGAACTCTGTCTAAAACCTTAAGGTGTTAGAGGAAGACCCCAATAGGATCATATATTTAACTCCCCCTCACTCGAAAGTCCATTTACGGGTCGAAGAGTGGAACACCGGCACCCATCTTTGGGGTATTAATTGTCTATAGTGTCCACAATAAATTGTGAGAATATTGGGGATGGCTGAGAATCGAACCTTAGTACGGGTCGAAGAGTGGAACACCGGCACCCATCTTTGGGGTATTAATTGCCTTTAGTGTCCACAATAAATTGTGAGAATATTGGGGATGACTGGGAATCGAACCTTAGTTCTCCCGCCAGCCTAAACTCTAATATCATGTTGAGTAATCAGCTCATCTAATACCTTAAGGTTTTAGATGAGCTGGTTACTCAACAGTCAAGAGTCAGGAGATTAATAATGATCCAAGTAAATTTAATCATAAGGCTGTTAAAATATTTGTAGATGGATCTATTTCAAAAGTAAGTGTAGGTTTTGGTGTTGCTGCAATTCTTAAAGATCATGAATTAAGGTTTGATAAGAAAAACGTGATTTCACGTTTTAAATGTTTTTAATTGTAAAAAAAGAAAAAACGGAAAATGTATTTACATTTTTCATCAATAACAAAAATGGAACCCAATTGACATTTAGGATAATATTTTCAGAGAGTAAAATTGAATGTTATTTTGAAAAAATGACAAAAAATAACCGATTTTTGAAAAAAATTCACAAAAATAGCCGTTCTGAAAAAAGTGGCCAATTTTGGCCGATTGAATACTCCCCTGGACAGTTGGTTATCCCAATTTGTATAGGATACTCCACTGGTAGTTGGGTATTTCATATATGAGATACGCCACTGCTAGTTGGGTATCTTGTATAAATTGGATACTCCACTGCCAGTTGGGTATCCCATCGGCTAAATTTGGCCAACTTTTCAGAAACTGATTATTTTTGTCAATTTTATGTAAAAATAGGCTAAATTTGTCTTTCACTTGTTATTTTCTCCCAATTGTGATATTTGAGGACTTTTTTCAAATCAATGTTCATCTCAATCCGTGAAACACCAAGATTATAGATTTTCAATTTGATTGTATGCACGTTGAACATACTGTATATTTATTATTTTAACATCTTAAAATCGTAAGGAATTTCATTTATAGTCATTTCATCTATTCTCAAAAATTATTTAAAAATTTTTTGTACTTTGAAATTTCGGATCACTAAAATTTGGTAACTAAGGAATTTGACATTAATTTAAATATCAAATATGAATTTTTATTTTCTTTTTGTAATTCAGTTATAACAAATGTACTTATATTATATTTGTCTCTACAATTAAAATAAATTACATAATTTTTTTTATTTTTCTGAACCTCTAAAATTTGTTTCTGCGTTGGCTAGTGATTACGACAACTAACAATAACAAGAAAACAAATATAAATCATGCATTCTATTACAATAATCATTAATCAAGTAAAAGGAATATAAGTCTTAACAGCTTTTTTAAATGGGCTCTTAAGTTCAAATATAAGAAATTTGGCTTAAATTGAAACTTGAACAGTCTCTTAGTAGTTTCTTAAATCACTAATACATCACTTTCATACCTTATCTTTAAGAAACAACTAGTCATCCCTTATATCATTTTTATTAATAGAATATTAATTTCTCACTCTTTCTTCCACTCTTTTCTTTCTCTTTCTTCCACTTTTTGTTCATATTTTTTCAAATTTATTATCATAATAATAATAAGGGATGAATTTAGAGATCATTGTTGGAGTTAAAATATAAAATTATATCCTAACTTCCTAAGAGTTATTATTTTATACTCCCTCCGTCCCTTTCAATTGTTTACATTTTTTAGAGAGTGTCCGACACGTATTTTAAGGTGTATATAAATTATAGTTCTGTAAATTTTTTTTACAATTTTGTTTTTCTGAATAAAAATTAAAACATTCAACTTTTATTCAGAAAAAAAAATTATAAAAATAAGTTACATAACTATATTTTTTATACACCTTAAAATACGTGTCAGATACTTGTTCAGAAATGTAAACAATTGGAAGGGACTAAGGGAGTAATATTTATAAGGAAACTAGTAGCACACTGTTGAACTTGCTCTTAGGACTCAAGGTATTATGTTAATTTATAAAAAAAACTATATTATTATAAAAGCGGCTTCATTTACGTTGTTTGTGTTTTCTTCACTTTTCTCGTTTTTAGGCCCTAAGTTCTTCAACTACATGGGTATCATTTGAATTAATGCCCTCGTTTAACTATGATCTGGTGGTGCGCCATTCATGATCACCATACACACATTTATCTGTAACAATGCAGTGCTATATAATATGAATAATGTTCTATTTCATATTTCATTTTTATTTTATTTTGCGATTAGAATTATGATTGTAAGATATTGTTAAGTGATAAATTGGAGGGAACCAATATCGTACCCAAATTTGATAAAATGATTCGGTTATTAATGTTGGTTGTGAGTAAATAAAATGAAGTCAGTGCTGTTATAAATTTCGTTTCTTTGTTTTTATATTAGCTTAAACACTGATTTTATATTAAGAATGTGATAGACAGTTTAGTTAGTCTGATAAACTTTTATAAGTTTGATCCAAAATTAATTTTGTATAATTTTGTATGCTTGTTAAGTTTGTCTGAGTTTCTGCGATTCAAGTTCAATAAACTCGTTGGATATCTTATGGAACACCGGTACGAACAACACATAATGTTGTAAATGTTATTTATAATATTATAAGTTTAAGATGATATATAAAATGAGATCCAAAATGAGGGCACTAAATAAATTGAACTTTTTGTACATTTTCGAATTTGTCCCGTTCGAGTTCAGTAAACTCTTCCGGTATCTCATCGAACATGAGTATGAGCAACATTTATTATCCGACGATCATAACGAACCAAAATGAACTTTTAAGGTGTGTGTTAGACTTGAGTTCAAGAAATTGTCTGCTACCAATAGACTAGGTAAACCTTACGGGCTTACGCAATAGACTGCAAACTACGTGAACCAAGGTAAACCGCATTTAAGCGACATACTCTGACTGAAGAGGCATAATCATAAATTCTCCTCCTGTGAGATTCGAACATGTGACTAAGAGGAGAGTCTTCCCCTTTTTAACTAACTGAACCAACCCTTGCGGAATATTTAGAGGAATTTTACTGTATTAAATTAAGAAAAATATGTAAAATTGATAAAACTAAGTTCATCGTAGCGAACTTTAAATATCTTAAGTGTTTATTTATCCCGTAAAATTAAATTTCAATACGTATTGTTTAAAATTAAACAAAAATGTTTTTAAATTGATTATACATGTGATGAAATTTGTTGAGGAGATAATGATTTTTTAAATCAAACTTCAGGAAATGTATTTAACAGATCCAAAGACAGTTAATATATTACTCCAAAATTTAAGGATTATTTTTTGCAATAAACCAAAATTTAAAAATGTTTTGTAATTTTCACGTTTATTAATTTTACACAGTAGTGTATTTATTTTGTTCAAATTAATTTGCTTTGTTGTTTTTAAGGCTAAAAAAATTACCCGTAAAATAGTTAAAATTAAAAGATGAAATGATTTTACTAAAACTAGATAGTATCAGGATGGGAACTATTCTTTTAAAAATAGAAAGTGAGCTGTCACCTTAATAATATTACTACTCCACTCTATTTACTTATCAACCCCAAACTACAATACTACACATGTGCTTGACCCGAAAGACGAGTCATTCTGAGCCTTGTAATTAAGGTAGGTTATGTCTGAGATTGCTATTAATAATTGTTGTGTTTTTAGAAAAATTGCTGCTAAAAAAAGTGTTGTTGTAAAAATCAGATGACTGTTTGGTAATTTTTTTGATAAGTATATGTTTTGATGCAAAAAATTAAAAATAATAATGTTTTTGATAAAGTTTGAAGGTAAAATCAGCATCCGCTTCCCGCAACAGCTGAAAATCACCTTTTTTCTAAAAGTATGGAGGGATTTGTTTTCTCTACAACAGCTTTTAAGCCAAAAGCACTTTTCCGAAAAGTAGTTTTTAAATTTTACCTAACAATTTTTTACCGTTTTTTAGTGAAAAGCTGTTATTGCTGTCTGCAACAACAATACCAAACGGAGCCTAAGATCGATTTTATTATTGTAAAAGCGATATTTATTCTACTTTCTTTGCTTTTTTCGTTTATCCTTGTCAAGGGGCCTTGTGTTCCTCAATTACAAGGTGTCATTGAAATTACATGCGCCATTTTTTCACAATTTATAACAAGACCTGGTGGTCAGGGCCGGCCCTATGTATTTATTTGGGTGCCCTAGGCAGGATTCAAAAATGGTGCCCCATATTCATAACCAAAAAATCACAATAAGATAGATTCATTGTATAAAAGAAAACTTACTTGAATCTAAAGTAGCAAGTGAATATAATAAATTTCTTGTACGCTAAATATCCAAGTTTTCAACCTCCTGCAATAATCTCCTGCAAGCCACTGATGTAGTATCATGAATATAGAACAGTCATCATTACTTGTACACAACAATGTCAAAATAAAGTTATAAAAATGAGTTTACCTTTATTGATTTTTAAACTTTTTTCTAGGTTTTTGAGATGTGAATCTCTCTATGATTTTGTTATAATCTTGAGAACTTGCCAGCTCACTTACAATAGACAGCTCACTTTCAATAGACAATAAAGCCAATCCATTAAGTCTATCTTGAGACATCGAAGAGCGGAGATAAGATTTGATCAGTTTCAATCTAGAAAATGTCCTTTCCGCCTCTACCACTGTAACAGGAATGGTCACAACGATTCTATAAGCTATCCAAACATTTGGATAATTTATTTGTCTTGAACTAGAACTTAAATAATTAAGCACAACTATTACCTTTGTTATCTCATCGGGTATTACCATTCGAAGCACTAGTAACTCGTTAAACAACTCTGCGCCAACAATATCATATCGCATATCATGTCTAAGAAATCCCTCAAGCTTTATGCAACAAGATTTTAACCCCTCATCATCACCAGATAAATGCTTCTCCATCCGCACTTCTAACTCAATCCAAGCGCTCATATTTACTAGATGACCATTGTTGCTTTCATGAGATCTTAACTTAGCAGCAAGATTGTGCCAATCATTAATTCCATCTTCTGCAAAATTTGTCCTGGCCACATCATGTTTAAATAACATACAACAAAAACAGAAGACTTTGTTTGTTGAGAGTGAATAAACAAGCCACTTCCTATTTTGTTTGTCTCCATTAGGTAGAACCCGAGTGTAATGCACCGAAGAAAAATGTCTATTTCTTGAATCTTTTGGAAAATGTTCTAAAATTATTCTGATAGGTCCTTTTCTTACCAATGAATCTCGTAGCCACTGATCAATTTTCTTCCACGTACCAGGATCATAATTGATACTAACATCTGAAATTTCTTTCTCAGTCTCTTCTACATTATTCTCGACAAGCCCATCTTTTAAATTTTGAGTTTCTGGCTCCTCAGTTTCAGTTTCCTGCTCAAATTCAGTATATGTAGCTTCATTCTCAGATTCTTTTCTAATATCTGTATTCTCAATAGGAACCCCAATATCACCACTATTAGTTGTTTTTTCCCCAAAAAACTTGTCAAGATAGCCCATTTGCAATTTCTCTGCTTCCGCCGCTTTCAATTTCTTTTGCCTTTTTTGATGCCCCGATAACTGGTTACGCTTCATTTTCAAATTATCTAGTCATCAAATAAAATAATGCAATTAATTTTAGTTACCAATCCCAAATCAATAAATTACAAAAGACATACTACTTTTTACAAAAACAAATCTCAATTATTCTCTAATTATTCACATCAAATCCTTAAATTGAAAAATAATAATAAATAAATAGTAAATTACAATATTATTAAAAAAGTAATTAGAATAGAAATCTTTAAACCATACATGTGTTATAATTGCTGAATTGCAAAGCACAGATGATCCGATCTTCACGATGAGTCGATGACTTCCGGTGTTTTGATAATTGATATTCAGAATGAACAGAGAACAATCTGTGTTCTGTATTTTATTCGGTAGCTAGGCAGAGGGAAGGAGAGAGTTTTGTACTTTTGTTATATGACTTCATCTGGCCATGTGGGGTAATGGGTATAGACGCGCATAGTCCAAAAACTCAATTTCTCCAAACCTTTCACATTTTTACTTTGTTTTGTTTATTATATAAATTTATTAATTATATTTTTAAAGTAAATTAAAGTAAATTATATTTTAATTTTAAAATAAAGTTATCACAAAGATAATAATATATTTTAAAATTTTAATATGTCCCCCAATCACATATATGTTAATGTATTCTAATTAAAATTTGTATTTTAAAATAAAAAAAATAAATAATAAAAAAAATAAATACACCTATATACATATTTTATTGAAATATTTTGGTGCCCCTGTGCGCGGTGATGCCCTAGGCGGCCGCCTTACCCAAGGGCCGGTCCTGCGGGTGGTGCACCATTCATGAAAATTAAAACAGTAACATATACACACATTTTTTATTTTATTTTATAATAACGGGCTAGCAATATTGTTATACTATATTTCATTTTATTTTCCAACAAAATTTACATAATCAAGGATTCTAGGTTGATAAATTATATTTTTCAAAAATGTTGATAAATTGGAGAAGACTAACATTGGGCATATTTTTAACAAACCGACTAAATCATATACGTACGGAAGCACTGGACCCCCTTAAAATTCATAATTAAATCTAAGTAGTATTGTTATTGTATGAGTAGTGCTTAATATAAACAGCTACAAATGATATTTTGTTATTTTGTTGACCAAACACCGAGTCGAGATCCTTTCAATTTGACCATATGCATGCAAGTTGAATGTATAAGAATTATATATTTATTATTTTAAAATCTTAAAATTTTCATAGTTATCATCTTTTCTCCGAAATTAATCAAAATGATTTTTATGTACTTTGGAATTTTGATTCGCTACAATTTGGTAACTAAGGAATTTGACATTAGTTTAAATTTGAAATAGGTTTTGTTTTCTTTTGTTTGTTTTCTTTGTGTTCAAGTGTAACAAATGTACTTATATATATGCTATATTTGTCTCTACAATTAAATAAATTTATATAAAAATAATTATTTATTTTTCTAGACCCCTAAAATTTATTTGTGCATCAGTCACTAGTTACGACAACTAACCATACTTCATGCATTCTATTACAATAATCAAGTGTTGTGTTTTGTATAAATTTTTTTTATCATCACAGAGCTTATCATTTTAAGAAATATTAATTTAGAGGAATTTTAGTGTATTAAATAAAAAAATGATATAAAAAATAGATGAAATTAAGTTCATCATAGCGAATTTTAAATATGTTAAGTATTTATCTATCCAGTAAAGTTTGAATTTATATTGTTTAAAATTTTAAAAATAGTTAATTTCAATATGAATGTGATGAAATTCGTTAATGATTTTTTAAGTCGAACTTTATGCAATAGATCAAAGTTAAATAAAGCTCCATGTTCTTCTTTAAATTGCAATCAATTGATTTTATATATAGAGAGTAAAAAAGTTGATAGTTGAGTCTAGACTGAGATTGGTAAAAAGTGAATTGTAGAATAATTTTCCTAAAAATTATATTCTACCGAAAGTTGTAAAATTTGTTCATTCAACTAATCAAATTTTATCACTTATTAATGTGTGCCTAAGCTAAAACAGACACTTCTAAAAAAACTGTTATTTGCTTCTCCAGATTGATTTTAGAGAATTTATCAAAAATGCTAACTTTTTAAATTTATTTTGCGATTTTACTATCTTCTGATATTTTTTGCAAAAATACGGAATCAACCAAAAGTAACTAGATATGCAACCAGTTGGATAAAGTTTTTTTGATTGATTTGAGGTTGCATGTACTTGCAAAAATTCGTCAAAGGTTGCATGCAGTTGATTGCAGTTGCCAAAAAAATCGTATTTTTGTAATTTTTTTTGAAAAAAATAGTATTTTTGCAAATTAAAAAGTATTTTTGCAATTGTTTTCTAAAAAAATGACAGTATTTTTACAAAAATATTTTTAGACTTGGTACTTTTCAAAAAAACCAATATTTTATTATTGTTAATACGGCATCAATTATGTTTTCTTCACTTTTCTCTTTATCAAGGTCTTGTATTCCTCAAATACGTGGTGTGATTTGAATTACATGCGCCATTGTTTTTCTTTTATCATAGCTAACCCGCAGCCGTTACCTTCCGGTGCGTACTGGGTAAAATTCTACGGACTCACGTAATAGCCTGCAAACCACGTGAACCAAGGTAGAGCGCATTTAAGCGACAGACTCTGTCTCAGGAGACATACTCATAAATTCTCCTCCCGTGGGATTCGAACCTGTGACCAAGAGGATAGTTATCTCCTTTTTAACCAACTGAGTCAACCCTTGCGGGCAATGCGCCATTGTTTCACATCATTTAACAAGAACTTGGTGGTGCATCATTCATGAATATTGAAGCAACTTATGTGTTATGTATACACATTTTTTAACATGCAGTCCTCTGTAATAGGGACTAGCAATTTTGCTATTTTAGATTTTATTTTAGGTTTCAACAAAATTTAAGGTAATCAAGGATTCAAGATTGATAAATTGTATTTTTTCCAATGATGTTGATAAATTGGAGAATACTAACCTTGTGCACATTTTTAATCAATAATGTTTGTTGGGAGGAGAAGCTATGGAACTTGCTAAACTTTTTTTTAATAAAACTAAGTAGTATTGTTATTAGTTATTACAGGAGTAGTGTATGTAGTCAGTCTAGGAGAATACATGATGTTTTGTACCCCAAATATCAAAATTTGAATATTTTCACATATTATGAATTTATCATTTCAACATCCTAAAATACTTAGGGGCTTTCATTCATAGTTATTTCATCTTTTCTCATAAATTAATCAAAATGATTTTTTTGAATATTGAAATTTCGACTCACTAAAATTAGGTAATTTTAGGAATTCGAAATTAATTTATATTTCTGATAGGTTTTTTTGTTTTATTTTCCTTTTTTAAATAATTGTTACAAATGCAATTATATTATATTTCTCTCTATAATTATAACAAAGTTACATAAAAAATAATTTATTTATTCTTCTGCCCCCCTAAAATTATTATCGTAAAAGCGGCTTCCTCAGCATTCTTTCGGCGTTCTTCGTGTTTTCTCCACTTTTCTCGTTGTTTAGGGCTTATTCGTAAATTTTTTTAAAAAAGGGAAGTAAGTGATTAGGACATAATACCATTTTTAAAATAAAAGTTTTGAAATGAAAATGTGTCTAAATTTACATTTATCACCAAGCTTTCGTTCCTTTTAAAAATTACGGAACATACTGGGAAAAGCAATACTAATTTATTTCTCCAACCGCTTTCCGTACATTTTAAAACTGGGGAGTAAGAGATTAGGCCTTGAGTTCCTCAACTACATGGGTGTCATTTGAATTACATGCCTCGTTTAACAATGACCTAGTGGTGCACCATTCATGATTATTGGAGAACCATACGCACATTTTTTTTGTAACAATGCAGTGCTATATAATATGGGATATTGATACGATTAGAATTACAATTGTCAGATATTGTTAAGTGATAAATTGGAGGGAACTAATGGCATACTCAATTTAAATAAAATGATCTTGTTATTGATGTTGGTTGTGAATGTTAATTGTGAGTAAACAAAAATAGTATGTAAATAATGTTAGTGTTATTGCATTTTTCGTTTCTTTGATTTTTATACGAGCTCAAACACTGATTTTATATTAACAATGTGATGGACATGATAGTTAGTTTGTTTTTGCCGATAAACCTTTTTTTTTTAAGTTTGATCCAAAATTAATTTTGTATGCTTATTAGAGTTTGTGCGAGCTAATAAACTCGTTGAATATCTTATAGAATACGAGTACGAATAATATGTTATTTATAATATTATAAGTTCAAAATGATATATGGGATGAGATCCAAAATAAGGGCACTCCATAAATCAAAATTATGTTTATGCATGTTTAAATTTGTTCCACACTACAAGAAAAACAGCGCATAAGAGACCGATAAAGTATGGAAAGAAAAGAGAAAAGTATGGTTTTATTATAATAAGACTTGTTCTTGATTACAATAGAAAAAGGGCTTTTATAGCCAACATGCATACATAATAAAGGAAAATATCATAACAAAGAAAATATTATAATAATAAAAATATTCAATGATATAATATCATTATATATGTTAACATCCCTTCTCAAACTCACGATGTTAAATCGGAAGTTTACCAACCAAGAGACAGAGCCACGTAACCAAACAAATCCAAAGCTGCAAGACCAGATTCAAGAGCATCCAAACAAATCTAAAAACAGAGTTACGAATCCAAACAAACCAAAAACTTCCAAACGAATCCAAAGACGCAACACAAAGGAGAACGCAACAACAAAAGAGAAATCGTCCAAAGACGCATCAACCCAAGAAAAAGCAAAACAATCAAATCACCAAAGTAACAAATCTACAACCATCGAAAACAATACCAAAACTGTATGCGAAACTGAATCCCAATCCAAAACCAAACTTCATAATCAACCCAATACAAACTCCAAATAATTCTAAGTCAACAAACTCTATTCAATCATCAACCAAACTGTATCCCAATTCAAATTGTAACCAAATCTAATCAAATTCCGCGAAGGGTCAGTGTGCCTACATCACCAGATAAACTAAACTAATGTGCCTAGAGCACCAAATAAACTAAACCAATCTCTCAAGGGTCAATGTTCCTAGAGCACCGAATAAAATAAAATAAAATAACGGAGAAGTATACAGATGTGCCTAGGGCTACCCCCATCATCAACACGAGAAAAAGAAAGAAAGATGAGAAAAAGAACAATATTATCAAGGAGTTAATATCATCGAAACGAGATCGAGAGTGTGTATTAGAGTCCCAACCAAAATCAGCAGAAAAATTATACGAGAATTCTAACCAAAACTAGCTGAAAAGTTGTATGAGAGTCCCAACCAAAACCAGCAGAAAAAACTTCAACCAAAATCAATTTTCTTTACGAAAAAATAGTCATTATTAAAATTCAAAATCATCCAAGAAAAAGAGAAAATAACTGATTTGAATAAGAAGAAGATGGGAAGAAACAATAATTAGAACACATGTTTTAAACCCAACATGTGGAACCCAGCCGGATATAATTCATCATCAATCTATCCTGGATCGAACCATAGCTCTTGATATCATGATAAAGTATGGAGAGAAAAGAGAAAAGTATGGTTTTATTATAATAAGACTTGTTCTTGTTACAATAGAAAAGGGGCTTTTATAGCCAACAACCATATATAATAAAGGAAAATATCCTATTAAGGAAACTACTATAATAATGAAAATATCCAATAATATAATATCATTATATATGTTAACAGAGACAACACTAATCAAACAATAATTAAAAAAAACTGTTATCCCAAAATGACAAACAATGATTTTTTTTTGCCCTTCAATAACCATTGTCTAATCCAAGGTTTATACAACGGTTTTCTGAACCGTTGTTAAAAACTACTCAAATTCATGAACGTCACACAACAGTTCTTAAAAATGGTTGTGTTATAAAAATTCATACAACGGGTCTTATAACCGTTATAAAATATTACATAACGGTTTTACAAAACTGTTGTTTTAGTGAAATTCATATAACGGCTCCAAAGACCATTGTAACTCCTTGGGTATCTTATCGAATACGAGTAAGAGCAACATTTATTATCCGATAATCTTAACGAATCAAATTGAACTTTTAAAGTGTTAGACTTGAGTTCGAGAAATTATCTGCTAAATTTCTCTTTATACGGGTCTGTATAGTAATCGCTAGCCATTTATTAGAAAGTATATCAACAGAAAAATACTAGCTCCCATCCGTAAAGTTAATGTGAGATTCACATATAAAGGATTAAACCCTCCTTGGTCACATATAAAATTGTTCATTTGTTGCTTGTGTAAATCAACTAGATATGTAGGAGGTGAATCCTTTGATGAAGGAGATGACTGAATCTGTTGACTGGTTGCCTGATATGGAAATTCTATAAGCTTTCATAATTGGGTTTGTGCTGAAATAAATATTTGTGAAGCCGAAACCTGTACTGAGCTTTTTTGCTGCAGAACTTCTTATATTTGGCACACCATGTTACAACGTTCTTCTAAAGGTTCTTTGTGAGAATGGTGACATTGTTAATATAACGGGGCTCCAAGATAGAATGTTGAAGCTCAGCCTTTCTTCATATGGGATGAGTGCCATGTATATGTTTGATGCATTGTTGAGGAAAATAAGATCCAATAAGAGTAATGTATGTGCAAGTTAAGGTATACAAAGCTTTTGCCATGTGATGGGCGTAAAAAATGCATGAATGTAGCTTGTAGAGTGATAATTCTATGGTATTAATGGCATATAGGTGCTATTGCAAGTAACTGATGCAATGCGATGCAAGATAGTGATGCAGATTGTAACAGCCCCCACTTCCGGACTATTAAATTTAAATCCAAACTAATACAATATACAATCTATTTATCGAAAATTAAATTACAAAGGTACTATTTCGAAAGCGCAGCTAACAGAAGTCCAAAAGTCATTCTACTCCAATACTAAGATCCTCGAACTCCAATGCTATCCAACTCGAACTCTTAGGCGAAACCTGAAATTGTAAGAATGAACTATACAGCCAGCAAGAGACCAATCGATCCAACTAGCAGGCCAATTAAAATGAACACATATAACAAAATACGATATTCGATACGATACGATATATGAAACAAACACTTTCGATACATATTCTTATTCTTATTCGATACACCCAATACACATACCACATAAACAACAATAATTCAAAATCATTAATCCATGCCACGATCACTACAACCCGGTGATAACGGTCCTAAATTTTCTGAAAACTGTCATTACAATCCGGTGACTACGGTCCTAAGTTCTTATTCGATATTTTCACAAACCATGACATAAATCAGAGATTCAAAAGTATCGTCTCGACACAACACATATACAACAATATGTATACTATAATACACAACACTTTCAAATATATAATCACTTAGCCCATATTTTGATAATCAAATATACACGCATAATACACAATTTTGAAAACACTTGTAAGATCGATCGAAAACTTAACTCAAATACTGGTCAGATCTGAATTTACTCTTTTTGACCCTCTAAACGACATTTTCTTGGAAAACACGAAACACGAAAGTTGTAGAGAACGAAAAGATCTTTCCGAAACGTCCAGGATCACTAAATTCTGACTTACGATGAATTTTATAAGCTTGCTGATTTATGTCGAGAAGAGCCCTACGAATTTTATGAATAAAAACGAGGAAGACGAATATGATCTATTTATAACGATACAAAACCCTATATCTTAACCTACAAGTTATCCATATTAGAATCTGATCCAAATTTTAGGCTTGTTATTCTAATTTAATTTTAAATCCTAATCTTAATCAAATTATAATACTTTTTTTCTATTATTATATTATTAATCGATATCTAAAAATTACGGGATATTACACAGATGCATCGGAAAAGGGAGCAGCGATATGTTCGATGGTTCATGGTCCATGGATGTGATGATAGGAAAAGAGGTCTTACTGCATGCTCTGTGTGTTTTATACTTTTATCGCATATCATGCCATATCTTGTAGTTAAAAGTTAAATCTTGTTAGGTAATGATGATTGATGATTGAACCACAGGTGTATCACTGGTAAGCCTTAATTTTGTTACCTGTTAGAGGTAATGTTCTGGCAATGGCAGATTCATGTAGGGGCCAGCGGGGACATGTGCCCTCACGAAATTAAAAAATAGCTTTTTTAAAAAGTGCTATCACTAAAAAAGTTTAAGTGCCCCTTAATGTTAATAAGTCTTTCATAATTTGAGTTATATTTAGTTTTATTTATTGGTATATGATCATGAATTGAAGATTAAATGATTGAAATACTAATTTTCAGCACGATGTAACAAAAAAATTGAAAAATCTAATGAAAATGACAAAAAAATTGAATTTGAATCACTAACGTGTAATATAGTCATTTAAATATATGGTGCCCTCGAAGGAACCGGGCGCCTGTGTTTCCGGGGCTCGTACGTTCTAAAATGTGATAAGAGAAAATGCTACATCGATGTACACAATGATAGATGAATAACGAATGAGAGCACTATGATACCCAAAACTAGGTGATGGTCAGTTTTCATTATATAATGATTATTATTTGAAGACTAGAAGAAATGATTACTCATGATTCACGCAATCATCTTAAAATGCAATCAAGTTACATGACTAGATGCAGTAAAACAAAAGTGAACAAAAAAATGACCTGGTAAGGATAATTTATAGTATAATTTTGATAAAACAGGGTTGTCCTGGCAACGACTAGACGTGGCAATTCGTTCTTGTCATGTACTTGCACTACAACATATTTTCAATCATACAACTATTTTTTTACCGTTGTGTGACAAGTATGTTTTCCGTTGTCAATCCAACACTCGTGTGATTGAACTTCAGACAATGGTTGTTTTTACCATTATAAAAAGAGGGGTTAAACAACATGTTACAGTACTTGTGTTAACATAGAAGACACAACAGTTATTCTAAATAAACCATTGTTGAAACTTTTTTAAACAACTGTTTCTTTATTCAACTATTGTCTAACTAACTTAATAACAATGGTTTTTCTATAAAATCATTGTTGTTAATTTATTTGATATTTTCATAAACAACAGTTTATAAACTTCTTTTTAACTAGTTAAAACAGTTGTCATGAATGTTTTTTGTTTAAAAGAAAATGGTGTAAAAGATTTAAACCATTGCAAAGAATATCAAAAGACAACAGCTTTTGTTAAAAAAAATATGTGCACTGAGACATACAACGATTTTCATCAGTTTTTAAGTGGGTTTCACACAACTGTTTACAAAATTAATCTCATTATTCAAAATAAATCAATTTTAAAATAAAATAATATTATAATAATTCAATTGTTATTTCACAATTGAAATTAAATTTGTAATACTAAGGTTCTTTACAAGAATTACAACTATAACTTAAAATCTATTTCTAAACATGCTCATTAAGGTAAACAATAACTAATTTGCAACATTCACACTAGTCCCGTGTGGTCAGGTTTACTCTTCGGTGCTGGCACTCCTCCTCTGTCTACCACTGGTTTCCTTCTCTCTCCCGGTGCTTCCAACTCTCTTTTTTTACCCATTTCCTGGTCCGACACAATCTGTGGACCCACTCTATGTACGCTTGATGCCACGGGTAAATTCAGTTATGCCACTGCTGATTGTGGCTCGGGAACTGTCGAATATGTTGGCACTGGCGCCATTCCTCCAGCCACTCTAGCAGAGTTCATGCCAACCCTAAACCCTTTCATAAAAAATCCTGCCCATATCATAAATGCATTAACCTAGTATAAATGTGTGAAGTAATCTATTTACGTGATCCAGAGGCCCCACATACATCTAAAAAACTAAAGTAAGCATCTAATTATAGTGCAATTTACAAAACTGAAAAAAATAAGTTGCACATTCATCGAACAAATTTATATAAGATCCTACATTGCAAAATATAATAAATTAACAACAGGATAGAGCCGAAAAGCTAAGATAAGATATGCTAAATAACTTACTTATGAACGGTATCTTTGAATTTCTCCTCGTCCAAGAATTGTTGTATCAGGAAAACTAGTTCTCGACTCAAAGACGACATGTTACCTGCTCCCGGGATCCCGAGATACTCCAGCAGAATGTAAGACTAAATTTTAGTGTCAGGTGTATTTACCTCGCATTTCATATACAACCTTTATGTTTTGTTAAATAGGAATATGGGGTGACTACTCTCATAGCATAGCATAGAAATGGTCGAGTGTCGATGTAAGTCAAGGTGTTTTGTACAATCACTTTACTGAACTATATTTATTTGAAAAAGCAAGTGTCACTTGGTCACTAGATCTAGTCTTGTTGGGAATCTGATATTCAATAGTATCACTTCTAAAGGAGTAAAGCACTTAGTTATCCGACGATTGATTTATTTGAAGTACAGAGATGATGAAACAAAAAGTAGAATCAAATATATAAATTCCAACAAGTAATAATTAGTGCAACCAAACACAAACTACAAAACATCAGAGTTGACTCTATGAAATTTCACTGGTTCATGATTGCCACCAGTTATATTTATTCTATGTTTTGTGTTACATATACTTATCCAATTCGCGCATCATAATGATTATACTAAATATGATGGTGTTCAATAATATTACAAGAGAATACGAGCTGACCTCCAAGGCATCAATCTCCTTTAGTGATGGTTTTCTTTTTGCTGCATCATCTTTAATTTCAATGTCTGAAGAAATTTTCATAGGTTGCTTTGATTTGGCACAAAAGGAAAACTTATCCAGAATCATGCGAATAGCCTTGACCAATTGTGACATGTTACTTGACTGCATATTTAGACAAATATAGATCAGGTTGAAAGTGAGATAAACAAAGTAATAGTTTGTATGTCAAGAGAATCTTAAACCAAACTAAGAGTGAGATAAACAAATCATTGTTTAACCAACTAGAAAACTGTAATGCCACTTTCCAGGATACCTTAATAACAAATACAGGCAGCTTTTGAAATTTAGCTATACTGCGGATCCAAGGATTCTGTTTCAGTTCAGAACTAGTTGCTAGAAGGTATCTTCCAGGCCAATGTCCTCTGTGACATATATTTCATCCTCTAGTCCCATCACTACTGCTACATGTTGTAGCTCAGCTTCCAGGATCTAAAAAACAAATACGAAATTTAGTCACTTTTTCATAGGGTTCATATTTAAGTAGAAAACAACAGACTCCAGTATTCGACCTTTAGTCTTATTTATAACAACTACTAGCTTACAGCCCGCTCCAAACTATCACCAAACTCCAACAATTAATCTCATTGTAACAAACAAATAAACCATACCAACTAACCACAATCAAAATCTACCTTACCAAGAAGAAAGACACAAACTTTCCTACAAAATGAGCCTGTAAGCAACCCAAGATTTATCTAAAAAGCATTAAACAGAAAAACAAACAAAACCCATTAACACTAACTAAAATGGGTCATCAAATAATCAATCTTTATCTCATTTCCACATACCAACAAAAAAAAATTATTTGCTCTAAATTAGCAAGAAACAATAAAAGCCCATTTCAGACCCACACCCAATAATTCAAATTGCATGTAAAATAAAGATAAGGGTTTGAAAAAAGAAGCTTACCTAGGAGCACCAAAAGTATCAGAGCTGGGGTTTTTACTTTCTAAAGTACTTGTTTCTTTTTATTTAATCGGAACCCCAAATCGGAACCATAGACATGTCCAGCGGAGAGAAAGAATTTCGGAGTCCTGAAACACCAAAAATTCATGCTTTCATAGAGAGAGGGGGAGAGAGGGAAAGAGAGCATCGATAGAGAAAGGACAGCGGCAGAGAGGCAGAGAGAGAAGTATTATTGAGTAGTTTTTTATTTTCTTTGGGGGGGGGGAATGATCGCCCAACAATTCACTACAAAACCCATCACTATGTTTTAATTGAAGATGAGGACTGAGATTGAAAGTAAAAGGGGGAGACATTTTATGAGATTTAGAAGTGAAGGGGGGAAACAAAATTTTGTGAAGGGGGGAATGATTGAGTGACCGAGGGAAAGATAATATTGGTACAGTATTATTAAAAAATTAAATTTTAAATAGTTATTTTTTAAATAATTATTTTTTCATTTAACTAAGAATAAAATGAAAGTGAGTATAAATTTTTTATATTTTTATTTATTTTTATAATGATTAGTATCAAAATATTTTAATATTTGTATAGTTGAAGAGACACATATTAAAAAAATTATTTTATCAGTTATCCATAAATTTCTTGTTGTTGAGTAGTACATTTATTTGTGTTTTCTAATTATATCATGCAAGATGAATTTGAAATTTTTTAATAATTTTTTCATATGACTAAAATCGATATATCTTAACATCCGTATGATTTGATCGTTGAAAAAATTATTTTAAAAAATTGATCTTGTAAATCGGGAACGAGTCTCGTTGTCGGAAGGGATACTTTTACTAGATTTTTCTAATCCTGACATGCAAGATGGATTTCAAATTTGTTAATATTTTTTTATATGATTAAAATTGATATATCTTAACATCTGTACGGTTCGATCGTCGAAAAAATCATTTTAAAAATGAATCTTGTAAATCGGGAACGAGTCTCGTTGTCGGAAGTGGTACTTTTACTAGATTTTTCTAATCCTGACATGCAAGATGAATTTCAAATTTGTTAATAATTTTTTCATATCACTAAAATTGATATATTTTAACATCCGTATGGTTGGATCGTCAAAAAAATTATTTTAAAAGTTAATCTTGTAAATCGAGAATGAGTCTCGTTGTCAGGAGTGGTACTTTTACTATATTTTTCTAATCCTGACATGTAAGATGGATTTCAAATTTTTTAATAATTTTTTCATACCACTAAAATTGATATATCTTAACATCCGTACGGTTGGATCGTCGAAAAAATCATTTTAAAATTTAATCTTGTAAATCGGGAACGAGCCTCGTTGTCGGGAGGGGTACTTTTACTAGATTTTTCTAATCCTGACATGCAAGATGAATTTCAAATTTTTTATTAATTTTTTTATATGACTAAAATTATTATATCTTAACATCCGTACGGTCGGATCATCAGAAAAATCATTTTAAAAATTAATTTTATAAATCAGGAACGAGTATCGTTGTCGGGAGTGGTACTTTTACTAGATTTTTCCAATCCTGACATGCAAGATTAATTTCAAATTTTTTAATAATTTTTTCATATCACTAAAATTGATAAATCTTAACATCCGTACAGTTGGATCGTCGAAAAAATCATTTTAAAAATTAATCTTGTCAATCGGGAACGAGTCTCGTTGTCGGAAGTTGATAGGGATAAATTATGATTGTATAATTAAATACTGCATTAATTGTACAAACTATGGGCTGCTAGGCCCAATAAAAAGATATATGATACTCAGACCAGAAAGATTAAGCCTGATGGACCAGATCAGGCCTGATGGAATAAAAAAGGCCCAAAAGCCCTGATTATTAATTAATTTCGTAATTAATTAATAAGGGAAAAATCAGATGTTGAGAAGAGTCCCGATAAGGATATAAATCCTTGGAGATTAGCCTCAAGGGGACCTAAAAGGATAAGGAATCAGTTTCCTACTATCTAGGACTCCAAAGTCCATTCTAATTATGAGACTTGCCCACCAAGTCTCCTATACCAAGTCCAATTCAAGGACTCCCAACATCTATATAAGGGGTCTCACCCCCACCAATCAGAACTACGTTTTTTGGCTTGATTCTCTAATTCGCAGAGATACGTAGGCATCTCGTAAAGGCAAAATTAAGCTACGAAACACGAGAGCAGCCATTAAAGGCCTTGAGCTCCCGAATCTTAGTAATAAATACAGCAAATAATAACCTTAATTTTTTATCCATAACATTTGGCGCCGTCTCTGGGAAAAACGCAACAACAACCATGGCGAGAACACGGAGAACAATTGGAGCTCTAGAGGAAGGAACACCATCAGAGACAACCCAGGTGATTTCATCAACCGTGGAGGTTCCTCCCCATTCAACTTACGCATCTACTCAGGGGGAAGCCCAGACAGGGGCAACTCAACCTCAGCCACAAGGGACAACTCCCCCGACTATTCAAGGTACGAATCCTCAAGTTCAACAAGTACATATACCTGTGAATTCTCGACCCGTCGGGTATGAATATTCAACTGTTGTTACTACTAACCCCCCTTATGGGATGCCCCTTCGCCCTGAGGTTGGAGGAAGCGGATATGCTGGGCGAGGCGAAGCACGAGGGCAGTCACCCCCCTATATACGAGGTTTGGGTCCTATTCCTGAGGATCGGGAATTTTCTGGTCCTTATACTGAGAGAGACTCCGAATGTTCGGATGATGAAGTGGCCCCGAGAAGGAGGCGTCCTGGAAAAGAGCCAATGGCCGATGGAAGGCAACGCCCCCAAAGCACCCCGGGGGCAAATCCCCAAGAAGTGCAGGAAAGGATCAGGGCTCATGAGGCTGAAATCCAAAGGCTGAGGCGTGATTTGGAGGCTCACCAGGCCACCAGACCCCAGATACCTCCTAGGGGGAGAAATCCTCCTCCTGTCATAGACCTGGATGGTCCGGTAAGAAGAAGGGCTGTTGTCCCAAGAACTGATCCAAGCAATCTCCTTCCCCTTGGAGATCCTGATGATCCAACTCCACCCTTCACAGAAGAGATAATGCCCATATCTCAAGGAAATTCAAGATGCCCACTATCAAAGCCTATGATGGCACGGGAGACCCCGCTAATCATGTTAGGACATTCTCTAATGCACTGCTGCTGCAACCCGTGAATGATGCTATAAAGTGTCGGGCCTTCCCTCAAACCCTGTCGGGTATGGCTCAAAGATGGTACAGTCGCCTGCCCCCAAATTCTATTGGATCGTTCAGAGAATTAAGTCAGGCTTTTATTAAGCAATTCATCAATGGAAGAGTCCATGAGAAAAGTTCAGCATCCCTTATGAGTCTTGTGCAGGGAGCTAAGGAATCCTTGAGAGATTACCTGAATCGTTTTACAAAGGAGGCTTTAAAAGTCCCAGACCTTGATGATAAGGTAGCCATGATAGCACTACAACAAGGAACCAGGGATGAGTTTTTCAAGATGTCCTTGGCCAAACGTCCCCCTAAAAACATGTTGCAACTCCAAGAGAGGGCAGGGAAGTATATCAAGGTTGAAGAAAGCATGAGGAAGACCGTAGTAAGTAATGAGCCCACTGGAGGCAAGAAGCGAAAAACTGATTTAGAATATATTGCAAAGGATAAATATCCTAGAACCGAACAAAACCCTGATTTAACCCCCAAGAAGGGAGGACCTGGGCAAAAGTTCACTGAATACGCTAAGCTTAATGCTCCTAGAAGTCAGATTTTGATGGAGATTGAGAAAGACAGAGATGTTCGCTGGCCTAAGCCCTTGAAGGCTGATCCCGCCAAGCTAGATAAGAGCAAGTATTGCAGGTTTCACAAAGATGTTGGCCATGACACCGATGAGTGTAGGCAATTGAAAGATGAAATTGAGTTCCTCATTCGAAAAGGAAGATTGAACAAATACACTGGAGAAGGAGGGGATAGGAATAATAATGGAAGGAAGAACTTTGAGGATCGTAGGAGGGACCAAAACGATCAGGGGCGAAACCCCCAGCCTAGAAGACCAGTTATAAACACCATTTATGGAGGGCCGAGACCTCGAGGGCCTGTGATAAACACGATCTTTGGAAGTCCAACTGCTGTTGGATTGTCCAAAAATTCCAGAAAGGCATATACTAGAGAGGTTATGCATATTGTTGGAGAAGCCCCGAAGAGGGCCAGGACAGAAGTAACATTGGCTTTTGATGATTCCGACCTAGAGGGTGTGAAGTTTCCCCATGACGACCCGCTGGTCATAACACCAATAATAGGAAATAGCCCGGTTAAGAGGGTCCTTGTGGATAATGGTGCTTCTGTGGATATCTTGCTCCACGACACCTTTCTAAGGATGGGGTATAACGACTCCCAGTTGACACCAACCGACATGCCGATATATGGATTTGCTGGAGTGGAATGTCCTGTGGAAGGGATAATCAAGCTGCAAACCACCATAGGTACGGAGCCAAGGCAAGCAACGCAGATGCTGGATTTCGTGGTGGTAAAGGCTAGTTCAACTTATAATGCTATTATGGGGAGAACAGGGATACATGCCTTCAAGGCAGTCCCCTCTTCCTACCATTCAGTCATGAAGTTTCCCACCCGAAACGGGATTGGAGAAGAGAGAGGAGATCAAAAAATGGCTAGAAGCTGTTATGTGGCCTCTTTGAGGGCAGATGGAGTCGGGGGGCAGGTTCTTCCTATTGAAGATATGGATGTTCGAGAAAATGATGAGAATAGAGGAAGGCCAGCAGAAGAATTGGTTTCGGTTCCTTTAGACCCCGAGAATCCTGAGAGGACGACTTTCATTGGAGCCACATTAGAGGAGCCCCTTAGAGGGAAGTTAGTGAAATTTTTGCAAGAAAATAGTGATGTGTTTGCATGGTCAGCAGCTGATATGCCAGGCATAGACCCGGAGTTAATTACTCATAAGCTAAACGTAGATCCAAGCCGGAAGACAGTGAAACAAAAGAAAAGAAATTTTGCCCTGGAAAGACAAGAGGCTATAAAGCAGGAAGTGGAAAAGCTCTTAGAGGCTGGTTTCATTGAGGAGATTCAATTTCCGGAGTGGTTAGCAAACCCTGTAATGGTGAAGAAGGCTAATGAAAAGTGGAGGATGTGTATAGACTTCACTGATCTGAATGATGCATGCCCCAAAGACTGTTTTCCGCTGCCTAGAATTGATACTTTGATTGATGCCACTGCCGGACATGAGATGCTGAGTTTCATGGATGGGTTTAGCGAATACAACCAGATCAAAATGCATAAGGATGACATTCCAAAGGTATCATTTATTACTGACTTTGGTGTTTATTGTTATCTTGTTATGGCGTTTGGTCTCAAGAATGCAGGAGCCACCTATCAAAGGTTGGTGAATAGAATTTTTAAGGATCTTATTGGTAAGACTATGGAAGTCTATGTTGATGACATGTTAGTCAAGAGTCTAGTAAAGACTGATCATATAGCCCATTTAAGGGAAGCTTTTGAGGTCCTGAGGTACCACAAGATGATGTTGAATCCGACGAAGTGTGCTTTCGGAGTAGGATCTGGAAAATTCTTGGGACTGATGGTCTCAAAGAGGGGAATTGAGGCTAACCCGGATAAGATAAAGGCGATCCTGGACATGGAACCACCAAAAACTGTTAAGGATGTTCAGAAGCTTACAGGAAGGGTTGTTGCGCTAGGACGATTCATCTCCAAGTCGGGGGATAAGTGTTTGTCATTCTTCAAATCGCTAAAGAGCATCAAAGACTTTGTATGGAATGAGGAAAACCAGAAGGCATTTGAAGAGTTAAAGAAGTATATGGCCCAGGCCCCGTTGTTGGCCAAGCCAGTTCTGAGTGAAATTTTATTCTTGTACTTGGCTGTTTCAGAGAGCGCTTTGAGCGCGGTGTTGGTTAAGGAAGAACTGAAAGTCCAGAAACCCGTATACTATGTCAGCAAAATTTTGCATGGTGCTGAGTTGAATTATTCAACTATAGAGAAATTCGCTTTAGCCTTGGTAATGGCTTCAAGAAAGCTGCGTCCTTATTTTCAAGCTCACCAGATTGAAGTGCTAACAAATCAGCCACTGAGAAATATCATTCACAGTCCCAAGGCGAGTGGGAGACTGATTAAGTGGGCAATAGAGTTGGGAGAGTTTGATCTCAAGTATAAGCCACGTACGACTATAAAAGCCCAGGCACTAGCTGACTTCGTGGTGGAATGTACCATACCCAACCAAGAAGTCGGGGGGCAGGAAGATACCATACCTCAAGACAAGGGAGTCGACAATGGGGACAGGGAGAAGGATGACAAGAAGAAAGAATATTGGGTTCTCTATTTTGATGGAGCATCAAAAACAAATTCCAGTGGAGCAGGGTTGGTTTTGCAAAGCCCTGATGGGTTCTTAATTGAGTATGCTATGAAGCTAGATTTTCCAACCACAAATAATGAGGCAGAGTATGAAGCCCTGATAGCTGACCTTGGTCAAGCTGGGACACTTAGAGTCAAAAACTTAAAGGTCCGTGGAGACTCGAAGCTGATCATATCCCAGGTAAAGGGAGAATTTGAGGCAAGGGATGATACGATGGCTAAGTATGTCCGCCTAGTAAGGGCTGTGATGACCCAATTTAATGAATGCCATGTTGAACACATTCCAAGGGAAGAAAATGTTAAGGCAGATGCGCTATCAAAGTTCGCTTCATCTGAGATTGAAGAAAGTTCAGGAAGTGTGTACTTCCGTGTTTTGAAGACACGAAGCATAGATGTTAAGCTAGTGGCTCCCATAGGCTTGGGGACGTCATGGATTGATCCCATCAAGGCTCACATTCAGACCGGTTGGTTGCCAAGTGATGCAACTGAAGCACGGAAGTTAACTGTTCGGGCACTAAGGTACTCTTTGATAGATGGGATTCTTTACAAAAGATCTTTCGTGGTTCCCTACTTGAGGTGTCTCAGGCCCGATGAGGCACGCTTGGCTCTTGAAGAAGTGCATGAAGGTATTTGTGGACAACACTTGGGGGGCAGGGCCTTGGCTCATAAGATAACTCGTTTAGGCTTCTATTGGCCAGAAATGATGGCTGATGCCAAAGAATATGTGAAGAAGTGTGATCGCTGTCAGAAGCATGCACCAGTTGTTAGACAACCCCCCGAGATGCTGACCTCTATCAACTCGCCTATTCCCTTTGCCATGTGGGGGATGGATATTCTAGGGCCTTTTCCTATGGCCACGGCACAAAGGAAATTTATGATTGTAGTCATTGATTATTTCACCAAGTGGATCGAAGTCAAACCCTTGGCCAAAATCACAACTAAGCAGGTCGCACAATTCCTGTGGGAAAACATTATGTGCCGATATGGAATTCCCCGTATCCTCGTCACTGACAATGGAACACAATTCAACAATGAGGAATTCAAGAAGTATTGTGAAGAAAATGAAATTGAGTTACGATTCACCTCTGTGGCTCACCCGCAAGCCAATGGGCAAGCAGAGGTAGCAAATCGGATAATCCTGGATGGACTAAAAAAGATGATCGAGAAGTCAAGAAATAATTGGTTGGATGAGATACTTCCAATATTATGGGCCTATAGGACTACCTGTAGAGTCACGACAGGAGCAACTCCTTTCATGTTGGCATATGGGGCAAAAACAGTAGTTCCCGTGGAGATATCGCATTCCTCTCCAAGGATTCAGACTTTCAATGCTGTAGAAAATGAGGAAGGGCAGAGGTTAGCCCTGGATCTAATTGATGAAGTGCGAGATGAGGCACATGCAAAGATAGTAGAATATCAGAAAAAGGCTTCATTCTATTACAACCTAAGGGTTAAAGAGAGATTTTTTAAACAAGGAGATCTAGTCTTGAGAAAAATAGAGGCTTCTGGTGTTGGACAGAAAGGAAAGCTTACCCCGAATTGGGAAGGGCCGTACAAAGTCAAGAGCGTTCAGGGTAGAGGAACCTACAAGCTGGAAACTATGGAAGGTTTTGAAGTCCCGAGGACCTGGCACGCACAAAACCTGAAGGTTTACTACGTGTAAGATAGGTGAAGTACGATTCTCACTTGTCATTGACAAGTAGGTTTAAAAGCACCTTGAAGCTTTGCTTGCATAGGATTTTATATTCCAGTAGAATTTACATTGTCTAGTTATTGTTGATTAGGGTCGAACCCATGCTATGTAAGGTTTTAGAAAACCAGACTTCATATTAAAGAGTTTGAAATTATTTCTATCTAAGGATGTTTAAAGTTCAAATGTGTATTAAGATTGTAAAGTTAAACAGAAAGAGGCAAGAAAAGCAACATATAAAATATAACCCCGAAGGGTAACAAGTTTAGATATGAATAAAGTTCAAAAAGAAGATATACAAAAAGTTAGGCCTTGGAAGGCTGAGATTCCTCAGAACCACTATCCGAAGTCTCCTCGGAAGTCTCAGTCGTTTCTTCGGACGTCTCGGTTGTCCCCTCCGAAGTCCCTGTAGAAGTTCCCTCTGCAGGAGATGCTGGCTGTTGAGGCGCTGCTTTTGGAGGCTCTTCCACCCTGGCCTTCTTAGCGACAGGCTCAAACTCCTCTTCGGAAGAATCTTCCTCCTCTCCATCCTTGATCATAACAGCAAGCTTCTCAGTAACACCTCCAAGCTCTGGAACCCGCACAGGGCAAGGAAAGGGGGACTGCTCAAGGACCTCTGGAAACTCATCCTGGATGGCCTCCACAGCAGCATCCCAGCCCTCTTTATAGCTAACTGGGTGAAGAAGGGCATCATGCTCCACCATCAAGTCCTTGAATTCTTGGGTGTCCATCCAGCCATCAAAGGCTTTATCCTTCTGCGCCTTCAGAATGACATTTTCGGCCCGGGCCGTCTCTAGGTCAGAAGTGGAAGAGGCCAGTTGAGCTTCAAGGGCCTCTATTTTTTGGTTGGCCTCTTCCAACTTCTTGTTGGCATCTTCCAGGCCAACCTTCCAAGCTTTAGCTTGGTGAATTGCCCCCTGGAAATGGGCGTTAGCCTGCAAGAGAAACAGCGAAAGTTCAGAAAAGGAACATGGAAAAATAAGTAAGAAGGGCATAAGTAAAGGACGTACTGTCGCCAGAGCCTGGGCTCCAAATAGCTCATTCCCCTCTAAGTCCTGTTGAAGGACAAAATCTTGATAGTCCACCGGGGAGATGGAATGCTTAGACCATTCCTTGGACAGCGCCGTGCTGCCCACGATTGAGTCCTTGCCCCGGATCCCCCAGGCAGGTTGAAAATAGGCCCCTGGCCTCTGCTTGGTGCGCAAAACTTGGTTGGGGCCTTCCTCGCTTGGCTCCATTGCCTGAAGGAGGAACTCAGGGAAGCGATCACCAAGTCGAGGGTCTTTAAAGACCTTCCCAGCCCTCTTCATCCTGGTTGTCTCCAGCTCCTTCGGCTTGGTAGCCTCCTCAATCTTCTCAGCCACTGCAACAAACAAAGTCAGTTGAAAACCAATGAAATAAAAGTGCAGGAAATAAAGGAGATAAGAAAGGGAACTTACTTTTCTTATTAACGGGCGAAAGGCCGCGTTCTACCAGGACGGTCTCCCGGATAAGGTCCCAACAATGGGAAGTACCGTTGTCTTGCGTAAGGAGGTTGAAACCTCCAGCCTCCTCCTCAGACAAAGTTATGTCATTTGGGCTCCCGTCCATGGCCAGCCCAAAGGATGATCGAAACAGGGAGCCCCAATCTCCACCTTCCCAAATAACAAACAAAAAATCTTTCTTCCACCCCAAGTTGTTGTCAGGGATGGACTTCCCATTCACGATATGGGGGATGGTGGGGCGCTGGTTGATAGAAACCCAACCCGAACTTTTATCAGGGCTGTTTTTGAACTGAAAAATCTTCCTGAAGACAGCAACAGAAGTGGGGACGTTGTGCTTGGCGCATTGCGACAGATAGCACATAATCAACCTCCAGGAATTAGGGGGAAGTTGGTAAGGGTTGATGACCACATCAGCCAGTAGCAAAGGAATGAATGGATGAAAAGGGAGTCTAATACCTGCCCTTAGAGTGTCCCTATAGACGCATAGCGCGTCCTTCTTCCACTGACAGGCCCTGTCAGCCGGACCCGCAAGAACCAGCTTAAAAGGCTCCTTGATTTTGAAGCAGCTGCTCAACTTTTCCAGCTCCTTGGGATCCCGTAAAGCACTAATATGATCGTGCGCGTCCAGATGCGCATCAGACGGATACTCGTCCCCTCGAGTGTTGATCATGTCGATTAAGGAAGTATACCTCGATCGAATAGGAAAATCGTTGGACTTTCTAGCCACGTTCATCTTGGCCAAGCGAGTCATTCTTTTGTCAGCCATCTGAAAAAAGTAAGGGGCATGTAAATAGGCTATCTTAAAATGGCACACAAAGGAGAAATAGACACGAAAAGCAAAGGGAGGAATCTTACCTGAAGAAGCGCTCTTGAAAAAGGCTTTGAGCTCCGACTTGTTGTTATTCCTCTGAGAATCTTAGCAGGAAGATAAAGAAGAAAACTAAGAAATGAGAAAGTAAGGAGTAATAGCTTTTCCTCATTCCTTTATATAAGAGGAAAAGGAAGTTGAAGGGACGAAAAGCCCATTGAGAACAAAAGCCCATAAGAAAAAGCCCAGAAAAAAGAATATTCCAGAATATTCCTAGGAATTTTGGAGCATTCTTAACAGGGTGTATTAAGCCCAGATCAATAAAAGAGGCCCAATAAGGTTTGAAAAGAGGCCCAACAAGATTTGAAAAGGCCCAATAAAAGAGGCCCAATAAGATTTGAAAAGAGGCCCAATAAGATTTGGAAAAGCCCAATAATAGAGGCTCAGTAAAATTTAATAAGGCCCAACAAAAAAGGCCAGGCCCAAATCCAATTAGGATTTGGAAAATACAATACCCTAAATTAAAGCTAAATAAAGAAGGCTAGTGGAAGACCAGAAACCAGGTCGAATTCCAGGTCGTGAATCCTGCCCGAAATCTTTCGAGCAGACACCCGAAAATAGCGGGTAAAAAAGACCAGAATCCAGGTCGAATTCCAGGTCGTGAATCCTGCCCGAAATCTTTCGAGCAGACACCCGAAAATAGCTGGAATAACGGAACTGAATTGAGGTCAAAGCTTCGACCAGGAATGAGGTCGAATAAACCAAACATCTTTCAAAAAAAATGGGGATTAAAAACCCAGGTCGAAGTTCGACTAGGATCCTGGTCGAATTCCAGGTCGTGGATCCTAGTCGAAATCCTTCGACCAGGAAGCAAGAAAACCAAAGAATTTTCGAACAGGATTCAGGTCGAAATATCGACTAGAATCCTAGTCGAAATCCTAGTCGATAGGCTCATGACAAGAAGCTAAAAAAAGTGGAATTTTCGACCTAGATCCAGGTCGAAATTTTCGACTAGGATCCTGGTCGAATTCCAGGTCCTAGATCCAGGTCGAAAGTTCGACTAGGATCCTGGTCGAATTCCAGGTCGTGGATCCTAGTCGAATTCCTTCGACCAGGATGGCAAGGCTGACCCCTATCTTCGACTAGGATCCAGGTCGAAATTTCGACTAGGATCCAGGGTCGAAATAGGGCTGGAAATCTGAAAAATAGAGAAAATTAGGGAAAATTAGGGGAAAATCCCAGAAAATTAGGGAAAATCCCAGAAAATTAGGGAAAAATCCCAGAAAATTAGGGAAAATCCCAGAAAATTAGGGAAAAATTCCAGAAAATTAGGGAAAAATCCAGAAAATAAGGGAAAAATCCCGGAAATAAGGGAAAAATTCCTGGAAATTAAGATAATTCCTGAATAAAAGGAAAAATTCATTGTAAATGTGTAGGTCGCTCCACACTTTACGGAAAAACGAAACCCTGTAAGGGAACAAATAGACTTAACTTCTGCGAAACCTAATCAATGTTTCCCAAAAGTTAGGGGGTAAATGATAGGGATAAATTATGATTGTATAATTAAATACTGCATTAATTGTACAAACTATGGGCTGCTAGGCCCAATAAAAAGATATATGATACTCAGACCAGAAAGGTTAAGCCTGATGGACCAGATCAGGCCTGATGGAATAAAAAAGGCCCAAAAGCCCTGATTATTAATTAATTTCGTAATTAATTAATAAGGGAAAAATCAGATGTTGAGAAGAGTCCCGATAAGGATATAAATCCTTGGAGATTAGCCTCAAGGGGACCTAAAAGGATAAGGAATCAGTTTCCTACTATCTAGGACTCCAAAGTCCATTCTAATTATGAGACTTGCCCACCAAGTCTCCTATACCAAGTCCAATTCAAGGACTCCCAACATCTATATAAGGGGTCTCACCCCCACCAATCAGAACTACATTTTTTGGCTTGATTCTCTAATTCACAGAGATACGTAGGCATCTCGTAAAGGCAGAATTAAGCTACGAAACACGAGAGCAGCCATTAAAGGCCTTGAGCTCCCGAATCTTAGTAATAAATACAGCAAATAATAACCTTAGTTTTTTATCCATAACAGAAGTGATACTTTTACTAGATTTTTCTAATCCTGACATGCAAGATGGATATCAAATTTGTTAATATTTTTTTAATACGAATAAAATTGATATATCTTAACATCCGTATGTTTTGATCGTCGAAAAAATTATTTTAAAAATTAATCTTGTAAATCGGGAACGAGTATCGTTGTCGGGAGTGGTACTTTTACTAGATTTTTCTAATCCTGACATGCAAGATGAATTTCAAATTTTTTAATAATTTTTTCATATGACTAAAATCGATATATCTTAACATCCGTATGATTGGATCGTTGAAAAAATTATTTTAAAAAATTGATCATGTAAATCGGGAACGAGTCTCGTTGTCGGAAGGGATACTTTTACTAGATTTTTCTAATCCTGACATGCAAGATGGATTTCAAATTTGTTAATATTTTTTTATATGACTAAAATTGATATATCTTAACATCTGTACGGTTCGATCGTCGAAAAAATCATTTTAAAAATTAATCTTGTAAACCGGGAACGAGTCTCGTTGTCGGGAGTGGTACTTTTACTAGATTTTTCTAATCCTGACATGCAAGATGATTTTCAAATTTTTTAATAATTTTTTCATATCACTAAAATTAATATATCTTAACATCCGTACGGTTGGATCGTCGAAAAAATCATTTTAAAAATTAATCTTGTAAATCAGGTACGAGTCCCGTTGTCGCGAATGGTACTTTAACTAGATTTTTCTAATCCTGACATGCAAGATAGATTTTAAATTTGTTAATAATTTTTTCATATGACTAAAATTGATATATCTTAACATTCGTACGGTTGGATCATCAAAAAAATAATTTTAAAAATTAATCTTGTAAATCGGGTATGAGTCTCGTTGTCGGGAGTGGTTCTTTTACTAGATTTTTCTAATCCTGACATGCAAGATGGATTTCAAATTTGTTAATAATTTTTTCATATGACTAAAATTGATATATCTTAACATCCGTACAGTTGGATCGTCAAAAAAATTATTTTAAAAATTAATCTTGTAAATCGGGAACGAGTATCGTTGTCGGGAGTGGTACTTTTACTAGATTTTTCTAATCCTGACATGCAAGATAAATTTCAAAATTTTTAATAATTTTTTCATATCACTAAAATTGATATATCTTAACATCCGTACGGTTGGATCGTCGAAAAAATCATTTAAAAATTTAACTTTTTATCCGGAAATCTCATATTATACAATAATACTTTTACAATGGTTTCCTTGAAACACCATTGTGTAAAGATAAACTAAGACAGCGCTTTTTTATTATAAAACCGTTGTGAAAGCATATCAGCTTTTTTCAATCTAACGGCTAACATCTAATCTCATTTCAATCAAGGTCTGTCATTCCGACACTTCAGCAATCTGAGTAAAATGTTTACGAACTATCATGGGGTGCCACCTCATCTGGTGGTGCCCATTGAAATTATAAAATTACTATTTCAGACAACTGTTTTATTCCGTTGTATGAAGGTTTCTAAGACAACCCTTCTAAAAACTGTTGTGTGAATTACACAACGTAATATCTAAAAGCTTGTATGAGACCAATTAAGACAACACTTTTGTTTTAACATAAAACCGTTGTATAAGATTATCAGCTAATTTTTGATCTAACGGCCGATATCAAATCTTATTTCAATGAAGGGCTCTCATTTCGCCACCTCACTATGTGGTACTCATTAAAATTCCTCAGACAACTGTTTTTATTCCGTTGTTTGATGGTTTAGAGGACAACCTTTCTGAAAAACCGTTGTCTGAATTACACAATGTAATGTTAAATTTGTTGTCTTATATCCCTATACATTAACAGAGTAACAACGGTTTGTAATCGCTGTGTTAAACATCTACAACAACACTATATTTAAAAAACCGTTATCTGACTCGGTGAGAAGTTAGAACTTGTACAATGGTTTAAAAAAGATGGATATCCGTTGTTTGTTCTGGAGCTCACACAACTGTTTTTTCTGCAAAATCAATTCACCGTTGTATGATTTTTTAGGACGACGGTTTTTTTTTAACCGTTGTGTGTCAACCGTTGTCTGATTGCAAATTTCTTGTAGTGTTGTAGGTCAAACACAAAACCGACACTAAATCTTGGTTGTGAAATTTTGTGCCGTGTACTCAAAATGTAAACACAAACATTAAATTTTCGTGTCGTGTAGAAACTTGCGGGTCCAGAGACAACTAAAGTTTTCTTCCCATGCCATATGTTCTTTGCTAGGAGCAAAAGTGCAAAAGTGTAATGACCAAATGCGATATTTTCGGGCTTTTAGAATGGAATGAGATAGAAATGGAAACATGCAGCACACCTGATTTCAGTTTGCTCTTTGAAGTGCTAATATTTTCTTTAAATTTTGTGTAGGTATGAGTCTTGGGTCATCATGGCCTTCTTCTCTGGCAACAGCTAAACATTCACATGCACTTTTGGTTTGGTATGGAGTGAATTAAATTTGGTAGGAATAGAATGAGATTCATGCTATTTTGTTGGCTTTTATTTATAATTTTGGTTCTCACTCCCAATTTATTCACATAAACCAAAGTTAAATCTCATCAATTCCGTAATCAATGCTAGTTATTCCACCGTCTAATCTCTATAAAGGATCTTTTAAAAAAGGTTTTATAGATCTTTTAAAACACCAAATTACCAAATATTGGCAATCATTAGAAAAATTGTATAATTATTTTAAAATTTTATATAAATAAATCTCAACTGAAACATGAATTGAATTATATTCTCTGTATACCTTATTTTCATATTAATTTTTATTTGTTAGTGTTCATCCAAGTATCGATTTATTTTTAAATAATCGTATTAGTATAAGATAACATGTTAAATTAATATAACAAGTAAAATATTTATGTGCATAATTAGAATTATACCTAGAATTATAAGTCATATTAATTGAAAAAAAGGATTATACAGTAAAATTTTATAATTACATTTTATTTCAATTTTTTTAACTACACAATTTAACAGTATTTATTTATTTGTATCGTGTACTTCAGAAGTAAACACGAACACGACACGAATTGAAGTCGTATACCCATTTTGCTAACACAAACACGACACGAGTTGAAAACGGGTATATACGACACGAACTGTAGTACACAAAATTTTCGTGTACTTTCCATGTACACGACAAAGAAACGACACGAATTGGTACACGAAAAAAACGAAAAAACGAAATGTAAACGAAATAAACACGAACTGGTACATGACAACACGCATTCTGTACACGAATTTTGAAATTTTACAAATCATGTTCAAATTTTGGTTAAAAAATATAAACATAAATTCATGTGAATTCCATATAATATTAAAATATATGTTCCAGAAATAAATTTTAAAGTATATTAATATATATATTTATTTATTTATTTATTTAAGTCGTGTACCTCATATCGTGTCATGTACACGAGGGGTAAACACAAAATCAACATGAAATATTTATCGTATACTTTCGTGTTCGTGTACCTAATATTCAAAACCAAATATAAAATTTTCGTATTATTTCGTGTCGGGTGAAAAATTGTCGGGTCTACTTTGAAGGATCTAGACATCTAGTTCGTTTTCCACTCTTTCTTCCTTTAATTTCTTCACATTATCTCGTTTAATTGACACCGGATTTCATTCAACCCAACCAAACGAAACGGTGGAAATCTCGTAAAAAGCTAAGAAGGCAACAGGCAAGGCATTAAAGGCGGTGTTCATTCAGCTGGACGCTGGTAGTTAGGAGTTCATTATCAAACCCACACTCCAATACTTCATGTACTTGACCAGAAAGACAAGTCACCGTGTGCTTGTAAGAGCAAGTCCAACACCTCCCTTAAACATGTCTCTTAACTCCAAATATAAGAAATATGATAAGAAATTGCACTCCAACAGTTTCTTAGTGGTTCCTTATATCACTAAGACACCTCCCTCATGCCTTATTTTTAAGGAACTACAAGTCATCCCTTATTTTATTTTTATAAATAAACAATTGATTTATCTCTCTTTATTTTAGTTCTTTTCTCTCTCTTTCTTTTATACCTCATTCAAATTTATTATTATTATAATTATAAGAAATGAAGATAAGGATCATGAAGATAAGGATCACTGGAGTTCAAATTAAAAATCATGTCTTAAATCACTAAAAATTAATATTTTATAATATTTATAAGAAACTTATTAAGAGACTGTTGGACTTGCTCTAAATTTACCAAAATCATAAGAGACTTCGTCCCAAAGCAAATAAAGCTCCATGTTGTTTGTTGAGTTGCAATCAATTGATTTGCTGAGAAAGAAGTGCTAGTCGAGTCTAGATTGGGATCGGTAAAAAGGGTAAAAGTAAATTATAAAATAGTACTAGTAAAAGACTAAAATGTTAATCCCTCATCCCCCAATTTTTTACATTTGGTTTGGATACGGACATTAAAAAATATGTATAAATTTATAAGAAAAAAAAAATTGGTGAAGTGGTGGGACCCATTAATTTCTAATGTATAAAAGTAAGATAGTGGAGTAAAATTAGCGTGGAAAAAGAGAAAAAATAGGAAAATAGTGAAATTTATTAACTATTTTTAATAAATTTTGAAATGTAAAGAATTGGACGAGAATGGTTAGGACATAGGAGTATTCAACAATAACTCACCAGGAAAATTTTAAAAAATAGATATTCTTTTATAAGGTTATAGGTTTAATTTGTCAAAAAAGAGGCTAAAATGTTCAATTTAACTGTAAGAATTTTCCCTAAAATCATCCATTAAATTTATTGTTTCAATATACATTTAATTTAACTAATAGTAAAATTACATGCCCCCATGGTTTCACAATTTTTAACAAAACCTTGTGATGCGCCCCTCATGAAGCATACGCACATTTTTTAACACGCGGGCCTTTATAAATACGGGTTAATAATTTTTTTATAGCATATTTCATTTTATTTTCCAAGAAAATATATGGTAACCAAGGATTTTATGCTAATAATTTTTTTTCAAAAATGTTGATAAATTGGAGAACACTAATTTCACGCATATTTTTTATTAAGTAACTAAATTATCGATGTTCATTACGAGTAAAATGAACCAACAACGAACCGAAAACAATATATCATGGCTTCCATTACTATAATCAAGTAAATTGTGATATGTATATAGACTTCTTTTTAGCATACAGTGCTTATTATTTTAAAATATTTATTTAGAGGGATTTTACTGTATAAAATTAAGGAAAATATCTACAATACATAAAAATAAGTTCATCGTAAGGACTTTAAATATTTTAAGTGTTTATCTGTGCAGCAAAACTTGAATATGTATCATTTAAAATATTAAAAATATACAATATATTTTAATTTGACTATAAATGTGAAGAAATTCATTCGGAAGATAATGATTTTTTAAATCAAATTTATGCAAAGTATTTAATAAAATCAAAGGTAATTAAAATATTTTCTTTTTGCAATACACCAAAATTTAGTAATTTTCACGTTTATTAATTTCACAAACTAGTGTATTTATTTTGTTAAAATTAATTTGCTTTATTGCTCCTGGTGGTGTTAAAAAAGTACTCGTATAAAGATCAAATGATTTTACCAAAATTAGCTGGTATCACCATGGGAATTACTCCTTGAAAAATTAAAAGTGAGATTGTCACCCGAATATTACTAATATTCTATTAATTTATATGTCTACAACTTGGAACAAAATGTACTCATTAGATGTGGTGGCGCCGCAATACAAGAACGGGTCCTTTTAATAGAGTTAAGATGAACGAGCTTGTTTAAATAAATGAGTCGATTTTAAAAAATCGGGTAAATCAACTCATTTTTGTTTATATTTAATTGAGTTTAAATCTCTATCCAAATATAATATATATAATTTTACGAATTGAGTCGAACCAATTCAGTTAATTTGCCTTATAGTTATGCCTAAATAATAATATATTTGAATTAAAATTGAAGGGAAGAGTAAAGACGAGAGAAGAGAGATGTGCAAAATGTAATGTGGTGCTGTAAAAATAAAACACTTTATTGAAAGATATCCTAACATTTTAAGACATATTTAGCACACCGTTGGAACTCTTATTTTTATCAATTGCCCTAAATTTTAATTTATGAATTGTTTTAAGGCTTTTCTTGAACTTACTCTAGTGTGTATATTTGAGACGACCCCTCTGATATATAGGAGTTCATTTTATTCATGGAAGGATTACCATCAATAATACGGTGACAAATTTTGAAACAATTTCAATAATGATTTCAAATGCTTTAACATTTCTCAGTTACTGAAATAAATATAATTATCAATAACTTGTGTAATGCATAATTAATTTTAGAGAAAAATGCCCCTAAATACGTACTTAGGAGAAATATATGAATACGTAATGTATTTTAATGATAGAGTAAGTAATTTTTTAATTAAAATTATATAATTATAGATGTACCCTTATTGAAATTAAAAAGCCCTTTGTACTCATCTAACTTAAGTAAGTACGTACTTAGAAGCATAATTTTTTTATTTTTATTATCATAAATTATAAATAATAATTTTAATATATTATGGGTGAGATTAAAATCTTAAGCCATCTTATAAAAATAATTTTTAGGATACATTCAACTGTGCCATCAATTTGATTTTGTGAATTGAGTAACTAAACTATGAACTGACCGGACTATTGATGGAATTTTTAATTTTCGTATTTAATATAGTAATATAGATTAAATAATTTTTTTACAAGTTTTTTAAAATTTTACATTTAAAAATAAATATTAGAAACTCATGCTAAAGATACTAAAAAATAAAAAATGGCACTATACTGTTAACTAATACCAAAGGGAACAAGCAACTTCATAAAAGCGACATCTTTTGTGTTTTCCTCACTTTCCTCGTTATTTAGGACTTGTGTTGCGATGCAGTTTTTTAGCAAACCGTAAAGTAAATTGTACATCGATCTGATTAAAATTTTAAACTGTAAATGTACTGCGTAATATCAAAAATCGCATAATTCATATCATAAAAATACGGTACGGTGCGGCGCGATTTGTGCGGTATATTTATTAAAAAAAATTAATATTTATATATAAATATAATAAAAATTAGCTAATAAGAAAACTAAAAGTAATATGCTTTTGATCAAAAATAAAAATATGTTGATAATTTGTATATGTACATTAATGTTTATAACACAAAATTATACTAGTAAACAAAAAATGAATCTATAATATATAAATATATGTATGTGTACATTATATATATATATTTAAAATTACAATGTGGTGCAGTTTGAACGGTAATATTAAAATGTCAAATTGTAAACCGCACCGCATCACGGCGGTTTGTCAAAAACTCAAACTGCAATTACACTATAAAAAATTAAAAATCATATTTTACGATACAATATGATCTGATACAGATGATTTGTGCGGTTGGATGATCATCCCGCCTTAATTATATGGATGTCATTTGAATTACATGCTCTAATTTAACGATTATCTTGTGTGGTGGTATACCTTTCATGAATAATGGAGCACCAATACACACATTTTGTAACATGCAGTCTTATCCTATATAATAGGGGCTATTGATGTGTTATTTTGTATTTCATTTCATTATGTTGTGCGATAAAAAATTACGATTATTATCTGGCTAGTAGGGAAAAAAAAGAATTACGAATATACTGTATTTTATATTGTGATAAATTGGAGGGAATTAAAACCCTGCCTCAGTTATTAATGTTGGTTATTAATGTTGGTTGTGAGTAAACAAAACTAGTCTATAATACTTTTTTAATGTAAGGATAGTCATGCTATCTACTTTCTTTGTTTATATTTGTTTAAACACTGATTTTATATTTGTTAGTTTGTCTTTGTTAAAAAATTTCTTTAAGTTTATATTTATTTAATTCAATATAAGTTCAAAACGATGAATGGATAAAATTTAAAAGTTCGGTTCGGTTTCGGTCAAAATATAATGTTTCATTTTTCGATCTATTCAATAGCGGAGCGGACCGTTTAAATCCGTTTAAATGATCAGCCCTATCTGACTCCAATATTATATATTCAATAAAGTTGATTTATTTAAAAATAAATAAATATATAAAATATTCACGAATTTCGGTTCAATATATTTGAGAAGAGTTAATATTAGAGTTCATCAAAAATCCATTCGAGTTCATTTTATTTACAGTTCTGTCCAAAATCATACTCCCTCATCCCTATACACTTTCTGTGATATCCCTTCCAATTGTTTATATTTCAAAAATTTTTAAAAATAGTAAAATTTTTATAATTTTTAAAATAACTATATTCACTACTTCACTCCACTCTTTATACCTATAATATTAATGGATCTCACTACTTTACTCATTTTTTTAACTTTCCTCCATTATTTTATCAATTTTCTTAAATTCCGTGCCCAACCCAAATTAAAACATTTAGGAGGACGGAGGGGTACATATTTAGTTACTCCCTCTGTTTTTTATTATCTGACGTTTAACTTTTGTGCACACATTTCTAAGTGTTTTGACCGCATAGTTATAATAATAATTTTTAATTTTTTCTTTTTGTGAATAAGAATATATAACTAAAACTTTGATTTTGAAAAAGAAAATTTTAAAAAATATTATTTTATCTATGCGGTCAAAGGACTTAGAATTATGTGCAAAAAAGTCAAACGACATATAAAAGAAAACAAAGGGATTATTATATTTAGTTATGGAATATATGACTCAATTGCCCTATAGAAATACTTTAACTATTGGTAACAAACAATGAAACAATAAAGAATCTACCATTTCTTTAATTAAACCTTTTTTTGTTTTGGGTAATTCCCATGTTTATTCTTGATGCAAATAAAAGCCAGCAGATATTAAGGATGTAGTGAATGAGTGTCGGTCGTTTCTCGGCCTCTGTGTTCACCTGTACACACAAATTCTCTACATATATATACAATGTATGTCTTCCTCTCATTCGTCCATTCCTTTATAAAAAAGCCCATTTTCACCAAAAGCTTCTTCAACACTTTTAACAAACACATATATATTTATATGTGTGTGTATTTTCAAAGTTAAGTAAGCTGCTAGCTTTCCCATTTCTCCTTTAAGGTAATGTTTCTTTTTTTATCTTTCTTGTATACATACATGTTGTATCTATATATATATATTTTTTTTTTCTTTGAAATTTTAGTGACCATGTTAGTAAACTGTTGATTCTTTGATGATGTGTAGTTGAAGTTTAAACAATGCCATTGAAAAGTAAAATTAGAAATGGGAAAGTTTAGATTTCTAGATTTTGTTAGTGTTCTTGAAATTCATAATGGCAAAAGTTTTGATTTTTAGATTTTGTAAGTGTTTGTGAAAATCATACCATTTTCAAGAAGTTATGATATGAATGAGATTTAAGGTACTTTTGTTTGTTTGAGTTGATGGAAATGTATGAAACTTAATGACAATTGACAACTCTGAAAAAAATTATATCCCATTTTGAGTAATTGTGTATTTTTTGAATCAGGAAGTTGTTATACTAATTGTACATGCTGGTTTGGATGATATGTAGTAAAAAATATAACAATGCCACTGAAAAGTAAAATCTAAAATGGTAAAAAAAATTAATTTTGGATTTTATAAGTATTTTTGAAAATCATAGCCTTTTCATGAAGTTATGGTATGGATGAATTTAAGGTTATGTTTTTTTGTTTGTAATAATGGAAATGTATAGAACTTAATGACAATTGACAACTCTACAGGAATTGAAAAAAAATGTCCCATTTTGAGTAATTGTTTATTTCTTGAATAAGGTTGATGTTATGCTATTAGTACCTTTTATTATTGGTTTTTTCTTAGTTGCTGGATATAGACCTGTGTTTTTGCTAAAATTTGTAACTGATCAAGTTCATTAAGCATTAGGCTTTCATAATAATGCACATTTTGGTTATTGTTCGATATTTAGCCATGGTTCTCCCGAATATGGTAGATGCAGAAGTTGATTAATTTGTTGAACATATTTTTGCTATCAATAATAGTTTGAGTAAAAATTTAGGGAAATGGTGTTTCTAAAGACTTGTAGTATTATGACTTTATATAGACTTAGTTATCACTTTCAGTTTGATGCTTCTTGAAACCTGTTTCAGTAATCATGCCATTAGTTAGTCTACTATGGATCTTTGAATTTGTATGTTGATAGCATTTCGATGCTCTTACATATCTTGGTTTTTGCAAAATTTTATTAGTATTATTTTTCAAATATTTCTCATATTTCATTGACAATTTTAGCTACGAGGAGAATGGTGAAAGCAAGACTATGCCAGTTGTTCCAAACATGTATTGTTGCCCTGATCTTGCTTAAGGTTGATGGCCTCTTTGTTAATATAACTTATCTAGAGAGTGCTGTAGCAAAAGGAGCAGGTGAAACAACCTAAAATGTATTACGTTTATTTCATACTTGTTATTTCTGATGATATATGAGTTTGGTTGGTTGCAATTTTCGTAACATATGTGAATATTACCACATTTACAGTATGCCTGGACGGCAGCCCACCAGCTTACCATATGGACAAGGGTTTTGGAAGTGGAATTAACAATTGGCTAGTCCACATAGAGGTTTGGAAATTCTTTTGTGACTTCTATTTTTATAATTATGAAGAAGAATACTACATCATAAACTTTTCCTTTCTCTAAAAGAGTAAATCATTATAATTTACTAAACAAAATTTGACGGAAAACAGATTGATTTAAGATAAAAAACATAATGTGAGGAATCATTAGGATTCAAAAAACTAAAAAACTAAGCAAGTATATGTGGAGTTTCCAGGGAGGAGGATGGTGCAACAATGTGACAACTTGCCTTGCTCGTAAGAATGGCCGCTTGGGTTCTTCCAAGGAAATGCCTAAACTGCTAGCATTCTCAGGAATTCTTAACAATAAAGCTAGTCTTAATCCAGGTTTAAACATCTATTCTTATAAAATGGACGATATTGTATCTGATGTGCACATTCTTGCTGATAAACTTTTCCTTCTGTGTGTAGACTTCTACAACTGGAACAAAATCAAGGTTAGGTATTGTGATGGAGCATCATTTACCGGAGATGTGGAAGCTGTTAATCCTGTAAGTTATATAATTTTCATTATTCCTGTGGTGTTATCTGTGGATAGCAATTCGATGCACAAATATATACATGCACATGCATGTCTGTGTGTATTTTATGCATCATTGTACATGAAGGTACATATAACTTTTTTTTTATTCAGGCTACTAATCTTCACTTCAGAGGGCATAGGATTTTTCTTGCTGTTATTGAGGAATTACTAGCAAAAGGGATGAAGAATGCTAAAAATGTATGCACACCAGCTAACATGTAATTTCTTCGTTCCCCTGTCCCTTCATTTTTTTAAAAAAAATTCACTTTAACTCCTCAAGCTTTTAATGGTAGGCAATACTCTCTGGCTGTTCAGCTGGCGGATTGACTTCTATATTGCAATGTGATACATTTCGAGCTCTTGTACCAACGAGTGCTAAAGTAAAATGCGTAGCTGATGCAGGTTACTTCATTAATGCGTAAGAATTCTTAAAGGACCCTGTTTTTCCTTTACTTTTATTCTTTCTTAGAATCAAATATCTCACTTCTATCTCTTCCTCTTTAAACATTATGTACTCTAAACAGCAAGGATATTTCCGGAGCACCACATATTGAAAGTTTCTATGAAGACGTTGTCAGGACACATGTATGAGTTTCTCTTTTTGCATCAGTGATTGTTTTTTTGAAATTAAGATGACTAATACTCGAGGTTGTTAACTACACAATGTGTCAATGACTATATATCCCCAGAGATGTATTATATATTACCCTTTTTATTTGCCAACTAATTTTTTCTCCAATCGTTATTCTCCTCTTTATGCGTGGTAGGTGGCAGATACTTTGTGTTATAATTCTGATTGTATACTGTCTTTGCTGCAGGGATCAGCAAAACACTTGCCTACATCTTGCACTTCACGAGACAAACCCGGTTTGGTAAGCGTGATCATTTTCAAATGTTTGTCTACCTCTTTGCTTGTTACCATTGCTTAGCAAAAAATTAAATTCGAAACTGCAGTGCTTTTTTCCTCAATATACAGTTCAACAAATCAGAACACCAATATTTTTAGTGAACGCAGCCTATGATTCATGGCAGGTTAGATATCTTATGGTTAAAATAAAGATATAGTAATTGCAATCTTAATTTCTACACAGCACACACATGCATCAGCTCTTCTGTTTGGAATTTATTTACTAATTTACCTGATTCTGTTGTGTTTGTCACTTGATTGTTGTTTATTGAGTAATCCGTAGCTCTTACTTTCATTTCAAACATTCAGATAAAGAACATTTTGGTTCCTGGTGTTGCTGATCCCCATGGCACCTGGCAGAAATGCAAGCTTAATATTAATAATTGCTCCCCCGCGCAACTTAAATCCATGCAGGGTAAATTACTACTCCATATGAATTAATTGTTCTTCTTGTGTTACATAAAGATCTTTTTTCCTGATCTTGGCCAAATTTCAAGAAATGAGGAGGCCTCCTCCCTCTCCCTATTTCTCCGGTTCGGGTCCATATTTTCCCAAATGGAATATCACTATCGTGCCTAAAACACATGACATTCAATCTTATTGTTTCAGAATATAGGTTGCAATTCTTGCATGCTGTGCCTCCGGTAGGTAGCTCTACATCTAGAGGGATGTATTTAAACTCTTGCTATTCCCACTGCCAAACTGAGCTGCAGGAGACATGGCTTATGTATAAATCTCCTATGTTACATAATAAGGTGATGGTCTCTACTCTGCTTCTGTCTTCTATTGTTTGCAACATGTAAAGTGACTTCAGTTTCGTTTATGAACCTGATAATGCAGACGATTGCAAAGGCAGTTGGGGACTGGTTTTCTGATCGAAGTCCATTTCAAAATATTGATTGTCCATACCCTTGTGATAAAACTTGTCACAATTCGATTTTTGATCCAGCCGAGCAGCCAAATATATAGACACATTACACATATCGCATCAAAGGTATAGTTCTTGTGTTACAAAATTATTTTATAGATTCAAGTATAAACTGGAAAATAAATAGGGGAAGGGGTAGAAAAGAAGATATACAATTCATCAAGATTATAAAATAATCAACAAAAATCACAAATTTTGATTTGGTCCTTGTTTTCATTTATAAAATCAGTGGATTGATTCTGACAATCAGTTCCAATTGTATTCAACTTTTATTGTAGTCTTTCATTTACTGGTGCAACAATCATACTGTTATCGTGTAGTATATACAACAATGAATTTTATTGCTACTCTTTCCTCTCAGACATGTTAAGCATTGTACTAATCCAGATCAAATGGAATGTATGAACCTCAGAAGTTTGGATGAGCAAGTTTTTCTGATTTCAGAAAAAACGACTTATTGCCGTTTAATTTAAATATTAATATCAAATTAACAAGAGATGGGATTTATTTGGATAAACTTTTTCTGTTTATTTGTATTTACTCTTTTATAGAATGTTCCGTGGCCAAATTACATACTTGGGACTGTAAAACGCTCCAAAGTACAACGGAGTGGTTTAAAATGCAGATAGCAGAATGCAGTACCTGCACAGCATTTAGACATCCTCATGGTAGATAGTTAATCACGCGGGGGATTGATGAACCAGTCTGTCCAGTTTGACGTCTGGTTAATCTCACCTACCAGATACCCGAGCCCTGAGTAATAGGACTCCTGACGGTAAGCAGGTACCTGTGCTGGGCATTGAGGAACCAACCTCGCCTTGCGTCTAATCTCATCAGCCAGTGCGAATTTTTTGAGAAGTAGGTCCAAACCGCGGAAAACATAGTGATTGTTCCAGTGAGGCTCTTCTGGATTGTATTCACAAACCCGAGGGCTTTGGGTTTTGTAATCTACCATTCGGATTGTAGCATCATTAACAAACCATTCTCCGACAGCCTGTCCAACTCCTTGCAATGGTCCAGACTAAAACAAACAAGATTACCATTCTGAGTATAAAACATACTGGATTTGCAGTAGGAGAAAATGAGGTACTTTTTACGCAGAGAAGCTTAGTCTGTGAACTTACAGAACTGTCACGTAGCTTTGAAATACTACTTCCGTACCAAGTTTCTTGCTTTTGAGTTTGACAGTGGCTAGCGCAAGCGTTGATAAACATTCCATTTCTAGCAGAACTGTTCAATTTTCCCAGTGCCTGATAAAACTCGCTCTGAAAACCTGAAGATCAAAGCCAACACATGAACAATGTAGCTGTTATGTATAAGTAGATCTGACAATACTGATATACGACACGTGAACACGGTACAAAACGACACGAATAATTAGTGTTTGGGTTCAAAAATTTGGTACACGAACACGAAAGTACACGAATACGAAAAAAAACGAATATAATTAGTGTCGGGTTTGAGTTTCCAATATAGCTACACGACACGGAACGAAAGTACACAGAACAAATAAATAATTAAAATTTTAAATATATATATATATATATAATATACATATATATACTAAATATCAACCGTGAATTTTACCTATTCTAAATAACATATATATAATTATAAATATTAAAATATATTTTATTGTTCCTTGATTTCGTGAGTGAGCATTTCATCATTTAATTATCTATTATATTTTTTAACAATTAATATTTTTCGTATATAATCCGTGTACTTAGTGTACTAAAGCGGGTAAATATGAATATATTAGTTCCGGGTTAGTGTCACCAAATTGATACACGAATGCAAATCTGGGTCGGGTTTGGGTTTAAGGTTTGGTACACAAAAACACGAAAGTACACGGAACGTTTGTACACGACACGTAACGTTGAGAGGTCTATGTGTCAGTCTTTGCTACAATTTTACTGGTTATGTACTTACATCGCCAATGAACCACCTGATCACAGGTGCAGTTCTCCATATCATGACCACATGAAACAAATTGATCATGCACAGCAGGCTGATCCTTATTCATCGGCATCAAGATGTTCTCTATCTGAACAGTTATTATAAGAAACAAGTTAAAGAACTGAACCAAAAGCTCGATCTTACAATAAGAGGAAGAGAACGCAGCAATCGAGCAGAAGTGAAGTGCTAATTTGCAGAGTTACTACACAGATAAACGGAAACCAGACTTAAACTTCATAACCTCGTAGATTGAATTTGAGTTAACTTAGTGTTATATGTTACTAGCTTCGTACCTGTGTGATGCACGGGATGATTTATAAATTATTTGCATAGATATAGCAAAATCGCAGACTGAATATAATCACAAGAACGTATGGAAATGCTCACCTGCCAAGTATCGTAGACTGAATTTACGACAAAAACTGGTGTCTGAATGTCTGCAACAAAGTTTTGTGGGAGCATGCACTGCAATTATGTTGTGATTAATATTTTGAAAAATTTAGGAAAAATCAAATTATTTCAGCTAATCCACATTTTATGTTCTTACCAAACTCGCGTTCATCTTTGATGTACATGACTTCGGCAGATTCTTCTGTGATTCCTGCAAAACAAGAAATCCAGTTTACTTGAGTAAGTAGAGCACAAATCTATGGCATACATGAAGATTTGGCAATTTGAACAGAGCATCAGTTAATGATTTGGTACGATAAAGATAGCAGTAGAACGAGAAGAGTATGTACATGTGTCTGAACTATCTGCGCGAAGTGTTCCCTATGCAAGTGTCCTCCATATATATCAGTCCTGTTCCAAGTAGATGGCACCAGAATAGTTAAGGTCACGCGTAAAAGGGTAGAGGGAACTAGGAGCAAGACGAGATTTGCAGCTCACCCGTCAATGAAAAAACCAGCATCTGCAGCACACTTAACCTTGGCACTTTCAGGAAGCATAGATCGAAAATTGTCACACTGTAGCAAAGCACCCAATCCACCAGCAGAACAGCCGGTTAAAAGAGCCTGCATTCACGAGTAACACGAAGTTGTTATGGAGATCTGAAGGACAAAATTATCAGGAGAATGAGCAAGTAGGGGCGGGGACATACATTTGATGCACTTTTCATTCCTTGTGCTAATAGGTCTTCGATTATAGCATTGAAAACTCTTGCACCTCTAAAGTAAACGGTAGTGTTGTTCCCCTATACATAGAAGATCAATTGAAATTTTTCACCACATTTTATCTTCAGAAAATGGCCTTGAGAACTTTTACAGAAAATGTCCAGAAGTAGTGAGAACGTACGACAAAAGGTTTCTCGCGATCTCCAACATAAGAACTGCCATCGCAGTATCTTACATAGACCCTGGTCCAATGATGAAAATCTAAAGCACAGACAAATAGACTGTGCATTAGTTCTAAAATTTACTGAATTTTCTTATTTGATATAAAAAGGCCATCTGAGAGTGTAATGTTTTTGTGGAACAAATAATATTTTTTCCAGGACTAACTGAGAAAGTATGTAAGACCTACATGGGTTTTCACTTTTCCGGTCACTCAGCATGGCAATGAGGCTACTCTTTTCCGTTTGCCATCTTCTAGAGGAACCGATATCCTTGGTTGTACGGAAAAGGCACTCCGCCTCTGTAGCACACCATCCTCCACCCTGGAATCAGAAAACAGATACAATCACAAATATATATCGCTAAGATCATATGATTGCTATGTAGCTGCTTGAAGTTGACATGAGAGCTGTTGCTAGAGAGTGAATTATTTTGTTTCCGTTTTAATGATTGATATAATTAGGCTAGCCTTCATGGCTAACAGTTATTTATCTACTTAAGACAACACTAATAAAATTCGACCTTCACAATAACACTTGAACCAAGAAAGGAAAAGAGTCTACTGGAATCACTCAGTTTAGCAAACCAGTACAGTTACTGGAAAACGATGTGGCACTACTAGAAAAATGCCCTTAGACATCGGTTATAAACCGATGTCTTTTTTTTTTCAAACCGATGTCATTGGACAGATAGTTCCAATGTGGAACGCAACATGGAGAGCTAATTGGAATACAGGTTTACTCCAAAACCTGTCATATACTTCAACTGCACTCTGCATTTCAAGGTCTAACAAAAGCTCGTACAAGCCAGCACGATAAATCTGTGTATTAAATTCGATTACTTTTTTGCTAAGTGCTAATTTTGAATATTGATAGAAGTTCATTTGAAATCAAGAAGTTGTGTGAAGCATCCTGCTTTTGTGAAACTAAAAAAGAAGATCAGTTGGAAGGCCTCCTTTTTTTCATCTTTTACGTTAAAAATTACAGTTTAAAGTTTGCTGAATAATGAAAATTTTATTAAACAGGTTGCATACCTCTAGGTAAATCACCCAGTTGTCTGCAGCTTCACCTCTTCCTCTATCTATAGCATATACTGGTGGAGAACCATCTAAGCAAACTGCAAAATTTCAAAATGCAATCCTTGTTAGTGTGTTGAACTGCAGCAACACATTGGAACTGAAACAAGATCAAGAACTCAGCGCAAAATCAAATATACAATTTTCATTCCAGAAACGAACTCGTCTGAAAATGCAGCAGAGGATATCATATTATTGCAAGAACATAAGTTTTTTCGCTATCTACATTATGTCAGATTAATAGAAACCAAGATACCTGCTCCTCTTTCTACAGCATTCTTGACCATGGTGTTAGTGACATCTACACTCTCCGATTCGAGCACCGAAAGCATGCAAACAAGAAGACAGACCCATGGGGCTAGCCTTGCACTGGTCATTCTGCAAATTAACATATTCTTTTGATCAGAAAGGAAACACTGTTGTGTTGATTAACTCAGGCAATAAACAATACATGCAGCTGGTGATATTAGAAAATAAGCAAAAGTTACTCTTCTTTCTATTGTTTTCACTAAATAAATGCAATCTATTCAGACTTTCTGTGCACAACATAATCTTTGTTACTGTAATGCAGTTGTGGTCCTGGTGGAACAATCTATTCTGTTTTTTTGGTTGTTATTGCATTTCTATTCTGGTTACATTTGTTTGTTTCAAAATATATTTAGTAATATAATTCGATCCCGCAACATTACACAACGACTATATAATCAAGCAATTTTGTGTCAGACTACTCAAATTTCCGTCAAAAGCTGCAAAAATTAGCAACAGCTATATAATCAAGCAATTTTGTCGAAATTTACAACATTTTGAAATGAAGCATGCATCGGTTACTGGGTGCATGTATTTCATTTCAAATGTGCATTTTAATTTGCATAAACGATAACTTAATAACCCAACACCTTTTGTTGTAGCGGTATCTCCATTTCAAATATGCATTTTAATTTGCATAAACGATAAATTAATAACCCAACACCTCTTGGTGTATCAGTATCTCTCTCGCTACTTTTACGGGATGTCGAGGGTTCGAAACTTGTCAAAGAATACTGCTATGCATATATAAAAGAAAAATATACCTGATGATTGAATTGGCCACAAGAAAAGCCCCACTGGAAGGTGGTGGGGCGAGGATTGAATAGTACAATCTTAAGCCCCAACAACAAAGAAGATAGAATGGTCATTGAGAGATATATAATGAAAATGGGTGGCCGGAAAAGATGGAATTTTGCTGAAGCTGATGATATTTCGGAATGCACTGGCTTTGTAACAAATATTGGAATATGTGGTAGAAATAATAGATTCATCTTATACACATGTAGGCCATAAATTTAGACATGAATATAGCAAATTGTAATGTACATATTCCAAAATTAGTCTTATGATATATACCAAGTAGATGCATGTTCTTTATATAATCATTAAGATGCCCTTCTTTGGTATACTTTCAGACTAGTGAGTAGTGACACACAATTTGGCCTCATCTTGGCTTCAGTAATTTTCTATTTCAACTTCTGACAAAATTAAAATCAAGGTTAAGCAGTTGCTGAAATTAGGCAGGGTGCAACTTGACCTTCCTTAGGTCTTGAAGCTAACCAGAACCTTTCATCTTTCAGCATAGCTATCAGTGAGATTTGCTTCGCCAACGATACATAGAATCAACGAAAATAACAATGAAGATGACCAAACCTTCAGTAAGAGGTTGAGCCAGATGTAGGCTTTAAATTGCAAGATTGAATACTGCACAAGTGCATTAACAAATAAACCATCTAAATTACAACAATGTTTTATACCCTTCACAAGGTAAATATTGACCACTTGTCGGTCACTCAGCCCATAAATGAATAACTACGTCGTAATAGTGCAATGCCTAATTTCTAATCCCTTGCTGATGCTAGCTACCCTCTGTTGTATGATGAATACATGACATTTTCGTTTTTGAGCAATTGATATCTCACATCTCTGAGGAGCCTAAAGCTCAACAGTGCTTTGTCAAAGTCGCCCATTTCAAGAATGTCATTGTCTGACCAAAGCAGGTTTAATATTATCTGGTGAATGATAATCTTTTTCTATTTCTGAGAATCACAATATTGAGGATATTCACATTGACAAGGTCCTTTCCTGACCTACACAAATGTGGAAAACAGAGAGAATTTCAAATTTAACACCACCAATTATAAAATCAAGCTGTTCTAAGAAATTATTTAGGTATTACTCGGTATCGACAGGGGTAATATGTAATAATGAAAGCTTTTTGCTGTATGTATCAGTGGCAAGGTTTAGCATGGATAATTTAGTTCAAAACGCTAAAGGTTTGTTGTACCTTCCGGATCGTAAAGGATACTCGCCTTGAAGCCCTTCTGATTACAGAGTCATTCACCAAATCAACCTGTAGACATAATCAGGGTAGTAATTATAATTGAAAACCTAAGTAACCACTAGTTTCCTAGCATGGAAATTTCATTGATTACCAACAACGAGACATGAGCATAACAAAATCTAGATGTATGACTATTCAAAACACAAATATATATCAAATACCTTGTGATGAGGGATGTAATGGTGCCAAGCATATCGTGCCTCCCCAGATAACAAAAGGATTGATCGAGGGGGAAGATAAATAGCTCTTCTTATAAAACTTGAGCTACTATCAGAATTTCCCACCTCCCTATCAAGTGATGTTGATTTTGATATCGAATCGACATCTGTATACTTCCTGAACTCCATGATGCACGGCCCTGCTAGCGAAAGACTAAAAATTGATCCCTCAAATGCTGAATGAGTGTCTATGTGTGGAGATAAACCAACACCAGGCGGATACTCATTAACCTGCACAGAAATGACGCCAAATGCATCATACATTAAATTTCATCACCTGATAGTTAAGCAATTTAATAGAAAAGTATTACAGTGACTATCCTAAACCACACATAGAAAATAACTACATCTACAGAAAGTAACCAAACAGCAATATATAAAAGAAAGCATAATATGACATACCGTCAGTTGATCCAAACTCGTTTCATCTGTGTTGCTAAGCTCCTCAAATGAAGATATTCTATCAAGCACAGGAGAAAGGAATGATGGAAGTTCACCAAGATACTGATTTGTATTGACATTTCTCGTCTACATCCAAAAAGGAAAGGAATGAACTTATGTTTATAAAGACTGCATTTGTGTGCATGCAGGTTACCTTGTTCTATACTTGTTCTAATTTTTATTTTTATTTGTGTTATATTTTATGGGCTTAAGGACCCTAAAGTTAACTTTAGATAATTATCTAAAGTTAATACAAAGTCAAGGTTATTTTTGTAAATGCAGGGGGGTTAGTTATATTATTACAAAAATGTCATCCAGCTTTTATATGCAAAATCCTTTTAACTTTAGATAATTTTCCTAAAGTTAACTTTATCATCTTTTTTCTCATATTTTATTTACATAAGTTTTACTTTCACCTTCCAACTTTGTTATCTAAGCATGGAGTTCTGTTCTAGCCAAATCAACTAAATTGGAAATAGATGCATTCAATTAAAGTAAAATTATAAATTTATATTATACTGCCACAATTGTTGCTTATAAAATTGAAATTGAATAGATGGTAGTTTGTTTTGTACCTCATAGCAAAACTCATAACCATAATGCTGAACTCTTCTTTTTGCAAGACATGTCCAAGGTCTACTATCCACTGCCGCAAGAAGCTCCTAAAAACATGAAAAGTAAAGCATATATTGCATGAGCCTAAATAATATCTAAAGTCTAAAGAAACCTGTTTTTGCAATTTCTTGCACAATAACTACAATGGTAGTAGTTTTAAATTTGTGTTGTTTTTTGAACAAAGATATAAAAGAGAAAGCAAAGCACCATTTTAACCAAATAAGTACCCTAACCTTCTCTTCTTCGATAGTAATGAAGTCATGAATTAAGCAGATGCCAGGAACGTTCATATCTGAAGTCTCTAAACATACAGGAACTGTGTCATTAATCTGAACCTAAACACGAAAGCACAAACATAACACTCAAAAACAAAAGTACACCAATATAAACAAAAAAAACAACTTAAAGCTTAACGATTATATCATGAATAACTCGGTCATTATACAACAAATTCCACTAAAAATCTTTACTTTTTCCAGAGATGTATAAAGACTAACATAAAAGAACATTACTTGTGCACACAATAGTATACTGCCAAGTGACATATTGTACAACACAATGAGCAAACTAAAATAGCTCAATTAGTGGCATAAGTCATAACTAGAGCAAACAATTACATAAATCCAAAGCACAATTAGCTCAATGAGCATATAAGTTTGCAAACAATATTACCTATAATTCAAGTTTAGAGTAAAATAAAGAAGCGCAATTTGTACACAGTGACATATACGACCACTATTCCGAGTATTAAAATTTTCCAAACAATATCACCTATAATCCAAACCAAGCTCTTAACACATACTTTACGCATTCTTAAAACACAATGCAGAAGTAATTCAATCAATCAACCATCATTCCACTACCTTCTCAACAGGCGGTTGAAACACCGAGTACTTAATATGCAAAACACGGCCTCCAAGTTCTCGACAAGGGCATCGATCCAACGCCTCCAAAGCAGCTTTAGCAGCCAAATTATCGACAAACGACACAATGACACGAGTCCCACTCTCATCAGCTGAATAAACACCACTCACTACACCAAACTTACTAAATGCTGATTTTACGATATCGAAATCAAGACCAACAGCAGGTCCACAATTTGCAACATAAAGATTCGAACTTGACTCATTTGTTGCCTTTGGCTTTGCAAATCTTGGCAAACCCATCAATATTTCTATTCAAAACATGTAAAGATTTGATCATTGCAAGAATTTAAACATACATGTTTACAATTAAGGTAAGAAAATCAAGAAAAGTAAAAAGATTGATGAATAAAAATTGTACCTGAGATGAGATTGAAGTGATTTACTTTAGATAAACCCTAATTCCCCTTTTGAAGAGCAAATTTTTTATGTAAAATTATTGATATATTTTATTTATGTGGAATCATACTCTGTAAAAATTGGTAATCGGTACTAATCGGTCTAGGTACCGATTAGGGATTAATCGGTAAATCGGGTAATCGGAGGGATTAATCGAAACAAAAATCGAATATATATATAAATATTTTAATAATATTTAATATATTTACCTTATTTATTATGAAATATATAATTCAAAAATATTTTATAAATATTATTCGGATTTCAAAAAATAGATCGGCCAAATATTTTTTAAGGATTAATCAGGGATTAATCGGAGATTTTTTTAAAAAAATGAGGAATTTTAGAACACTGTGTGGAATTAAAAAACAATTGTATTTTTTTTTAAAAAGCTAAAGCATGTAAAATAACAAATTGAATAAAATATAGTATTTTAAGGGAAAATTTAGATATTTAAAATTAAATAAATTAAACATACTCATGTCAAAAATATTTGGTTCATCACATGGATACAAAGCCTATTATATTTTAACAGAGATACAACAGAAATTCCAAATTTTACCCAAAATAACTTGACGCAACAAAAGGCCTTTATACAGTGGCATGCTCATTTATAGAAATTGGTCGATTTTTTGAAATCGTCATTGTTATTGATAAATTGGTCAAAAATATTTGCCCGATTCGCTAATCACCAATAAATCATTTGATTTTTCAAAAATCGTCAAATAAATTACAAATCAGTAATTCAACCGAATAATTACAATTTCCGAAATCTATAACCGTGCACGAGGTCCATGCTTAAAATAAGTTACCAAAGTGCACAAATCACCAATGTGATGTGTAGCATTTTTCATTTCTTTTAAATTTTAATATGTATTTTTTTCTGTTAAAATGCTTTTTTTTGTTACGAGGGTAACCTTGAGCCAGTAGCATAAGCAGACATCATTACTTTTCTATGTGATACTTCAATGTCATGCTCTAATGTAATCACAAGTCTAATGTTACTATTGCTCTAAAGTCGAGGGGCGTGTTTGGCAAACCTTATAAGATGACTTATTGACGAGTATTTGTCGACACTACTTATAAGTTGAATTTACAAATTCTAAGCTGATAAATTGAATGATAAGTTGAATGTTGATAAAGATGTACTTTTTCTCAACTTATTTTTTATTTTTTGTTTTTTTTATCAATTTTACTTTTGAAATATATTTTTCAAATGTTAATTTAACTTAAAATATAAGAATTAAGATAATTATATTTAAAAATTATTTATTTTAGTTCTTTTAAATAAAAAAAATTCTGACTTATAAGTTGAATTATCCAAACACTTTAGTAACTTATAAGCATTTATCAACTTATCACTTATCAATCACTTATTCAGTTTAAGTCTAAGTTTAAGATTTCCCAAACGGGCACTGAAGGTTTGTTTTTGAAGAAAGACCACACAGTTTCAATCTGTCATGCAGTAGGATATTGTACCTTGAACCAATAATCTGCCTGCATCGTTTTCACCAGGGATGAAGGATAACAAACTCGAGAACCACATGTGCTAAACCTGATTGTGGAGTCCTTTGTTGCGTCGTGCTACTGATTCAAGGCCAGGTAAGTCCTGAGTTTGCTACTGTCCTATTGCAATGAGCAAACAAGTTCCATAAGATCTTAAAACTGTTGGGATTCACTGTGTTTCTACTCTGCCACTGTTGTTTAAGTAGACAACTTAAAGGCATCTTCAACGTGTTGCTACATTGTATATCGAGACTTGAATGTTACTAATGCATCTCTTTGTATGAAATTCAGTTAACTATTCTTTATCGCGTATCCATGCCTGCAAACTAAAGTTTGCTAATTTAAAAATTGTTTGCAGCTAGAAATTTCACTCCAAAATTTATGATGCCAGAAGTATGATTCGACAATGCAGCAATTCGGGCCTTTAGTAAATGACCAAAGAAACAGAAACTGAGCCTTTAACATAAACAGAACTTCTGTAATACATGAGGCATATAATATGTATTTACAACATCTATAATTGGCACATTAGGGGGAACTTGTTGGGGAGAGACTGCCACAACCGTCTCTGCCAATGCACCATACTTTGCTTCGGCCTGGTGTTCCCATCACAGAACTTGTTTTGGGTTCATCGCCTGAAGATTCACATTCACTATACTTGACTGCATTTGGTTCACGGAACTGTCCATCAACGATATTCATCTGATCAATGAGAGAGTGTCTCACTCGCAGACTTGGCATCCTATGTTCGGATCTCGTAAGGTTTACTCCTGGAAAGTTGCATGCTGCAGCAGGGGAATTTGGATTACTTAAAATTTCTTCCTGCAGAATGTCTCCTATCCTGGAGAGTATGCTGAATGCCAAGTTTGCAAGAACCCGGGAATATGCTTCTAAAATTGAATGACCAATATCCTATAACATGAAGAGACAAGAACCCGGGAATAAACTGTTAGTGCATGTCTTCCTTTTATGTAGCAGAATAATGTTATAGGTGAACTGAAGACTGGTAGTTAAGCGTTGATTCGCAACCCTTGTGCATTATAAGTGACAGTTTATCATATGCATCATACCTTGCCATATTGGACTTTTGTGACGTCAAGGAATGTTTGTGGTAGTTTTGGAAATTTGGTTTTGATTTCCTGTATAAGACTTTCAGTTTGGTTCAATAAAACCTCCACCTTATCCATTTCGGATATTGAATCCTTCATCAAAGACCATGATGTTCTGACCGGAGATTTATTGTTACATCGTTCTAATATCATCTCTTTCCATGCAAATGTTGCCGCTTCTAGCCTGTTAATGACTTCAAGGGCCCTATGTTCAGATTTTAAGTTGAGGAAATGAATCACTTCTTCCACTGAGGGTGATTCTGCAGTTAAGATCCTATAAAGTTCTTCCCCAAGGTTTGCTTTTCCAGACTGCAAGCACAATAAACATGAATACTATAGGTAAAAGTTCAAAATTTTTACTAAGCTTTTGGTTATTGTATTGTAAACTTGAAATATTCAATTGCGCTTGCCTTAGGAAGTGCCTCTTGGATGATATCAGGAACAGGCATCTCGTGCAACACATTTTTATTGATAGCTTTTGCAGCTTTAAAAACTTGGTGAACCACTTTGCCCTGGTTTAGTAATTTCTTCCTCTCAGTATCTGAGAGCCCTGCCATGGGAACCTGTGGAGAGGGAAGCCACCATCTCATGCCTTGTCTAGCGCCACTACTCCTTCCTTCTGCTCGGCTACCTCCTTCAGCGTACCAAAATTCAGTGTTAACCATTGAATCTAGTGTTTCCTGACAAATTAGAAGCATAAAATGAGTCGACGTATAAGGCCTGTAGGGATTTTTTCGATAGGCAAGAGACAACTTACAATAAGCATGGAGTCTAATTTCTGTAGTGCTGGAAGATTCATATGTATGTCAGCTCGAGCTTTCGGTGTCATTATCTGCTCCAGCAACAGAAATATGTTATAAATTCAACAAAAATCTTGAATTATCTACAGAAACAAGATATATACCTCCATGGTGTGGCCATCGACCCCATGTTGCTTAGTTGGAACCAACTCAATCATAAAGTTTGTAGGGGATAGCAACCAGTCCATCTCTGTTCGCCATTTATTTTTCCTTTCCTCTGACAGAGGTTCAAGTTTCCACAGCTCTCCAAACACAGATGCTGTAAATTTAATTCATCATTTTAACTTTTAAGTTTAAAAAAATCGCTAATATTTCTCTGTAATCCTGGTACTATTTACCTGCAAGATTTGTTATGGCATTCGACAATGCTAAAGCAGTTGAGACACCCTTCCGTCCTCCCGTGACATCATCACCAAGCAACAGCTTTGAAAACTTCTCTTTCATTGTTTCAACATCAACAATTTCCACTATATGAACTGCCTTTTCCTTGGCAAAAACCTTTTCGGGGGTGTCAGAGAGTTCCCGTTCGTCCTTCCCTTGCTCGTCGCTCTTCATCGTTGTCCAGTGAGAATAAAATGATCCCGAGGCATTTGTGCTGGAAGAACAGCTCGAGTCATCTTCATCAAGAGAATCGGTTATGCATCCATCTCCCCTACTAGTTCCGCTATCGTTCTCATACGATTGATTGTTGATAATGCAGCTCTGGAGCCCATTATATGTCACTACACCTGATTGACATTAAATTTCATACTCAAGAATATTACTCAAATGCACAAAAGACTTTACTTGAGTATGCAATATTAGTAAAACATTTAAGAGTAAATATATAGAAAAGTAATGTTATCTCTAACAAAATATATGCAACAATTGTAAATTAGTTTCTTTCTAGATAGCATGCATGATTCATCAAGACATTTAGTCAAACTAACAAAAGAGTAGATGAGAGCACATGCTAATGCTGGTGTCACTATATCATGCTTGACTGAACAAACAAAGAAAATATTCAAATAATGTTACAAAGATGAAAACAGTCAGATTTAAAATACACAACTGCTCTGCAGACTATACACACTGTGTGCATGTCTATCTGAACATATCATCATTTTTTCTTAGAAGTTGTAATAATTTCAGGGGCATATAATTGTCAAAAAGAACCTAATGTGGAATAGAAAACAGCAGATGGCAGCAGAAACATGATTTAGAAGCATTAGTACAAAACTGGCTTTTTACGTCGGTTAAATATGTCATATACGTCGATTACGTCTGTTAAATATGTGTCATATATGTCGATAAAAGATGCATACTTATAAAAAAAAACGCATAATTTTTCGGGCTAATTTATCAACTTCATCTTCCTTTTTATTTTATCTTAGAGGACCAATATAGCAGTACACCATGTGTTTGGTGCATCAGTAATTGACTAACAAGAGTCAAAATAATGACAATAATTTAGCATACATTGCGGCAGATCCAACTGATAACACAGCTATATATGTGTGTGTATGGTACAAATATTGTATTTTTGTGTGTGTGATAAGTGTGTGTAGGCAACAGAGTAAAATAAAGAACTTATACCTTCAGGTTGATCAAAATCAATGCTAATTTTTTGGTCTCTGGTACAACAAGCCAGTCTTCTTGTCATGATCATCATCTTACTTCACTTTCAAGTACTTGATCCTGCAGCACTATGAAGTCACAAATACTTAAATCTCTTCTGCAAACCATAATGTACAGATAAAACTAATTAAACTAAGTGATAAAGAACTAAACAAGATTTAAGAAAAAAGGTGGGCCCATCTATAAAAAGGTTAGCAATTCTTTAAAATTCTTTTTCTTATCCCCACTACTAAAAGGTTCTACTTTACAGCTTCAAATTTGAAAAATACAAATTGCAGAGTAAAACAAATATTTTGCAGCTCAAGTTCAAAAAGATACAGGAGTTTATAGTAGTTTATAAAGTAGAATATAAAAATACTTCTAAATAATTGATGAGTTATTCATACAAACTTTAAATTATGAGGATTTGAACCTAAAGAGCTTTTTTCACATTAATCAAGCACCTTTTCAGAAAAAGTACAAAGCAAATTGACTATTTCTGTAAATCCATATAATTCATATATACATAAGTGAAAGTGCATGTAAGACAGTGTCAGTTAACAGTGAACACTAACATAAAGTATGTGTATGTACATATAAATACTTTGAAAAAAAGTTCGGGTATTTGACATGCGATTGTTATAATCATTAATTAATTAAATTGATTTTTTTGATAAATGTAGGGAATGGATCACATAGTTTACCCGCCCTTAATACACATTTTCTAAAATTTTTGCCTATCTCCGAAAAATTATTAGGTATAGATGGTTAACAACAATCATTTGTCAGAATGAGCTCTCAAATGGAGAGTTTCATATAAGCAAGATAGTATTATCCATAATCCATGCAGTTAAAATTTGTAATAAGAAACACTTAAAATGGAAAATAAGAATCCCATTATGGTAAACATTTTAAGGAATTATTATATGAAGAAAAAAAAAGCTTTTAGTCTTGTACAACTTAAAAGCAAATGAGAAAAGAAAGAATGCAGACTTGAAAAAAGGAATAAGAACAAATTAAAGAAGCTGCTATATAGAAACAAAGATCTGAGTTGGAGATAACCTTCTAGCTCAGAAGGAATAACACACAAAATTACAAAATGAATTGTCTCTATTTGCATTTTTCTGTAACAACTACAGAAAACAGAGCTAGCAAAATACTATATTTGTTGAGGAACTGAAATTATTTAAAATGCATCTGTAAATTTGAATAAGAATTGTAGAATGAGAACATAAAAAGAAAGGAGATAATGAGTACATAGAAGAAAATACCTTTGATGAAATGGCAGGAACTTGAGTTAGCTTGTGGAAAAGATTGAGTCTTTCTTCAGTAGTTGCATTGTTGATAAGATGCTCTTCAGTTCAGCTGCCAGTCAATGTGAAGTGAGAGAGAGAGAGATAGAGAGAGATGGGGAGAGAGAGAGAGATAGAGAGAGATGGGGAGAGAGGGGGAGATGGGGAGAGAGAAGGAGAGATGGGAGAGAGAGGGAGGGAGAGAGAGAGAGAGAGAGAGGGAGGGAGGGAGGGAGAGAGAGAGAGATGGAGAGAGAGAGATGGAGAGAGAGAGAGAGAGATGGAGAGAGAGAGAGATGGTGAGAGAGGGAGAGAGATGGGAGAGAGAGAGAGAGAGATGGGATAAAAAAGTGCAGGTGAATCTAGTAAAAAAAGATGTAAACTCACATTGATTTCTTATGGCAGAGAGTAGACAGGAATGTGTAGTGAGAAACAGAGAGAAGGCTTGAGTGAAGATGGGTTTTTTATTTAGAAAATATTAGTAACAGTAATATTATTTTGCTATTAAGAATGTGCATGATGAGTGATGGTTGATGGGGTAGTTGTGAACTGTCTGGGGTTTATATATCAATCTTAAGGATTTTAAGCAAAATCAAATCTTTTAATGAGTTTTCAAATTTTATAACTTTATTATGGGGATTCTAATTACGGTGCTACTTTGGTAAGGCTCCCATTTTGGGCGTTTCTTGGGACCCAAAAATCATAACATTATTTACTATATATTCTAAAGTAGCCGATACCTGTGTTCTCAAAATTGGTCGATTAATTGAATAATCAGACGATTAATCAGGGTTTGAATGAATTTTATTTCAATCAATCAAAAAATGGTAAAAAATCGGTTAATTCGCGTCAAAAAGTGAAAATTCATAAAAACAATATTATTTTGAAGATAAATTAAAATTTAAACTAATAGTTAATATTTAATAGGGATGTACGCGGTCCTAATGTGAATGAGTTACATTTCTTTATATGTACTTTACTTTTTCCCGATTAATTTTTTTTTTGCTATTCACATACATTCTTTGTGAATAAGTATTTACTCCCTGTTTTTTAATATATGACGTTTGATTTTTTGGCACACATATTTAGGAGGGTTGACCACATAGCTAGAATTATTATTTTTAAAAATTCTTTTTTTGAATAAAAATATGAGATCAAAACTTTTATTCACAAAAAAAAAATTTCAAAAAAAATTATTTTAACTATACGGTCAAACCTCCTAAACACGTGTGCCAGAAAGTCAAACGTCATATATTAATAAACAGAGGGAGTAATAGTTACCACATTTGTTATATAAATTGGTCAATTTTTTAAAAATCGTCGATAAATCAGTTAAAAATTGTTAAATTATTGATAAATTATCTAATTTTTAAAGATCGTTCGATAAATAACAAATCGATACCTTAACCTATTTGTTACAATTTCTGAAATCTCTAATACATCGCACATCTTTTTAATCATTTTTATGTGCAAATGTACTAGGGTCATTTTAGTTTATCTTTAATCAAATTTCTTTATAATATTTTGTAGTGTGATGTTTGAATCAATTCAGTTAGGATTGTACTCAATAGCTCCTGCACAGTTGCAGTAATGATACATATCAAACAGTACAGTACAAGTAAGAGAAGATAAGTAAAGTTTGACTAACTTGGTCAGTTTAATCAAGAACTTGACTTTTGATGATTTCATGAATAGAAGCAAGTCACCTTGTGCATGATCTTTACTAGACAAAAAATTTGGGCCAAAGTTAATCATAACTATCAATATAAGATCATGAAATTTTAATTTTATTTGTTTCAAATGATAGAATTGGTGAAATTTATTTAGAACTCTATGAAAAAGTGTTTGCAAAGAAACGATCTCGAGTCGAGTTATTCGGATGCATCTCGAACTCGAACCGAGATCGTTTGACTCGGTATCGATTCATTAAAAACCGTAAAATTGACTTTAAAAAAGCCGGAAAAATTGACAAATATTTTAAATAATTTTAGTTAATTACTCTAAATTCTACTCTCCATCCCTAAAAATATTTCCTATTTGTATTGTAGACGTTTGACAATGCACAATTTTGGTTGTTAATATCTTTAATTTCGTATTAGTATTAAATATAAAACTTTCATTGTATTAAATTACTCATAAATACGAATCCAACAAAATCACTCATGATTATGTTTGATCTTATAGTTATAGATTAGACGTAAATTAGTAGTCAATCGCTTAACATGAACAGTGCGAAAAATCAAAACGGGAAGATCATTTTGGGACGGAGGGATTAATATTTTAAAAATAAATATATTTCTTTTTATGAATTATCCAATCCACATATGATGTTGGGCTTTTGGAGTTACTTGTTCTAATAAAATTATGTTTGGCTCTTTAATCAATAAACTCGACTCAAACACAAATTCAAACATATATTTTATGCAATAAAGAAACTCTGTCTTACTTTATCATTTATGACAGAACTCAACTCGACTCGGTTCATGAACGACTTCGAGCTTAACAATGCAGGATACATAAAACACGCCATTACAAAGTCTACTTTTCATAGCCATCAAAAGCATTAATCGGACATTAGAATCTTATAAATAAACAATTAGCGGCTGGTTAAAGGTAAAAGGAATGTCGCACTCATTTTATGCGCCACAAAAGGTGCAGGGCGATCAGGAGCCGTTTCTGCGTAGAGTAATATTACGTGCCTAAAAAAAATTCAAAATTTTTTCAAAAATAATCCATGTAAATTTTTTAATTCATGAGATTCATATTTATACACGAGGGTCCATTTCATTTATGAGTGAATATTCAAATCCAATAGCACGTTAACAACTTATCATTCAGGAACAATTTTGAAAACCGTTTTTAGGAGTAACGCTTCTCTTCTGCATAATACATAGCCTGTCATTTTTCATATTTTTGCGTTCAAAGATAATACTACCGTTTTTAGGACTTTAACGCTTCTCTTTTATAATACATAGCCAATCATTTTTCATATTTTTGCGTTCAAAGATAATACTACAAGTTATTTCTCTAATATTTTTGCAATTTTGTCCTTTGAGAAATGATTTTCTATCCCGAAAAATAATTTCAGAGTTGAGTAGATTTAAAAGAACAAAGAAGAAGTATCAAACTCTGTGCAATATTCTTCCGATCTACACTAGGCTCCCTCAGAAGTCGCTACCATCATCACTATGATTTTGATTGGAGTGGTTTGTCTCTGCCGCGCCTGGTCCTGCGCTCCTAACAAGTCCACGATCAAGAAAAAAAAATATTCGTCCCAAGAAAACAAAAGGGCGCCGAGCAAAACGGAACCGAAACCGAAAAATCGAACCAAACCGTACTATTTGGTTCGGTTTGGTCCTGAATTTTCTGAAATTCGGCCTATTCGGAAGTAAAATTCGGTTCGGTCTGATTCTTTTAAAAAATATTTCGGTTTGGACCGAATAAACCGAATAAACCATATCTTATATATTATAATTTTATATTATATACATTTTACATATATCTTAAAAATTATAATCATAATTTTTAATTGTATTTATACACTCTTAGTGCCCGTTTGAGAAATTTTAAAATAAGTAACTTATGACTTAAAATGAATAAGTGTCTTATAATTGACAAGTTGATAAATGTTTATAAGTTGTATAAGTGTTTGGATAAAAGTCAGAATTTTTTATACATAATTAAACAAAAATAAATAAATTATAAATAAAGTTATCTTAATTCGTGATTATTATATTAGAAAAATAGTTTAGAATACATTTTTTAAAACTAAAGTTAATAAAAAAACAAAAATTCAAAATAAATTGAGAAAAAGTACGTTGTTACTAATATTGAACTTATCAGCTTATAAGTTTTGTAAATCAAACTGATAAGTTGGGTTGACAAACACTTCGAGATAAGTTGTTACGGACTTATAAGCTACAAGTAACTTATAAGTTGGCAGACAAACGGGGTCTTAGTACTCTATATATCACCTTATTTTAATTATATTTTATATTTTATAATTTTTGGTTTAAAATTTTAATACAATTTTATTTTTGAAAAAAATTCGGTCCGCTCGGTCCAAAACCGGACCGAACCGATGTTCGGTTCGGTCCGATCCATATTACAATTTCGGTTCGGTCCGGTCCAAGAAAAAATGGTAATTCGGTTTTCCGGTCTATTCGGTTCGGTTCGGTTTTGGACCGAACCGACCAAATGCTCAGCCCTCCTGTTTCATTATATTCGATGATTGGTAAATTATCTGTTCATGAACATAAAGGACTCTAAACCGAAAAATTAAGCGTGAATAGAGTGATGTGGCTCATCAATCACATATTCTCAGTGTTTGATATGGAAATCAAAAATTTATGCGGATAGATGGTTACGGGCATCGAAGACCGGGATGTCGTGGACACAAAACAAAAAGGCCCACTAAGTTAGAAGAAAACAAGCAAGGAAAGGCAAGAATTTTGTCCCCACGTTTGGTAGTGTGCATCACACTTGATAATGAGAATATTATGGGGGTAGCTTCTTTATTTTGGTTTTTTTCATGTAAATAGAATACCAAGTCTGGGAATGGTCTCCCCATGTTACCTTCCACTCCATTGCCAAGATAGTTTGTTTTCTGGAGTCTGTGTTGTCTGTATATTGCTCTCATATCAAAGACCTTCACACGCACACATACACATGTAATATTTTGCCAGAGAATGGGCACAAGTAGTTCTGCAGATCGGATTGAATCGTTTAAGGTTAAACATTAGGAAGTGACACTTTATGATGAACACAGACTCTAACATAATGTTCTGCGTATTTACGTTAACTGACATTATAACTAATCTAAACAACCCTATCACTCTACAGCACACTGAGCTAATGACAGGGTTAGTATCACAATATCATGCCATGCTTAACTCGAAATATCGAACCGAACCGAATTAAAACGCTGAACATGCTCTCTTGTACAGAATACTTAATGTGAGATCCGATTAGCTTTTCCTACTTCCTAGCCATTGTATTTTTACCTTAAGTAACCAAGTGTAGCCGGATGGCATATTTCATTGTATTTTTCGATGCTTGTAGGCTCGTTTAGCTAAACGAACTGGTTTTAATGAGTCGGGTGAACATGTTCGTTTTATTTCACACTTAATCGAGCCTAAACATCTATCCTAACTCAGCTATTTTATACAATTTCACGAGTTGAGCCGGCTCGTTTAATTAAACGTTTAAACGAGCGGGAATTAAACGAGTCGGAACCTCTGCCCGAACTCGACTTATTAAACCAACCGAGCCTAGTCGAGCCCAGTCGAACCTCATATTAAATTAGTGACATTTTTTTATTTAAACATATCATTGTGTATCGTTTGGGAGATCGGAAAGGTCACTTACATTTTCGTCATTCCTTTTTTTTAATTTAATATTTTTAAAATTCAAGAGGGTATCCTAATTTAACAAATTTTAATTTTTTAGGATTCAAAAATCCTTTCTCGGGAGTTTAGAAATATTAAAATTTGAATAAAATGTACAACGATTTAGGTTTTAGGGCCTTTAAGAAGAACATGAGGACAATAGTTACTCAAGAATATGAGCACTTTGACTCAAGAGACAATAAGTCCTTAAGTGAGATCAATGACATGTTTCAGAAACTATTGAATGACTTATCTTTTGTCAACAAGGAATATGACATAGAGGACTCAAACTTAAAGTTTCTTCTTGCACTCCTGAAAAGTGGGACTATAAGGTCACATCAATAAGGGATAACTATGAACTGAATAAAACACCTCTAGATGAGATTTATGGAATATTGAAAACACATGAACTAGAGATGGAGCAAAGAAACAAGAGGAAAGGATCAAAGACTAGACCAGTTGCACACAAAGTTGAAGAGAAGCCAGAAGGGAAAGCTAGGAAAAAAGTTACTCCAAAGAAAAAGCTATGATTGCAAAGTCAGATACTGAATCATCAAACTCTGATGATGACTCAAATACTAATAATGAATCAGATACCGACAGTGATCATGACAATTATGAAGACATGGAACAAATGGCTGCTCTACTGGTTAAAAGCTTCAAGAAGATGGTCTACAAGAACTTCAAGAAAGGAAGAAGATTTTTCAGAAAAGGTTCCAGTTCCTCAAACTCTGATAAGATGAACAACATAAGAAGCATGGTTGTAAAAATCGCCGATTAATCGTCAAACGGCGGGCTACCCATCAAATTCAGTGAAAACGACCGGAAAAACGTTTTCTGAGAAATTGGGTCAAAATCTGGTCAAACCCGGATCAAAATCGGTTGAAAATCAAAAAATTCGGGTCCGAATTAAGCATAATTTTCAATCTTAATCATCGATCCGCCCAAATCAAACGCCATATGTGTGTAGGGTGTGTGTTATGTAATCCTTGATTGATTGCATGTAATGATGATGATTTATCACGATATATATAAATAGAGTGATCGATTGTAATGGTGATTCCAGAAGAATAAACAACGAGATGCTTTTAAGTTTTGAATGATACAAAAATGGTGATTTAGGTGGTTTACCGGGGAAGATGGTAAAGGCGGCTAAAGAAAAGTGATAGGGTATATACTTAGATACACAGATGAGGAGGATAGCTGAGTCGGTTTACTAATCTATAATCAATCTATAATTGTAGACGTGGTAGTGGTATGGGCCACATTTGGACAAGTTTACAAACCATACTAATAAACCCATTTTCTCATATTTATATTTAAATATTTTTAATTTAATATTAAAAATGCATCCGATTTTTGCTCCGATTAATCCCCGTATTACCGATTAATCCCTAATCGGTAGCTCTACCGATTAGTGCCGATTTTCGATTTTTATAACCATGATAAGAAGTAATGATTGGAAGGAATCAAAATCTGGAAAATCTGACAAGTCTAAAGAAAGATGCTACAACTGTGATGAAATTTGACACTTTGCAGCTGACTGCAGAAAACCCAGAGCTGAGAAGAAACAAGCCTTGATCTCAAAGAAGAAAAATTGGGATGATTCATCAGATTCAGAGAATGAGATCAATTACGCTCTCATGGAAAATGCTGATGCTGAGGCTGACAATGCTGAATCAAAGGTACCTCAGACTATCCTTGTTTTTGATACTGATGATATCTAAAATTGTTTCTTAAATCTCTACATGTTAGTTATAAGGATCAAACCTTAGAGAATAAGAGAATCAAGAGTGAAAACTTTGAGTTAAAGAAAAGTAATGATCACCTAGAAATTGAGTTGCTTTCCATGCTAGAAATTCAGAAAGAAAGAGATAATGATGTTTTTGTTAAAGAAAAATTGTTAGAAAAGCATGCTTATCTAGAAAAGGAGTTAGCAAAAGAAAGAGAGGTCATTAAGTTTTGGACTAACTCAGGAAATTTTAGAGAATGGCCGTTGGGGATCAGGATTAGGATATGCTAATAGATCTAATTCTGATAAGAAAATTGAAAAAGGAACTGAGAAAAATAAACCAGTAAACGCTGATACTAAGGTCAAACTGAACAAGGTTCAATTGAAGCCCATTAAGTTTAATCTAAGTGTTGATGCTGTTAAATCAGTTAATGAGGTAGGTTCAACTCCAGCACCTAGATTAAACTTAATTACCGATAAGAGTGAACAAGTTCACACAAAATCAGTAAATATTGGTTTAATGATTCAGAAACAGCTTAAGCAAAAGCTGAAGAATTTACACATGAAAGATAAGAAGAAAAGTCCTAGGAAAAATAGAAATGGCAATGTAGGTGTTAATAAGAATGGTAATTATGTAACTCCTCCCAATGCACCTAGAAAGGCATGTTTGAATTGTGCTACTACCAATCATCTTGCTAATTCTTGCAGGAAGAATAAAGAGATAATTACTGTTCCTTCCAAATCAGAGTTTAGGAATAGAACGGTTAGATATAAACCACAGAGTCCTTGTTTTCATTGTGGTAGTATTTGGCACTCTATTTATACATGTAAAGAGTATCACAGTTTGTATTATGATTATTATGAACTGAAACCCTCTTTAAATAAAGCAAAATCTGATTCTGCATGTGTAAATACTGATAACAAGGATTTTAACATAAACTCTGATAAAAAGTCTTCAGCTGCATATGTTAACAAACTTAAAAAGGACAAAGGATCCAAGCAAGTCTGTGTCCTTAAAAATACTAACTGATTTCATATACTGATTGCAGGGTAACAGGAGGAATACTCTAGTCTTGGACAGTGGATGCTCAGGACACATGACTGGTTATAGATCCCTGCTATCAGAATTTGAGGTGAAAGCTGGCCCAAGTGTTTCTAATAGAGATGACAACTTAGGAAAAATCTTGGGATATGGCAAAATCAAAATTGGAAATGTCATCATTGAAAATATAGCTTTGGTTACAGGACTCAAGCATAATCGGATCAGTGTGAGTCAAATCTGTGACAGAGGTTACCATGTGAACTTCTATGAGGAGCATTGTGAAATTGTCAGTAAAACTGATGGAAAGATTGCATTGACTGGTGTAAGATATGGTAGTTTATATGAAGCCATGGTCTCCACAAATACTAATGGATAAGAAGTTTGTCTACTTAGTAGAGCATCTGTGGAAGACAGTTGGAACTGGCATATAAGACTTTCTCACCTCAATTTCAATAATATCAATGAACTTGTGAGGAAAGATCTTGTAAGAGGATTGCCCAATGTAGTGTTTACTCCTGATGGCTTATGTGACTCATGCTAGAAAGCCAAGGAAAGAAAACATCTTTCAAGAGTAAAACTAAATCCTCCATTCTTGAACCATATCAACTACTTCATATTGATCTCTTTGGTCCAGTAAATATTATGTCTATTGCTAAGAAGAGGTATGTACTCGTAATTATTGATGAATATACATGATACACATGGGTGTATTTTCTGCACACCAAGGATGAATCTCCATCCATTCTTCTTGATCATGTAAGAGAGCTGGAAAAAGGATCAACATACAAAGTGAAGATCATCAGAAGTGATAATGGAACTGAATTCAAGAATAGTTCTATGGAAGAGTTCTGCAAACTCAAGGGATAAAACAAGAGTTTTCTGCTCCTCGAACTCCACAATAAAATGGAGTTGTTGAAAGAAAGAATAGAACTCTCATAGAAGCTACAAGAACCATGCTAGAGGAAGCAAAATTGCCTATTTACTTCTGGGCTGAGGCTGTGCAAACTGCGTGCTTTACATAAAATGCAACATTCATCAACAGGCATGAAAAAACATCATTTGAGATGGTGAATGTAAAGAAGCCAAATTTTAAGTACTTTCACATTTTTGGTTGTAAGTATTTTGTTCTCGAAACTCATCCGGAGCAGCTTACCAAGTTTGATCTAAGAGCTGATGAAGGAATTTTTATGGGATATCCATTGTCTACAAAGCCTTCAGAGTTTACAACCTGAGAACAAGAACGGTCATGGAATCTATACATGTGTCTTTTGATGACAAGAAGATTACAGGTCTAAAAGATGCAGATGATCATGACAAATTGAGATTTGAAAATGAAGTACCATATGATAAACTCTTAAATCCTGATCCTGATACAGTAAGTTCTGAAATCACTCAAAGCTCTGATGATCCACATGAAAGTGGAAATTCTTTAAATACTGAAGCATATGTTGAGGGGGAGAAACATGATTCAGATCAAGAGTAATTTACAAGTGATTGAACTCAAGGAACATCAGTAGATAAGTCATCAGACTCTCATTCCTCAAATTCTGATGAGTCAAATACTGATAACAATGGGAACACTGATTTAGGGGGAGCATCAGGACATGATAGTGGTACTAGTCAAAGAAATAACAAAGAGTTTATGGATCAAGGGGGAGGTTCTTCTTCAAGAAGACAACTTCCATCTGCAAGAAAATGGTCTAAGTCACACACACCTGACTTAATCATTGGAAATCCTGAGAGTGGTGTAAGAACCAGAAAAGCCACTCAAAATGAATATCTCTATCATTCTTTTCTATCTCAAACAGAACCCAAGAAGGTGGAAGAATCTCTTCAAGATGCTGACTGGGTTACAACAATGCAAGAGGAGATTAATGAATTCGAAAGGAACAAAGTCTGGACTCTTGTGCCAAGACCAAAGAATAGATCAGTAGTTGACACAAAATGGGTCTTCAGAAACAAAAATGATAGTGATGGCATTGTTACAAGGAACAAAGTAAGGCAGGTTGCAAAGGGCTACTCACAACAAGAAGGCATTAATTATGATGAGACTTTTGCTCCAGTTGCAAGGCATGAGGCAATAAGAATTTTTCTAGCCTATGCTGCTCACAAGAAGTTTAAGGTGTTCCAAATGGATGTCAAGAGTGCATTTCTTAATGGAGAACTTGAAGAGGAAGTTTATGTTGAACATCCTCCAGGGTTTATTGATCCAAAGTATCCAGATCATGTCTACTTACTGGATAAAGCACTCTATGGAATGAAGCAAGCTCCAAGGGCATGGTATGAAACACTTGCTCTATTTTTGTTAGAAAGTGGTTTCACAAGAGGTACAATTGACAAAACTCTCTTTTATAAATACCATGACAAGGACTCGTTATTAGTAGAGATATATGTTGATGATATCATTTTTGGATCTACTAATGATAAACTTTGTGAGAGATTTGCAAAACTAATGCAGTCTAGGTATCAAATGAGTATGATAGGAGAGTTGAGTTATTTTCTGGGATTACAAGTTAAACAGACTGATGAAGGGATCTTCATAAATCAATCCAAATATACCAGAAATTTTCTCAAAATATTTGGAATGCAAGAATGCTCAACTGCATCAAATCTCATAACCACTACAACCAAGTTAGATTTAAATACTGGTTCTTCAGTAGATATAAACTAACTACAAAGGTATGATTGGCTCACTCCTATATTTGACTGCTAGTAGACCTGATATCATGTATGCTACCCGTCTCTGTGTAAGGTTCCAAGCTGATCCAAGGGAACCTCATTTGTTAGATGTGAAAAGAATTTTTAAATATCTCAAATGCACCATGAGTTTGGGATTATGGTATCTTAGAGATTCAGACTTTAATCTAACTGGATATTCAGATGTAGATTTTGCAAGATGTTAAATAGACAGGAAACGCACTTCTAGAAGCTGCCAATTTCTTGGTGGCATATTGGTTTCTTGGTATAGCAAGAAACAAAAGTCAATTTCCACATCAACTACAAAAGTTGAATATATTGTTGCAGGAAGCTTTTGTGCTCAGATTCTATGGATGAAGAATCACTTACTGGATTATGGGTTAGACTATTATGCTATTCCTATATATTGTGATAATCAAAGTGCTATTGCAATGACAGGAAATCCAGTGCAATATTCAATGACTAAACACATCAGCATCAGGTACCATTTCATAAGGGAACATGTGGAAGAAGGTACAGTGGAATTGATCTTTGTTCCAACAAATCAGCAATTAGCAGATTTATTCACCAAACCTCTCTGTGAAGTAACTTTCACAAGATTGGTGAATGAATTGGGAATGATATGAGGACATTTCTTAAACTCTGATAATTAAGTGATAACTACTGATAGTTGAAGCGTGGTATCTTATTATGTGTCAGTACTTGTTAGATACTGATTATTACATTAAATTCTGATGCCATGATAACATGCAATTAACTTCTGTTAATCCTAGCTGATAGCTGCATATTAAACTATTGATAATGCGTACATGCTCTGACAGTAGTTGTTAAATTCTGATATTGGTCAAACTAGTGTTGACCAGATGAATCCTGATAGTTGTGATTAAATACTGATAATGATCAAACTGTGATAGACTATTTTGTAAGATATTCAAATATTGCTTTAATCAGTATTATAATTACAGGTTTGAAGTTAGCCACAAGTGGATAATTTTTCATGGTTACAGATGTTTACACGTTGACGCGAGGATATGGAACACGTCCGTTTAATGCAAAACTTTATTCTCGGGAACTGTGCATGCAATAACACACGTTTACATGATTACCTTTAAAGTCGATCGTATATTGCCACGTGTCCCATTAAACTGAACTGTGTCTAAATTAGTGGAGTGATGTGTTATGTAAAATCAATTTTTGATTTCAGATAATACTTTACTTATCTCTATTATTTTCTCTCTGCTACTTTACCTTTCTCAAGTCGTAAACTCTGAAACCCTAAATTCTGTTCGACTAATTCTTTTTTGAGTTGCATATATTGATTTCAGTACAGATTAAGCACATAATTATAGGGAGAAACTGATTTCATAGAAGAAATTAAGAAAAGGTTTAATTCTAAACTGAGAAGAATTATAATTTATGAGTTTACTTATCTATTTAAAATGTCTATTCAGGACATACTTTTGAAACTTTATTTTTCTCTCCAAGAAAGTTATCCACACTCAATCTCAAAATCACATATCTTATATCTTAAATTTCTTCTGACAACTGAAACACTTGAATCCATTTCTCAAATGTTGCCAAAATCAAGTGACATAGTTCTTGAAATTATGCTCACCACTTAAAAACAACATTAAGTTGGTTAGAGACTACATGCTGAGGAAGATCTTAATGATACTAACAGAGACACAGGGGTTTCATCAGTTTTCACTGAAGACCCTGTGAGATTTTTCAATAACACATTCAAGTGTCAGTTCTTTGCAAGAAGAATAAGGTTTGAGATCATGGTACATGACAGTAACCTGATCAATTCCTCTCCAATTCAACTGGAGGTTCTCATAATTGGTGAACAACAACTGTCATAACCACAGTCTTAACTATGAGTTCAATTGTGACTTCAGATTCACAAGGTATAAATACTGTGTTTACTTTATCAGCATTTATTTCAAATATGGTTTGGTATTTTCAGCATTTATTATGCATGATATAAATCCTGTTGGTATGATTATTTCTAGACCTTATTTAAGGACTACCTCTAGTTGTATGACCACATATCACCCTTCTTTAGCCACCTCTTATTTCTGTAGGACAAATTATCTGAGCTTTTCTGTGAGTTGTGTGAAAAGATTTAAAGAAAAACAGAATTAAAGAGAGGCAGGATCCTTCCTGGCAAAATGAGAGGTATATGAGAGATAGGATTTAGTAATCCTTGTGGGGAAACTATGACTATTTAAAGTCATGAGTTGTGTGGTGTGAGGAGTAGTGAGACTACTTTTTAAAAAAAATAGAGAAATTAAGTGTTACTTTTTATATTTTGTATATGCACAGAGTACACATGAAACAACTGTTGAACAACAGTCTGTTGGCACTTTGCTAAACTCTGATGTACCAAGTGCAACTAATCTCCCTGCAGGTCTAAGTACATATACTTTCTTGCAGTCCATTCACTCTACTATTCAACCACATGATGCAATCCCTGTTTTTACTAAAAAATAGTCCATTCAATCTACTATTCCACCACCTGAAAAATCCCTGTTGTTGCTGAAGATGTAGTAGCACAACAGTCCATTCATAAAGTTTCATCCATTTCAGGGTCACCACAACACTCTACATGAACTGAGGTTCTAGAATTAAATGTCGAAGCTCCAATTCATTTATCTACGATTCTTGAAGATGTGGAGTTAAGTGTTGATAATTTTGAAGCTTCTGATGCTGCTGGATCACATACTGCACCAATTTCTGATTCTATCTTACATGCTGAAGCTGATGTTGAAGTTCAGCAGATAGTTTGAAATCCAGTTGCAAAGGGAGAATCTAATAATGGTGAAGAAACTAATATCTCTAATGTTTTTATAGATCCTGAAGATGATCTTTTCTTCCCTGAAGATATGTCTACTCATGTGAGGAAACAGAAACTGAAGGAGTTAGATGCTAAGAAGAAGCATGATTATTTTGATGAAAACTGGAATGCTAAATGGAAAGATGATACATATCCTATTTTCAGAACAAATGTATTGAACATCTGGAAACAGCTGAACAGAGAATTCAAAATCCTGACATGCTGACTCATCTGAAGGCATCTACTCTTGTTGTCGAATCCTTACATACATCTCAAGAAGCAACTACATCTCAAATCAATCAGATCAAAGAATCATTGATTGCTTCGAGGCTGACTACTCATCAGGAAATTCAGAAACAAATTGCACCAATTGTTGCCAGACTAACTGTAATTGAAGCTAATCAAGCTAGATTAGAAGCTAAACAAGTTCAAATGTCTGATCAACTTACCGATGTACATAATTTAATGGAGATGATTCTTTCTCTACTACTTGGTGATGATGCCAAAAAGGGGGAGAAAATTATTCATTCTAAATGCAAACAGCTGACATTAACAAATACTGATGATGAAAATCCTGATGGAGGTAATAAGGGGGACAAAAAGATAGTGAAAGGAGAAGAGGTGAAGAGCTAGTTAGAATTAGTGGTTCATCAAAAACAATCACTAGGTCTCAATCTAGACAAGGTGGAGTAAGTGGAAGAAGAGTTAAAGAACTGACCGTGACTACAACAACTCAACAATCTTTACAAGTCACAACTACTGATGAAGATCGAGGTATTCTGGAGATAGAAGCTGGTAAAGAAGCAAGTCAGTATCTTCAAACTTTAAAAGCAAAAGGAAAAAAGACAACTCTATTCTACAAGGATCCAAAGATTCAAGCATTTGACTCTGAAGTGAGTAGAAGAATCTTTGAAAGAGAAAATCTTGGAGTTGATCTAGATTAGCTAAGACAAATAGAGGAAGACTTCAAGAAATCCATGAAGACAGTAAATACTGATACTGTTGTTATTTCTCAAGATCTTTATGAAGATGATCCTTCTAATAGACCAACCAAAGGTGCAGTCATAAGGGAGGTAAGTCAGGCAGAGGGTAAAAGATCTCTCAGATCTCAAGCAATATTAACTGCTGACAGGAAGCATAAAGGGAAATAGAAAGTAGGAGAGAAGTCAAAGCTTTCAAAGTCCAAAGCCAAAGCTGTTGAAAAGAAGAAATCAATATCGAAGACAACTAAATCACAAATCTTGATAGATCCAATCTATACAGTTGCTAAATCTTTTGATACTGATGAAATTGTTGAAGAAAAAAAATCGGTCAAGCTCATCAAAGAAGAAAGATTCATGGAGCTGACTGGACTGAAAAATTGAAATTAACCTCTAATATTGCTCAAGTTAATAAAGAAGAAGCTGTTATTCAACCAATCACAACCTCTGATTCTACTCATATTGATGATTTCTTAAAACCAATTCAAGCTAATCTATCAAATCTTAATTCTGAAGACATGGTCTCTGATAAACCAAAACTTACTCTTGAAGAAAAGAAGAAGCTACTATGGGGAAGCAAGAAACCAACACCTAGAAGAGATTCTTCTGAAATATTAAAGAAGATTTACATTGGAAGTTCTCACTTTAGACAACCTGGCATCACAAGTGGTCTTGGAAGATTAAATGTTGATGATTCATTTGTAGGAGATGCTTTGATTTTAAGAAAGTATTCTAATTTGACAAAAATTGGAGACAGTGTGATGCTTGAAGACTTATAGAAGATCATATCAGTGTAAATTATTATTGATCATGCTGAAGAGAAAATAATTTATCGTATGGAGTCTGGGAGAAACTTAAGGTTGAATCAAGAACAATTAGGAGACAAACCATGGCAGAAATTGGAACTTATTGCTACAATTCTTAAGGTAACTAATTCTGTAACTACCAGATGGTCTGCATTCATAAAGAACCTGATACATCTAAAGCAGAAAGGAATGCCTTACAAATCAAACTACATTCCAAAGTACATTGATCAAAATGAATATGCTGTTGATATGCCTATTGGAGGATCTCAGAATGATGAATCAACAGATGAACTGAAAGAACATAAACAGAGGATGCAATTGTATTTTGATGTAATGGAAGAGAATCTGCTGAAGAAATTTCTTGAAGATTATCTAGACTGTGTTAGAGTTCAGAATGAAGAGTAAAGTCTGATATTCAATGAAGTAAGAATGAATATGTTTACTTGATTTTTGTATTTAGATAGTTTTGACATCATCAATTGGAACTTGTACATATTTCCATAATGCACAAGTTGGGGGAGATTATTAGATATAATTGATGATATCTGAACAGAAACTATCAGAAGTTCTTATCAGGACTTAGAACAGTATTTACCTAGAAGTGACATCATCAGTACTTATATCAGTACTTGATGATCAGGAGATGATGTCATCAGGATTTGTCACTGTAGTAGATATTTGATGAGGAAAAGAAAAGCATGAATTCAAGACGGTGAAGAACTTTATCTCAGAAGCAATCATACATTGATATGTAATAGGTTTCCTTATTGTAATAGAATATGATTCCTTATTGATTGTGTAACTGTGCTCTATATAAAGCACACATTAGGTTCATGCTATAAGCATTGCGAACATTGTTATATTATTCGCATAACCTAGCAGCTCTCAAGGATATTTGTTCATCCTTTTGAGAGAGTACGTTTGTAATCAGTTTTTATCTGTTAATATAAAAGCTGTTGATTCTGTTGAAGCTTTTTCAAATTATTTGAATAAAATGTAATCACCCCACTCTATAGTTGATTACGGTTTTAACAACGTCAATTTGTCTGACAGCTCGAACACGGAGCTTTAATGTTGCACAAGCATTGACCTGATAAAGCGTAAGGTCCCTTAGCTTAATATTGGAAACTAAATCAGAAAATATTGTTGATCACTAAAGAGTACAAATGGCTGAACATAAACGGTGCTACCTTTTGGCGCCCACAAATATTAAGAGGATACATTTCCAAACAACAATTTATAATATTCCTTGCAAGTTGGCAACCTCACTGGTTTTATTGAATCTGTATATATGTAAGCAGAAAATTAATTGATGAATGTATTATACAAGCTTCTTCATTTTTATTTCATTTTATATGCCTTAAATTTGACACTAAGGCTCTATTGCTGCACTCAAGGTCCAAACGTATTTCACCCCTCATTTACATTAATATCATACCTCATTTACAGTAATATCTTATATGTCTAGCAAAACAGTAACACTGTAAGCAATATAAAGATAATTATACATATTTTTAATACTTCTTATTCTATTGAGAACTAACCATGAATCCTTAATTGCATCATGATAAAAGGTGGAGTAAGAAAAGAAAGTATCTAAAATGAAGACCAACCTGCATAATCTTGAAGACGAAAGAGTAAATTAAATTCTTGCCATTTTTTTTCAACTACGAGCCAAAAGTGAGAAGGGAAAAAAAACCTGATTGTGCAAAAAAATTCTCCACAAGAGGGAATCATTATGAAAGTCTTCTCTTTTCCATCTAGCATTGGGGAAGTTTGGAAGATAGAAAGTCAAGAGTTGGATGATTTAATTTGAAACAAAAAAAACTTGTTGTGTATATGTTGTGTACTTGATGATTTCATGAACAAAACACCTTAGTAGATTTTACTTAGTGAAATAATGTAGCACTCGATGGATAAGATTTTTAGTCCCGATGGATGACTCATTATAGTCCCGACAGATGATGACTTATTATCCATCGAGTGAGTAGCTTATGTAACAATAAGTCTGTAGCACATTTCTGCATTCACCATTGTATAGATTCTGTAAGTAGTATTCAAGTCATGTTAACTTTAACTAGATATGCAGAATAGGTTGATCAATTGTACATAGATGATGTCTTGTAATTCTGCATAAATGAAATGAAGTCAAGTGCCAGTTTGCTACCCGACGGATAACCTACAATGAAGTCGACGGATGATCAAATAGACAACTCGACGGATGATCAATAACTCGACGGATGATCATGAACCCAACGGATAAAGAATTCAAATATATGTTGACAGTGACAACACAGTCACATGCGTCGAGTGGATGCAAATGGAATGTGGTAGCTATTCAACTGGGTTTTCGAGAACAAAGAAGCATTGCCATTTCCATGCTATTATGAAGATATTCAAAGATGCTGGAATAGAGTAATGAAGTAGCATTGTAATAGACTAGATAGTTTTTGTTTTATTATCTTGTCTTATTACTTTGTAATCTTGGTGATATATAAACCAAGTAGTAGCAACTAAGACACTATCGATCTAAGCAAGAAAGCAGAGAAACATTTGTAAGCAGGAGTCTTAGCATTTCTATATAGTCTTAGAAGTTCAATTATTGTAAGCAGCTGTGAGCATTTCTGCACACAGGGTTCTCTCAATATATAATATATATCTCTGGTGGAATCATTCAAATCCATCAGAAAGTTTTTAAAGACTCTTATTTTTAATTACTTGTGTTTTGATTCACTTAAGTTTTTATTCCACATTGTGCTAATCAATACACTTATATTTATATTTGAGTTATAACATTTTATTTCAAGAAAAAGTTTCAAGAATTCCATTCAACCCCCCTTCTGTAATTCTTGTCATATTGTTAAGGGACTAACAATTGGTATCAGAGCAAGATCTTAACTTACAAAGAGTTTAAAGATCAAAAAAATACAACAAGATGAACAAGAAGGATGTTGGAGTCAAGATCCCTTTTCTGGATAAAGATAATTACCATCATTGGAAGGTAAAGATGCATCTTCATTTGCTTTCTCAAGATGAGGCCTATGTTGACTGCATAGAAAGAGGCCCTAATGTTCCAATGAGAGCAGCAACAGGAAACGAGCCATCAGTCCCCAAGCCAAGGCATGAATGGTCTGATCCTGATATTGAACAAGTCAGGAAGGATAAAAAGGCCATGAACATCCTATTTAATGGAGTTGATGGAGATATGTTTGACAACATTATCAACTGAAAAACTGCCAAGGATGTTTGGGATACAATACAGATAATCTGTGATGGCACTGAGCAAGTTAGAGAAAACAAGATGCAACTCTTGATTCAGCAATATGAGCATTTTCACAATGAAGAAAGTGAGTCTCTCACTGACATTTTTAGTAGGTTTCAGAAACTACTAAATGCTCTAAAGTTGCATGGAAGGGTCTATCAGACAAAAGACTCTAATCTGAAATCCCTTAGATCTCTTCCAAAGGAATGGAAACCAATGACAGTCTCATTAAGAAACTCACAAGATTATAAGGAGTTTACTTTAGAGAGACTGTATGGCATCCTGAAAACCTATGAGCTTGAAATAGAACAGGATGAAAGGATGGAGAGAGGAAAGAAGAAAGAAGGATCCATTGTACTAGTTGCTGAGTTGGAAAAGGAGAAGGAAGTGAAGATGGAAGCTGTTGAATCTCTTAGGACCTCAGCGCTTACCACTTGCACCAAAACTCCGGAGTGTTAGTGAGGTGCTACTTTATTCCCTTAAAGGGAACAGCCAGCGCCACGTTTCGAATAGGCAAGATGCTGGATATACCCAACAATCCCCCCCCCAGCATATTGCCACCAAGCAAATGCCTTACGTTGGGACTCGAACACGTGACCTGCTCTGATACCACTTCTTAGGACCTCAGCGCTTACCACTTGCACCAAAACTCCGGAGTGTTAGTGAGGTGCTACTTTATTCCCTTAAAGGGAACAGCCAGCGCCACGTTTCGAATAGGCAAGATGCTGGATATACCCAACAGAATCAACTTCAAGGGTCTGTGAGAACAAGGGCAAGGGGCTTGCAGTAGAAAGTGATGATTCTTTGAGCCAAGATGACATGGAAGACATTGATGAACACCTAGCATTTCTTTCCAGGAGATTTGCCAAGCTCAAGTTCAAGAAGAACTTTGGAGCAGCCAAGCCAAATAGAAACATGGTGGATAAATCAAAATTCAAATGTTTCAAATGTGGCTTGGCAGGGCATTTTGCCATTGAGTGTAGGAAGTCAGATTCCATTAAGAAAAAGTTTGAGCCAGTGGATTATAAGCAAAAATACTTTGAGCTGCTCAAACAAAAGGAAAGGGCTTTCATAACACAAGAAATTGACTGGGCAGCAGATGGTCTGGATGAAGATGAAGATGTCAGCTATGTCAATCTAGCCCTAATGGCCAAGTCTGATGAGACAGAAACAAGTTCTTCAAGTAATCAGGTAATTACTACAAACCTTGCACATTTATCTAAAGCTGAGTGTAATGATGCCATAAATGACATGTCTACAGAACTATATCATTTGCGTGTTACACATAAGTCTCTTACTAAAGAAAATGCTAAAATCAAAGAAAACAATTTGTTTTTGAGTGAGAGAAATAATGTGCTTGAGTATCAGTTTATTGATTTTGAAAAATTAAGAATTGAGTATAAAATTGCCAAGGAGGAATTAACTGAATCCTTGAAGAAAGAGGAAATTTTAAAGAAGCAGTTCGAGCGTGAACAATAGGTGATTAAAGTATGGAAAACATCCAGGGATGTCCATGCTCAAATCACCAAAGTTCAAGGAATTGAGTCTTTCTGTGATGAAGCCTGGAAAAAGAATAAAGAGAAACTAGAACCTAATTTGGTAGATGGAGTGCTAACAGATGTAGACTCGACGGATGATGAGCATCATCCGTCGGATAACAAAAAGTGTTATCCGTCGAATGATGAAAATCCTCATCCGTCGGCTGTGAGCAAGCCTATCAGTAAAGCCAAACTTGTTAAGCTGAATGAGAAGTATGGGTCTGTTTCCAAGAACTTTATTTCAGGAGAATTGAGTCAGGTTAAGAAAGGGAAAAAGGCTAATATTGGTCACATGACTGTCAAACAGTTAAGTGACAGACTTGAAAAGATTGAGGTAAAAACAGAGACTAAAAAGAAAAATAATAGGAATGGTAAAGTAGGGATTAACAAATACAATAACTACACACCTGATAAATATGCTCCTAGAAAAATCTATGTCAAGTGTGGTAGTGTAAATCAATTTTCTGTTAATTGTAAATCTGCCATGCCTACTTCCATGTCTGTGCAACCTTAATTTCCTAACATGAATGCCATGCCTCCCATGCCTATGAATGCTATGTCTGCACAGAATATGAATGCTCAGTTTGCTAACATGCCATTTGCACCTAATCCTTATTATGCTGCATTTAGTATGCCACAAATACCATTTAGCATGCCATACTGGAATAACATGTTTACTAATAACATGCCATTCCCTGTTAATAATAATATGCATGATAATTCTGTTGTAATGAATGGTTTTAAAGGCCAAACTCAAATGACCAAGGATGAATCTGATATCCTTAAGTCAAATGAGATAAAGCCTAAGAAACAGAAAAAGAAAGCTAACAAGGCAGGACCCAAGGAAACTTGGGTACCAAAATCAACTTGATTTGATTTTGATGTGTGCAGGGAAACAGAAAGAATCTTTGGTACTTGGATAGTGGTTGTTCAAGACACATGACAGGTGATTCTACCCTGCTCATAGAGTTTAAGGAGAGAGCTGGCCCAAGTATTACTTTTGGAGATGACAGCAAGGGTTATACTGTGGGATATGGCTTGATTTCAAAGGACAATGTCATCATTGAGGAGGTTGCCTTAGTGGATGGTCTCAAACACAACTTGTTGAGTATCAGCCAGCTTTGTGATAAAGGCAACTCAGTAACCTTCAATTCAGAAGCATGTGTTGTGACTAATAAAAGAAGCAACAAAGTGGTTCTCACTGGTGTGAGAAAAGGAAATGTGTACCTAGCTGATTTCAACTCATCTAATGCAGAATATGTAACTTGTCTTCTCAGTAAAGCAAGTCAGGATGAAAGTTGGCTATGGCACAAGAAGCTATCCCATTTAAACTTCAATACCATGAATGAGCTAGTAAAGAAAGAACTGGTTAGAGGCATTCCTCTAGTGGAGTTTTCTAAGGATGGACTGTGTGATGCCTGCCAAAAAGGGAAGCAGATTAAAGCATCATTCAGGAAGAAACTTGATTTAATAATTGAAGAGCCTTTGCAACTGCTTCACATGGATTTGTTTGGACCAGTCAATGTATTATCCATCTCTAGGAAAAGATTTTGCCTAGTAATTGTAGATGATTTCTCAAAGTTCTCTTGGACATATTTTCTAAAGTCTAAAGATGAGGCTAGTGAAATCATCATCAATCACATAAGGCAAGTCAATAATCATCCTGATTTCAAAGTTAAAAGAATCAGGAGTGACAATGGAACTGAGTTCAAGAATTCTGTCATGAGAGTATTTTGTGAGGAAAATGGGATTCTGCATGAGTTTTCAGCAACAAGAACTCCACAACATAATGGAGTAGTGGAAAGGAAGAACAGATCACTTATTGAAGCTGCCAGGAAAATGCTTGAAGAATCTAAATTGCCAACATATTTCTGGGCTGAAGCTGTAAATACTGCATGCTACACTCAGAATATTTCTCTGGTTAATCAAGCAAGATGCATGGCTCTCTATCAATTGTTCAAGAACAAGAATCCAACTCTAAATTTTCTTCATATCCTTGGCTGTAAATGCTATATTCTGAGAAATCAAACTGATCAAAATAGGAAGTTTGATGCTAAAGCAGATGAAGGAATTTTTGTTGGATATGCTGTTGGTAAAGCATATAAAGTCTACAATCTAAGAACCAACATTTTTGTGGAATTAATACATGTTGTGTTTGATGATAAGAAGATTGAAGGACTGAAAGATGGAGATTACCATGAGAGCCTCAATTTCGACAATGTGGAGATGGTTAGTGATGACAGTGATGATGAAAGTGATCAAGAAACAGTGTCTAAGGATAATGCAAATAAATCTACTACCAATGAAGCATAAAACTCAACATCTGTCGAGTTGCATAATGCTTCATCCATCGGAAGGCAATCTGTGTCATCCGTCGGAAGACAACCAGCTTCATCCGTCGGTACTCAAAATTCACCATCCGTCGGGTTATCAAAAGGAGCGGGAAGTCAAGATAGATCACCTATAGAAAGTTCCCCTTTCTCAAATCAAAGATCCACAAACTCAGGGGGAGTTTCTAACAATCAAAACTCAATCACACATCAAGACAATAATGAGGTTTCTTCATCTAGAGCTAATCTACCTCAACAAAGGAAATGGACAAAAGATCACCCCTTTGAGCTTATCATTGGTGATGTTTCTTCTAGAGTTCAAACAAGAAGAGCAACTCAGGAAGAATGTCTATACATCAACTTTCTTTCCAAGGAAGAACCAAAGAAGGTAGAAGAAGCTTTGTTAGATCCTGATTAGATTTTAGCTATGCAGGAGGAGCTAAACCAATTTGAAAGGAATAATGTATGGAAGCTGGTGCCCAAGCCTAAAGGAAAAAATCCAATAGATACCAAATGGGTATTCAAAAACAAGATGGATGCAAATGGCATAGTAGTCAGAAACAAAGCTAGATTGGTTGCTAAGGGATATTGTCAGCAAGAAGGAATAGATTTTGATGAAATATTTGCTCCTGTTGCAAGACTTGAAGCCATCAGAATCTTCGTAGCTTATGCAGCCCATGCCAATTTCAAGGTCTATTAAATGGATGTCAAAAGTGCCTTTCTGAATGGAGATTTGGAGGAAGAAGTCTATGTCAGTCAACCTCCTGGTTTTGAAGATCCAAATTTTCCTGAACATGTCTATTATCTTTTGAAAGCACTTTATGGACTGAAGCAAGCACCTAGAGCCTGGTATGACACTTTATCAAAGTTCCTTTTGGAAAATCACTTCACAAGAGCTCTTATTCTCTAACAATGGCACCTGTTGTAAAGATTATGTCTCAAACTGGGTTCATTTATGAGAAGAACAATTTCACCGCACTAGTGAACAAGGGTATTCAGCAATCTGGAGACTATCACAAGATGATGGACTTTGTGAAGAGTTGCAAGCTCAATTATGCCATGCTGGAATCACCCACAATCTTCTGTGAAGTTGTTGAAGAAATGTGGACAACTGCTACCTACAACTCTACAGATAAGACCATCACTCTAACCATTAAAGGGCCAATCATCACAAGGATGTGCCAATGTTCTATTTTCCTGTAATGCAAGCACCTCAGGTAAGTGAGGTAAGTTCACCTATCCCTACAACTATTCCAACCTCCACAATTTCTTTGAGTTCAAGTGTGGTTATGGAAACTGTGTCAATGACCAAACAGTTGCCTACCAAAGCTGCCAAACCTACAATTATTTCAAAATCCAAATCAAAGAAAGCCCCCTCTGGTATCTCCCAAAAGATGTCAGTTGAAAAATCCACTAAAGCCAAATAGGGGAGTGTGAAGGAGGGTAAGTTAGGTGAGGGAAGGGGTGAACATAAAAGAAACCCCAAGAATAAGGTTGGAGAGTTGAGTGAGTCCCAGCCTAGCCACACTACAGTTTCCCAACAAACTGCAGTGCTTAAAAAAGATAAAAGCTCATTTCTAGCTGCATCCTCCCAAAAGGATGTAGTTATTGAACAAAGCTCTCAACCAAGAGCACAGGCCAAGAGGGTTAGGGACACAAGCTCACCCCAAACTTATGACAGAAAGAAGAAATCTAAAACCTTTGGGGATGCACAGGGTACACACACTGTGCAAACTGGTGCTAAAGACACAATCACTGCACCTTCACAAATTCAGTTTGATGTGGCTCCAATAAATGTGGAGTCACAACCAAAATCTCTAGTTATAGAAGCACCTCAAACACCAAACTCACCAACAAATTCTCTGGATGTGGATATGATAAACACATCAATTCCTGATTCCCCTTCTTTAACTCTGTTGGGGAAGCCAAAATCTAGTGCAAGTGAGCATCATCTTTTAGATGATTTGTTGGCTCACTTGCCAATTCTTTCAGGAACTGTTGTGTCATCTGTGCCTAAAATATCTTCAATCAGCACAGAGTCAACAATAGTTTCTATTCCCAGCTCATTCATTTCTACTCTTTCGACGGATATTGCTCATCCGTCGAGTAGTGATTGTATCCCGACGGATAGGCCTAATAGCAGTTATCCGTCGGATAGCAAAACCACTCACTCGATGGATATCACTCATCCGTCGAGTATCTATGAACAACTTCAAACTTCAATTATTTCAAGTGCAGAAGATTTAGTGGTTGTACAGTCACTCTTAGGATTGAGAGAGAAGAGTGTTTTGAGTGAGAGTTTGGGTTGCTCCCAGGAAAAAGGAGAGAAAATGAGTGAAAATCTGCAATCCATTTCTTCAGGATTGGCAAAAGAGAGTGAGAGGAGTCCCACCTTAGTAGGTGAAGGAGAGGGTGTGAGGTTGGGGAGCCAGGGTGAGACCCTGATGCAACAAAAGAGAGAAAATGAGAGAAATGCAGGTACTGGAGCAATAAGGATGTATGTCATTGCTAGTGAGTCAATGAATGTTCAGGATGCAGACAGGGAATGACTATCTCAGCATCCTAAAGCTGTTATAGATTCCACTTCCCTTGATGCTGAGGCATTTACTCACCCTGTTCCAGCTTATCAACTTCTAGCTGAACAGGGCAATGACAATGCAGAAAGGATGCAGAATTTGGTGCATACCACACAGTCTATAATGAGAGCTAAGGATGCCATCACAACTTTTCCTTCTACAGCTGGTGATGTGGACTATGAGACTGGTGGTTCAGCTGATTTCTTTGGAGATGGGAGTGGGGATAGTGAAGATGATGTAATGGACATAGGGGGAGAAGTAGGCTCAAGTTCAAGGTCAGGTATGCCATCATGGGCATTCTCAAAGCACTGTGATGAGCATTACTTCAAGACAACCCTGATCCAGTTAATCAATCAGACAAATACTGCCCTTCAAACCACTACCAATGTTAGCACCAAGAAGCTCCTTCAGGCACATCTAGCCTCCCTGCAACTTCAACAAATCCAGGGCTTCCAGCATGCTAGGGATGTGAATACTATGAAGAATGATTTTGAGGAGATGAAAAAGGCTATTTCAGACAGGATAGATTCTAAACTTCCAGAAGCTACAATGCTTGACATCAAGAGGCAATTAAGGAAAAATTCTGATCTGTCAACCAAGATAGATGCCTTGGACACAAGAATGTCAGCCATGGAAGCATCTTTAACTGCCATTCATCTCCATCATGCCCAATAGACTGATCTACTTCAAAAACTGGTGGCTGCTCAAACCCCCTCCTCTACTCAACTTGATGATAACAAAAAGGGGGAGAAAGGACCAAGTGAGGGGGAGAGGCTTCAAATTCAAATCAGTAAAGTAATTATGCCTTCAATTACTATCTCAAAGCCATCAGTTACAGATAGCATAGATCTGATCAATGCAGCAGCAGCCAACTTAAGAGCAGCTGATAAGGAAAAGTTGAGTTTAGTCAACTGGGAGAAGATTGATGAGGAAATACAGAAGAAGTTTGAACTTGTCAAGGAGCCAGTTAAGTCAGCCATCCATCACTCTCAAGTCAAGCAAATTAGTGTGAATGAGATGAGCATGAACTATCTGGAAAGAGGACAGTCTTCCTTCATCAAATCTCCAAAGGCTGAATTAATTCTTAAACCAAGGGCAAACTACTCAAAATCATCATTGAAGAACCATTTGGACACTGTGTATGCGACACCTAAGCCTGATGAGAAGAAGCTTCTGTCAAGGTCAATTGCTTTATACAAAGATCCAGCTGATTCAGCTTCCAAAAGGAGAATTGCCAAGATTTTCAAAAATGGGAAAGAAATTTGTGTGGTGGCCGGACATCCTCAATTTGCTCAAGCAAAGAGAGAAGAAAAGGCTAGATTGAAGCAGGAAAAGAAGCAAGCCGCTCTGGATGCTAAAAAGACTAAACAAAAGAAAGAGCAGATTGCTATCTTGGCCAAGCTACATGCTGTAAATTCATCACAGCAAATTCCTTCTCAACCATCTGAAGCTATTGAATCAAATGAAGCAAGTTGAACAACAGAAGAAATCTCCAAGAAAGAAGGAATTGGCTAAAAGAACTAAAGGGAAACTGGATATTGTTGACAAGGAATTGGAAGATCAATTTCCTAAGGAATCCACACCATCTACAACTCAAGCATCAAAGCCCTCTGTGGTATTTGAAGATATCAGGGTGGTGGATCCCTACAGGAATATTCATGGTGAACCTATTGTGCCCAAGGATGAGCCAATAGAATAGGAGAACATACCAATTCCTGACTTCAATCTACCAATCCTTAGCAAGCCAAAAAGAACAAAGTCAAGAGCAGTCAAGAAAGTGAAGCTGTCACCTCTCAAATCCAAATTTCAAGTCAAAGCTCAATCTAAAGTCAGTAAGGGAGACTATATGTACTTGTGTGACATCAAAGAATTTTATGATCTAAACCTCTATCTGGATGAACTAGATGAAGTGAGAGGAATTGATGCATACAGAAACCTACCTGAAAGGTTAGTGTTCAAGTACAAAGGAGGAAAGAAGATTCAGTGGCCTCTTCACAGGATCCTTCAAGAAAGCTAAGCTGTACTGATTAAAGTTTATTCATCCTTCAAGAAGAACTTTGGGTTCAACATTATTGCAAGAAGATTGGTATTGAAGAATATTGAAGAACTAAGGAGTGTTAGAGCTAAAGATGCACTCCCAAATACACTAATCATCCCTTACACTGGGAGAAGAATGCATCTAAGGCCCTACTGGTTGATGGAGTTCATAGATAACAAAGGTGTAAGAAGATTCTTCAGATTAGAAGACCAATTGAGCATCTCTAGCAATGAGACTCTTTTGGAAATGCAAGGAAAGCTAAATCTCTCAGAATCTGATGAACTGGAATTCCACAGGCAGCTCCAAAATCAGATTGAGGAAAACAACAGAAAGCTTGGAAAGAGATCCAGACCTTCAAGAAACTAGACAAATCTGCTCAGGCTAGAGGAGCATCTTGAAAAATGACTGTGAGCAAAACTTTTTACATTTTTGTTAATTGAAGCACTTTTCAGTAATATATAGTTTCTCTTAAGGTTATATTTTTAGGGTGTTTTGTTATCATCAAGTATCTCTTAATTTATGGCTACAATTCCAGTAGACATAAATTGGGGGAGATTGTTGTATATATGTTGTGTACTTGATGATTTCATGAACAAAACACCTTAGTAGATTTTACTTAGTAAAATAATGTAGCACTCGACGGATAAGATTTTTAGTCCCGGCGGATGACTCATTATAGTCCCGACGGATGATGACTTATTATCCATCGAGTGAGTAGCTTATGTAACAATAAGTCTGTAGCACATTTCTGCATTCACCATTGTATAGATTCTGTAAGTAGTATTCAAGTCATGTTGACTTTAACTAGATATGCAGAATAGGTTGATCAATTGTACATAGATGATGTCTTGTAATTCTGCATAAATAAAATGAAGTCAAGTGCCAGTTTGCTACCCGACGAATAACCTACAATGAAGTCAACGGATGATCAAACAGACAACTCGACGGATGATCAATAACTCGACGGATGATCATGAACCCGACGGATAAATAATTCAAATATCTGTTGACAGTGACAATACAGTCACATGCGTCGAGTGGATGCAAATGGAATGTGGTAGCCTATTCAACTGGATTTTCGAGAACAAAGAAGCATTGCCATTTCCATGCTATTATGAAGATATTCAAAGATGCTGGAATAGAGTAATGAAGTAGCATTGTAATAGACTAGATAGTTTTTGTTTTATTATCTTGTCTTATTACTTTGTAATCTTGGTGATATATAAACCAAGTAGTAGCAACTAAGACACTATCGATCTAAGCAAGAAAGCAGAGAAACATTTGTAAGCAGGATTCTTAGCATTTCTCTGTAGTCTTAGAAGTTCAAATATTGTAAGCAGCTGTGAGCATTTCTGCACACAGGGTTCTCTCGATATATAATATATATCTCTGGTGGAATCATTCAAATCCACCAGAAAGTTTTTAAAGACTCTTGTTTTTAATTACTTGTGTTTTGATTCACTTAAATTTTTACTTCGCATTTTTCTAATCAATACACTTATATTTATATTTGAGTTAGAACATTTTATTTTCAAGAAAAAGTTTCAAGAATTCCATTCAACCCTCCTCCTGTAATTCTTGTCATATTGTTAAGGGACTAACAAAACTCAAATCAATATTTTTTAAGAAAACAGTCTAAAATAGAGGCCGCAGGAGTAGCTGATCCCGTGCCAGCTGCAACACTCACGGCTAGTTTTATTTCACCACTAAAATGACTAAATGAAGTAATGTTTGCCCGCAGTTATTAAAGGAATAGTTGTTGATCCAGTGTTGTCAGTAGAGATAGAATTTCTGATAGCGCAACAACTATAATCGCTTGAACTTACTTCATCCAAAGTATGACCAGTTCCATACTTGAACACTTCACAAAAAATTGAAACATATTAGAGCTCGTGATTCGAGTTGAGTATACAAGAAAATGAAAAAAAGAAAAGAACAAACCAAGGTTGTCGCCAACATTAACAATATCAATATTAACCACACAATTTCAGCAACAGAGCATGTCATTGTCAAAAGAAAAGGTTCCATATATAAAAAAACTGGTAACCGTATAATATTAAAAAAATGAATAAATTATGCAAATAATTTCTGGACAGAAGTACCAATTACCTATTTCTCGATTATCGCGTGAAGATGGAAATTTCCATATTACAACTGCCTCTAGCCCTTCAACCCAGAGCACTAAATTCAAAACACCAAGTCCGGCCCGATTTGTAGAGGATTATATTAACCAAGCTTGTGACACGGAATAAGCCGAAGCTGACACAATTTTTTCTAAAGCGAACAACTTTTTTTTAATCAAATTTTTGTCCTCAAAATACTCTTGCTTCTTTAAACTACAACCCAGAATCAGTTTCTTGTTTCCACATTATCAACATGAAAAGCACAAAAAATCATCGTTCAAAAAGGTTAAAACATTAAAATTACTGAATTTTTTAAAAAAATGGAAACAAAATTGAAATAAAGTCATGAATTTATATGAAATTGCAATTGATTAAGTAAAGAATTACTGCTTGTACAAATTATTGAATTACCGGAAGTGAGCAAACGAAGAAGAGAAGCTTTTAGATGCGAAGAAGAGGTTTCTGTCCTTGTTGTCGATATCGATGATGATGAGAATAGAGCAACTCTCAGGCAGAAAAAGAATACCTATTACAACCGGCAAATGAATGATGACTATGACATTTTATATGATGTCAGCTGAGCAGCCAGGGGTTGTAACTAGAAGAGGCCTTTCATTTTCCAGGTCGAGGAAGACAGAAAGGTGTATCACATTAATTAAAATAAACAGAAAATGGAGAAATTAGGACGCGATAATAGGAGTCCCGAGGAGTGCCACGTCAGACATGTATGATTCTCCTTTATATAGATATATAGATAGATTGGGGTAATGGTTCAGTCCAAGTTGTGTATCTCGTAAAAAACTTCCAATTTGAGTATTTTAGACGAGTTTAAATTTTTAACTGAATTTCCCTTATTTGATAATGTGAACTTAAATCAGCCACTAATATTTATGTTATTTAATGTTATAGATATAGAGCTGCTCCATAAAAAATAAATTGAAAAGGTTTGAGCAATAAGAACAAAATTAATTAGGTTGATAATGATATGCTGCAATGTGACAAGGCATTTATATGCCACAGTCTCCTCGTGCAATAATAGTATACGCATAATTCAATAATTCTAAATACGAAGTCTTGGAAATGTCAATTGAAGATTAGACACTCATTTTTCATAATTCTTATTGCTTATTTTTAGTGGTTTTTTCAAAATCTAAAATTAATACAACTCAAATTTTAAAATACAACAAGCATTTACAACATGCAAAAATCTAATTTTTTAGTAAAATCTTCATTAATTAATAATCCACTATAAATTATTTTTAATACAATTTTTTGATCATGATATAATTGCGATAATATATATCTAATCTCGATAAATTAATATAATTTACCGACACCAACGTTATCAATTTATAGAAGTTTAACTGTGAATTTGTAATTAGTTTTATTGCTTATTTATGGATAAAGTACTATAATCCTTACAAAAGTTGGATGTGATTGTCCAATTTTTCTCATTTTGGTAATGTTGTTGTAAACATCTTGGTAGTCAATTTATCTACATTAATATTGTGTTTGTGCAAGTTAATTAAACTTGTGCAGTCATTACTTCTATTAAGTGTGCATCTATATCAATGACGGTGATTATAACACGTATCGCGGAACATGAACACTACTGTGTTCTTGCATTTCAATTATAAATATTCTAATATATTTAATGACGGTGATTATAACACGTATCGCGGAACATGAACACTACTGTGTTCTTGCATTTCAATTATAAATATTCTAATATATTTTACTGTTTCTTCACTCTGTACACTGCACTCACTCTCTTCTTACATTCACTCTCTTCACCGAACGGGCACCCCCTAATTACTAGACCGACCTGTATAATAATTCCATAAACACCTAGCAAAGATATGGCAAACAAATAAAGTAGTCCTATGTTCGGATTTGACAATACCATACCATAATCAAAGGTACAACGGGCCGAGCGACCAGACTTAACATAAATGTAGCCACTGAAACCATTCTAAAAAGGGAGAAATTAGCACTACTTGGTGAAATAGGTTCTTTTAAAATCAATTTCAAACCATATGCTAGAGGTTGTAACAATCCAAATGATCCCACTATATCAGGACCCTTTCGACGTTGCACAAAAGTATTACCTTACGTTCAGCTAGCACTAAAAAGGCGACTCCTAGTAGAAGTGGTAGAATTATTCCAAGTATTTCAGCTGAAACAACTATTTATATTTTATATTTTCTATTCACTCATGATCTGGCCTGGCCGTCCCAATCATGATATTGAACGATGAGACCTTTTCTCGAAAAACATTCTCTTAATAAACACAAACACATATATAGTGTACTACACATACACAATATTACATACAAACATACATACACAAAAATAATGTAGTTTATTTACTTATCAAGTTCTCCTTATCTTATTTTAACAATCTTTTGTTTTGTGCTTTACAGGCTACAAATATGAACTACAACTGTTACCGTTGCGACGTGAAGATTTTATAAAGGAGAAAGCGAAAAATGAACACAACAAGAGTGTTCACTTCGACACGTTGGACATGAAGAAGCATGCACAATGTTCCATTTGTCTCATAGTCTACGATACAGAATCTGATGTCCTCGCTCACAAGAAGAAATCCCATCCCACGAATTAATCAAGTCCCTTCATCTAGTGCTTTTATGTCGATAGCTCATAAGTAGCCTAGACGCTGAAAACAGAAATTAAAAATATTGTAATATAGAAAGATGATTTACTTCGCCCCACTATGAATAAAATTAAACTTGATAATGATGTGTAACATAAATAGAAAGTAAGTTCTGTAGAGTGTTATTGTGAACAATCCAAACTTGAATATACAATTAATCTTCGTAGGCATTCATGTACATTCATGCTCATATGGGTACATATAAATTGAAACCCAAGACTTAAAATCATGTATGTCCAAGCTGAATCATATAGAAATAATGATAATGTATAAAGACTTGTACTCTTATTATTAATGGGTACATATATGAGAGCTGAAACATATACTCCTTCAACTATAACAAAGTGCTAGAGACTTGTTAGTGTAAGAGTAGTTCAAGTTTTTTATCTGATAAACTACTTCCAACTTTGAATATTTTTAGACGAGTAAAGCATGGAATTTTGCAGCTTCTGAAGTGGAAGCCCCATGACTTCCCTTCTCCCTAGTTCATTCTAATCCTTCGTTGCTCCTTGCTGAAGACATTGGTGCTGATAGTAACAGAGCTACATTCAGTTTATTCAATGATGAGGAAAGTAGATGTAGCATTGATGGAAACTGTTATAGTACTACTAGCAGTATCCGTGAATTGTTTAGTCATGATGTTCTATTGTTCACTTGGGAAGAAGAAGTAAAAGACTTGGGAAACGGGAGGAAGGGCTTCAATAATATCTGTCGTGTCATCTGAACATATAAAATCAAATAGCATATAGTGAGAATCCTTGTATATTTTCGAACGGGGAATGCACTGACTATAATAAAAACAAGTTCAGCTCATATAATATGGATCCTAGTATTCCAATTTTTGTACTTAATAAACTACTTCAAATTTTGAATTTTTCCGTGCCCAGTTCGATTGGCGATTGTTCACAAGTATAAATTGATAAATCAAATGTAATTATGAAAAGTAGGGAAAAAAAGAAGTTTGTTTGATTTAAAAATAAAATTAAAATTTATACTAATGGAATTCATTTACTCTTCTTAAAAAAGAATGTTAGGTTTTTATATATACTAAACTACCAAAATCCAGTATAATCGGTAATAACAACTAATTGAAAAAAAAGAGACAAAATCGTCATCTTGAAACAAAATCAATTCAACATTTTCTTTCTACAATTCTGCACTTGAAATTATTAAAACAAATTGAAAAATAAATAGCATTTGAAATAACATGCTCCAAATTATAAATTGGGCTAACAAATCAACTAAAATTCTATACTGCTCTCGAAACCAGGCTTTAACAACGACCATGCAAGACCTTAGCCCTCTAACAAACATAATAATTTAACTTAAAATTATCTAAAATTTAAGTTAATAAAAACTATTAAAAAAAACCTACTTTTGAAACTGATCATCTTCCCGCTAACACCCTAGTTTTGAAATACAACAAGCTTATCAATATTTCGATGAAAGAATTGCAGAATGCACCCCTTAACTTTGGCCAAAATTTAAAGTTTTATACCTATTTTGATAAATAGCATATTGGATCCCTTAACTTTAAAACCTGTTTCACGTTGCACCCATTTTATAATTTTCCATGAAATATGACCGTTAACGTTAAGTGTTTGAAGGGTAAAGTTGGTATATTAGTGTTTGAACGATAAAAAATGTGTGAGTATATATTGTGGGCATGTTTAATCAATTGTTAGCCCCAACAGTTATCTTCTTCACCAAATTTCAGCCATTTTTCTTGAATAATTATGGTGGAGAGGTGTCATTATTGTCCATCAAAATGGGACGGTTTAAAGAACAGCTTGGACGAATGTAAATCTTGATTGTTGATTCATCAGTTGTGTCAATTACAACCGTAACTTTTTCAAGTGGGGGGAACCACCACTATGTAATCGTGCTAAAGCCATTATTCTGGGATTGCTTAAATGTACTAATGCTTTAGAAGCTATGAACATGGAGTTATCGCAACAAGTGGATATATCGAAACAAGATGAGGTGTATTCGGAAATGGAGGTGAATAGTCGAAGATCTAGTCGCTTTCATTATGGCATAGCTTTGACCTTGCTCATTGTGACTTGGGTTCTACTTGGATTATATGTATTACGTAAAAGTAATGAAGTATCGGAAATGTAATGTTGAATGTTCGAATTGTGCAAGTATTAAGCTTTTATATTATGAATAATTATTAGAATGAATGTCTTGATTTTGCAATGAATGATGATAGTCTAACTTCTGTGTTGTGAAATGATCGACCACAAATGCAGAAAATAAGAATATATTCACTATAAATAAAATATAGCATGACAAACCATACATTGACAAACATTTAACAAAAGTCATGGTTCAAACAGATTGATAGATCGGTTCACCGTGTAGTTGTTTCATCTCATTACATAGTCAAATACTAAACATATTTTGTTCTTACGAAAAACAAACCCTTGATTGAACAACATTACTTAATGATAAAAGAAAAATATATCAACTAAGGAAACCAAGTCTTCTTCCCCACTTGTTGTTGTTTTTTAACCTTTGTAGCTTCCAATTTCCTTAAATATATAAATTTTTGTTCCTGCTTCCCAATATATGATTCAGCCTCAATGTCTAAAGGCCTTTTTTGTTTTTGAGCTGGTGGTTGAAATGGTCCTAAGGTTCCTCCATATGTAGCATTTGGCTCCTGAATTTTGATTCCACCAATTTTTCTCACATTCTTACATTTGACCCTTCTTCCAAGTCACTTGTTGCTTTTACTTTTCCGTTCACATCTTTGACTTCTGATTCATCCTTCTTGTTTCCTCCTGCATTCTTTTGTGCAGTCTGTTTTGCTTCTTTCTTCTTTTTTCAGTCACATCCTTCTGCAGAATATTATTATGTTAAATTATGAGGCCTCATATAAAGTAATAGTAGGGCTTATGTGAAATACATACCTTGGCCTTACAGGACTTAGCTGTGTGTCCCTCAATCTACAATGATTATACGCCAATGTAGTTGTTTTTGGATTCATTTTGTTACCATCAAACCTAGTCCATTATCATCCCCATGTCCTTCTTCTTCCTCTTTTGTAGACATGTCAAGTTTCTGTAAAACTCAGATATATCAATTTTCATTCTTAACAAAAAAAGAGTATACAACAGAAGTGACATACCCTAGTCTTGCAAGACCTTGTATTATGGCCCCATTCTGAACAGTATAAATACTGAATTGATGTCCCTTTCATCTTTAACATTGTAGGATCACTCTTTTTTGCTTCAACCACATCATTTTTTTATCTTAATTTTTCTTTGTTCTGTCAGGGGCTTTTTCTAATCAATTGAGGTAGTGGTGGTTCAGCTTCAGTCTCATCCCGGTATGCTTCTCCATTAATTGGGTCTAAAATATGACTATAAACTTTAAGAAAATTTTCCCTCCTATGACTTTGAAGTGAAATGCCTCAGCTGGCTAGCTAAGATTCATTCTAATCTGGTCTTCATATGCTTTTGCAATCCATGTGAATGTCACCTCCTTCTGGTCCCAAACAGGATTGCATGTGTGCTTTGTGTACAATATCTTGATTTGGACACTTGTTGATCTTTGCATCTTGATAACATAACACTTCTAATTACAACCTTTAATGCATCTCCATTTTATCTGATCAGCAATATTTTTCTTCAAATACACTCCTCTTTGATGCACAATAGCATGCTTTCTAACATCAGCTCTAAAACAACACCACAGTTAAACACCATTCCAAGCTTGAACTGAGGATCATCCATATCAGTTACTTCATTAAACTCTAAATATGCAATGTCTTGTTCATCATAGGAACTAATTTTCATCCTATCCTCATCACTATCAAATGCACTTTCAAAGCTTTTACTGTCATAAACTTCTTTTTTGTCATTATATTTTACATCAACTTGTTCATCATCTAATCCACCTACTTCATCATGAACACCATCATCAGTCAATCCCTCAACTTTCTCATGATCTTCCTTTATCACATTTGTATCCATTGCCATATCATTGTCACTTGGTTGACTTGGTTGAGGTGGAAGTGGCATGTCAGCATCATCATTTAGTACAACTGGTGTATCCTTAGTGTTTTTAAACAGCCCTTGTTTCATGAAACACATATAATCTCATATTACACATAATTTCACATTAAAAGATATAAAATAATAGTACATACATATAAAACTTACTCTGAGCATTGCATTTCTAGTTCTATAAGGTGGGTTTGGAGGAGGTACTCCCATTTTCCTCCTTGATGCAGGTGCTTCAGTTTTAGTAGAATCTATATTAGAGGTATTAGCCTCAAATGGTATGTCACTTGAACCATGTTTTTCTTTTTCCCCTTCAGTTTGAAATTTCACTTCACTTCTATTACACTTCTCTATCATTTCAGATATTCTTTGTTCCCTTTCATCCAACTCAAAATGAGTAAAGGAGAAACCATAGTCTTCAAAACCATCAGTATCACTCATCGGTTCTATTGTGGCTACTGTAGTATACACTGTGACAAAACTACAATATCCAACTTCAATAAAATCCGTAAAGATATCCACATCATTATCATTTATAACTGGTTGTAGTGCTCTTAACTCTAACACATGGTCTGGAAGCAATAACCACATATTATAGGTACCCATTTCTAACCCTAAATCTCCAAACAATGCATCCAAGTCACACATTTTAAATTTCTTACTAGAACAATAGTTGAAGTATGTTATTTTACCACCAGAGTAATCCTTAAAATGTTCAGTAAATTCTCCATCACAATTTACTTTGATGGTACAGAAAACAGAACCAACTGAAACAAAAAATAATTCGATTATTAAACCCTAGAATGGAGTAAAATACAATAAAATGCAAATGACCCACCATACATGTGACTACAGTAAACAAATGTAAATCTACAAAAACACAAAAGACCACTACATACTTTAATTGAACTCATGTTTACATTTACTACAACACAAAGAGACCACCATCGACATAAACAACATTCTTTAATGCAAAGCATAACATATATAATCGAATTAAACACACAATACATGCATAAAATGAAAAGTCTAAGCATACACACACACACACACACACATATATATGTATGTTAGGTCACACACACTGTAGAAGGGGGTTGAATACAGTGTATAGCACAATCAAATCGAATTCTAATAACACAAGTAACAGAAAAACAGACTTTATTCAAAGCAATAAACTCTGTTACAATGCGGAACTGTCCTCTCTCAGTGATGAACAAATATCACGAGAGCTGCTAGGGTTACAAAGAATAATATTCTCGATAATGATAACACTTATAGTATAAACCCTATGTCTGTGTTTATATACTACACAGTTACAAGATAATCGCTAATTGATATGGAATATAATTTTGCTTCCTAAAATATATCAATCAGATATCTTTTCTTCCAAGTATTTTATTCTTCATAGAATTCCTTCTTCATGCATATCTCTTCTTACGTTTGTCTTGATCTTCTCTTTAATCAATCAGCCGCCTTCCTTATCTGAACGTTTCCTTTAAGTCCTGATATTATCTTCTGATAAATATCTCCCGAACCTTAAGTACTGATAACTTAAATTCTGACTTCAGTATAAGTGCTGATTTCAGTTAAGTACTGATTTGTCCTATTTAAGTAAGATCTGAAAACTAAACATAAATCATATTAGTCATGACATTATCAAATATATCTAACAATCTCCCCCAACTTGTAAATTAGCATAATATACAAGTTTAACAGATATTTGATGATGTCAAAAACATTAAGTACAAATGCATGAGAATTTGACTAGATAACTACAACTTACAGTCCTTAAAGCTTTACCAACTTTAACTTCTGATAACAACTTCAGTCTGTATTCATATCAGAATTTGAGCAGTTGTAGATCTTGACTTGGCTTCACTTTCTGATCTCTCTGATGCTAGGAGTTGTTCTGAGATAGTTCTTTAACAAACATCTCTCAGCATATCTGAGTTCATCAATCATCCTCCTTTTAGCATCTTTAAGCTCTGCAGAATCTTCACCAGTTTAAAAGATAGCAGCCCTGAGATCATTAATTCTAGCTTTCCTTATGTCCAGATCCAGTCTGATCAAATATGCCTTGTCAGACTCAAGATTGAATTCTACAGCCTTGTAACCCAGAAAGGTAGTTATAATCTTAGCAGAGTTAGGCTTCATCTCAACAATATCACCCTTGTGATCTCTGTACTTTGGAAGATATGTGATGTAAGACTTTACAGAATAAAGTCTTTTCTCTTTCTGAATTTGACTCTTCAAATAGTTTGCAGCACTTTCTGTTATTCTGTCATTCACTTGAAGTAAAAATAAAACATGTTCCAGTTCTTCAAAATACTTCAGTGGAATAGCATTTTCCCTTATGTGGTAAACCCTACCATCTGTCATGAAGTATAACAAGATGTGTTCTTTCAAATAGGTATGGTAAACCATCTGTACAGATTCTAGTTGATTCAATCTTTCAGGAGTTGCTCCAATACTTGGTTCACTTAAGGAAGTTGGATCATTGGTTGTGTTCTGTACTCTTCTTTCATCAGCACTACCCAATCCAGATTTATCTCTTGCTTCCTTTCCAGTAACCACTCTTGCTTCAAAACCACTTGCAGAAGTCTTCAAAGGTTGAGTCTGTTTGGCTTTGGTGAAACCTGGTAGGAGTAACTTTGAAGGTTTAACATGAGCAATGTCAGAGGTTTCCTTTGATTTATCTTCTGATATCAAGTCAACTTGAGCTATGTCAGAGGTTACTTGCTTCTTTGTAATATCAGAACTAACTATATCTTGACTCTGAATAAACTTGAGCCATGTCAGTGTGTCTTAGAAATCTTTCTTGAAGTCAGAGTAAGATCAGTATCTTCAACAGTAATTTCTTCATCCACAGGAGACACATAAACCTTTATAGGTTCACCAACTTTTTCTTTACCCTTAGACCTTGGATCTATCTGCAACTGTGATTTGGCCTTAGTTGCCTCAATATTTGTCTTTTCTTTTATCACAATGCATTTGGCCTTTGGAAGTTTCTTTTTCCAACAGAAACTTCAGATTTAGAGTTAACTTTTTCTGACTTAAGTCTAGCTTCTTCTTCCAATAGACTCTTAAAGTCCATTCCTGGATTTTCCTTCAGAAATAACTGTCTTGAAATTTCTTCATCAAGATCCAAAAGTTCATCAGTACTTATTCTTTTACCAGTATCAAAAGTAATTCTTTTTCCAGTATCAGAACTTGTTCTAAGACTTGTAGCTTCAGATCTTCTTGATGAAAGACCTCTACCTTGACTATGACCTCTACCCATTCCAGAGTTTCCCTGGTCATCTTTTTCATCATCCTTCCCCTTCAGTGTCTAAACAGTTTTGCATTTAGACTTAATTACCTTCTCCCCCTTTTTGGCATCAGTAGGTAAAACAAGAGAGACAAGCAATTCCACTGAGGATTGGATCTCATCGAGTTAAGATTGTTGAGAAGCTTGATTTTTCAAAATTTCATCAATCTAAGACTGTTGCTTCTCTCGGGTCTTCTCAATATAAGCAACTCTGTCAAAGGTAGATTGGAAGAAAGTTTTCTTGTCAATTTTCTTAGTCATTTCTTGCTTTAGCAATTCTTCCTGAATTTTATGTACCTCTGCATGAGTTGTTGAATGTAGACCTTGCAGATGTCTAGTACTCAATGCAGTGACTCGAAGCTGTGTCTTGAAATCATCATTAGTTAGCATCTCATCAGCTTTTTCCAAGTGCTCAGCAAGAATTGTTTCATATGGAACAAAGGTAACTGTGTTCCACTCTTTAGTCCACTCCTGTCCTCTAGGAGTTTCACTCCAAGGTACTGGTGCTTCCCTTGTAACAAACTTCTTGACTATCTCACTTTTGTGAACAGTTTGTTGAGGAGCATGTCCTGATGGACCAGCTGCAGTAGCATCTTCATTTATAGCAGCATCACCAGTAGTATCAGCATTTACAGCATCAGAACTTACAGAATCAGCATCTTCTAATAAAAAAACAATATGAGAAGCTATTGAGGCTTCAACATCATCCTCTAAGTGCTGATCTGCTTCCATGTTCTGATCAACATCCATAGTCTGATGCTCACCTATATTCTGATCATCAACATCTAGATGCAGAGAAGGTGTTGTAGACAAATCTGGAGTTTTATTAGCATCAGTAAGAGGTGTTGTTGATGGATTAATTGTTGTTGGAGCTTCTAAGTAGAGAACCTCAGGCATAACTAGGTTGTGAATATCAATTTCAGCACTTGTGCCTGGGTCTGCAGTAGATACTGGTTCATGTACAGGCGACACATGTGGTGTAGTTGCTTTATCTGTAGCAGCTTCCTGAGTTGGTGACAATAGAGGTGGAGATGCAGTAGCTTCAGCAAATTCTGGCTCTTTTGAGATCAGAGATTCCTGATCTCCTTCCTTAGCTGCTGCTTTCTCATCATCTGAAGCTGGCATGTGAGCTCTCTGTTTCTTTCTTTTCTTTGAAGGTGTGGATTCCTTGGGAGTTTCAGCATACGACATTCTTCTAAGCCTTTTGAGAAGCTTAGATCCCCCAATTCCAGTATCCTACTGAGAAGGGACCCTCTCAGCTACTTTAACAACAGGTTCTGATGCAGAAACCTGTTCCTCACTATCTGACTCATCTCTCAGAACAATCCTCCTTCTCTTCTGTGATGTCTGAGGGATAGTCTTTGTCCTCTTAGGCTTGGAAGATGAAGGCTTCACAGTATGTGCTGATGATGAAGGTTGAGCTATCTGTGAAGGTTTGAGATGTGTTCTGATAGAGGGTTGAGTAGGTTGTGGTGTATGTGTGGTATGTTCCGAAGGTTGTTGTGGTGTTTGGGATGTGGCGGTAGGTTGAACATCAGGATAAACAGATCTGTAGGTTAGTGGATCAACATTTACCAAGATCTGTTTTACAGACTGAGGTATCTGTAAGGTTCTATAACCTTTTTCTTAAGGTCAGCATTTACCAAGTCATTAAAAGCCCGTTTTGCAAGTTTAAAAGGTAGAAATAAAGAACTGGCTAGTTGAGGTTCATCAGCACAACAAAAAGTATATATAAGCTGACAGATTCTAGCAAAGTATACGACATTCCTATCATATGTCATCCTATCCCCTATAAAGCCTAGCACAACACTTGCAAAATCAAAATGAGTTTGGTGAATAATAGCATACCCGATGTGTTGACTCATGATTGGAATGACATCAAAGTTGGAACACTTGTTGCCGAATGCTTCAGTGATGCAGTCGAAGAAAAAGCTCCATTCCTTTCTGATATGTGCTCGTTTCAACTGTCCAAGCTTGGCCAAACTCTTCTCATACCCCAAATTGGCCATGAGCTGCTGGAGAACGGGTTCCTCCGGTGTTGAAAAAATGCAGCCTTCTGGTAAGTGTAGAGCTTTACGAACTGCTCCAGGAGTTACCACATGCTCAACATCATTTACTTCGAAAATAATGCTTGGAGTACCAATAGCACCACCATTATCAAAATGCCCAGTCCGCCAAAATGTCAGAACTTGTTGGCTGGAAATGAGTTGAGGTGGGGTTAATGCATATCCAATTTCACTGTGTGCTAGAAGATCTTGCACAAAGTGCAAATCAGATGGAGCTTCATCATGGTGTAAGATTGTAGCATAGTTGTTGGGAACAAACTTGGCTCCATCTATGATCAAATCCTTAGGTGCCATGAGAAAAATTGAGAAATAAGTTTGCCTGTAAGGTGTTTGACAAAATGTCTGTATGAAAAAAAACGCCAGGAGATGAGAGAGAATAGAAGTAAAGAAAGAGAGATAAAGTGTGAAAGTAAATAAAAGATTTTACAATCTTCTCTCTCTGTAACTTATACACGGTAGAAAAAGTAACCGTTGGACACCTGTCAGACATGCAGCAGTAAAGAATAATTAATGGGCACGGGAAAACATTAATCATTACTTATCACATGCAGTTTTTCAAGGAAAAACCGTTCCATTTACCAAGTAATCCCATTAATTTAGGTAGTTCAGTTTTAATTTAAAATTTAAACTGTTCCCACTTAAAAAATTATTTTTACTGCGAGACCAATATTCTGTATAAATACACTAAGTGAGAGAATGACCAAATAAAATAAATCAAGTAAACAGGTACTGCCACGTCAGAATCAGAACTTGATTTGTATCAGAAATAAAATGGTCATCAGAATATGGATAAATCAGGATTTAAAAATATATCACAATTTCAAACATCTCAGAGACCAAATCTTGCAAAAATAGAAAATTTCATTAATATATTGAGAAAATACATTCATGAAATTTAAATTACAGCACAACATTACAAGATTATCCTTAGCTACAATTCCTAACAGCAACAACTATTGTCCTAAGCTAAGAAGCCTGACAAAGCTGATGGTGAAGAGAAACAGGGAGCAAAAATTATTTCTTCTTCCTGCTCTCAACAAAGAGAATAGCGAGTCGTATGATCCGCTCCTGCTGTCGAAGATGACGGAGATGTAGTTCTCTGCGAACTGTCAACAGATCACGTTTAATAACCTCTGGAAATTGAATCCAGTGATTGTGAGGGATGTTGGCGATAGAGTATGGAGTTGGAATTCCATTTATAAAGACATGTACAGTCTCATCGCCATAATTATAAAACCAGCCAAAAGCAGCCATTTTTGGTGTTAAGAATAAAACGAGAGTGAGTTTGTGAGGAATTTAGAGATGTGCTGGCTGGAGTGAAATGTTGGTTTATATAGGCAATGGAATGTCAGGAGACGCAAGTAAAATTTAATGCTGACAGGTAGAAATAATTCTACCTCGTCTCCCTAGACTGAGGAGAATAAAAACAGCCATTGGAAGTGTAAAACAGGGTTTAATGCGCACAAGAAACAAGTAAACATTACTGTGCATCGACGTGTACCACTAACCCTAAATGTAGTGACTGTTAATATCTCACCCGAACATATTCTGATTTAAAATGAGACTGTTTCAGATTTTAACCACAAATAAGTCAAGTAAAGGACCAGAATTTAATATCAGCACTTAGACTTATATCAGAACTTAACAGTCATCAGAACATGATTTCTTAACTCGAAAAGTGAATGCCTATTTCTGTAATTCTTCACACAAATTCTGATTTCAGTTTTTCAGAACTTAATCATCAGAACTTTCATCATAACTTGTCCTCAGAATGTATGCAATCTGACACATAAACTGTTCATCTAAAACAACATTGATCACCATAGTAGTTTTCATCATTCATATGGAGTGAAAGTGTGTGCATTTAAGCTAAATATCAGACAAAGAGTAAAGTCTGATTCACTTCAGTACATCTTAGAAATAAGGCATAACTAAGAATCTTTACTTAAAATCTGTCATTATGCTGAAGCCTACTATTGAATGAGTTTATGCATAAGTCCACCTCAACTGTTTTGTGTTTATTTTATGCATCTTTTGAAATTCCATTTTATAGTGGCTTCTCAGTGTAAGTGAGTCACGACTGCTTATCAGAATTTATGCTATTATCAGAGTATTTCTCCAGTAATCATAGAGTGTGAAAAGTCACCAAGAAAAATAATTATTTGCTTTTCTAATGCATATTACTTAATACCAGCAATGCACTTGGGTCGTCCCTTCCACATTTTTATTCTAGATCTCAAAGGAGTACCTGATTTTTATTCCTTGTTCTTTTCCTTTTTCTTTCGATAAGTGAGGTTTATCAGCACTTAGTACATTCAGCAGATTTACTAACATCAGAACTTAACAGATGAGAAGCATTATTCTAGTTTTTGACTTAGTAATAAGATAGACAAAGTAAACTTAACTAAGCTCAATATCAGAATTTGCTTGTGTCAATAGATTTGCACATAAATAATTACTTCTAACATGGGATCTTTAGTATATTAAAGACTACTAGGTCAGCATCTAGCATAGATATCCTCATAGGATTGAATAGTCACAGAAACATTCATATCACTATCAGAGTTTTAGAAATTCACATCAAACAACAATCAGTACTTAAGCAATTTTCAATTAGGCACAGAATACACAAAGAGAGTAATATCTGTAAATACTGATCATAAAGTCTGATGCATTAGAACAAAACTAAGCAGATTTAGAGAAAGAACCTGAAACCATTTCAAGTTCATTTACCAATCTTGTAAAAGTAGCTTCACACAGTAGTTTTGTGAAGATATCTGCTAGTTGTTGATCTGTTGGAACAAATTGCAATTCCACTGTACCTTCATCCACATGTTCCCTTATGAAGTGGTACCTACTGCTGATATGCTTTGTCATTGAGTGTTGAACTGGATTACCTGTCATAGCAATAGCACTTTGATTATCACAGTAAATAAGGATTTTAAAGTATGTTAACCCATAATCCAGTAACTGATTCTTCATCCAAAGAATCTGTGCACAACAGCTTTCTGCAGCAATGTATTCTGCTTCTGCAGTTGATGTGGAAATTGACTTTTGTTTCTTGCTAAACCAAGAAACCAATCTGCCTCCAAGAAATTGGCAGCTTCCACTTGTGCTTTTCCTGTCAATTTTACAACCTGCAAAATCTGCATCTGAGTAACCTATTAGTTTAAAATCTGATTCTCTAGGCTACCACAATCCCAGATCAGCTGTTCCTTTAAGATACTTGAAAATTCTTTTCACAGCTGTTAAGTGAGGTTCTCTTGGATCTGCTTGAAATCTTGCACAAAGACAGGTAGCATACATGATATCAGGTCTACTAGCAGTTAGATATAGTAAAGAGCCAATCATACCTCTGTAATCAGTAATATCTACTGATTTACCAGTATCCTTATCCAGTTTTGTTGCAGTGGCCATGGGAGTGGATGCACTTGAACAATCTTGCATTCCAAATTTCTTCAGCAAATTTCTGGTGTACTTGGTTTGACAAATAAAAGTGCCTTCTTCATTCTGCTTGACTTGAAGGCCCAGAAAATAGCTAAGTTCCCCCATCATACTCATTTGATATCTTGACTGCATCAGTTTGGCAAACTTCTTGCAAAGTCTGTCATTTATAGAACCAAAGATGATATCATCAACATATATATGAACCAGAAGTAAGTCCTTTCCATGGTTGAGGTAGAATAATGTTTTGTCTATAGTTCCTCTGTTAAATTCACTTTCTAGAAGAAACTGAGCTAAAGTCTCATACCATGCTCTTGGAGCTTGCTTAAGGCCATAAAGTGCTTTATCAAGCCTGTAGACATGATTTGGATATTTGGGATCTACAAAGCCTGGAGGTTGTTCAACATATACTTCCTCCTCCAATTCTCCATTGAGAAAAACACTTTTCACATCCATTTGAAAGACAGTAAACTTTTTATGAGCAGCATAAGCCAAAAATATCCTTATGGCTTCCAATCTAGCAACTGGTGCAAATGTTTCATCATAATCAATTCCCTCCTGTTGAGAATATCCTTTTGCAACCAACCTTGCTTTATTCCTTATAATTATGCCATCACTATCAGTTTTGTTTCTGAATACCCACTTTGTACCAACAACAGATCTGTTATTTGGTCTTGGCACTAGGGTCCAGACTTTGTTTCTTTCAAATTCATTCAACTCTTCCTGCATTGCTTGCACCCAATCATCATCTTGAAGAGCTTCTTCCACTTTCTTTGGTTCAGTCTGAGAAAGAAAAGAATTGTAAAGACATTCACTTGAAGTAGTTGTTCTAGTTCTGACACCTGCATCAGGATTTCCAATTATTAAGTCTGGTGTATGTGATTTAGTCCACTTTCTTGCAGATGAAAGGTTTTCTCTAGAACTGGATGCTCCCTCATAATCCATGCCATCTTCATCAACATCTTCTGATGCTCCCCCTGAAACTATGCTCTCTGAGTTGGATCCTTCAGTATTTAAATTTTAAGAATTATCAGAACTTGGCTTATCAGAACTTGATGAATCAAAACTTGAAGAGCCAGTTGTATGTTCTGATGCTTCTTAAGATGTGGTTGTATCTTCAGTATGCTCCCCCTGCACAGGTGCATCTTCCTTTGGCGTAGTCACCACAGTTTCAATAACATCAGAGTTTAATCCATCAGAGTTTGCAGTATCAGGATTTAGACTGTCAGGATTTTCAGTATCAAAATTTAAGTCTTCATTTTCAAATCTCAGCTGATCATGATCATTGAAATCTTCAAGTCCAGTAATTTTCTTATCATCAAAGGAGACATTGATAGATTCCATGACCACCCTTGTTCTCAAGTTATAGACTCTGAAGGCTTTTGTAGAAAGTGGATATCCAACAAAGATTCCTTCATCAGCTTTTAGATCAAATTTGGATAGCTGTTCAGGATGAGTCTTAAGAATAAAACACTTGCATCCAAATACATGAAAATACTTCAGATTTGGCTTCTTTTTGTTCACCATCTCATATGGTGTCTTTCCATGCTTGTTAATGAGTGTTGCATTTTGAGTAAAACAAGCAGTCTGCACAGCTTCAGCCCAGAAATAGGTTGGAAGCTTTGCTTCATCAAGCATAGTTCGTGCAGCTTCAATAAGAGTTATATTCTTTCTTTCAACAACTCCATTTTGCTGTGGAGTTCCAGGAGCAGAAAAATCCTGCTTGATTCCCTGGTCTTTGCAGAACTCTTCCATTGTAGAATTCTTGAACTCAGTGCTATTATCACTTCTTATAATTTTCACAGAGTCTTTAACCAATTTATCCAGTTGCTTGACATGATCAATCAAGATAGATGCAGTTTCACTTTTTTTGTGCAAGAAATACACCCATGTGTATCTGGTGAACTCATCCACTATGACCATAATGTTGGATTTTAAACGCAGCGGGGGCATGGTAAAACACTTTTACACATACTAAATCCAAATAAAAGCATATAAATCGTGGTAAAAACATAGGGATCGATTACTAACCTTTAATATGCGATCCAAAAGCAACGATCGAAGATCCTTAGCAGCTGCTCCTCAAACGTGAAGCACTCCACCGGTATCCACCAAGAAAACGACGTTAAGGAGGAGGAGGAGGTGGAGAGAATTTGGTTTTCTAAAACTTTTGGGTTTTTTGGGTTCGAATGAAAATAGAGTTTATAATAGTATATTTATAGGCAAAATTTTCAGCTGAAATTTTCCCATGAATATTATTATTATTATCCCATTTATTATTCTCATTAATAATTAAAACACCTTTTAATTATTAATCCTTTTTCTAAACACTTTAGAAATAATTCTCTCTCTTGATTTAATTTCCAAAAATTAAATCCTTTAATTAATAATATTAAGAACTTTTCTTAATTAATTTATAATCAATTAAATCTCATTTAATCAATTATTAAATTTGTCAATTAATTATTTATTTCATAAATAAATAATTATCAGCCATTATTAATTAATTCCTCCACCATTAAATCATTCTCTTTTTATGGTGTGACCCTGTAGGTTCAATATTAAGCCGGTAGTAGAAATAAATAATAATAAAACTATTTTATCATTATTTATATAAATTCTCTAATTTATTAAATATGATTAATTAATTAATCACATTTATTCTACATCGTGAGGGATACTTCTCAGCATATCGCGACTATCCGGATAATATGAATTCACTGCTTAGAATACCAAGAACCTATTCAGTGAATAGTTACCGTACAATAAACTTCTTCTTCCCTACAATGTCCCGATTAAATACAAGGCATGGATCTCGTGTCAAGCCTATCTAATTCAATCACTTGCTTACCATTTACTATGCGTAGTTCTATACAAATTAGAAACTCCTTTCTAATTTCATTCACCCTGCCCAGAGATTCCTGAACTAGCATAAGTGGATCAGCCTTGAACATTCGCTTCCTTCACTGGAAGGGGTAGATCCTATATTGATCACACACTATCTTCGTGTACAAATTCCTATACCCAGTAGAGCCCTAATAATTATCCCTAGAGACTAAGAACTAAACCAAACTGCTGACACGTGAGTGAACTCCATCAATTGTTCAGCTGTGCGAGTCATGTTCAGTGAACTTATTCTATAATAAGCACCTACATACTAGCTATAATGTCACCACACAAATGTCTATGAGAACAGACATCCTTCATAATGAAGCAAACATAGTATGTACCGATCTTTACGGATTATTAATTACCAGTTAGTAATCCTACGACCAGGAACTATTTAAGTTTAGAGTTATCATCTTTTAGGTCTCACTATTATGATATCATCATAATCCATAAAAAGCTTTACTCTAAACTATGGTATATCTTATTTAAACACTTAAATAGATAGAGCCCGTAATAAAAACAAAACAAGTCTTTTATTAATATCAATGAAATCAAAACAGATTACATAAAAAGTTATTCCTAAATCCTAATACATGATTGGACTTAGGACATATTCCTTTCAATCTCCCACTTGTACTAAAGCCAATCACTCTGGTATCTAATACCCATCTAGTCTTTATGACGATCAAAGTGACTTTTAGAAAGTAGTTTGTGAGTGGGTCTGCTATGTTGTTATGTGTGTCAACTCTATTTCAATACAATACAAGAAATGTTACCGCGCTCCCACTAACCCTTTTGTAGACGCATGGTTCATCTACGTTTTTGATAAAATCAAACTCTTTGATTGTCTCATCAAAATGAATGTTCCATCTTTCGAGAAGCCTGCTTTAAACCACATATGGTTCACAGTAGCTTACACACTAGGTTTTCATTTCTCTTGGAAAGAAAACCATCTGGCTATTTGCCAGATCTCATAGTCATAGTAAGCAACAATCGCAAGCAAAATCCGAACTGATTTTAACAGGGCTACAAGTAAAAGGTTTCATCAAAGTCAATCCATTGCCTTTGTTTGAATCCTTTTGCCACAAGCCTGGCCTTATAGGTCTCCACCTGGCCATCTGCTCCAATCATTCTTTCGTATATCATATACATAGATTCCTTTTCGGATTTCATGGCACTATGCCATTTCTCTGAGTCAACACTACTCATAGCCTCATTATAGGTCACAGGGTCGTCATCATCAATGATCGACAACTCATTGTCATTCTTAATGACAAGGCCATATTACCTCTCAGGTCGGTGAGACACTCTCCCTGTTCTATGAATGGGCTGTTCCACAAAAGGTTGTTCAGTCAGAACAGGTGTTTCCACTTGATCCGTAGTAGTTTGTGCTTCTTGAACTTCATCAAGTTCAATTTTGCTCCCACTGTTTCCTTCAAGGATAAACTCCTTTTCCAAGAAGGTAGCATGTCTGGAGACAAACACCCGATGATCGGTGTAAAAGTAACACCCTAAAGTCTCTTTAGGATATCCCACAAAACTACATTTTACGGATCGATATTCCAGCTTATCTGGGTCAACTTACCTGACATAAGCTGGACATCCCCAAATCTTAACGTGTTTAAGACTCGGTTTCCTTTCTTTCCATATCTCATACGGAGTTTGAGGAACAGATTTGGAAGGCACCTTATTCAGTAAATATGCTGAGGTTTCCAATGCATAACCCCATAGGAATACTGGAAGATTCTCATAGCTCATCATGGACCGAACTATGTCTAACAAAGTTCGATTTCTCCTTTCAGATACCAATCTGGAGGAGTCCACTGGGAGACTATACCATTTACTTTGAGATAATCTAGAAACACTCCATTAAAGTATTCACCACCTCGATCTAATCGAAGAATTATAATACTATGTTTGGTTTGTTTCTCCACTTCATACTTATACTCTTTGAACTTTTCAAAGGCTTCAGACTTGTGTTTCATCAAACACATATCCGAATCTAGATCTATCATCTATGAAAGTAATGGAGTATGAAAATCCACCCATGGCATGCGTAGACATTGGTCCACATACATCTGTGTGTACCATTCCTAGCAAATTTGCAGTCCTCTCTCCATGTCTACTAAATGGAGACTGCAGTGCCACAATGAAGTGAGATTTTCATCATCCCTTTTCTTTTATTAGTTTGTTCAATCTGAAGTAAATTATGTCACATTCATATAGACCATTATTTAAAGTACCACGTCCATAAAGAATATTATCTCTAAGAATAGAACATTCATTATTCTCAATAATAAATGAAAATCCAGCCAAGTCTAACATGGGAATAATATTCCTCACAATCGAGGGAACAAAATAACAATTATTTAAAATAATAGTCTTTCCCATAAGCATATGTAAATGAAATGATTCTACATCTTCAGTAGCAACTCTTGCTCCATTTCCCATCAGTAGAATCACCACCTTTTCCTCAAGAGTCCTACTTCTCCTTGGTCCCTGCAACAAATTGCAGATATGAGAACCACAGGCGGTATCTAATACCCAAGTAGAAATTTGATTTAATGACATATTCACTTCTATCATGAACATACCTGAATCAGAAGCGGTAGTCTCACTGCCCTTCTTCTTCTTCAATTCTGCAAGGTAAACCTTGCAGTTCCTCTTCCAGTGCCCCACCTTGTTACAGTGAAAGCAAACAACTTTGCTCTTGAGGTCTTCAGCTTTTGGTGGAACCGGCTTTTCTTCACCTACTTTCTTCTTCTTGGAAGAGTTCCTCTTCCTTTTCTTAGGATTGGAACCTTCACCAATTAGAAGAACAAAACTCTTCTTGGGGGGAAAATTCAATTCCGCAGTCTTCAACATGTTGTGGAGTTCAGGCAGGCTGACATCCAACTTATTCATGTAAAAGTTCATAACAAACTGCGAGAACGAACTCGGAAGCGATTGCAAGACCAAGTCTTGGCTCAGCTCCCCATCCATGGCAAAACCAAGTTGTCCAAGACGTTCAATCAAATTGATCATCTTAAGTACATGGTCATTCACAGATGATCCCTCAGACATCCTACAACCGAACAGCTCCTTCAATATCTCATATCGAGCTGTCCTCCCCGCCACATCATACAACTCTTGTAGATGCATTAGGATAGTGTGAGCATCCATATGCTCATGTTGCTTCTGTAGCTCAATGTTCATGGAAGCTAGCATGATGCATTGAGCAACATTTGCATCATCTATCCACTTACGATACACAACATGTTCATCATTATGTGCATCACTAGCAGGTTCAGTAGGCTTAGGTTAGTAAATCACGTATTCCAGCTTCTCAATCCTGAGAACAATTCTCAAGTTTCGAAGCCAGTCAGCATAATTAGGACCAGTCAATTTGTGAGCATCCAGTATGCTCCTGAGTGATAGTACAGAAGACAAAATGTATATTGTAAATCTGTAAATGATAAACACATAACAACACTTAGCAAATATTCGATTTCATTTTAAAACACTATATGAATCGGGTCTTTATTCATAAGTGGCTCCCACTAGTTTACCTAATTTATTCAACCCCCTACGTGAAAAATTAAGCATTCATAATGCTAGTGGGAATAGGGATCCTACATTTCATTACACAACCCCGGCTGTGGCACGAAACGCCATGTAATGTTCAATAGGCAGACAACTCTTGTCAATTACATCTAATGTTATTCCCTAATCAAACTTTAGCCTCTTGAATAATTGAGTCACGACTGTGGCATGACAAACTCAATATTCTAAGTCAAGTCTAACCCAACATTCCGTACAATTGAATCAGTCCCCAAAGGCCCACGGCTGTGGCACGTAACGACCTTTAGCTTCTTGTTCAATGTACACATCTCTATGTAATAGACAAGTATTTCTTATTTCGAAATCAAAGCCCTCGGCTGTGGCACGAAACAACAATGATTTAAAAATAAGAACTACTTTCTATCATGTTGGAAGGCTATGACCGACACAAGCCCGTTGTATCATTGACCAATTACTACTTGATATTATTTAATTTTAGAGGGATTATATTACGTTACAATCATAATCATATTATAAAGAAATTCTTCCTTTTAAATTAAATATTTCAAATCAATAATCAATAATCAGATGATTCCCATATCGGGTGGAGCATTGTCAAGAGGCGTCACTTAATAACCCTTTCTTACAGATAGAAATCTGTTGTTGACAGAATCATCCTTTCTCTCATATCAAAAATTCATATTCAATTACGTGTTTCATAAACACAAGAATCTCATGATTGTATTCATAATATTATTCTTAAGGTTATGAAACAATTTCACTATACTAGGTTGTCTAACAAACGCCTTATGTTCATTTAAGTTCACCTATATCTATCATCGCATGATAAACTATGCATATATCACATATATCAACATGAATAAACATCAAGGTAGGCATGTTATATCATCTAGCACATTAGTCTAAGCATTATACATCTCTATGTATCACATGAAGCATTTAAAAGCAATTAAAAACAGTTAAAAACAGCTTTAAAACACTTTCCGAAATATAAACAGTTCAAAACTTTTATATAAACTAAAATTGATCACTCTATTAGATCCGTCTCGGAAAAACGAATCCAACGGTATATTGCCCGCCTAAAACGGAGTTACGAAACTCCCAGAAAATCAATTTTAATGTAAACAGTCGGGCTGTAACGCATTACAAGAACGCGTTACAAGCCCTGTAACGCATTCCGGTGATGCGTTACAACCCTTTTAAGCCATTAAAAGGTGTAATGCATTCCGTGAATGCGCCACAGGGTGTCACGCATTCCCGGAATGCGCGACACCCTTTTTTTTTTAAAGCAGCCGCCGCCGCCCATAGAATTCTGTGCCGCTAGACCTGCTTCTGAGCCTTCTCTTCCGGAATCCGTGCAGCACAGACAGCAGATATACAAACAACAGATGTATATACATACATACTAACAAATTATATATATATATATGATTTATTTAATTACGAATTTAATTGCAAGAACTTCAAAAATTCATAATAAAAAATCTATACATCATAAAATTATGAAAAAAATATCCAGACGATCTGCAACACTTGCAGAACCCAGATCAACATTCAAAATTATTCTGAGAAACGATTTCTCATCAGACAAAATTAATCCATGATATAACTTGTAAAAATCATAATTAATTCATACAAGCACATAAAATTCTGAAATTTTTACTACAGATCTATATGCATACAACCTATGCTCTGATACCAATGTTGGATTTTAAACGCAGCGGGGGCATGGTAAAACACTTTTACACATACTAAATCCAAATAAAAGCATATAAATCGTGGTAAAAACATAGGGATCAATTAATAACCTTTAATATGCGATCCAAAAGCAACGATCGGAGATCCTTAGCAGCAGCTCCTCAAACGTGAAGCACTCCACCGATATCCACCAAGAAAACGACGTTAAGGAGGAGGAGGAGGTGGAGAGAATTTGGTTTTCTAAAACTTTTGGGTTTTTTGGGTTCGAATGAAAATAGAGTTTATAATAGTATATTTATAGGCAAAATTTTCAGCTGAAATTTTCCCATAAATATTATTATTATTATCCCATTTATTATTCTCATTAATAATTAAAACACCTTTTAATTATTAATCCTTTTTCTAAACACTTTAGAAATAATTCTCTCTCTTGATTTAATTTCCAAAAATTAAATCCTTTAATTAATAATATTAAGAACTTTTCTTAATTAATTTATAATCAATTAAATCTCATTTAATCAATTATTAAATTTGCCAATTAATTATTTATTTCATAAATAAATAATTATCAGCCATTATTAATTAATTCCTCCACCATTAAATCATTCTCTTTTTATGGTGTGACCCTGTAGGTTCAATATTAAGCCGGTAGTAGAAATAAATAATAATAAAACTATTTTATCATTATTTATATAAATTCTCTAATTTATTAAATATGATTAATTAATTAATCACATTTATTCTACATCGTGAGGGATACTTCTCAGCATATCGCGACTATCCGGATAATATGAATTCACTGCTTAGAATACCAAGAACCTATTCAGTGAATAGTTACCGTACAATAAACTCCTTCTTCCCTACAATGTCCCGATTAAATACAAGGCATGGATCTCGTGTCAAGCCTATCTAATTCAATCACTTGCTTAGCATTTACTATGCGTAGTTCTATGCAAATTAGAAACTCCTTTCTAATTTCATTCACTCTGGCCAGAGATTCCTGAACTAGCATAAGTGGATCAGCCTTGAACATTCGCTTCCTTCACTGGAAGGGGTAGATCCTATATTGATCATACATTATCTTCGTGTACAAATTCCTATACCCAGTAGAGCCCTAATAATTGTCCCTGGAGACTAAGAACTAAACCAAAGCATAGTTCAGTGTACACAAGATGACTATGATGACCTCAAGTCTAAGGATACTTGTACAACTATCACTATGTGAACAACTGCTGACACGTGAGTGAACTCCATCAGTTGTTCAGTTGTGCGAGTCATGTTCAGTGAACTTATTCTATAATAAGCACCTACATACTAGCTATAGTGTCACCACACAAATGTCTATGAGAACAGACATCCTTCATAATGAAGCAAGCATAGTATGTACCGATCTTTGCGGATTATTAATTACCAGTTAGTAATCCTACGACCAGGAACTATTTAAGTTTAGAGTTATCATCTTTTAGATCTCACTATTATGATCTCATCATAATCCATAAAAATCTTTACTCTAAACTATGGTATATCTTATTTAAACACTTAAATAGATAGAGCCCGTAATAAAAACAAAACAAGTCTTTTATTAATATCAATGAAATCAAAACAGATTACATAAAAAGTTATTTCTAAATCCTAATACATGATTGGACTTAGGACATATTCCTTTCACATAACATATTTCTTCTTTGCAATAGACATGACATTCACTGGACCAAATAGATCAACATGTAGTAGGTGATAAGGCTCAAGAATTGATTATTCAGTCTTGCTCTTGAATGAAGATTTCCTTTATTTAGCCTTCTGATAAGAATCACAAAGGCCATCAGGAGCAAATACTGACTTTGGCAGTCCTCTCACAAGATCTTTCTTGACTAGTTCATTTATATTGTTGAAATTTAAATGAGAGAGTTTCTTGTGCCAGTTCCAGCTTTCTTCAATTGATGCTCTACTCATCAGACAGATTGCAGAACCATCAGTACTTGTTGAAAGCTTGGTTTCATAAATGTTACCACACCTGTATCCTTTCAGAACAACTTTGCCTGTAGATTTACTTATAACTTCACAGTGTTCTTCAAAGAAATCCACATGATAACCTCTGTCACAGATTTGACTAACACTCAGCAGATTGTGTTTAAGTCCTGAGACCAGAGCTACTTCTTTAATGATGACATTCCCAAGATTGATATTGCCATATCCCAATGTTTTTCCAATGTTGCCATCTCCATAAGAAACACTTGGGTCAGCCTTCTCCATAAAGTCAGATAGTAGGGCTTTATTTCCAGTCATATGTCATGAACATCCACTGTCCAGAACTAGGATGTTTTTCCTGTTGCCCTTTAACTCAGCAGCTTCAGTACTGCTTTCAGCATTTGCCATATCAGCATTTGCCATCAAGGCACAGTTCTCCTCACTTTCAGAATCTGAGGTGTCTGTCCAGCTTTTCATCTTTGTGACAAGAGCCTTGCCTTTGTCACTCTTCACTTTCTTGCAATCAGGAGATATGTGGCCTTTCTCACCACAGTTGTAGCATTTGAAATTTGTGTAATCTCCTCTGTCAGACTTTCCTCCTTTCCTTTTGCTTCTTTGTTCCATCTCAAGTTCATGAGTCTTGAGCATCCCATAGATTTCATCAAGAGTCGTTTCATCAAGATTATAATTGTCTCTTATAGTTGTTGCCTTCAAATCCCAGCTTTCAGGAAGAGCTAACAGGAATTTAAGGTTTGAATCTTCAAGATCATACTCCTTATCAACCAGTGACAAATCATTCAAGAGTTTGACAAATCTATCATATAAATCAGTCAATGACTCATTAGCCTTTGAGTCAAAGTGTTCATACTCTTGAATGAGTATTGTCTTCCTGTTCTTCTTAATCGTATCAGTTCCCTGACATCTTGTTTCCAAGGCATCCCATATCTCATTTGCAGTTTTACAGTTTATTACCCTGTTTGACATTACATTATCAATGGCACTATGCAGTAAGTGTCGTACCTTAGCATCCTTAGCAATTGATGCGATATCTTCAGCAGTGTAATCACTCTTCTCCTTTGGTACAGACTTTGCTGCTTCACCTGCAACTGCAACAACGAGTTTTGTTGGATTGTGAGGTCCTTCCTTGATTCTATCAAGATATTCTGGATCTGTAGCTTCCAAAAATATAGTCATCCTCACCTTCCATATGGGATATTCAGATGGTTTCAATATGGGAACTCTAATAGCCTCATATCGGCTATGAATTTGTGTCTTTGGAGGTTCTTCAGTTTTGGTGGGCTTAGTTGGAGTTTCTACTTCAGACATGATTATTTTTGGATCTTAAACTGTTTGTGTGTTAACAGATAGGCTCTGATACCACTTGTTAGGTCACACACACTGTAGAAGGGGGTTGAATACAGTGTATAGCACAATCAAATCGAATTCTAATAACACAAGTAACAGAAAAATAGACTTTATTCAAAGCAATAAACTCTGTTACAATGCGGAACTATCCTTTCTCAGTGATGAACAAATATCACGAGAGTTGCTAGGGTTACAAAGAATAATATTCTCGATAATGATAACATTTATAGTGTAAACCCTATGTCTGTGTTTATATATTACACAGTTACAAGATAATCGCTATTTGATATGGAATATAATTCTGCTTCCTAAAATATATCAATCAGATATCTTTTCTTCCAATTATTCTATTCTTCATAGAATTCCTTCTTCATGCATATCTCTTCTTACGTTTGTCTTGATCTTCTCTTTAATCAATCAGCCGCCTTCCTTATCTGAACGTTTCCTTTAAGTCCTGATATTATCTTCTGATAAATATCTCCTGAACCTTAAGTACTGATAACTTAAGTTCTGACTTCAGTATAAGTGCTGATTTCAGTTAAGTACTGATTTGTCCTGTTTAAGTAAGATCTGAAAACTAAACATAAATCATATTAGTCATGACATTATCAAATATATCTAACAATATATATATATATATATTTCATGCAAATTCAAGTGCAAACTACTAACCTTCATCTTCGGTTACTGTACCTTAATGTACTACACTGTAATCGGGAGCTTCATCCTCCACTAGCCTTAATCTTCCCCTCATTTTACACTTTCAATTGATGTCAATTTGTGTGTTAGGGTTTCACTTTTAATCGATAGGTAATTGGGTGTGAGAGTAAAATTTGATGTAGAGTAAAGATGTAACTATGTTTAGTTATGTAAATACTAAATTAACCACGTAGACTAATGTTAACAGGCATATTTAACAATAAATTACAAAAAGGGTGTAAGTAGGGATGGCGACGGGTCGGGTATTGCAAAATCCAAATCTAAATCCAAATATTTTCGAGTTATCCAAATCCAAATCCGTCGGTTTTCGGATCGGATCAGGTATTTTTCGGGTATCCAAAATTATGAATAATGTAATCAAATTTAATATTATTTATACATACAAACACTATTAATCACATTTATATGATAGCTAAAATTAAAATACATTAACTAATATGTAGTTAAACACATTATATTGCATGGGTTGACACGGTGAGTAATATCTAAGATATGTTGATAACATAGTATTTAGTATTTCATCACAAGTTATTTTTTTTATAAATATATACAAAGTACATCATACATAATAAAAGCTGATTTTGAAATAAAAGGTTATAATTCATTAAATAAGTGTTGACAATCTTGATAACAATCTACTATTACTCAAATAATACAAGAAAAATATGTAAATTATATGTATTACATCTACAATATTACATATAATCTATAATAAATGTGTCGGGTTTCGGGTTTGGATCGGGTTTGGATTGAATATTCGGATTTCGGATCGGGTATCGGTTCGGTATAGTTGAAATCCAAATCCAAATCCAAAATTTCGGGTTCGGTATATCCAAAACTTCGGGTTTCGGATCGGATATCCGTCAGATCGGATTAATTTGTCATCCCTAGGTGTAAGGTAAAACGGATTTTAAATTTAAGGGATGCAATGTGTAATTTATCAAAACAGTTATACAATTTTGAGTTTTGTCCAAATTTAAGGGTTGCAATCTACAATTCACTCTATTTCGATCGAATATAATCTTTTAAAATATCGCAAAGCTGAATCACACCGATCTTTATTCACTAAAATATGAAATAATTTGAATTAATGACATCATAAAAAATCAATTTTCTTAAACTCCTAGAATTTATTTATGTAAATGCTCATTTTTTTGTAGAGAATTCCATGAGTTTTGGTTTTAAAGTTCAATGGCAATAAGATATTGTGATCAGAGTTAAATTCTAACTTATTATGGGGCTAATATTGAGATTTGCGTAATCTTACTCAAAATTAGTTTATAAGGTTCTAACATACTTATAACATGTAATTTTATCTAATTTTATTTAAAGTGTTGAAAATTTTGGGGTCTTGAAGTACTAGACCGTAATACTGTGCTCCACGGATTTTTTAGGAGAAAAGATAAGAGATAGGAGGAGAAGAGAAGAGAAATAATAGAAGAAAATAAATCAGTCGTGTGCTCCCGAGTTTGTGTAAACAGGATAGAGTGACCATGAAAAAGAAGATAAAGTGAAAGGATCTTTCCAAATCTTTCCATTTTTCGGAAGAAAGTTTTGAGGGAAAATTATAGGAAATTTTCTCTCCCGATCATTTCTCTTCTCTCTCCAAAAAACTCGTGAGCACGCCTAGGAATGAAAATTTTAAAATTATTTTTTCTCTTCTTTTCTCTTCTCTCCATTTTCAAACTTTGGAGTAAAGAATACTAAGCGTAAGTTTTGTAACTTACTCGTCTATAACAAGAATCACCAAAGACACTTGTTTATGCATAAAATGAAATGGTTCTTATTTTCGATTATAAGTAAAATCTTACTCTGATGTGTGATCAAATTACTGTCATATTATGTAAGAGTGATATTTGATTGTCTTCTCATTTTTTTATTTTAGTATATGTTGTAAATAATTTGATGGCATCCCTACGGAGGCAAGAGGGGTTAACCAAAACCCTTGAAATTTTTTTTCTTGACTTTTTTGTAGATGCTTATTTTCTAAAATGACCCCTTAATATTTATTTTTAAAGTAACAAATTTTAAAACGGGGGAAAAAATTAATAATTAGAAACAAAAATAATCAGTGATGTACTTTTTATATATAACAATAGTATTTTTTTTTAATTGGTTATCGGACAAATATTAGTATTTTGCATAATACTACATAATTTGAAGAATTAGAGAGTATAAATATAAAATTCCGAATTTTCCGAATCAATAAATTACCATCTAACAATTAATCATCGATTTTTTTTAAAAAAAAATTATGACCACCTTATTTTAAAAGCCTAATTGACCCATATCATACTTCAATATCTCTATTATGCATGGTTTTTAGTTTTGCATGTTAATCAAGTTTAATTTGTAGCCCTAAAACTTATTAACATGCATTATTATACTTCAAGGGTCTCAATGTCTCATGCATGCATAATTTTTAAAACTCTTGCAACAGGTATGTTAATCAAAAAATATTGTTCGAGGTTGAATCATATCATGAGTCACTAAATTATTTCTATAAGTTAGCCAACAATTCCTAGTTCATCTTGAGCTAAACATCAATTTTCTAGGCTGCTAGGCTGCACGATACATAAATCGAAAAGGATCATATCGAGATACAAGGAAACACCAAACTTCGAAGATAAATAAAGGACACGAGGATCTACTTTAACCCACCAAAAATATACGTAGTAAATTAAATTTGAGGACGATATGCAACATAAATAGGGGTACTAGTACTGTTGAGTGTTTTGAGGACAAACCAAACTAAAATACATTTTTTGTCTCCGCATAATTTAAAAGTGCATAAGCATCCATGTTCCATATATAGATGCCTAACCCTAACCCTAAACCTAACATGTATTCTATAATTTTGTGGGGTATTTTTATATAATTTCAAAACAATAAACGGTGAAAAAAATTAATTTAATTTTAAGGAATCAAGTAGAACTGTGCATCAGTTATAATCGAGTCGAACTGACTTTTTCCTGGTTAACCGAAACCGAAACTGAATTATCAGAAAAATCACTACCGAAAATCGAACCGAAATATATTCGGTTTTAAACCGAAACCGAAATTATATTAGTAAATTAAACTAAAACTTAAATCATATTTTTCGTGTATGATTTAAAATTGAATCACACTAAGTGATAACATATATTTAATTTGATAAATTATTATATTTATTTATAGGTATTTGAAATCAGTGTTCTAAAAGACCGGAATCAGGATTAGTAGGTAGAGATATCTTGTAGTGATTAATCGGATACTCGTTGATTAATCGGGCTAGTAATCGGATATATTCTAAAATTATAATAATACTTTATTTTTTAAGTATAATATATTAATTTAAGAGAAATATGCAGTGATATATTAACCGGACACTAAAATCAAATCAGCAGAGTACCTTATAACGATTAATTGTATAACTCGCTAAAATCGGTGATTTTTAGAATCATGCTCGAAATTATTAATTTATAGGGACTTTAATGTAATAATTTTTTTATTTAATTGAGTTCTTACTTAGTTTAGAAACTACAGCTAATCAGTTTAATTTTAGTACAGTCTAACCACGTCCACCACTAATGTTGAAACAACACCCATCGTCTCTTTATTAGCAAGCCCAAATCATTTTCCAAAATTAATTTCCCCAAGACCTGTCAACTTTCAATCTCTGTAAGTGTTGGTGAAAGGGTGTATCTTAAGTTGTGTATTTAATTTAATTAACTACACTTAGAATTTGATTTTTTTTTATAAAATTCCACATTCATAAACAAACATCACTGAGTAAGTAAAATGAGGAATGTTTAATTGCGAATATTTCAAGACGGGTTTTGCTGAGCTTAGATAGAACGAATTTAATTTAAATGAGTGAGTCTGGTCAAATTTAAATATCAGTTGAACAATTAAATATCAGTTGAACAATTAAAATAGATAAACAAGTTTGATTGTGAATTGAACCGAATATTCGAGTCCATTTCATATTTCTTTTTTGAAGGCAAGTTTTTAATTTGTCAACGTGCTACATTTATAAGTATAATTCAGATTAAATAATTATGACAATATTTGAACATACAATATATATTTATATATATATATATTCTTTTGATAAAAGTATTATTCAAGTTATTTCACGTCATAAGATTTTTACAATAAATATTTGTTATTGCCATTTGCTAATTATTATTTGAAAAAAATGAAGAAAAAATAACGAGATATTTTTACTAGGATAGCAATCAAATTACTAGGTATATTAATAAATAAATAATTATTAAAAGCAGCTTGTCTATCACCCATAGATATTGTAATTAAATAGTAGAAATTTAAATGCATGCAACTTATTAAGGTCCTTATGTAATGTGCAACAACAATCTCAATATTTTGAAGTCTAAATAGGCGATTATGTTTTCATCTCGCTCCTCACTCAGTCTCTCTTCACTTTTCTTCTTTTTCTTCTTGCATAAGTATGTTCTTTTTTTGGTTGTTTCCTCCCCTGCGACACACACAGTAACCAATGCTGGGCTGGGGCAAAATAATTGAGGGTCATGTGCGAAATTTCAAAATTGGGTCTGTAATCTTTACTTCAATAAAAAAATTCAAGTAACAGTTTCTAAATAAAATTAACTATTAAAATAAATTGTAAACCATAAATATATTTCAATATATTCACTTAAAGAGATTATTTTGTAATGAAATAATCATCAACATTTAGCCTTTCTTACGACATAGTTGTTCATAAATAAAATTTCTACAACTTGAGTTTGGAAAAACTCTTTTCTATAAGTGCAACAGTAACATGTATGGTTATTAAAATTTTATATATAATTTTTACATTATGAAAGCACGAAATTTTTGAAGAACTTTAATGAATATAATTCTCCTATTTCATCCAAATTTCTTATATATTTTAAAAAAACTTACCAATTTTTTTCTTAAGAACTAAATTTTCATTTATAGTTATTTTTTAAATGAAAATTCGGGTCCATATAATTTTAAAGGCCATGTGCGGTGGTTCACCCCGCGCTACCCCGGCGCCGTCCGTGACAGTAACACACACATTCTTTCAACACACAGAGTAACACATATGTATATTTCTTTTATCATGCTAATTGCTTATGTTTAACATTTTTTGTTTGGCTTTCAGGTTACAAGATGCTTGATTATAGATGCTATAACTGTGATGAAAGGCGATTCACAGAAGCGAGTGCCAAGAATAACCACAACAAAGATACTCACTCGAATATTACGAAGAACAAGAACCAAGGAACGTGTTCAATTTGTTTAACTGTCTATCCCACTGAAACGTACGTGGTCACACACAAACAAAACACTTATCCTGGAGCCAACTAATCATCAAAACTTCAGCTCAACTTATATGCATATATCTACTTAGTTTCTGGTTCACTGTTTATTATGTTATTCATGTGACGAATTAGTTCATCTATCTACTTTGCTTCCATTTCATGCATTTAAGCTATCAGCTTGTAAGCGTATCGGCTAGGTGCTACATTCAAATTTTCACAATATGAATGTAACTTTTACATGAAACAAAATATTTCAATAAGGCCGTATGAAAAGAGAACTGGTTCGGAACTGGTTTAATGTTATTCATGTAATGTAAGATCTATGACTATACAATTTTTAATTTATGAAAAAATATTTATGATTGCGGTCATAATTAACAAGATTAAGGTTAAAAAGGCAAACAAGATCTTACTGGCCATCAATAATTTTAGGAACTTGTTCAAATGTACAACGGCAACTTAAATGCACGTAGCACTGGAAAAGGATCATAAAATATAGAAGAAAAAATAAATAAAAAGAAGCAGTTGTATGAATACAAGAACTGAAGTTGGTTAATAAAAATGATCAAATCAAAGAGATTAAAAGAAAAGAATTTGTAGGAATCGAGCCTATTGTGCAGCAGGAGAGCTAAACAACAACTAAAGAACATAGAATCGGATCACTAATGAACAAACGAGCTTCTGCACTAATTTAAGGAAAAAAACTGTTCAATGCAGGTTTAACAACATGGACAACATCAGCTTCAAAAGCATCACATTTTGCCGACGAAAAAGAGTATTTGAAGGGAAGGCTGAAGTAGCAAGTAAATTATTGAGAAACTTGTACAACAATCAGAGACAACTCCAATCATTTACAATATGGTTTATTAAGTGAGATTTCGTTTCTTGACAATACCTGAGCACATACATCTTCCTGAGAAAACATGTGTGTAATCCTGAAAAATGATTAATATGAATTCTTTTGGTCTGCATTGCAGTGGTTAAGAACATGTCAAGAGTTCACTGATCAAAGTGGAGTTCAGCGACAGACTCTGGTGATTGAAACCCCCATGCACCATAAGCGATATATTTTTCTTAGGCAATTATGATCTTCTTGTCATTTTTCAAAATTGTATTTGCATCTGCTAGCACTTATATTTTTTTATCATTATGTCAAGCAGAACCAGATAACTTAAAATCATCCTTCTTTGTGCATACAAGCCAAATATATATAATTATGGCATGTTAGAATTGATTAAAAACAGTCCTAGCTTGAACTTGATCAATAACTATAAGTGCGTGGAGATCATATTTTTTCTATTCTTTAAAGATATGGGTAAAATAATGCTCGAGTTATATTTTCGCATATGAAAACGAATAGCATACATATCAAAAATCAGAATCTGAAAAATAGAGTACTGAAAAAAGAAAAAATAGTAATGTTACCTGGTTGGTACATATACCAAAGTGGTGGAGAGAAGGCATGGATAGACATCCCATTATAATGAGGCTGAATTTTTCTAGTCTCCAAATTGAAAATTCCCATATCATGGCCGCATCCTTGATAATAATGATACTCTGAATCATTAGTAAAGTATATGTTATTTGATTTTATATATTCTGATGACGCTACTGATATTGATGAAGATCTTCCTATGAATAATGCCTCGTTTCTCAAGTATTTTACTTATTGTTCCCAAGTGCACGCTGGAACATCATGATTATCAGAATAATGTAAATCCAACTTCAATACCTGGAAATCAATTGTAAGATACTTAAACTGTCCTAGAACAATTGGCGACACTCTCCTACAACATGTTCCCTCTCTGATGCGAAAAACTACCCAAGTATGGGATCCGCATAATGATTCAACCATATAACATTGATCCAAATCATTCTTGTCAATGGGAATATATGCAAGTTCCGCACACTTGTGCCGCCTTTTCTCTTTATCATTATTATCAGTATCACACAAAAATATACTACCATGAAAACTTATTGCATGAAATTTTCCCTTGTGGTAAACAATATCCTCAATTTCTCAATATGGAGAGGTCAGTTCCATACATGTCCATGACTTTTCACCTAATCTACTAAAAGCTAACTTACACCTTTGTTCGTAGATAGCCATTGTTATGAGTCAATGACTGGAACCCTGGTGTTGGAGTGCACTATTTGTTGGTACTCCTGATGAAAGAACAACTTTAGATATAAACATGGTACAAACTCTTTGAAAGTCATCATCGTTTTCGTACTCAGAAGGGACCAAAGGCATAGAAGGAAGTGGAAATTGGTCTCTAAGCAAAGGATGCAAAAGATTGACTTGTAAATCTCTGTCGAATGTTACTAACCATCCTTTATTTGTTCCTAATATCAGTTTTTCTCGAGCCTCCACTACTAGAAAAAGTAGAATAGACATCGCCTCTTTTACATCGGTTGCTTATTTCAACGATGTAAAAAGTACTTTAGACATCGGTTTTGAGCAAGCGATGTCTTTTGTGCTTATAAACATCAGTTTGTTAGAAGAACTGATGTTAAATGTCTGTTAAAAAAAATTCAGCAGCGCGCCTTCCCCATTCCCCCTAGCCAAAATTTCATTCCCTCTTAAATTTCCCCCGTTTTGCCTTAGTTTATTTTCGACTCTTCCCCCTCTTTTCAACTTTATCCTCAAATATACATTTAAAATAACACAAAATCAAAAATCAAAGCTATCAAAACTCTCTCTGATGGAAGAACATCTCTCTCTCTCCATCACTCTTACTTCCCCTCTCCACCCATATTTCTGAACCCTCAACGTAGAACCCTAAATTCAAAACCTAACTTTCCAAATTGAAACCAAGAACTAACAATTAAGATCCCTAATTTGAATTATATCTTTCAATTACATGAACCCTAACTCTTATTTTCAATAAATCGTTCGATTTGTGTTAACTAGGTGTAAATTTGTTGAGGAGATATAATCCTGGTGTTGATTTTAGTGCAGGGAGAGGAATTGTTTATGTTCCTCGCAAAGGTGATCTTTCAGTTTTTGTGAGCTTGAATTTTGTTTTATGTTAATGTCGATAGAATTAAGCATCTGGTTTAGAATTATAGTGCTTTGTGTAAAGATTGATTTGGTAGTAATTAGTCTATATGTATGTCGTATTTTTCCTTAGAAGCTGGTAATTTAGTCTTTATAATTACTGATAGTTTTAAAGATATTTGCAAGTGCAAATGATTTCTTGGTAATTATTTTTTTTGTTTATCTTGAATGTGTATTTCTAAAGTTGTCTTTTCGCTTTTACAGATCAAAATGAAACTTTTGTACCCTTCAAATCCAGGTAGCTTATCTATATTTCTGATTTGAGAGTGCTATATATTATAACTAGCTTTGTCATGGTGAAGTTTCCGTTAAATTGACATCTGATTCAGTTTTGTTTGTTTTCCTTTTTGCAGCAAAGGAGGTCTAACCCTTATGCTGGCTTTTGTTCATTTACACATATGAGATTTAAGGTAGCATGGAGTCTTTATGATGTTTGAGCTAATATTTGATTTTACGGAACCGGGGCTTTCCACCGGAGGCATAGCTGGCATTGTTGTAGTAGTAGCAGTAGGATTGCTGTTACTTGTAGGTTATTTCGGATTTTACAGGAAGAAAAAAGCTAAAAAAATCAGACTCTCAACAGCAAGTGAAGATCCTTCTACCCATGGTATTCTCAAGTTTTTTGTTCTCTTTTTTCCACTTGTGTTTGTCTATTAACATTAAATTACGGGTTACCAAATGGATGTGAATTCACCTAATATATAATATTATCTTAAAGAATTTAGACAATGAAGATTGTTAATGAACTGATTACCAGAAATAAAGAAGTTCTTAGGCACACATGGGCTCCATCCCCGTTATGTATCACCGGGTTCCCTTGACCACCATGGTATATTTCTCTATGAAAGAAACAATAGATCATTCTAGTGTCTTCCTTGAAAATGGAACACTTGGAGGAAGTAGAGTCACATCAATCTCAATGTCTCTGCTCTCTAGTAACAAATAGGATGCAGTACACGATTGGGTATTTTCACTACATGGACGAGAGGTCTTGGAGACACTAGATGGCTTTGGTTGTGGAATGTATTCTTTTGCATCTGTTGGGGTTTACTAGTGGAGCGGTGCTGTGTTTATAAGATTTCTGAGGATCTTATGTTCTTTATTCTTCAAGTGGATTCCAAATTTAGTGATAACTTAGTACAGTTCCATTGGATTAACATATGGTTAACTTCTAATTTTTGTTGCTAATTTGTGATTAAGTTTTCAATATATAAATTTGATGGTTTTCTGTATGTTAGACTTATATTTTTCGCAAATCAAGTGTTTTACCAACTCTCTTGACTAATCTTTTCATTTTACTCAATTCCTCTGTGTGTGTATTTGTTTAAGAGTATTATTGAACTTCTTGCTGATTTCTTTTCATATCCAGTTATTTTCCTATGATGCAGATTTTTCATTGTATTTACATCCTTGTAAGTGCAATTGTCTAGTACTATACAAATAGCTGTAGTCAAATACCTTCTTCTGACTGTAGCTCCCGGTGGAACTTTGCTTAAAGGTGAAGAGAACTCAGTTGGCTACTTTACCTAAATAATAAGTGCAATTCGTAGCTTATGATTTTTTTTAAACTGGCAGCTAATATATTTTTTTAGGTCTTCTCTTGACATTTAGTAATGTGATATATAAGTTTACCCTGCTTGTTCCTTGTAAGTAGATTTAAAATTTATAGGGTCATGTTTAAGGGGTGCTGATCATTATATTGGAAATGTGTCATGTTCTATGATTATATATCTATGTATAATGGTATAATTTATTTATAGATTTCTAAAATCTATATTCTATAGACAAGTGTGTTTATCTTGAGCTAGGGAAGGCTGCTAAGCTGGCTAAAGTGGGTCTGATATTGTGTTCTACGCCTTGTTTCTGTGAAGTTGATATATTGGCAGATTTGCAATTGCAAGTGAACTTTTTTGGTAGGCGTATTTATATAATGGTAAATGAAATTTGTGGAACACTAATAGTGTTATTTATGCAGAAAGCCGCAATTAAGAAGATGGATATGCAAGCTTCGAAAGAATTTCTTGTTGAATTAAAGGTGTCAAATAAGCTTAATTTCTTTTAATTGTTTACAACTTGCTCTGATTTTTTACTATTAAATTGCAGTAGATAACAATTGCTATCACCCTCTTCATCTTACTTGTTCTATAAAATTTGCTATTTAAGCACTAAGATATAGTTCTTTTGACACCGCTATGAATTAATAGATTTCGAAATATGAGTTGTTTTCCTTCCACTAGATTACTCCCACTTTTCACTATAAGATCTGTTTTTAGCTTTAACACCTGACTGACATAGACGAATAATTAATACTTCATATTTCATGGGCGCAAATTTGTATTACAGGAAGCTCATGAAATATTTGGAAATGTGGATGATCTATTAAAGCGTCGCAAGCAAGGATTGACAGAGATGAGTGGATTTGATGATCCACCTGGAAGAAGAAATGAATTAAGGAATATAGGGGGATTTGACCCAACCATTCTCTCAGAGAAGTATATGACAGAGAAGGATGATAATATTCGTAACATAGATTTTCCGAAAAGGTTGCAGGTAAATGTTGACTTGGGTATCTGGTTGTATTTTGTCATTTCTGGCAATTCATTTTTTGTTAACATCTGTTCCTTGTACTTGGGTATCTTGATTTGCAATCAGCTTAGAAACATGATTCATTTGTATCGAAGAATTGTTGAAACTAGTGAGTTGCCCATAGTCAAAGAAGATGTGATGAGATTCTTGGATTTTATCCATATCCAAAAATTAGATGTAAGTTATATCTTCTATAATAATTTTGATTATTTTCTTGAACTTTATATCCACTAACAAATCTGTTATATAATCTTGCTATAGGTCTCTTTTATTGCTATGTACAGAAAGGATGAATGCCCGAGTCTGTTTAAGGATCCAGAGCAGCTTGAAGCTGACGGGCTTCAAAATAGCTATGACAAAAAACCAGCATTAATGTGGCACAAGGTACAGGGATTTAGTTATAAATTATGTGTCACACTTCATATTTAATGAAATTTGTTATTGTATACGAAAGGCATGATAATATGAAGGCAATTAAAGTAGGTGAAAGGCAATTATAATTGTATTTGATTACATGTCAGTATATGTCATTCTACAGGTAGTTGTCCGAACTTTCTATTTTATTGCTCTTCTTTACGGTTGGAACAGTCATATATAATTTAGTCATATACATTCCATACTCTGAGTTTTGGTTGATTGACAAATTGCAGCTTTTTGGTTGGAGTGCATTGACGTTGCAATCTGGAGCTCCGTTGTTGGATTCACTGCCTATGTAGCCAAAAATCCAGAATCTGGTGATATAGTATGTTTGCAAACAGTATGCTACATAAATATGTGTAGTACTTGATGTTTGGATTAGAGAAAGTGTTGTGCTTGATATTTGGATATTGTTATTTGATATATAAAGAATTGGTATTATGCAGTAATTGGTTTTGTTAGTTTATTGGTTTGGCAAATTTTTGGAATCTACATTTATAAAACATACATTAATGAAACAGGTAATCAGACATCATTACAATGGAAAATGATGTTAATTTAACACTTTAACAACTGTTATAAAATAAAAAACTGATCTCTATCAAAACTTAATACATCAGTTTTAGTGGAACATTGACATCAGTAATATCGAATAAAACCGATGTTAAATACTACAATAAAAAAAATCTTAAAACAGAAAACCGATGTTATTAAGCTTTATAGACATCAGTTTTTCACCAATAGATATCGGTTTGAAATAAAGAACCGATGTCAAAAGTTATGTTTACATCAGTTTATCTTGAAAACCGTTGTTATTGGTATTGGTAACATCAGTTTAATGGGTAAATAAAAATATTTTACTTATCTCACATATGTTTAAATTGATAAAAATATCATATTATGATAATATATTAAGATTAGATATGCATTAGAAATTTAACATATTTAAAAACTGATTTTATTTGTCTTCTTTAACATCAGTTTAAAACCGATGTTAAATGGGGGGTCTTTAACATCACCCACGAAGATATCGGATTTTTTTGTTCATAGACATCGATTTTTAGCCGATGTCTATTCTACTTTTTCTAGTAGTGCTCAGGCAAATCAAGATCATAAATCTTTTGTGTTGCAAGACTATATAATCCGCGGATACTGCTAGTAGTACTATAACAGTTTCCATCAACGCTACAACTACTTTCCTTATCATTGAACAAACTGAATGTAACCCTGCTTAAATCAGCACCAATGTCTTCAGCAAGGAACAACCAAGGAGTAGGATGATTCCGGGATGAGGGCAGCCATGGCGCTTCCACTTTAGATGCTGCAGAATTCCATGCTATACACACAGCTAAGAATCTGATCAAATCAGCCAAACAATCAACCTCCCTGCAATAACACTCTGAAGCTCTGTAACAAGATTTTTCCAATCAATGCCCATAATTATTTTGTTTAAACGCCAAGACTATTAACAAATTTGGAGTGAGATTAAAAAATTTAAGGATCACCGAAAAATATATTTTTTTTTGAAAAATCGTACTTGCCATTTCATTAAATAGAATCAATAACTAGTACATCATGAATAAAATCCGGAGCAGTATGAAATCACTCATGGATGCCTAACATAGAATGAGTTGCCCGAGCTGACTCGTGAGCTACTGCATTCATAGACCTACATATATACTTAACTAGCACATTATCGAATTGCTTCAACAAATCTACACACCTAGACACAATCGTATGAAAATGAGCTCTACCCTCCATTTATTTTCAAGCCTGCACTAAGAGCTTGGCGTCTGTCTCGAAGATATATCTGGTATACCCCATTTGTTTCATCCACTCCAGTGCCTCCTTCAAACTTAGAGTTTTAGCTTCCCTCAGCTATATACAAGTCGTGATCTTGTGGTTCCTTGCACACATAAACGCACCCTCCGCATCCCTAACCACACACCCCAATCCTATATATCCCAGGTCTTCATACACTGCAACATCAATATTAACTTTCACCTAATCCTATGGTGGCAGAAACCATCTTCTAGGACTAGATGTTGTCCCTACTTTATTGACCTACTTTTCCATTTGACACTTCTGCCATTCTGCCACCAGATTTCTCGCATTAGCTTGGACACCATATGTTCGAAATATTAACTATTACAACAACATAGAGGCAGTTATATAAAATATTTAACAAGCCAAGGCCAAGATAATAATTAACGAAACAAAACATAAAGGTAAAAAGCATGCATATCAGTAACTGTAAGAACAAAGAAAGTTCAGAATTTGTACCAGACACCATAGCTTTAGCAGAGTGATAAAGAAACAGAAAATCCGAGGCCATCAACATGTACAATAAAAAAAAATAATTAAACAGCTGAGTCGCCAGGCCTCGTCAAAGATCTTGACTACTCTTGAAGAGATAATTGCCCCCACCTGCTGTATTGGGATGCTTGCAACAACTCCTCCGGGATAAAACAGCTCCGATCTTTGAGTTCACAGCACCTCCAAAGCTCAACTACGACTGGTACCTCACTCACTGGAAAAATCACTACTGTGTTTGTGAGAGTAGAGAAAGTAGAGAGGAAGAAGAGAGAAAATAGAGAGTTTTTGAGATGTGTTTCTCTGTATCTACACCTTCTATTTTCTTTCGGTATTTATAGTACAAGAAATGAAAGTGTAACCGACAGACTTAAATATTGTATTAACTCAGCCGTTATAGAATATAATATTTAATTCTCAGCCGCTACAAAAAATATATATATATATATATATATATTAAATTCTCAGCCGTTACATAATATATATATTTATTTAATTATCATCCATTATAGAATATATATATATATATAATTCTCAGCCATTACAGAATATATATATATATATATATATATTAAATTCTCAGATATTAGAGAATATATAAATATATATATTCAAATAAGTTTAATTAAATTAGAGTTGATCATCTCAGCCCATACAAGCCCAGTCGAGTCTAGCCCACATATCAATAAACTTATTTTTCCAGTTAAAATAATATTAAATCAATAATTAATTTAAATTAATTATTAATCGAATCTCATAACTCTTTCAGGTTCCTCGTTTTAACTCAATTTCTCTATGAATTTTATTAAGAAAAATTCTTAAACCCATACATGATTGTTTAAGTTCCCATATCAAGGAATAACTTCCAATCATTAGATTTTGGAATTAACATCAAGAACATAATAAAACTTATGATTTAAAACTCCATTTTTCTAACAATTCCTACAAATCCATACAGAATTGCGTTCAGGTTTCTCATCATGACTTGTTTTTCAGAGTCGGTACCCTTCCGGGTTTGAACCCTCCTAAGTCCTCTACTTCGACGGCTACCGGATTCAGATGGAATATTTCACCTTGAATCTTAATCCGTTCAGTATAACCATGTTCCATAGATGACGACAAGTCAACGGCTATGGTGCCAATCTACGGCTTTGAGACATTAATGGTCTTGTCTCGATCCAGTTCGTCGAATGCTTCAAGAAATAACCATTTCCTCTAATTGTGACCACATAATTACATTCATTTAGCTAGGCATCTCCATAGATATAATGCTTCTATCTCGTCGAATGACTTGATCCCATTCAGATTTTTAACACTCTTGCTTTTCTAGCAGTGTCAGTACCTTATAGGTTTACAGGGGATAAACTCAAATACAAAAGTATTATATATGTAGCAAATATACTACCAATTCACCCTTACAGCTTGTTATTACCACATTGAATACACTTAAAGGGATCTCCTTTCATGTGTATTGGGTTCCCACTGTTGATGAATTATGATGGGTTGACAGTCCCATCCCCAACCTTGACTTGAGGACCAATGCAGGTTCCAGTCCTTTAGTCAAAGGATCAACTATATTATTCTGAGTTCCTATGAACTCTATAACTATAATTCTATCAGACACTAAAGCCCTTATATAATTGAGTCTAACTTGGATGTGTCTCTTTATTTTAGCATTATACTTTTTACTGCTAATCTTGTCAATAGTTGTTCGACTATCACAATGAATATCAAGAGCAGGAATCAGTCTTCTTACTATAGGTATCGCAGACATAAGCCCGTGTAACCATTCAGCCTCCGTCCCCGTGGAATTAACTGCACACAACTCAGCCTCAAATATAGAACGAGTCACTATAATCTGTCTGCTTGACTTCCAGGATATTGCTCCACCTGCCAAGGTGAACACATATCCAGTCACTCCATTAAAACCAGACTTTTTAGCTATCCAACTTGCATCACTGTACCCTTCAAGTACACCAGGAAATCTCCTATAGTGTAAACTAAGGTACATTGTGCCTTTCAGATATCTAAATACTCTATCAAGAGCATCCCAATGAGTTTTGTTTGGACAGCTTGTATATCTAGCCAACTTAGACACATAATATAAAATATTTGGTCTAGTACAGTTAACAAGATATTGCAAGCTCCCAATAATCTGAGAATACCTTAACTGAGACACAGATAATCCTGAAGTATTCTTGACAAGGAGAACTTTAGAATCATAGGGTATACTAGCGATTCTACAATGTGAATAACCATATTTCTCAAGTATAGATTTCTCTATATAATGAGATTGTGTCAAGGTTATTCCCTCAGTCGACTAAATCAGTTTGATTCCAAGAATCTCACTAGCTTCACCCATATCCTTCATTTTAAAGTGCCTTTTCAATAAAGCTTTTGTCTCATTAATAATCTCAATATTGATTCCAAAGAATAAGATGTCATCCACATATAGGCACAAGATGACACACTCGGTGCCTTTAATTTTGGTGTAGACACACTTGTCACTTTCATTAACCATATAACTGAAAGACAATACATTTTTATCAAACTTTTTATGCCAATCCTTGGGAGTTTGTTTCAAGACATAGATGGACTTAATCAACTTACATACTTTCCTTTCATTTTCAGATGCAACAAATTCCTCAGGTTGATCTACATAAATCTCTTCTTCGAGTTCACCATGAAGAAAAGCAGTCTTTACATCCATCTGATGGATGATAAGACCATGGACGAAAAGCAATATTATAAGCATTCAGATTGTTACCATCCTTGCAACCAGAGATTATGTATCAAAATAATCAATTCATTTCTTTTGATTAAAAACCTTAGCTACCAGTCTAGCTTTGTACTTATATATTGAGCCGTCATGGTTTAACTTCCTTTTAAAGACCCACTTGCACCTGATAGTAGAACACCCAAGAGGGAGATCAACCAACTCCCAAGTTCCATTAGAAACAATAGAGTTAATTTTACTCTTCACAACGCCTTCCAATGCCTAGATTCCAAAAAAATCCATAGCCTGTCGGAAAGTTAAAGGTTCGTCCTTGACATTGTAAGTGATAAAATCACCTCCAAAATCCTTATTAACCTTTACACGCTTACTTCTCCTCCGTTCCTCTACTTCCTTAGGAGTAGAGCTACTACTAGGTTCCGCCCCCACATTTGTCATCTTTTCCACATGATCAGGAATAGAATTTGATGTGTGAGCAGGATCTTCCTCAGAAGTCTTTTCAGGTATTCCAGTCTTCATAGGGTAGACATCCTCGAAGAATGTAGCATCACAAAATTCAACTATCGTGTTTGCCACTATACCATATATGTCAGATTTTAATACTAAAAATCTCATAGTTGTAATGGTTTCAAGATAGCCCACAAAGATACAATCAAAAGTTTTGGGACCTAGTTTCTTTCTCTTGTGTTCAGGGACAAGCACCTTAGCAAGGCACCCCCACACACGAAGATACTTAAGACTAGTCATCATGCCTTTCCATAACTCCAAGGGTATCTTATCCATGTGTTGCAAAGGGACTCTATTCAGAATATGGCATCCCATATTTAGAGCTTCTCCCCACATGTATTTAGGCAACCCAGAGTTAATAAGCATACTATTAATCATATCTTTAAATGTTATGTTCTTTCACTCAGCAACCCCGTTAAACTCGGGTGTATATAGTGGAGTAACTTCATGAATTACACCATTGTTTGCGCAAAATTCATTAAAAGCGTTACTTGTATACTCACCACCTTTGTCAGATCTCAATCGTTTAAGTACCTTACTAGTTTGTTTTTCTACTTCAGTTTTATAAATAATGAATTTACTAAGTGCTTCATCCTTATGCTTAAGTAAATAAATATAACAATATCTGCTACTATCATCTATAAAAGTAATGAAGTATTTGAATGGGTCATTGGTCAACACACCACCAAATTCATAAATATCAGTGTGTATTAAATCTAACAAGTCCGAATCCCTAACAATATTATGAAAATGTTTCCTTATATGTTTAGCAGACACGCATACTTGACATTTAGAATTCTTTTATATGGTATATTTTGGAATCAACTCTAGGTTCATCATATTCTTAAGAGCACCAAAGTTTATGTGATCAAGTCTAGCATGCCATAAATTTGAGGATTCAACACACTTAATAGAAGGAATAATATCATTATTCAAAGTCCCCAAAACGGGTTCAATACTAATAACAAATAAACCATTTGACAAGTAACCTTGCCAAAAAATGTACCAGTATGAATAAGAACTACTTTATTATACTTGAAAGAGATTTCAAAACCATTAGAAATTAAACAGCTTCCACTTATTATATTTATACGCATGTCGGGAACATGGTACACTCTAGTCAGAGATAGAATTCATCCTGAAAGGAACTTCAGGTCCACGTTTCCTATTCCAAGTACTTGAGCAGCACTAGTATTCCCCATCGTCACTATCAGGCTATGAATCTGTTGATAAGATACAAATAAACTAATATCAGCACAAATATGCACATTAGCTCCAGTATCTATCAACCATTCATTTGATAGATAGATAAAAAGTAGTACAGGGTTGTAGGAAACATACCGGTCAATGTTGGTTTCAGAATCCATAGCCTCACCAACAACCATGTTCACTACGGGCCCACTTGCGGTTCCAAGCACATCATTCATTTGCACTACCACCTCGGTTTTCTTCACTTTTTTATAGGACAGTCCTTACTCCAGTGCCCAACCTGCCACAAGACCAACACAGTTTATTTTCCTTTGGTTTCTTGGTCTTGTCCTTGTCACTCTTAGGTTTATTACTATTAACTTTCTTAGCAACAACCTTTCTTTTCTGTCCTACAGTTGCTACATTTACCTTCGAGCTACCGTGCTCAGTCGACATCACATATCCCTGTTTGGACTTGTGTTGTTCTTGAACCGAGATGTCAAGCATAAGGTTGGTCTAGGTGATCTCTCCTTTCTGTCTTTTCAGGGAGAAAGAGAACTCCTCCCAAGACTTTGGAAGCTTTTCATTCACACTCATAACCTTGAAATTTTCAGGGAGGTCCATTCCAGACTCCTATAAAGTATGCACTATCATCTCGAACTCATGTACTTGCTCAGTCATGTACTTATTATCCACCAGCTTGAATTCAAGGAACCTAGCCACATAAAACTTTTCCAGAACTTGTGAGTTAGTATTGTGTGTCTGGTCCAGCTTCTCCCATAAGAGTTTTGTGGAGTAGGCATCAGATGAATAAACATCAAACAAGGTGTTCGTTAGAGCAGCCAAATGGCCGCCCTAGCAACCCCATCCTTCTCAGCCCACTTCACAAAAGCCTAAACTGTGTCAACCTTTTCTTGACTAGGGCTAAGCAAAACCGAACCGAAACCGAAAAACCGAACCAAACCGTGCTAATTCGGTTCGGTTCGGTCTTAAATTTTTCAGAAATTCGGTCTATTCGGTCTGGACCGAATAGACCGAAATAAAATTCGGTTCGGTTCGGTTCTTTTCACAAATATTTCGGTCCGGACCGAATAGACCGAATAGACCAAATAGACCAAATTATAAATACTATAATTTTGTATTATATATATATATTACATATATCTTAAAAATTATAATCAAAATTTTTAAATTGTAATTATATTTATGGAGTATTAGAACTCTACATATCACATTACTTTAATTATATTTTAAAATTTATAATTTGTGATTTAATTTTTAATGCAATTTTATTTTTGAAAAAAATTTCGGTCTATTCGGTCCAAAACCGGACCGAACCGAATTATTTCGGTTCGGTTCGGTCCGGTCCATAATATAACTTCGGTCCGGTTCGGTCCAAGAAAAATGACTATTCAGTTTTTCTGTCTATTCGGTTCGGTCCGGTTTTGGACCGAACCGACCGAATGCTCAGCCCTATTCTTGACTCAAAACCGGTTTCTCATACTCCACAATCGGCCATAAACCCTTTACAGTCAAACACAATTTCATCCTTTTCTGACAACGAGAAAATCCGATACCACTATTGAACTTCTCTGGCAAACTAGTTAATTCAACGGCTGGTGGAAAACTGTATGTTGTCCAATCAATGACCCCCAACAGGAGAACCAAAACTACCACCACTAACATGAATCTCAGTTTCGTTAACCATTATGCTAAATAATATATAACTAATTATCCCTTCAAGAATGTTGGAAATATTAACTATTACAGCAACATAGAGGCAGTTATATAAAATATTTAACAAGCCAAGGCAAAGACAATAATTAACGAAATAAAACATGAAGGTAAAAAGCATGCATATCAATAACTGTAAGAACAAATAAAGTTCAGAATTTGTACCAGACACATAGCTTTAGCAGAGTGATAAAGAAGCGAGAAAAGCTGAGGTCATCAATATGTATAATCAAACAAAATAATTAAACAGCTGAGTCGCCAGGCCTCGTCAAAGATCATGACTACTCTTGATGAGATAATTGCCCCAACCTGTTGTGTTGGGATGCTTGCAACAACTCCTCCAGGATAAAACAACTCCGAGTTTTGAGTTCACAGCACCTCCAAAGCTCAACTATAACTAGTACCTCACTCGCTGGAAAAACCACTAACTGTGTTTGTGAGAGCAGAGAAAGTAGAGAGGAAGAAGAGAGAAAATAGAGAGTTTTTAAGATGTGTTTTCTCTGTATCTACATCTTCTTTTTCTTTCGGTATTTATTGTACAAAAAATGAAAGTGTAACTGATAGACTTAAATATTGTATTAACTCAGCCGTTACAGAATATAATATTTAATTCTCGGCCGTTACAGAATATATATATTAAATTCTCAGCAGTTATATAATATATATTTAATTCTCAGCCGTTACAGAATATATATATTTAATTCTCAGCCATTCTAGAATATAGATATTAAATTCTCAGTTGTTACAGAATATATAAATATAAATATATATATTTATATAAGTTTAATTAAATCAGAGTTGACCGGCTCAACCCATACATGCCCAGTCGAGTCTAGCCCACATATCAATAAACTTATTTTTCCAGTTAAAATAATATTAAATCAATAATTAATTTAAATTAATTATTAATCAAATCTAATAACTCTTTCAGGTTCCCGCTTTAACTCAATTTCTATATGGTTTTCATTAAGAAAAATTCTTAAACCCATACATGAAAGTTTAAGTTCCTATATCAAGGAACAACTTCCAATCATTAGATTTTGGAATTAACATCAAGATCATAATAAAAATTATGATCTAAAACTCCATTTTTCTAACACCATATGTAGACATAATGGCTTTCTCCCATACACATTTGTTACGCCTGTTTCATATGTTAGATGTATTTGTGATGTCATGACTAATATGATTTGTGTTTAGTTTTCAGATCTTACTTAACAGGACAAATCAGTACTTAACTGGAAATCAACACTTATACTGAAGACAGAACTTAAGATATCAGACCTTAAGTTATGAGAACTTAAGTTATCAGAAGATATTTATGAGGAGATAATATCAGGACTTAAGGTGACATTTAGATAAGGAAGGCGGCTGATTGAAAGGAAAGAAGATCAAGACAAACGCAAGAAGAGATATGCCTGGAGAATAATTCTATGAAGAATAGAATACTTGGAAGAAAATATAACTGATTGATATATTTTAGGAAGCAGAATTATATTCGATATCAATTAGAACATTATCTTGTAATTGTGTAGTATATAAACACAGGCGTGGGGTTTACACTATATGTATTATCATAATCGAGAATATTTTTAATTGTAACCCTATCAGCTCTCGTGATAATTTGTTCATCACTGAGAGAGAACAGTTCTTTGTAATAGAGTTTATTGTGTTGAATAAAATCTGTGTTATGTTACTTGAGTTCTTATACTCGATTTGATCGTAGTAAATTCTGTATTCAACCCCCTTCTACAGTGTGTGTGACCTCACAAGTGGTATCAGAGCCTATCTGTTAACACACATACAGTAAAAGATCCAAACAATCAATCATGTCTGATCAATCAAAAACACAAGACTCCGAAAAGAAGCTTTTCAGAAAAAGTGGAAGTCCTAAAAAGAAAGGGCTCAGAAAGACTGAAGTCAAAGGAGGAAATTCTGACAAAGGCAATATCTCTCCTGATTGCAAGAAAAACCATGCAGACACTTCAGATTCTGAAAAAGAGGTAAACTATGCCTTAATGGCAAATTCTGATAGCAGTCATGAAACTGCTGAATTAAAGGTACCTCAATCAACTTTTGCTTTTGATACTGATGATATTACTGAGTTGAGATCTTATCTTAAAACCATATTCATTAGTTATTAAGATCAGACTTTAACATGTGATAGGTTAACTTCTGAAAATCTGGCTTTTAAGAAAAGGAATGACTATTTAGAAAAGGAGTTAGTTATGTTTCATCAAACTCAGAAAGATAGAGATGATGCTTTCTATGTGAGAGATGAAGTGCTAAAAATGAATAAATTTCTAAAAACTGAGTTAGAAAAGGAAAAAGAGATTATCAGGACTTGGACTAACTCTGGTAGAGCAACTCAGGATATACTAAGTAGTGGAAACTGGAAAGAGGGCTTAGGTTATGGAGATGATAAGAATAATAAAGGAACTATAAAAATTGAGCCTATAGTTGTTAAACAAAAGCCAAAGGTAAATCCTATTAAGTTTGTAGCTAAAACTGTAAAGTCTGATTCTGAAAAGATGAAAGAAACTGAGACAGAAGTTAAGGCAGAGTCTACTACTGACAAATCAAAACAGGATATGCCAACTGAAGTCAACATAGGCTTAATGACAAAGAAGCAGCTTAAGCATGAGCTGAAAGAAGTTAAGAATGTAAACAAGGTAAAGGCAGCTAGGAAAAATAGGAATGGAAAGGAAGGTGTGAATAAAAGCAATAATTTTATGCCTGTTCCTAATGCTCCTAGAAAGAAATGCTATAACTGTGGAAATTCTAACTATCTGGCTTCTTTTTGCAGGAAGAATAAGAATATAAACTCCTTACCTTCTAAATCAGGAGTTAAGAGTCAGTCTGTTAGATATAGGCCACAAAATCCTTGTTTTCATTGTGGTATTTTATGGCATTCCATTTATACTTGTAAGGAATATCATAGTTTGTACTATGATTATTATCAAATAAAACCTTCTTTGAAGAAAGTTGCTTTAACTCCTTCTAGTGTAAGTTCTAATGCAAATTCTGATAAGAAAACTGTTAACATAAACTCTGATGCTAAATCCGCTGCAAATGTTAACAAACTTAATAAGGCCAAAGGATCCAAGCAAGTCTGGGTCCTTAAAACTAATCATTAGTGGTCTTTGTGATTGCAGGGCAACAGGAAAAACATCCTAGTTCTGGACAGTGGATGTTCAGGACATATGACTGGAAATAAGGCCCTGCTATCAGACTTTGTGGAGAAAGCTGGCCCAGGAGTTTCTTATGGAGATGGCAACATGGGAAGAACTCTGGGATATGGTAATATCAATCTTGGGAATGTCATCATTGAAAAAGTAGCTCTAGTCTCAGGACTTAAACACAATCTGTTGAGTGTTAGTCAAATCTGTGACAGAGGTTATCATGTGGATTTCTTTGAAGAACACTGTGAAGTTGTAAGCAAATCTACATGCAAAGTTGTTCTGAAGGGATACAGGCATGGTAACATTTATGAAGCCAAGCTTTCAACAAGTTCTGATGGTTCTGCAATCTGTCTGTTAAGCAGAGCATCAATTGAAGAAAGCTGGAATTGGCACAAGAAACTCTCTCATTTAAATTTCAACAATATAAATGAACTAGTCAAGAAAGATCTTGTGAGAGGACTGCCAAAATCAGTATTTGCTCCTGATGGCCTTTGTGATTCATGTCAGAAGGCAAAACAAAGAAAATCTTCATTCAAGAGCAAGACTGAATCTTCAATTCTTGAGCCTTATCACCTACTACATGTTGATCTATTTGGTCCAGTGAATGTCATGTCTATTGCAAAGAAGAAATATGTTATGGTCATAGTGGATGAGTTCACCAGATACACATGGGTGTATTTCTTGCACACAAAAAGTGAAATTACATCTATCTTGATTGATCATGTCAAGCAACTGGATAAATTGGTCAAAGACTCTGTGAAAATTATAAGAAGTGATAATGGCACTGAGTTCAAGAATTTGATCATGGAAGAGTTCTGCAAAGACCATGGAATAAAGCAGGAATTCTCTGCTCCTGGAACTCCACAGCAAAATGGAGTTGTTGAAAGGAAGAATGGAACTCTTATTGAAGCTGCATGAACTATGCTTGATGAAGCAAAGTTACCAACCTACTTTTGGGCTGAAGCTGTGTAGACTGCTTGTTTCACTCAGAATGCAACACTTATCAACAAGCATGGAAAGACACCATATGAGATGGTGAAGAAAAAGAAGCCAAATCTGAAGTATTTTCATGTATTTGGATGCAAGTGTTTTGTTCTTAAGACTCATCCTGAACAGCTATCCAAATTTGAACTAAAAGCTTATGAAGGAATTTTTGTTGGATATCCACTTTCCACAAAAGCCTTCAGAGTCTACAATTTAAGAACAAGGGTGATCATGGAATCTATCAATGTCTCTTTTGATGATAAGAAGATTACTGGACTTGAAGATTTCAATGATCATGATCAGCTGAGATTTGAGAATGAAGTGTTAAATTCTGATTCTGTAAATTCTGATAGTCTAAATCCTGATATTGCAAATTCTGATGGGTCAAACTCTGATGTTATTGAAACTGTGGTGACTGCGCCAAAGGAAGATGCACCTGTGCAGGGGGGGCATATTGAAAATCCAACCACATCTCAAGAAGCATCAGAACCTAGAACAGGCTCTTTAAGTTATGATGCATCAAGTTCTGATGGGCAAAGTTCTGATAATTCTGGAAACTCAAATTATTAAGGATCCAATTCATAGAGCATATGTGACACCCTCAATCTCGGGGTTAGGAAATAAGGACTCACACACCTCTAATCTAATAATTAAATATGCATAAACCCCGATTAACTACTAACAGGATCAACGGGATAAAGTATGAGACAAGATTACAACTACCAATCACAAAATATAACTTACAAGCCCGAAATACTATTAAATAAACAATATCAATTCCGGCTGGGAACCGACAGATAACCCATTATATCTTTAAACGCTTCTTTCTAGGCGCGAGCTCACTCATAACAACTACTACCTGCTCTGGCAACCGGAAGCCCTCAACACGGTAGGGACCACCAGGTAAGCTCTTACGAGCAGTGCGCCTAAGCCTGGCCATCTTCTTGCTTAACTGCCATGGTTAGATTAAGACAAAACAAATGAGTATAAAACTCAGCAAGTAACTATATAGCAGTTTTACAATATCAAATCACAATATACTTTGAACAAACTAGGGCATTCTACTTTAATTAATCTAGGTGGCAGATTTCCATTCTTTTTTTCTTTGGGATAAAAAAAGGTATCCGAAGAATAGTTGGGCTTTCAAGAAACAAGGCTCGAAACAGGACAAAAGCCGACATTCATCACAAATCATTATAGGATCAAAATAGATCTTCCGGTAGAGGAAAGCAACAGTATTTCAAGATATTAGAACAATCATATGCTCAACAATTTCAAGAATCAGGGTTCTCGAGCCTTAAGCTCCAAAATGACATAATCAACTCTTTTCAAAGCAATATAAACCATTTTCATTTCCAAAATCAATTTACTGAATAAAAGTTTCAGTTCCCTTTTAAATATTCACTTAGAACCCTTGATTGGATCACTTTATCTTTCCATTTCATTATATACGGGTGATCAGCCCGTATCGACCTCCATTTCGGTCTTTAAGGTACCAATCGGCATAATTTCAGACTTAAATTGGACTAGTCCCACTAGCCTCTTACCATGACTGGACTAGTCCCACTAGCCTCTTACATCTCAATCCAATCCATCAGGAATTCATTTAGAAAAACCTTGAGTTTGGAAAAACAAATAGGTTTTCTAAAATTCATTTTATCATTACCAAGCATTTGAAATCATTCAGACTCTTTCAAGTCGAAACTCATTCTCAATTCAGATTTTAAAGAAACAAAGTTCAGGGAGTGAATCGAAGATATGCAAGGAACAATTCACAAGAATTCTGTATCAAGGACGACAAGGCACTAGATAAGAAAGATCAGCATTGACTTAGGGATCAATAGGGTGATCAAGAGAATCAGGGTATCATTAAACAGAGTTAACCAAGATAATCAATAGGTTCAATATGAATCATGGCATTATAGGTAATTTGAACAGAAAGGTCAGGTTATCAATGAGTGAAATCAATAGGCTTATAAATAACAGGTTATCAAGAACAGGGATTCTTTAAATCAATAACAGGGTTTCATAAAACACGGGTCTCATAAAACAAGGGTTTCATGCTTAAACAGTTCAATACTCTACATGGTATGAACAACACTTCCTTTATAATCATTTACACAAGTAATCAGAGTTACTTTCCTGAATTTGTTTTCCTGAGGGTTGAACTACTGCCACCTAGTAAATCCTTTCCTTTCCTAGCCTGAATGCCCTCACGCTCCGAATCTACAATAAAACCAAAATCTTAATTAGATTCCCAACTCTCGTTCCCGGAACGATCCCACTATACGGTAACTCGATTATATCCTTGACTCGAGCATACGAATATAGCTATACATATAAGCACATAGCACTTAGCACATAGCATAATCCTTATATACTTAGCAATCAAAGCGTACTCGCTTGACCTTGGCTATGCCTCAATTTACACTAACACGACTCTCTTTTACGAGTACAAGATCTATTTACAACCAAACATTTACGTATATACTATCACTTATATCAATCAACTTAATTTCCTTTTCTTTTGCTCCTTAATTCGAATATACAAAACACATCCACATATATTCATTTTCAACCTCATATAAGCAAGCACAACTAATGCAATTCACAAGGATCATTTAGCACTACCAAAAATCCGAATCTTAATTTTATTAAGATCGAAATCAACACTCCCGTTTAATTACCAAAATTCGAACATATCACTTCTTAATCTTTATCATGCAATCAAAATCTCACTTAGCAATTCAATCCACTTAATTTCACCTTTTTATTCTTAAGAATCCATTTGGGTTTTTTTTTCCATAAATCAACATACAAGAATGGATTTTAACATGCAAGGCAATACATCACATTTCCCATTTATTTTAGTTCTTAACTAGATCATTCCATTCATTTAAACACCAAATCATGTAACACCTAACTCATTCAACCAACATGCATTTGCTCAATCAATAATTAACCCCTTTTTATCTTGTTTTCATTCGGCAAGAACATAATTTTCAACTCAAGGACTAATCAATAACATGCACTAATTGATCTTCTTTAAAACTATCATGCAATCACCTTTAAGCCACATAAACCTAGTGTTCAACAAGATTAACCCACAAAACCCGAAGTCCTCTTCTTTATTAGCAAAAACCGAAGCAAAAACTCACATGCAAATCCTTAATTTTTGATTTTCTAAGCAACAATCATATGCACACATTCATTTTCTTCCTAACACAATCAATGGAATCATTTAATCAAGCACACACTTGAATTTCATCAAAGAAACAAAACCCTTTTCTAAATTTTCAAGAAATCATAACATGCAACACTAAAATCCAACGATCTCATCATGGAAAATCCACCGGCTCTCCTTTGGATCATGGCCGGTGGTGGTCGAACTTGAGAGAGTCCATAACGGATCTCTTCTCGAGTTTATGACCTCCAATCACGCTTAAATTCACTCTCTTAGTTATGCATCAAGAAATTGTTTTTCTTAAACACAACCATAGTGATTACTTCAACAAAACCTTTATAATCACTTACATGCAAGTAGCAATCGAAGTATATACCAAGAATAACAACTAATGGAAGCAATATCTCGGTGTTTGAGTGTGTTTTAATGGTTGCATGCGAGTGAGAGAGGTGAGAGATGAGAAAGCCGAGAGGGAGTGAGAGAGAGAGAGAGCGAGAGTGTTCGAGAGAGAGAGGAGAGAAAAAAAAGAAGAGAGAAAAGAGTAAGTGCACGGAAAAGAAGAAGAAAATGGGGGAGGAAGGAGTATTTTATACTCAACCAAGATTAAGGGCAAAATAGTAATTCAATAATTCCTTTTTGACTGGCACTTTCTTTCTCTTTTTACTCAAATGCAATGAAATTCAAAATAAAAATATTTCTCTCTCGGAAAGATGAAATTGTCTTGAATAAAAATCTTTAACACGTAGGTTTCGAAATTAGCTTTCCAACCATTACTCATAATGAATTTTTGAGCGAACGGTTGATTTTATATGAATTTCGCAAACTTGCTTTAATAAATACATTTTCCACATAAAATCAATTTAAAAATATAAAGATCAACAATCAAGTTCACTTATTATTTTTAAAAAGTCTCTAGGATCTTTACGAAGATAACAGAACAAATCCCATGTTTTTATCCTTCTCGGATGATTTTATAAAAATGCGCGAAGGTTAATTAAACCTTTACTTAAATCACGTAATTCCTTTAAAATTCACAAAATTGACACAGAACACATAGTCATGCACACAGTCAAGCAATCACACACATATAGTCACATAACGACTCAGGTCTAATCATAGAATTTATCCCTCTTTAATCCTTATCATCTTTTACGCGTATCGGGTCACGTTCAGCCTGACGGCCCGACGCTCAGCGCTTCGATTACGCTTCTCATTATCTTTGCCAATCAACACGTCTCTTAAGACGCGAAATACTTTATTCATTTACTTCACATATAACTCACATTTTATATTATTTAATTTCATATTAGGACGGGTTCCGTTCTACCAGACGGCCCGACACCAAGCTTAACTTCTAAGCTGACTCTTTAAATTGGAACGTTTTTTATCCACGATCCTTAACTCTAGTATACAGATAAGATAAATAATCATCACTTAATCACATACTTATAATCTCATCACATAACACATACTTTATTCTCTTAATTACGACGCAAAATTCTCGGTCGTTACAGTCTACCCTCCTTAAAAGGATTATGTCCCCAGAATCTATATGTTAGATGTACTTGTGATGTCATGACTAATATGATTTGTTTTTAGTTTTCAGATCTTACTTAACAGGACAAATCAGTACTTAACTGGAAATCAGCACTTATACTGAAGACAGAACTTAAGATATCAGAACTTAAGTTATCAGAAGATATTTATCAGGAGATAATATCAGGACTTAAGGTGACATTCAGATAAGGAAGGTGGTTGATTGAAAGGAAAGAAGATCAAGACAAACGCAAGAAGAAATATGCATGGAGAAGAATTCTATGAAGAATAGAATACTTGGAAGAAAAGATAACTGATTGATATATTTTAGGAAGCAGAATTATATTCGATATTAATTAGAACATTATCTTGTAACTGTGTATTATAAAATACAGGCTTAGGGTTTACACTATATGTGTTATCATAATCGAGAGTATTGTTAATTGTAACCCTAGCAGCTCTCGTGATAATTTGTTCATCACTGAGAGAGAACAGTTCTTTGTAACAGAGTTTATTGTGTTGAATAAAATCTGTGTTCTGTTACTTGAGTTCTTATATTCGATTTGATTATAGTAAACACTGTATTCAACCCCCTTCTACAGTGTATGTGACCTAACACCATAAATTCTAGCACACCATAGCAATGACCATGAGCTTCTCCTTAGTGCAAGTGTGAAACAATTTTTCGATGATATCTACTACACTGCCTTCAGTCATGTGTTGCTACACCCCCGTTATGCCCACTGCTTCCCATACTATACGAGCAAAAGAGCACTTAAAAAGAACATGAATATCCTCCTCATAATTTAGACACCGCGAACACTTTAACTCAATTTGTACTCTTTTCCTTGTTAAGTTTACAACACTTGGAAGGCAATTACGACAAAATCTACACAAAAAGTTTGTGATTTTTCCTGAAAATTGAAGAGACCATAATTTTCTCCAGAACTCTGCATGAGGCCATACAAAATCCCTTATCAACAATCTATAGCAGCTTTTAACTGTGAAGCACCCTTTCTCCTCCGGTAACCAGAACCAAGAATCTGGAATCTGACATCGAGGAACTAGTATTCGTTTGATCAATTTTTTATCTCGATTATTGCATATATCATCTAACACTTCTTCATCCTATCCATTCCCATCTTCATTCATCAGGTTTTCCACTTTAATATTTTCCGGCTCGACTGGCATATCAGTTGTCATGTAACCATTCACCTGACAAGGCAGCCACGCCGTCTTCCACACATTTATATCATGACCACTACCAATACGTCTCCTGCTCCCTTCTCTGACTACCTGTTGGGCTGTAATTATACAATGCCACATGTAACTCAGATTTGCACCATTTTTAGCATGTAAAATCTGATTTAGGATAGTATCGAGCTTGCATAATACTCGTTACTATTGGATTTCATTGTTCAAAAATCTCCATCCTTGTTTGGCAAGCATATCCACGTTGAACTTGTTCAACTCCCTAAACCCCAACCCTCATCCTGCTTTTGGATCACACATCTTCTCCCATACTAACCACCTTACCCCTCTGCCACTTCTGCCACTTCCCCACCAAAAAGAAATCATAATTCTCTGAATTCATGTGCATACCTCTGTTGGAATCTGAAATAGATTCATCCAAAAATTTGGTATACTTTGAGCTGCCGTTTTTAATAACACGAGCTTCCCTCCTTTAGAAATTGCTTTATTCCCCCACCCCTGTAACTTATTACTCACTCTTTCTGCCAGAAAGCCAAACGCATCACTCTTTTTTCTTTCCAATATGCATTGGCATTCCAAGATAGTTTCCAGGTGTATGGGCCTCTGTAACTTGAAGTGTGTCACACACTCGAGCTCTATCTTCAACAGTTGTGTTTGGACTAAACACAACCGTTGATTTGCTTAGATTGATAGCCTGGCCTGAAACTTTTTCATACGTTTGCAATATATTTCTCAATTGTAAAGCCTCAGTTTCAGTAGCTTTGAAAAAGAAATACGAGTCATCCGCAAACAAAAGGTGTGAAATTTGCGGTGCATCCCTAGCAATAGAGCATCTTCTTATTATTGAACTCAGCCCTTCAGCACATTGAATATAGAGATGTGGTGAAATCGGATCGCCTTGTGGAGTAATATTCCCGAATTCTTCTCCGTAATGCATAAATCTATAAGAAATTATTCTCACGCATTGCATAACTCTTTCTCTCCACAAATCATAAAAACCGAATTTAATCATCATGTTCTCTAGAAAACACCACTCCAGCCTATCATATACTTTGGAGATATCAATTTTGAATCCCACTATACTATTATTTCCTTATGTTCTTCTGCAAATGTAGTGATTTATTTCGAATGCTATTAGAGCATTATCTGTCAAAATCCTCCTCTCTACAAACACACTTTGTTTCTATGATATTATCATGGGTAGACATGATTTCAGTCGGTTGGCCATGACTTTGGATAAAGTACGAAATAGGACGTTGCACAGCGATATCGGCCTCAAATCTGACACTTTTTGTGGTTGTTTTATTTTCGGTATGAGACATACTAAAGTCCTATTTAAATCCCTTGGTAACTCATCCGTACTAAAAACACCTGACAGAACTTCACCACATCTGCTCCAACCACACCCCAGTATGCTTGAAAGAAACCTGGGTTTAATCCATTGTGCCCCGAAGATTTATCCGAGTGAATAGAGAAAATTGCATTCCTGACCTCATCATTTGTTACTGGTGCAATAAGCTCTTGATTCTGTTCATCCGTAATTTTCTTCACTTCCTCACGCTCAGTCAGGCTCTCTGTTGGCATTGAAGTCGTGAATATTTCTGAAAAATATTCCAGAATAATTCCCTTTATTTCCTCCTTGTCATCGTGCCGCCTTCCTTCATTATCTTTCAGCCTTTTCACCTGGTTATTCTTCTTTCTCCCTTGAGCAAACTCATGAAAAACTTTGTATTTTGGTCTCCTTCACGAAGCCAAAATTGTTTTGCTCGTTGCTTCCAAAAAATCTCTTGTTGTTCAAGTAATTTTAGATATTCCCATCGTGCCACATTATACTTCCTGACCCCATATTCATCTCTTCGTGCTCGTAACCTTCTCATCTCTTTTCACAGATTCTGAATTTTAAATATTCCAATTTATCTACTATACTTCTCCCTTTGACTTGCTTCCAACTTTCTTCTATTAACTTCAAACATTGTTCTTCTCTTATCCAAATATTTTCAAACATGAATTTTTTGGTTTTCGGAACATTCACTTTCTTGTATAAATCCAGCATCAATGGCAAGTGGTCCGATGTTGACACTTCCATCACTTTCATCCCTGCCTTCGGAAACATCTCCCTCCATTCCACAGTTGCAAACCCCCGGTCTAACCTCTCATGAATTCATGTTACAGTTTTTCTTGATTTGTCCCATGTAAATTCACTCCCATTAAAACCCAAATCAATTAATTTACACTCAACCACCACTGCTTTGAAACCCTCCATTAGCGCATTAGGGTGCCTCCTACCTTCTCTTTTTTCATGTTCAAACATAAGGTCGTTGAAAACCCCAATGATACACCAAGGAAGTTGTGATGCCCTTGCCAACTCTCGTAACATACTCCATGACTCTTGTCTCCTGCTTCTCTCAGGGCACCCATAAAATCCGGTATATCTCCATCTTCCTACCTCATCATTGACTACTTCAAAATCTATATAATGATTGCAGCTTCCCATAATCTTGACTGCCGTTTCATTCTTCCAAATTAAAGCCAATCCTCGATTACAGCCAACTGGATCCACTACAAAATACCCATTATACTGAATAGACTTACAAAAACTTTCGACTACTTGTTTTTTTACCAACGTTTCTGATAAGAAGATTAAACATGGTCTTACTTGACACACGATTTCCTTCAGAAATTGAACTGTACGTGGATTGGCCAGTCCACTACAGTTCCAGGCTAGGTAACTCATAATACTCGGCGGGCCTGGAGTCCAGTTTCCGCCCCTTACAAGTTTTTTGGAAACATCCGTTCATTATCGTCCACTGTGTTATGAGGCCCATCCAATTGCATATGAATTGGTCCAAGCCCAGTTTTAATATTTCCCACCTCACTTCTTTTCCTTTTCGCCTCCAAAATTATATTTGCATTAACCAAATGAACCGCCCAAATTTGTAATAAAAATTTCCTTATCCCCCCTTCCTGATTTCTTGACATTATAGTAACATTATGGTTCTCCCTCCTTGTTTCACGCACAACACCTCCAATCTCCGTAAATCTCGCCGGTGTACTATCTTCCTCCCTCACTGCCGTACCCTGCATCGTACCATCATTATTTTCTGTCCACCTGCTACCTCCGTCCATATTTCTTATCCACCTTGCACCAGCCTTATTTTTTACATTCTTGTTTTGTGCTCTCAACCACACCCCGTAATATCGTTCTATTTCGTTATCAGGGTTTGCATAAACGATACTACACTCTCTATTTGTATGTCCCAGAATCCCAAAAATAAAACAAAACTTCCCCAGGCGTTCATACTTAAAATTCAGCCAACTCCACTCCCCCATCTCTCTTGATTTTCATGCGTCTTTTTAGTGATTTTGTAGTATCTAACGTAACCCAAATCCGCACAAATGATTTCCATGTCCCATCAAAGCTTGAAGGTTCCCATTTCACACTTTTCCAATATATCCTCCCACATTTTTAAGGATATTTTTAGATATGAATCCCCTAGGAATATCATGAATCTGCACCTAGATATCCGATTCTGTCAGTGCTAAAGTGTGCGGATCTTCATCAGCCTTCACCTGTTTATACACTAAGAAGTTCCGTTTAAAAGACCATGGTCATCCATCTAACACCTTTTTTAGAGCCATAATATGGTAAAAAATGAAGGAGAATTTGTGTCCCCCTATGTCCTGTACCTCCATACCCTCCTTTGGCCTCGATAATAATGCTAGTAGATTCTGCATTGCCTGAAAATTAATATTCTTCTCCGTCAAAAACTTCCCCACCGGTACAAAACTTTTCTTTGTTTCTTTTACGTCTCTCCTCCGACTATGATTCCTCCGTCATCCCCATCCTCAATTGCTAGCCGTGCATACATTTCCTCTAATTCCGATGTATTAGACTCCATTACTGCTTACTGTAATATAAGATCAAAAACTAAGATTTATAATAAAACAATACTTATCACGTGAACAAATGAACAAGACTAAACAACCATGCACATAGGACATGGACATGGACATGGACGAGAACAACTTTGGCTATCTAGTCTTAGGTTACATTAGTAAAATTCACCGGAAAATATTTATTTATACAGAAAGTGACAATTTCCTTTTTAATTTTGAATTGAAAATATGTCTTTCAGTTCTTCATTAGGATAAAAATAGGTACTTATGAATCATTACAAGATTCACAATTCATAATTATGTATTTCAATTCATATTTACGATTCAAAATTGAATTGAATCCATAAATACAGTATGTACTAAAAGACTGTTCGGCACACATTTTAAGATGAATAAAAGTATGTTTTTATAAAAAAAAATTAAAATTTGTTTTATTCTGAATAAAAGTTTAAACATTCTATTTTTATTCAGAAAAATAAAATTTTAAAAAAAAATTATAGAACTATATTTTATATTTATCTTAAAATGCGTGTCGAACACTTTTTGAGGAACGATAACAAATGGCCGGGAGTAAGGGAGTGATTCACTGAGAGAGCTCTGCTGTTATCAGGTACCAATCAGAAAATTGCATAACAATTGTGTTTCTTTCTTTAAGATCTTTGAGCCTTTAATCACTTGAAAATTTATTCTCCATGTATAGTTAATAATTCTTTTAACAGTCCTCCGCATTTTTAAGGTAATCTAATTTCTCTTTTAAAAATACATAATTCGTTTTTATATTCGGCTGGAGCTAAACTCATCTACAAAGTTATTATATATAAAGATGGGGCGCATATCATACCGCGAAAAATTTTTGCGATACGTGCATGATATGATTTTTGGTGTGTATAAATAGGGTCCATCGGAAACTTTCTTTGATATAGTATGTTGCAACAAACGTGTGCTTTCGGTATGCTAAACATGTTCCTTTTTAGTGTAAAATAGGAAGATAAAGAGAATTGCATTTTGCACCCCTTATAGTTATATTTGATCAAAACTCAATTTTGTATACCTATTTTCGTAAATTACAGTTTGCATCCCCTTATTTTGAAATCCACTTCAACATGCACCCTTTTTGCCTCATTTTTTTGCCCTAATTGCCGTCTCCAACAATATATCTCATCTTTTCTATTTAATAATAGATTATATATGTTGTTGAAAACAATAATTTGGGCAAAAAAATTGACAAAATTTGGCAAAAAAGGTGCAATTTGAAGCGGATTTCAAAGTAGGAGAATGCAAACTGCAATTTTTGAAAATAAATATACAAAGTTGATTTTTGACCATATATAAAGGTTGCAAAATGCAATTCTCTCGGAAGATAAATTAAGGGAAGGAGAGAGGGGAGGAACATTACAAGATATTATAGTTTTCTTCAACTTTAGGAAAGTAATATACCAAGTCCTTTCTTGACAACTACCAAGCAAATAGTTACAATAGTCTTTTGGTTATATGCATATAACCACAAATCAATCTTTCAATCTGTACTTAGTGTGCTTTTGGTTTGACTAGGGCTACAAAATCAAGTTGTTAAACTTGAACTTAATATTGGGCTGTACTTCCATATCATTTATTTAAGCTGGATATGTAGAAAATCTTGATTAAATAAGGTGCCAATGTGAAAATTGTGGGAGCAAAAGGGTATATTCTTTGCCATGGGGAAGAGGAATTATATGAAGAGGACTAAAGAAAAAGGTTCATAACCTTTGGCCTTGTAATGTGTTTCTTAAAATCTCTTCTTCTAGCACAAACAAACATCTCTACTTCCTCAAATGCCTAGACCTGCATTAGGTCCTCAACGTCGCACCAATGCTGTAATTTGGTTTGCTGCCATGATCTGTGCCATTGTCGCTGTTGCAGTGATCACTATCGGAATATTTGTGATCGTAAGTTACCTAGTTATCCATCCGACAACTCCCTCCATCAGCGTTTCAAATGCTCATTTGGACATATTTGATTACAATCAGCTTGGAATTCTCGATGTGCAGGCCGGTATAGTTATCAAGGCCAAGAATGGAAATATCAAGAACCATGTTCGTTTTTACGGACTGGAGTTGATACTTGCCTTGCACGGGCTTCAAATAGCAAAGCTTGTGAGTAAACCATTTGATGTGAAGAAAAACGATTCACTCGAGTTTTTTTATCTAGTCAAGTCAAATCAAATTCCGCTAAGGAGTGTGTATCGCGATTATGTGCAGTCGTCGTTGAAGAAAAGTACAGCGTCTTTGGAGTTGAAGGGAACCACGACGACTAGGTGGAAAGTGTGGGTTCTTGATTCGGTTAAAATTACGTTGCATATGGATTGTGACCTTCATTTTGTTGTTCCGAATGGGAGTTTAAGCACCAAGTCACACTGTCGCTCCAAATCTTCGTAAGGGGCCATCCATCAGTGCTCATGTAGAATGATTTATCGACATCTAAACCTTCACATGTACAAAAGAGTTAAGAGTATGAGGTAAGCAAGAACAGGTTTTCTAGTTATAATCTGTTGTTAAACTTAAACATTTAGTTATTTTACTAGCATACAGGGTTGGCCCTAAAGTTTAGGGGGCCTAGTCGAAGTCGAATTTGGAGGCCTTAACATACCCATACGCATATTTAACAAATTTATGAACAAATTCGGATTTCAGAATTTCAGATTTTTTGAGTGTCGTGAGCCCTAGACGCATGTTTTATCCGCTTACGGCCAAGACCACCCCGGCCAGCACACAGATCATAAAGAACTAATGAGGTATGAATCATATATTGAAGCAAAGAATATTCAGAAATCACAATACTCTATAGTCAGACTGCAGAACATTTGTGTATTGGCTAGCTCTACTTTCATAATTCATATTCATAAATTGCTAAAACTCATCTATTATCTATTATATATATAATAGAGCAATTTGGGGGTTCATGAGACAATTTATTCATATTAAAATTATTAAATTGCCTTCATATTTGTATGTTCATCTATTATCTATTATAGATATAATAGAGCAATTTGGGGTTCATGAGACAATTTATTCATATTAAAATTACTAAATTGCCCTTCATATTTGTATGTTCTTTTTTTTGCTAATTGATAACACACGCACACGTCAGGGATCGAACTCCTAACCTCCCGCAAGGGGTGCAAGAGCTCAATCACTGCACCAACACTTCGTTGGCTTCATATTTGTATGTTAATAATTATTCTAATTTAAAATGCATATATTAATTAAATCTAATTTAATATGTAGATATTAAGGCTCTGTCTCATTATTACGTGCATTTAATACTACTTTATTATTTAATATTAACAATTAAGAGCTATATATAGGTAAATTAAATATATTTTAAGGGAAAAAATAAAATTAATGTATGAAGACTGAAACACGAATAATAGAATTTAATTCTAACAATACGGGTAACTATTATAAAAAATATAGTTTTCATAAAATGATTAAAACTACACGTGAACAAATATTTAGATTGAAACTTTTAAAGATATATGTTATATAATGCTAAAAATCTTTAACCATATTTATAAATAACAAACATCAAAATTTTATACATGTATAAGAAAAGCAGTTGAAAGAATTTGAGGATCATTAATTTTACGACACATACTTCGAGCTGAGGGATCATTAGTCTAACAACACATACTTCCGTCAAGATCAGCATTTGATTATTTCACTTATCGCACTTTTAGCATTTAAATATATTAGTTATTAAAAAAAATATTTATTCTCATTTTACACATGCCCATACTTTATACGGGTCAGGAATACCATTACAGACCTCTCTTATTTCATCTTAATATTAAAAGCCGAAAAACATTTATCCACCATATAATTAAACCCGAAAAAATTCAAAACTATACATATACACAAACAAATAAGTTAACGTCGTTAATTTATCAGAAGAAAACAGCACGAATATACCGTTAACAATTTTGATTAAAAACACTTTATCTAGAACATGCACGTGCAACAAGGGATCATTAATCTAACAACACATAATTCCGTCAAGATCAACAATTAAATATTTCACTTATCGCACTTTAATATTTAAATATATTAGTTATTTAAAAAAATTATTTATTCGCATTTTGCAAATGCCCGTAACTTGCACAAGTTAGGAATACCATTACATACCTCTGTTGTTTCAACTTAATGTTAAATGTTGAAAAACATGTTATGCACCATATAACCACACCCTAAAAAAGGCAAAAAAATACTCATATACACAAATAAATACGTTAACGCCATTAATTTATCGAGAAATAACACGAATATATCGTCAGCAACTATAATTAAAAATACTCAATCTAAAACATATCTAAAACATACCCGTGCATTGAACGGGTTATAGAGCTAGTATGATTTAATTCTACAACTATCACAAGATCATAGCTTACCCTTCAGTTTAGGCCCTTCAGTTTTTTGATGTTATACCAGGCCCATCAACATATGGGTTGCGAAACATGTATTAGCGGTCCAGTATCTAAATGAAATGGTAGTATAAATTTTCACTAATGTGTACGATAAATTACGCTCCCGCCGCATTGAGGAGTCATAGTAAGAATTTAGAAATTAACAAGGCAATTATCCTCTATTTTAAATATTTCTTTACGCTTTTCTTTTTAATGTCTCAGATAATTATGTACATTTTAAAAAATTTCAAAAGTATATAAAAATTAATAACATTCACTACTTATTTCCACTATACCTACTTTATACATAAAATATTGATTGATCACATCATTTTATTTAATTTTTTAAATATTGTTATGGATTAAAAACTAATATTTATAATTGTTGTATTTAGTACTAAGGAACGTGAGCTTCAAGGCTCGATTTGGCTGCTCTCGTGTTTCGTAGCTTAACTCTGCATTTACGAGATGCCTACGTATCTCTGTGAATTAGAGAATCAAGCCAAAAAACGTAGTTCTGATTTGTGGGGTGAGGCCCCTTATATAGATTTGGGAGTCCTTGAATTGGACTTGGTATAGGAGACTTGGTGGTCAAGTTTCTGAATTAGGATGGACTTAGGAGTCCTAGGAAGTATGAAGCTGATTCCTTATCCTATGAGGTTCCTTGGGGGCCAATCTACAAGGATTTATATCCCCATTAGGACTTATCTTAATGGCTGTTTTTCTCCCTTATTAATTAATTACGAAATTAATTAATAATCAGGATTTTAGGCCTTCTTTGTTCCATCAGGCCTGATCAATGTGGTAACCTTTCTGGTCTGAATATCATGCATCTTCTTATTGGGCCTAGCAGCCCACACCTTGTACAATCAATGCAATATTTAATTATACAATCAGGATTTATTTATCCCTATCATTTGCCCCCCAACTTTTGGGAAACATTGACTAGGTTTCGCAGAAGTTAAGTCCATTCGTTCCCTTGCTGGGTTTCGTTTTTGCGTAAAGTGTGGAGCGACCTACACGTTTACCACGATTTACTTTTATTCCTTTTATTCAGGAATTATATTAATTTTCAAGGATTTTTCCCTTAATTCTAGGATTTTTCCTTAATTTCCAGGAATTGTTCCCTTTATTCTGGGATTTTTCCTTAATTTCCAGGAATTTTTCCCTTTATTCCGGGATTTATCCTTAATCTTCTGGATTTTTCCCTTAATTTATGGGATTTTCCTTAATTTTCTAGATTTTTCCCTTATTTTCTGGGATTTTCCTTAATTTTCTGGATTTTTCCCTTATTTTCTGGGATTTATCCTTAATTTTCTGGATTTATTCCTTATTTCTGAAAAATATTAACATTTTTCAGAAAATATTTCAAGGAATTTCCTTACTTTTCTGTAATTTTCCAGGAATTTTCTCTTTTTCTTCCTTCCTTTTTTTTTCTTTCCTTTCTTTCCTTTCTTTTTTTTTATACAGATTTCGACCAGGAATCCTATTCGACCAGCTATTCGACCAGGATCCTGGTCGAATTAACCGTCTTTATGTCCTGGTCGACAGCATTTCGAGAAGATTTCATTCGAGCAAGAATCCTGGTCGAATTTCGGCCAGGATTTCTCCCCCCTTTTTTTAACTATTTCGACCATGAATTTTCAACCAGGAATTTTTTCAATTTCGGTTAAGATTTTCTGTCAGGATCTCCATTTTTTGACCGAATTAACCATCATCTCTTGCCTTGGTCGAAGCTATTTCGAGCAGGATCGGCTCGACCAGGATTTTATCTTGTTCCCTGGTCGACAGGGTCAAGGAACAAGGTCAAACACTATTCTAGCATTTTGGTCGAAGAACAATCATTTTCGACCAAGAATTTTGGTCAGAATTCCTTTCTTGACCGAATTAGCTTCTTTTATCAGCCCTGGTCGAGGGAAATTCGACCTCAGACCATTCGACCAGGATTTCTCTGTGTTTTCTGTTCGACAGGGTCAAGAATATATACATATATTTTTTTTGTATATACTTGGATTTAGGCCCTTAATTCTGGGCTAAAACTTGGGCCAATTTTAACTGGGCTTATTTTCTTATTTGGCCTACCCTTTATTCTGGGCTTCAATAGAAAAACCTTGGGCCCATTTTTCTTGGTCCAGCTAGGTTTTGCAATTGGCCCATTGTTTTAATTGGGCTCTCTTTCCACCCTTCCTTCTTAAACATCACTTGGGCCTCAAACAGGGCTTTTTAAACACTTGGGCCCTTAACTGGGCTTGATTTTTTCTAAAATTGGGCCCTTTTTCTGAAATGGGCTTTTATTTTCTAAGTCCAAATTCCAAATCCTTCTAGGGTTTTTCTGGATTCTTCCAGATTCTTCAAAGACTCAAGTTTTTTTTTCTTTTTTTCTCTTGAATTTTCCAGGAATTTCCTGGATAATTCCAGAACCTTCTAAGTTTTGGGCCCAAATGGGCTTTTTAAGGCCCATTATCCCCCTTCCTTGGCTATATAAAGGTGGGGTGAGAGTTTGATTTCTCCACACCTCTCATTTCACCTCTTTACTCATTCTACAACTTCTCCTCATCCTTCCTCCAACTTTCTAACCTTTGCTCTCTCAAATCCCCTCCCTTAGTTTTCCAACCTCTCCTTCAGGCTTTTTCCAGCTTACTAATGGCTGACAAGAATTCCGAGTGGGTGGCAAAGATAGCCTCGGCTTCAAAATGAGGTAAGGATATCGAGATTCGTTCTTCGTATATGTCTTTAATCGATATGATTAACACTAGGGGGGATGAATATCCCTCTACTGCACATCTCGATTCTTTTAATCATTGTAATACTTGGCACAACATAGATTTCGATAAACTAAATGTACGTTATAAAGTCCTTCCTCCTCTTAGATTAGTTCCAGTCTCTGGTGGTGACCGTACTTGCCACTGGAGACCCGACACTCTCTTTATTTATACAGATGCCCGTAATGATGGGCTTAGGTTTCCTTTCCACCCTTTTATTCCTCATCTTTTAGCTGATTTACAAATCAACCCGTGTCAGCTTCCTCCAAACGCTTGGAGGAACATTTTATGTTTTATGGTCTGCTGCCTTAGGGAGGGTTTTTCCCTTTCTGTAGCTGTTTTTAGGAAGGTCTTTCAGTGCTATAATAGCTCTTCCAGTATTTGTGGTTGGGTCTATGTTAAGCAAAGGCCCAAAAGTAAACATATCTTTAACAGCGCCTCCATTTCCGATAACAACCAAAATTGGAGGAATAGTTTCGTTGGGTTACGTTGGGAAAATGGTGACCGGGGCACACTCTTCCGATCTTCCTTTGGGAAGGTCAGTGATGGTAGCCTCAAATCCATTCACTTAACTCCTAAGGAAACTATTATTTATAATGGGCTTACTCAGGACGACGACACTACTACCAGCTGGACTCTCTTAGAGGAGTTCTCCCTCATTCACGTGGGACTATCCTCTGTTTCTCAACAGGGTATTTTTCTTCCCTTCTCAACTTTATTTCATTTCATGCATTATTAACATCACTTATTTTATTTTTTACCTTGTTTTGCAGCTGCTAAGGAGATTAACGAGGACAATGTTCCTCCTGTTGAAGAGACTGCTCGGATGAAAAAAGCTCGCCTTGCAGGCCTGGACACCCGCGGGAAGGCCACGAAGCCTAGCTTCTTGAGAAAACACAAGGAGCCTATGGGGGAGGCTTCAACTGAAGGAGCTGAGGGCCATAGTGCTCCTATCACTGCTGCTGCCCCTGCTGCTGCTGCTACAGGCGCCTTCCATCCTCTCTGGGGATTCCGCCGAGGGGATACCGTGGTTGGTTCCACGAAGCATGCTTGGGATTGGTCCTACTATAGCGTGACTCCTAAGGATTTTACTGACGTGGTGGCCACCCCTGACCTTGAGAGGATTAACCCCTGACCTTGAGAGGATTAAGTTCATGGGAGCTCAGTCTCTGGCTTCGGTATGCCTCTTCTTCTTTTTTTTGAACTTATCTTTCTTTCCTGTAGCATTCTCTTGCCTTATACTTTGTTAATTGCTTTATTTCAGTCTAACGCCTATTTTCAAGGCGCTGTGAGGCAAGCCAAGTCATGGAAGCGGGCTTCCGATAAGGCCGACAATGCCCCCAGGAGGCAACAGAAGAAGTATGCTACTCTGGAGAAGAAGTTCAAATGCAAGGAGGAAGAACTCGGGGAGTCTAACGCCGAGCTGGTGGTACTTTGGGCGGAGAAGGACAAAGCTATAGATAACTACCTGGACTAGGAGGAGTTTGCCCGGTCCATGAGGATTAGGGATGACTCAGTCTTTCCCGGGTTTTTCAGGACTGGCTGGGACACGGCCCTTGGGACCGTGAACGAGACTTGTCCTGATATTAACCCGGCGGATTATGTCTGCCCTGATGATGAGGCTTTGCTACAGAGGTTTCGTACCCGAGTAGTTGTCTCGGATCATGTTCCTCAGGATCCGCTCCTTCCTCCTCCCGAGTCTTCTTCCAGGCCTGCTGAGGACGATAGCTCTTCCTCCTCCTCCGAGATGACAGAGACATCCAGCGAGAGCGAAGGGGACGATGATATGGACGTCGAGGGCACCTCAGCTCCTTAGAGCTTCTTTAACCCTGCGTGGCTTGTTTTCTTTATCTTATTTTCAAGACTTTATTTATCGAACTCTTGTAATATTTATCCGATCTACTTTATTTATCACATTATATGCTTGCATTTCACACATTTGGTTTTCCTTGCATTCAAACATATTTTGAAAACTTCATGAATTTCCATAAATTGTTTGGGATTCATCCCATACACAAGTCTTAATAAACTTCAAAATAAAACTAGAACATATAAATCCTAAGCAAGCAAAGCTTCAAGGTGCTTTTCAACCTACTCGCCATCTTGACAAGTGAGAATCGTATCCAACTGCCCTACACATAGTAAACCTTCAGGTTTTGTGCATGCCAAGTTCTCGGGACTTCAAAACCATCCATCGTCTCCAGCTTGTAGGTTCCTCTACCTTGAACACTCTTGACTTTGTATGGCCCTTCCCAATTCGGGGCAAGCTTCCCTTTCTGTCCTACACCAGAAGCTTTTATCTTCCTCAAGACTAGGTCACCTTGTTTGAAAAACCTTTCTTTAACCCTTAGGTTGTAGTAGAATGAAGCTTTCTTCTGATACTCTACTATCTTTGCATGTGCCCCATCTCGCAATTCATCGATTAAGTCCAGAATCAACCTTTGTCCTTCCTCATTTTCCTCAGCATTGAAAGCCTGAATCCTTGGAGAGGAATGTGATATCTCCACGGGGACTACTGCTTCTGCCCCATATGCCAACATGAAGGGAGTTGCTCCGGTCGTGACTCTACAGGTAGTCCTATAGGCCCATAATATTGGAAGTATCTCATCCACCCAATTATTTCTTGACTTCTCGATCCTCTTCTTTAGTCCATCCAGGATTATTCGATTTGCTACCTCCGCTTGCCCATTGGCTTGTGGGTGAGCCACAGAGGTGAACCGTAACTCAATTTCATTTTCTTCACAGTACTTCTTGAATTCCTCGTTGTTGAATTGTGTTCCGTTGTCGGTGACTAGGATACGGGGAATTTCATACCGGCACATAATATTTTCCCACAGGAACTGTGCAACCTGCTTAGTTGTGATTTTGGCCAAGGGTTTGGCTTCAATTCACTTGGTGAAATAATCAATGGCTACAATCAGAAACTTCCTTTGTGTCGTGGTCATGGGGAAAGGCCCCAAAATATCCATTCCCCACATAGCAAAGGGAATGGGTGAGTTGATAGAGGTCAGCATCTCGGGGGGTTATCTAACAACAGGTGCATGCTTCTGACAGCGATCACACTTCTTCACATATTCTTTGGCATCAGCCATCATTTCTGGCCAATAGAAGCCTAAACGGGTTATCTTATGAGCCAAGGCCCTACCCCCAAAGTGTTGTCCACAAATACCTTCATGCACTTCTTCAAGAGCCAAGCGTTCCTCATCGGGCCTGAGACACCTTAAATAAGGAACCACGAAAGATCTTTTGTACAGAATCCCATCTATCAAAGAGTACCTTAGTGCCCGAACAGTTAACTTTCGTGCTTCAGTTGCATCGCTTGGCAACCAACCGGTTTGAATGTGAGCCTTAATGGGATCAATCCATGACGTCCCCAGACCTATAGGAGCCACAAGCTTAACATCTATGCTTCGTGTCTTCAAAACACGGAAGTACACACTTCCTGAACTTTCTTTTATCTCGGATGAAGCAAACTTTGATAATGCATCTGCCTTAGCATTTCTTCCCTTGGAATGTGCTCAACATGGCATTCATTAAATTGGGTCATCACAGCCCTTACTAGGCGGACATACTTAGCCATCGTATCATCCCTTGCCTCAAATTCTCCCTTTACCTGGGATATGATCAGCTTCGAGTCTCCACGGACCTTTAAGTTTTTGACTCTAAGTGTTCCAGCTAGGCCAAGGCCAGCTATCAGGGTTTCATATTCTGCCTCATTGTTTGTGGTTGGGAAGTCTAGCTTCATAGCATACTCAATTAAGAACCCATCAGGGCTTTGTAAAACCAATGCTGCTCCACTGGAGTTTGTTTTTGATGCTCCATCAAAATAGAGAACCCAATATTATTTCTCCTTATCATCCTTCTCTTTGTCCCCATTATCGACTCCCTTGTCTTGAGGTATGGTATCTTCCTGCCCCCCGACTTCTTGGTTGGGTATAGTACACTCCACCACGAAGTCAGCTAGCGCCTGGGCTTTAATCGCCGTTCGTGATTTATACTTGAGATCAAACTCTCCCAGCTCTATTTCCCACTTAATCAATCTCCCACTTGCCTTGGGACTGTGAATGATATTTCTCAATGGCTGATTTGTTAGCACCTCAATTCGATGAGCCTGAAAGTAGGGACGCAGCTTTCTTGAAGCCATTACCAAGGCTAAAGCAAATTTCTCAATAGTTAAATAATTCAACTCAGCGCCATGTAGAATTTTTCTTACATAAGGTTTCTGGATTTTCAATTCTTCCTTAACCAACACAGCGCTCAAAGCACTTTCTGAAACGGCTAAGTACAAGAATAAAACTTCATTCAAAGCTGGCTTGGCCAACAACGGGGCATGGGCCATATACTTCTTTAACTCTTCGAATGCCTTCTGATTTTCCTCATTCCATACAAAGTCCTTGATGTTCTTTAGTGACTTGAAGAATGACAAGCACTTGTCTCCTGACTTGGAGATGAATCGTCCTAGCGCAGCAACCCTTCCCGTGAGTAACTGAACATCCTTGACGGTTTTTGGTGGTTCCATGTCCAGAATTGCCTTTATTTTATCGGGGTTAGCCTCTATCCCTCTTTTGGAGACCATCAATCCCAAAAAATTTCCAGATCCTACTCCGAAAACACATTTTATAGGATTTAACATCATCTTGTGGTACCTCAGGACCTCAAAAGCTTCCCTCAAATGGGTTATATGGTCAGTCTTTGCTAGACTTTTGACTAACATGTCATCAACATAGACTTCCATAGTCTTACCAATAAGGTCCTTAAAAATTTAATTTACCAACCTTTGATAGGTGGCTCCTGCATTCTTAAGACCAAATGCCATAACAAGATAACAATAAACACCAAAGTCAGTGATGAATGATACCTTTGGAATGTCATCCTTTTGCATCTTAATCTGATTGTATCCGCTAAATCCATCCATGAAACTCAGCATCTCATGCCCAGCAGTGGCATCAATCAAAGTATCAATCCTTGGCAACGGAAAACAGTCTTTAGGGCATGCATCATTCAGATCAGTGAAGTCTATACACATCCTCCACTTTCCATTAGCCTTCTTCACCATTACAGGGTTTGCTAACCATTCCGGAAATTGAATCTCCTCAATGAAACCAGCCTCTAAGAGCTTTTCTACTTCCTGTTTTATAGCCTCTTGTCTTTCCGGGAAAAAGTTTCTTTTCTTTTGTTTCACTGTCTTCCTGCTTGGATCCACGTTTAACTTATGAGTAATCAGCTCCGGGTCTATGCCTGGCATATCAGCTGCTGACCATGCGAACACATCACTATTTTCTTGCAAAAATTTCACCAACTTCCCTCTAAGGGGCTCCCCTAACGTGGCTCCAATGAAAGTCATCCTCTCAGGATTCCCGGGGTTTAAAGGAATTGAAACCAAGTCTTCTGCCGGCTTTCCTCTCTTCCCATCATTTTCTCGGACATCCATATCTTCAATAGGAAGAACTTGCCCCCCGACTCCATCTGCCCTCAAAGAGGTCACGTAACAGCTTCTAGCCATTTTTTGATCTCCTCTCTCCTCTCCAATCTCATTCCGGGTGGGAAACTTTATAACTGAATGGTAGGAAGAAGGGACGGCCTTGAAGGCATGTATCCCTGTTCTCCCCATGATAGCATTATAAGTTGAACTAGTCTTTACCACCACGAAGTCCAACATCTGCATTTCTTGCCTCGGTTCCTGACCTATGGTGGTTGGCAGCTTGATTATCCCTTCCACAGGACATTCCACTCCTGCAAATCCATATATCGGCATATCGGTTGGTGTCAACTGGGAGTCGTTATACCCCATCCTTAGAAAGGCGTCATGGAGTAAGATATCCACTGAAGCACTGTTATCCACAAAGACCCTCTTGACCGGGCTATTTCCTATTACCGGTGTTATGACCAGCGGGTCGTCATGAGGAAACTTCACACCCTCTAGGTCAGAATCATCAAAAGCCAATGTTACTCCTGTCCTGACCCTCTTCGGGGCTTCTCCAACAATATGCATAACCTCTCTAGTATATGCCTTTCTGGAATTTTTGGACAATCCAGCAGCAGTTGGACCTCCAAAGATTGTGTTTATCACAGGCCCTCGAGGTCGCGGCCCTCCATAAATTGTGTTTATAACTGGTCCTCTAGGATGGGGGTTTCGCCCCTGATCGTCTTGGTCCCTCCTACGATCTTCAAAGTTATTCCTTCCATTATTATTCCTGTCCCCTCCTTCTCCAGTGTATTTGTTCAATCTTCCTTTTCGAATGAGGAACTCAATTTCATATTTTAGCTGCCTACACTCATCGGTGTCGTGACCAACATCTTTGTGAAATCTGCAATACTTGCACTTGTCTATCTTGGCAGGATCAGCTTTCAAGGGCTTAGGCCAACGAATATCTCGATCTTTCTCGATTTCCATCAAGATCTAGCTTCTAGGAGCATTCAGCTTAGCGTATTCGATGAACTTTTGCCCAGGTTCTCCCTTCTTGGGGGTTGAATCAGGGTTTTGCTCGGTTCTAGGATACTTGTCCTTAGCGATATACTCTAGATCATTTTTTTCACTTCTTACCTCCAGTGGGCTCATTACTTACTACGGTCTTCCTCATGCTTTCTTCAACTTTAATATACTTCCCTGCCCTCTCTTAGAGTTGCAACATGCTTTCAGGGGGACGTTTGGTCAAGGACATCTTGAAAAACTCATTCCTAGTTCCTTGTTGCAGTGCTATCATGGCTACCTTATCACCAAGATCTGGGACTTTTAAAGCCTCCTTTGTGAAACGATTCAGGTAATCTCTCAAGGATTCCTTTGCTCCCTGCACAATGCTCATAAGAGATGCTGAACTTTTCTCATGGACTCTCCCACTGATGAACTGCTTAATAAAAGCCTGAGTTAACTCTCTGAACGACCCAATGGAGTTTGGCGGCAAGCGACTGTACCACCTTTGAGCCATACCCGACAGGGTTTGAGGGAAGGCCCGACACTTAATAGCGTCATTCACGGGTTACAGCAGCAATGCATTAGAGAATGTCCTAACATGATTAGCGGGGTCTCCCATGCCATCATAGGCTTTGATAGTTGGCATCTTGAACTTCCTTGAGATATGGGCATTCATTATCTCTTCAGTGAAGGGCGGAGTAGGATCATCATGATCTCCAAGGGGAAGAAGATTGCTTGGATCAGTTCTTGGGACAACAGCCCTTCTCCGTACAGGACCATCCAGGTCTATGACGGGAGGAGGATTTCTCCCCCTATAAGGTATCTGAGGTCTGGTGGTCTGGTGCGCCTCCAAGTCGCGCCTCAGACTTTGGATCTCAACCTCGTAAGCCCTGATTCTTTCCTGTACTTCTTGGGGATTCGCCCCTTGGGTGCTTTGAGGACGTTGGCCTCCATCTGTCATCGGTTCTTTGCCAGCACGCCTCCTTCTTGGGGCTACTTCATCGTCCGAAGATTCGGAGTCTCTTTCAGTGTAAGGACCAGAAAATTCCCAATCCTCGGGGATAGGAGCCAAACCTCGTATATAGGGGGGCGATTGCACTCGTGCTTCACTTCGCCCAGCATGTCCACTTCCTCCAACCTCGGGGTAAAAGGGCATCCCATAAGTGGGGTTAGTAGTAACAACAGTTGAATATTCATACCCGACGGGTCGAGAATTCACAGGTATATGTACTTGTTGAACTTAAGGATTCGTACCTTGAATAGTCGAGGGAGTCGTCCCTTGTGGCTGAGGTTGAGTTGCCCCTATCTGGGCTTCCCCTTGAGTAGATGCATAAGTTGAGTGGAAAGAAATCTCCACGGTTGACGAAATCACCTGGGTTGTCCCCGATGGTACTCCTTCCTCCAGAGCTCTAATTGTTCTCCGTGTTCTCGCCATGGTTGTTGTTGTGCTTTCCCACAGACGGCGCCAAATGTTATGGATTAAAAACTAATATTTATAATTGCTGTATTTAGTACTAAGGAACGTGAGCTTCAAGGCTCGATTTGGCTGCTCTCGTGTTTCGTAGCTTAACTCTGCCTTTACGAGATGCCTACGTATCTCTGTGAATTAGAGAATCAAGCCAAAAAACGTAGTTCTGATTTGTGGGGTGAGGCCCCTTATATAGATGTGGGAGTCCTTGAATTGGACTTGGTATAGGAGACTTGGTGGTCAAGTCTCTGAATTAGGATGAACTTAGGAGTCCTAGGAACTAGGAAGCTGATTCCTTATCCTATGAGGTTCCTTGGGGGCCAATCTACAAGGATTAATATCCCCATTAGGACTTATCTTAATGGCTGTTTTTCTCCCTTATTAATTAATTACGAAATTAATTAATAATCAGGGTTTTGGGCCTTCTTTGTTCCATCAGGCCTGATCAATGTGGTAACCTTTCTGGTCTGAATATCATGCATCTTCTTATTGGGCCTAGCAGCCCACACCTTGTACAATCAATGCAATATTTAATTATACAATCAGGATTTATTTATCCCTATCAAATATAAACAAATAGGAGGGACGGGGGAGTAAAACTTACGCAAGGACTCAAACAAGACCGCCTGAATGGAAATGGTTTATCTCTAATCATCTCACTCATTTCCGAGATTTGTTACTCCCCCGTTAAAAAATAAGAGTTGTTTTGAATTTTGACACCCATTTTAAGGTATAAAAACATTACTTTCATATTTTTTCATATTTTTTTCCTGAATAAAAATAAAAATCTTTAATTTTAATTCAGAAAAATATAATTTTAAAGAAATATAGGAAAGTACCATTTTTAACACCTTAAAATACTAGTAAAAGGTCAAAACGCCTCTTATTTTAGAACAAAAAAAATAAAATATTCTCAATTATAATACATATAAATTTAATTAGTCAAAAAAAATATTAGACATGTTAAATCGTTACACTACGTAGTGCAATATTTATAAAATTGTTTAATATTATAGTGTACAACTTTTCGGCTTTAAGCGAGGGTCTCGCATTTAAATGATACTTCAAAATCGAATTAAAAATAAATCCGAGTCCGAATATTTCCCAAGTATTCGTCCAAATATTCCCGTATTTTAAAATACTGCGTTTTTTTTTGACAAATGCAGAAAGCTTTCATTAAATAGAATATAGTACAGTCGGGACAAACCCCCAACTGTCGATACAACCAGGTAGTAAAACAAATAACATACTAAAAAAAATTAGATGATTTGTTTCCTGATAATTTAATGCATATAATTTAAAAAAATTTGAAGTTAAAAACAAAATCAAATACATCCCAAACGATCCAAATTGCACCAACATCTCTAAAAATAGCAAAATCGCAATTGGTCATATTACATAAAAACTATGATTAGCCCAATGTGCAGAAACACATAAAATGAGATTGGAGATGCGGCACAACAGCATTTAAATGATACTTCAAAAACGAATTAAAAATAAATCCGAGTCCGAATATTTCCCAAGTATTCGTCCAAATATTCCCGTATTTTAAAACACTGCGTTTTTTTTGACAAGTGCAGAAAGCTTTCATTAAATAGAATATAGTACAGTCGAGACAAACCCCCAACTGTCGATACAACCAGATAGTAAAACAAATAACATACTAAAAAAATTAGATGATTTATTTCCTGATAATTTAATGCATATAATTTAAAAAAATTTGAAGTTAAAAACGAAATCAAAGACATCCCAAACAATCCAAATTGCACCAATATCTCTAAAAATAACAAAATCGCAATTGGCCATATTACATAAAAACTATGATTAGCCCAATATGCAGAAACATATAAAATTAGATTGGAGATGCGGCACAACAGCTATTTACATGCCGGACACCAGCTATAGACAAGACGAAGGCACACCAGTTATCTACATGTCGGATACCAGATATAGACATGCCGAAAGTGTAAACCATGAAAGATGAACAATCTTTGTGAAAGATGGGCTCTTGTAATAATCACCACCGCCCCAAATTCGATGCAGGCTTTGCAGATAACCAAAAATATTAATAAATTCGTCCTCAACAGATCCATCACCAAATAAACTCAAACATGACTAAACAAAAACATAACAAACACTCCAAAAGGAGAGACAAAACACACACTACAAAAAAAGAGACACACAAACACCTAAAAAATTGGGCTTTACTGAAAAAAATTAACGAGAATTAAAAAGAATGAAGGGGTTGAAAATTTACAGCGGAGAAAGCTAGTGAAAGCCTCTCAATTTCCTAATGGACAAACCCTAAAAAAAAGACTGCGTTTTAAATGGTCTACAGAAGAGAAACTTTAAAAACTTAATCTCAATGTCAATTCAACAAAACCTTTATAAAAATGAGGTTATTAGGACAACGTGATCCCATTCCACCAATTATGTAGTAAAACATGAATGTAAATTACAAGCATGTTTTAGACAATCCCAAGTCATTCACGTTCCGTACAGAAAATAGTGTCTAATTATCCCTACTAAGATTAATCATATTCCACCAATTATGTAGTAAAACATGAATGTAAATTACAAGCATGTTTTAGACAATCCCAAGTCATTCACGTTCCGTACAGAAATTAGTGTCTAATTACTCCTACTAAGATTAATCATACTTACATAAACCATAATTTAATACTCCGAAAGGTTGCGTCTCCTGTTCGCTACATGCACTTTGTATCGAAATTATCAAGATAATATAATATTATAATAGCCATGAGATAAATTCCATTTGGTTTTAGTACTTTTTCCGTCCCTTTGTAGTTGTTATCTTTTTTTCTTAATCGGTCAAATTGATCAATTTTTGACTAAAAATTAATCAATATTTTTATATTATTTAAAAAAATTAAAAATTATATATTAAACTAAATTAAATATATATTTAAATGATATAATTTTTTTTGTTTAATTATAAAATATTACTCCATCCGTCCCTCCCAAATATTTACATTTGCGTTGGGCACGGAATTTAAGATAAATGATAAAAGAGTGGAGGAAACAGTCTCTTCATTTTTTGGAATGAGGGTAAGCTGCGTACGCTATACCTCCTCAGACACTGCCCTTTGCGGTATTATTGGATACGATTGATTGATAAAGTAGTGGAGGAAAGTTAAAAAGTGAGTAAAATAGTGGGACCGATCAATATTATATATATTAAGTGGGTATAGTGGATGTAGTTATTTTAAAAATTATAAAAACTATACTATTTTTGGAAAAATTTGAAAAATAAATAATTGAAAGGGACATCTCAAAAAAGAAAGTGTAAACAAATGGGAGGGACAGAGTAGTAATAAATTTCGATTGAATTTTAACTATAAAATTCGGTCAAATTTTAGTCAATTTGAATGGATTAAAATTAAGTGTCAAACAAGCTGGCATGATATTATTTAAACTTTATTTGACTTAATATTTTAATATTAATTATATCATCCAAACGAAGGTACCTTGTATGTACGTAAATGCATGTGCTGTATTAGTTAGACGCCTCACGTGTGCTGACTGTCCATGCAGTATATGTATAGTTTTAAAACAATTAAATAGATAGGAGGCTCTGTTATTGAAACGATTTTTCAAAAATTGTCGATAAATCGCTTAAAAATCGATAAAAAGTATTTGTCCGATTTGACCGATTTTCGATAAATCGCCAATAAATTATTCAATTTTTTAAAAAACGTCCGAGAAATCGCAAATTGATACCTCAACTGAATAAATCTGATTTCCGAAATTTATAACACTGCGAGGAGGTCTATATAATTTTTATATAGATACAACCAGCTAGCATGATCTTAACTGTAAAAGTCAGAGAATGATTTATGGTGGCCTGTTGACCTCTCTTTTCATGGCCTTTGATTGCATGTAGTATGTAGCTAATAGAGTCAAAGTTGGCTATTAACTTAAGTGATTAGTTAAGCTCTCTTCCATGTTTCTAAGAACAAGGTCACACGCTTAAATCAATCAAATTAATAACAGTTCGAGCACGATGAGATAACTCAATAACAAGGGTTATATAATAACAAAGGTTATATGTTGTTGTCATACATTTTGCGTTCGATTTAAATTCAATTTTTTTTTTGAGATTATAAGATATATATGTCTAATTATTAACTAAAATATTAAATTAGTGATTGCTTTTTAAAATCCTTTCAAAAAATTTAAAAAATTGAAAAAATCGGTTACTAAATTTTACGCGTGTTTATACGATTATAAGATTATAAGATTTATTTTTTTACAAAAGATGTAAAAAAAAAGATATTTTGTACTAGTAGATGATTTTTAAAAATAAATTTTCATGGTTCTCTTATTTTTGTGCTAAACTAAATTTTATAATTTTAATGGTAGTCTATTCAAATTTATGTGGCATCACACTAAAAAGTAGCTTTGCAGTTGTACACCACCAACGAATTTCAACCAGTCAGCCAATAATCAGGTGTAGGGCACCAATTTGCTCTTCTGTGTATGTTTGTGCTTGTGCAGATTGTGCATGGAGTTTTCAAATCCCATTCCATGATTCCATCGTATCCCATCCCGCCCATATTGGCGCATTATTAAGTCTACTTCAATTCCAAAAACAGGAAAAATAAAGTAGTAAACTACCGATGTACGAGGAATACTAGAGTTTCCAAAATCGTTCTCGAAATGGTTCTCGAGTAGTGAGTTGTCATAGTCAAGAACTCAGGGGCGGATTTAAAATTTTTTTATTAATAGGGATATCTGACAAGTTATATTAAATTATTATTTTGAATAGGGAATTTTCTTATAATTAAAAAAAATCATGAAAAAATATTAACTTTGATTTTTACGGGGACACGTACCTTGGTACTCCTTACTAGATCTTCCCTGGTCACAGCATTATTAGCTGTTATCTCCAGTGTTACAGATTTCGGAAATCGGAACTATTCGGTTGAGGTATCGATTTACGTTTTATCGGACGATTTTAAAAAAATCGGCGATTTATCGAAAATCGGTTAAATCAACAAATATTTTTGAGCGATTTATCGGCGATTTTTGAAAAATCGGCCGATTTCTATAACGGAGGTTATCTCGTAAGTGAGATGGATTCATGCAAATTTCACTAATAAAAACATGTCGTACGTGGTTTTAAAATATTTTAATATTTATTTGAGATATTTAGCATTACTATTATATTCGAGGGAGAGACGGTGTTGCTTAAAATCTGGTAGTGTGCCCATAATGTGGTAAGCTAGTAGCTGATTTATTTTGTTTAATGTGGGGGATACGATATGGGAGGCATTTATATTGCACACAATGTTTTGGTATATTTATATATTTCATGAGACAAAACACCAACAAGCTTTTGCTTGCATCACAATTGATCAACAATGGATGTCAACTTGCTTTTTGCAATTGATTTTTTAATTGACAAACTACTTTAGCCTCCCCCTGGTTTTCTTTGGCACATAGAAATCCATTTCCAACTCCTCCATACATACATGCATCATGGATGCATATATACATCTGATTTTTGATTCGAGCTGGGTCACAGGAACGGTACAAATTATTAAAAATAAAATATTAAAATATTAATATATTTTAAGATATTATTGCAACGAGTTCCTTAATATGATATTGGAGTCTAGAGTATCTCCATCCACGTGGAACCCTTAGTTAAAAATTATTAATACATACTATAAATAAAAAATATAAAGATTTTGTAAAAAAAAATTATCTTCAATGGTACATTCCCCTTATTTATAAATATAGTCAACCTCTTAACTGTTGCCTATTTATTGAACCACTATATACCTGTAAGAGCATCTCCAATGGTGTTGGCTATAATTGGTTGGGTAAACCGGACCTGTAAGACAATATGTAAAATTTGTTGAATTTATAAGATATTGTACTCGATGGTACTGGCTATATTGATTAGCTATGTTTTAAAAATAGTATGTTATTAAAATTTTATATTGTTATAAATAGAATATATTACTTAAATATAGTAATAAATAATTAGATTTTTTTTACAGATTTCTTAGAGATTTGTAGTGGTTCAACAAATATAGCCAACATCAAGAGGTTGACTATATTTATAGACAAGGGTAATGTACCATTGGAGATGGATTTTTTTTACATAATCTCTATATTTTTTATTTATAGTATGTATTAATGATTTTTAGCTAAGGCTATAGTATGTATTAATGATTTTTAGCTAAGGATTTTACATGGTTGGAATGGTTGGAAATGCTCTAAGAAATCTGTAAAAAATAATTTAATCATTTATTACCATATTAAAGTAATATATTCTATTTATAACAACATGCAATTTTAATAAAATGCATGGCATATATGCTTACCCTAGTGTAATTTAGTCTCATGCATATATGTTGAATGTGATTAGTTGTACATGTAGCAACAAACAAGATCCATTTTTGTTGAAACATGTATATATACAAGTGGAGCTTATGTCAATTCTTTGTTTGTGTTTATAATTTGCAAAGTGGGTGATGTCATATTCTGCAAAAAGTGAAGTGAACATTGTAGAATAATTACAGTTAAACAAAGAGATAAAATCTTGTTTTTAATTCACAATCTTATACACATGTATAAAGGCCATTTCAGTAATGGCGCCGGCTAGATACTGATAAATATGTCAATTTCACGTTTACACAATTTTACTGGTGGCTATGCAGTTTAAAATTGCAGGAAAATTTGAAAGTAAACCTACTAGAAGACGAATCAACTACGAATCACTATCCACTAATTGAATGATCAGAGCTCTTAATGATAGCACTAAGTATGAATAATCACTTGTGATTTTCACTTTCGACATTTTCGACATTGCAACTGTAAATCAAACATTTCTCTACGAGACAATGTGATATTTGAACCTTATTCCGGAGGTTAATTGTATTCAAATCAAAGTATAAAAAGGTCTTAGATTTTAAGGGAGCTATCGACTTAATATAATACGAGAGCTCATTCGAAAATGATATATCAGGAGAAGGAAATGCTAATAATAACATACATATGTTTAAGTGTTGATAATAGAAAACGTCTTAGATTTTAGGGGAGCTGTTGACTAGTGCGCATGCATATTTTCGTATTAAGCCGAATTCTAATACATTAAATTTTGAGCAGAGTTGATAACAATGCATGTTTAACATTAATTGATGTATGTTTAACATAAGTCCGAAATTAGCTAATCCCATAAATTGATGTATGTAAAACATAAGTCCGAAATTAGCTAATCAAAAAATGACAAATGTTAGCGATTTATCAAAAAATTAGGACTTGTAGGTTGTATTTGTGCCTGATTGTCATACTTCAGTGGAAATAGATGTACATGTGGGCGTTAATAAAGTATTGATGCACTGATTTAGTTTTTATATTCTCGTATCAGGCCAGTTCAACTTTTTACGTATACGTGTGTAATTTATTAGAAAAAAAAATGTACACGCGGGCGGCAAAAGTTTAAATTAAAAATTGAATCACCAGTCAAAAATTGAAGCATTGGCATAATTTGTTGTTAATAAAGATTATAAAATCAACTTTGTGGGACTTTTTGAAATACCGCCTCGCCAAGAGCCGCCAGGTGGCTGTGACATTTAAAAACAACTTATATCTTGATTGGATTATACTATTAATTATCCGTGCACTATTTATAATTTGACACTTAAAAATCCACTCGCAACCGGTGCCGTAAAAATCATCGGTGCTGATTATTTATCTCCCCATTATCTATAATGGAAAATGATTTTAATTGAGTGAACCATCATTGCTAGTTATTTATCTGTTATAATTTTTTGAACTGATCAAAATCCGCAAAGAAATGCAATAATTTCATTCCCAAAACTTTTCATACACCTTAGCATAATATGAACTTAAACCCCACTTACCCCTTATTTTCGAGTTTTGAAAAAGATGGAAATCAAGTACATTCTCCATCCCAATTTATCTATCCTGTTTGATTTTTTGCGGTGAGATTGACTCAATTTCAATTGAAAATTGCACATAACACATTATTGAAAATATTTATAAAAATTATATCATAAGAAAGTATGTTCAATCTAGTTCAATATGTATTTTTTTAGTTTTTCAAAATAATGAAATAATAAACTTATATTTATGGTCAAAATTGAGTCAATTTGACCATCAAAAGTCAAACAAGACAGATAAATTGGGACAGAGGGAGTACGAGTTAAGTAAAATAGTTTCACTTTCATAACTCATCGTGTTCACTAGTTTTTAAAATGAATAAAAGCAAGTGTACATACTTTATCTTCAAAACTTTCATCTCATTTTACCTACCTATGACTTTCTTCCTTCCGTAATAAAAACTCTGGAGCAACCCCTTAATCTATACATTGTACAAAGAGTAGTTAATAAGTATAAAACATTAGTGGTAATTAGCTTTTTGTGATGTTTTGTTATGGGATTTAGTTGATCTAGATTTGTTAATATTGAGATTGCCACAAACATAATATGGATCAACACTTGGGCATTTTGATGGGTTTGATGTTAGAAGCTTACTTGCTTATGAGTTATGATAATAAAACTATAGCAATTTTTTACTCATCAGTCATCTTGCACGAAGCATGCAATATCTTTTTGTCATTTTTTATGTAGATTTTGTATTAAATAGAAGGTTTTTTATTTTCAAAAGTCAATTATAGAAAGTTTTATAGGTCCTTTTGGAGAGAAAGTTGGAAACGTGATTCTTTTGGCCTACATGTCATTAGCAGAATTAAGTTCACTATAATATTTTTGTATTCAAAAAGTAAAATAAGTGTGGAGGTATCCCTCTTAGGGCTGTAACCTCGAATTTGTTTAATTGACACCAGATTAGTTTCACGCAGATACTCGGTTATATTATAATTATTATTGTTAAATATTTTATAATTTTAGTATTAAAATAAACAAATTAATAATTATAATGTGTTTAATTTTAAGTAAGGAGTATCACTTGATATATATCTATATTATACTATTAGCAGAACACCCTCTATTTGATAGTCGGTTGTTCGGTACAGTTGTTTGGTACGACAAATAACAACCGTCAGATTTAAAGTCAGATAGATGAGAACTGTTAAATGCAATAATAAATATTATTATATTAATATTAAACTCCTCTCATGGATTCAGGGTTCGAACCCTGTCAACGGTTTATTATATTTAAACTTTTATGTTCTTTATTTTAACAATTTTCATAGGTTGAGGGCTTGAGTCCCGTGAACAACATATTATATTATTTATTTATTTTCAGTCAAGTCTCAAATTATCACACAACATTTATTATTAAAACTTATTATGTTCTTCAATTTATTTTTTAACTATTGAGAATATATATCAAAATATAATAAATTTAAGATATAATTATATTATTAAAAATCATTCAAGTGTTAAAAGTAATGCGTGCATCGCACGGGCATAAGCTTGTATAATTAATTTTAGTATCACTTGAATAATTGTAGGTTACTTAATTTTAAGTGGTGGCCATCACTCGGTATAAGATACTCCCTCCGTTCATAAAAACGTTTCCTATTTGTATTGGACACGTTTGTCAATGCACACTTTTAATTGTTAATATCTTTAATTTCATATTATTATTAAATATAAAAACTTCATTGTATTAAAGTACTCATAAATACGAATCCAACAAGATCACTCATAATTATATTTGATCTTATAAAATAGACGTAAATTAATAGTCAATCGCTTACCATGAATAGTGTCAGAAGTCAAAAGAGAAAAAGTTTTATGGGATGGAGGGAGTACAAAGTAGAAATTAGATTTGATAGATATTTTTCAAAAAATATTAAAAAAAAGTTTTAAAATTGAATAAGAAAAAGAAGAGAAAAAATTAACGGGATAAAGGAAAATAGTTTCATTAGTGTTAGCATGTCAATCAAATTAAAATTATACTCCCTCCGTCCCTAAAAACTTTTTTCTATTTGTGTTGAACACGTTTGCCAATACACACTTTTGAATGTTAATATCTTTAATACCGTATTAGTATTAAATATAAAAATTTTATTGTATTAAAGTACTCATAAATACGAATCCAACAAAATCACTAATGACTATTTTGATCTTATAAATTGGACGTAAATTAGTAGTCAATCGTTTACCACGAACAATAACAAAAGTCAAAAGGTGAAAAATAATATGGGACAGAGGGAGTATCAAGATTAATTATGAGAATGACAAGTGTCCTATTTTAAGCAGAAAATGATCATTGACATAACTTGTACTTTTTTTTATTATAATGTAAATCTGGGCTCAAAAGTCGAGTTCGGGCTCATATTCAAATTTGTTTGATTAAACAATCCGAGTTAAGTACATGCCGAAATCCGAACTAAATTAAAGTTGTGTTCGAATTTTAAATATAACGTGTATATTTATTCCAATTATCTCAACATATTACGAATTTGGTAAATTTGTGTCGGTGCTTTCGGGCGGAACCGATCCACATCAAGCAATTGTTACTAAATCTCCTGTGCAAGAGAATTTCGTGAATGGAATAAACATCAGAACCAAAATTTTAAGCACGGGTAGAATGACGTGAGTATGTGACCTCATATGTTATCAATTTTTGTTGTTTAAATTATTTGAAGAAAACAATCGCGAAAAGATGATTACTTATCGTTTCAGATTGGGAAGTAAATGCCGGAACGTAATTCTTGCTAGCTGTACTGACACAACATTGCCAGAACTATTTAGAATTAACAAAAAGTGAAGCAAAAAGAAGTTGGATGCATGACTTGTTGTCGTACCTTTTCATATTTAAAACACGGAATGTACCTAGCTACTTATCAATGGTTCCAGCAATTGCTAGGCGTGCCAGCACGGTTAGTGTACCTTTGAGAAATTAATCGGCAAGTCGGAGATTAGTTGGAAGAATATATATATATTATTTTTAATTTTTATAATTATATAATGATCAACATGTCAAATATTTGTTTGAAAAAAAAAATTAGAATGATATTAAACAATATCTACACATTCGACATGCGTTATTTACTAATTATTGAGTTTACAATATTAACTATATTTTAATTCACACTTTTAAATTAATTATAATATATTATTTTTATATTTTAAGTGAGAAAATAAATATATTAGATTACTTGTTACTTCTTACCAATACTTTATATTATAAATTGACATGATATTTTGTGAAATTATGAAATTAGTGATTTAAAATTATAAAAACGTAAAAAAAATATTTTTTTTTAATTATTTTCCGCCTAGACAGCCTATGACCGATTTTTGACCGCCTAACCCACCTAATCCTGATTTTGACCCGATTTTTTGAAAAAACGTCTAAATCACCGCCTAGGTCCGAGTCGGTGCGTTTTACCACCGCTTAGCGTTTAGGCGGCCGCCTAAACTGATTTTTAGAACACTGATCAATATACACACAAGTATGTATGCAAATTAGTTGTTTTCCTGAGCTTGTAGGCCACAAATATTGGAAATTCAGGAACTTTTATTTTGGCGGTATATGTCCGTTTGAGAAATTTTAAGATAAGTAATATATATTTTAATTATAATTTAAAATAAATAAGTGAATTGTAAATGATAAGTAGTAAAATACTTATAAATTAAATAAATATTTGCATAATTTTACTTATAAGTCAGAATTTTTTTTACTTAAATGAACTAAAATAAATAAACATTAAATATAATTATCTTAAATTCTTGAATTTTAAGTTAGATTAACATTTAAAAATATATGTTTTAAGACTGAAATTAATAAATTAGCAAAAAATCAAAATAAGTTGAGAAAAAGTAAGTTATTAATAATATTCAACTTATCGTTTATAATATAAATTCGACTTATAAATGGGGATGACAGAAGATTTTACAAATAGGCCTACATAAGTTTAATTGGCCGTTAAAACCCTAAATAAATCAACTACTTTACATACATCGAATAAATGAGACTACCGGGAGCAACTTCAATAAAACCATAATTGATTTTTTATACTTAACCTAAAATATTGAATCTTAATAGTTTAAGATGCAGTTGAGGATTTGAAATTCCAAAACGTTACTTATTCTCATTCCTTATTTCATATTCTATTATTAAAAATACCTTTTATATGCTATGTAAGAGAGAAAAAGAAAATATTTCAATTTTTTATTATTAAATAGAAGTTCGTACATGCTTAGAAGAAGAAAGATGCTCATTGTTTACAAGGAACGAGGAAAATATTTTAGTGATATAAGAATTCGGTAGCATACTATCGAAGCACATTTTTCCACCCTCATTTCCTATCCTAAAATATAAATTTTTATGATTTTTTATGCGTGTTTAAAGGTGAATAAAAAAATAATTTCGTAAAATATTTTTATTTTTTTAAAATAAAAATATACATATTAAATTTTAATTCAAAATTTTTTTTTTAAAAAAAAGATACGAAACTGTAACTTTTATACATTTTAAAATACGTGTACAAAGTCAAAATATTTGTAGGTAAAGGAGGCGGGTTAGCTTTGCTTTGGGATCACAAAGTTGAGTGTCTGATTGTTGATGCGATTAGCAACTTTATAGATGTTCATATTCTTAATAATAACGTCAATTGTTGGAGATTAACTGGCTTTTATGGTTTTCCGGATAGAGCGCGAAGAAGAGAATCTTGGGAGTTAATAAAAACTCTGAGTAACAAATCATCACTGCCGTGGTGTTTAATGGGTGATTTTAATGATATGCTAAGTGAAAGGGATAAGAATGGTATGCATAAGCATCCTCAATCACTTTTGGATGGATTTCGTAGTACCATTGAAGAGTGTGAACTCATTGAACTTGACCTTTTGAGTGGTAAGTATACATGGGAGAAGAGTATAGGCAAAAATGAGTGGGTTCGGGAGCGACTTGACAGAGCCTTTGCGCTGGCTTCTTGGTGGCAGAAATTTCCATTGTGTAAGTTAAAAGTTCACCATACTGTGTACTCTGATCATGATCCAGTGCACTTGGATTTGCTAAGTGTTGATCATCCAAAGAAGAAATTTCGGTTTAGATTCGAAAATACGTGGCTGAAAGAAAAGTGGAAAGTTATAATTTCCTAAAATATTTTTATTTTTTTAAAATAAAAATATACATATTAAATTTTAATTCAAAAATAATTTTTTTTTAAAAAAATACGAAACTATAACTTTTATGCATCTTAAAATACGTGTACAAAATCAAAATACTTGTAGGTAAAGGAGGCGGGTTAGCTTTGCTTTGGGATCACAAAGTTGAGTGTCTGATTGTTGATGCGATTAGCAACTTTATAAATGTTCATATTCTTAATAATAACGTCCATTGTTGGAGATTAACTGGCTTTTATGGTTTTCCACATAGAGCGCGAAAAAGAGAATTTTGGGAGTTAATAAAAACTCTGAGTAACAAATCATCACTGCCGTGGTGTTTAATGGGTGATTTTAATGATATGTTAAGTGAAGGGGATAAGAGTGGTATGCATAAACATCCTCAATCACTTTTGGATGGATTTCGTAGTACCATTGAAGAGTGTGAACTCATTGAACTTGACCTTTTGGGTGGTATGTATACATGGGAGAAGAGTATAGGCAAAAATGAGTGGGTTCGGGAGCAACTTGACAGAGCCTTTGCACTGGCTTCTTGGTGGCGGAAATTTCCATTGTGTAAGTTGAAAGTTCACCATACTGTGTTCTCTGATCATGATCCAGTGCACTTGGATTTGCTAAGTGGTGATCATCCAAAGAAGAAATTTCGGTTTAGATTCGAAAATACGTGGCTGAAAGAAAAGTCGTTCCACGAAGAAGTTTCGGGGCATTGGAAAAATTTACCTCCAACACAATTTTTACCTAAGCTGTTGGATCTGTCTAAGTTCATAGAGAAATGGGGGAGAAGGTTTTTTAACAAGTTTATAGAGAAAATTCGAAGGCAAAAGGAGGTGCTGGAATTGTACGAAGCCTGTGATAATGACAGTGTAACGAAGCGATACTTTGAGGAAAAAAACAAATTAGAAGAACTTTTGATCCACGAAGAGGCGTATTGGAAACAAAGAGCCAAATCGTTATGGCTTTTGGATAGTGATTCTAATTCTAAATTCTTCCATGCTTTCGCCACCACAAGGAAGAAAAAAAACAATATCTCTGAGCTGAAAGATGTTAATGAGGAGTATGTATTGGATCATGAAGGTATGTGTCGTGTGGTTAAGTCATATTTCTTAAATCTGTTTGGTCAAGTGGAAGAGATGCAAGAACGAAGCCTACCAATATTTGACCCTGTTATTTCAGACGAGCAGAATAGGAAGTTGGAAGAGGACTTTACCTTCAAAGAATTTTCTGAAGAGGTTAAACAAATGCATCCAGACAAAAGTGCAGGTCCGGATGGTTTAAATCCTGCATTTTATCAAATTTTTTGGGCTTTGCTAGGGAGAGATGTATTTCAGTGCTGTGTCAATTGGTTGAAGAACGTTACTTTTCCTGCAAACTTGAATGATACGCTGCTAGTTCTGATACCAAAGAAAGACAATGCAGATTCCATGAAAATTTTGCGTCCAATCGCCCTCTGCAATGTCTTATATAAAATCATTACCAAAGTTCTCTCAAACCGTCTTCGTGTGATTTTGCCAGGTATTATTTCTGAAAACCAATCTGCTTTTGTCCCCGGACGGGCTATTTCGGATAATGTTCTAGTAGCCTTTGAAATATTACATCAAATGAAACAGAAAGCTCGAAATAGGGAAGGTGGTGTTGCTTTGAAGTTAGATGTAAGTAAGGCTTACGACAGAGTAAGTTGGCATTTTCTAAGACATCAAATGTATTAGATGGGGTTTTCTGCCAGATGGATCGATTGGATAATGATGTGTGTATCTACAGTTTCATATTCTATCAGCTTTAACGGCTCTCAGATAGGTCCCATAACTCCGTTAAGAGGACTGAGGCAAGGTGACCCGCTGTTACCTTACCTCTTCTTATTCTGTGTTGAAGGACTTTCAAGTGCTCTAAGGAACGCTGTTGATCAAGGTAAAATCATTGGCTGTAAATACATCAACAAGCGCTTGCGGTCACACATCTTTTATTTGCAGACGATAGTTTCTTGTTATGTAAAGCATCTATCGAGAAAGTCAGGGAGATTAAACGGATCCTGCAGCAGTACGAGCAACAGTCAGGCCAGGCAATAAATTTCCAGAAATCCGGGATCTACTTTAGTGCCGATGTGAGGGTTGATAAACAGGTGGACATTAAGAGTTTGCTCGATGTGCATAATGACTTGAGCACAGGAAGATATCTTGGATTGCCTTCACTTATAGGTAGATCCAAGAAGCAGGTATTTAATTTCTTAAAAGAGAGGATGTGGAACAAAGTAAAAAGCTGGAGTGCAAAATGTTTATCTAAAGCGGGAAAAGCTGTCTTAATCCGTAATGTTGCTCAGGCTGTTCCTACATATGCTATGTCGTGTTTTATTTTACCTAAATCTTTATGCAAGGAACTTGAGAAAATTATGAACAGCTTTTGGTGGGGATCGAGTGGAGGTGGTAGTAGAGGGATTAAATGGCTATCTTGGTCGAATATGTGTATGTCGAAGGGATCAGGAGGCTTGGGGCTTCGAGATATGCTTGGATTTAATCTTGCTATACTTGGAAAGCACTGTTGGAGCTTTTTAAGCAACCCGAATTCATTAGTTTCCAGAGTATTCAAGGTGAGGTATTTTGCAGACACTAGTTTATTTGAGGCTAGACGTGGAGGTGGAGATAGTTATATTTGGTCTGGCTTGTGGCAAGCTAAGGAGTTCTTGAAAAAAGGATTCAGGTGGGTTATAGGGGATGGTGAGAGTATTAGAATATTTGAGGATCCTTGGGTAAGGGGCAAGGAGAGTTATATGGTAGACAACACGTATATGGATTCACCGTGTGGAATAAAAGTATCTGATCTGTTTCTGCCCGGTGTTAAACAGTAGGATGTTAGAAAGGTTAACAATCTCTTTACGAATTGTGATGTCAATGCTATCTTGGCTTTACCTATCCCTCAAAATCAGATTTCAGATCGTATTGCTTGGACACTCTCGGTGGATGGTAAGTATACTGTGAAATCCGGCTATAAATTCTGGTATGATAATTGTGGTGTTCATCTTCCAGAACGGAACAATGAAGGATGGAAAAAGTTATGGCACTTGGAGGTACCACATAAAGTTCGTGTTTTTCTATGACGTTTTTGCAGAAACACTGTGCCTGTGCGCAATTTGCTTCGTAGTAAGGGAGTTCAAACCACTATCATGTGTCCCATGTGTATGCATGGTGTCGAACAGCTACTGCATATTTTTCTAGACTGCAATTTCGCTCAAGAGTGTTGGAAATATCTAGGAATGGAGCTTAATACATCATCAGTAGAGTCTTGTTCTGAATGGCTACTCTAGAGGTTGGCAATGGACGACAAGGAGAAGTTGGTGTTAATTGCCACTGGGTTATGGGGTATATGGTCGGCTAGAAATATGAAGGTTTAGAAAAATAAAGTGATGACTCAAGAGTTGGCAATGCAATGGAGTACACTGCAAGTGGGTCAGTGGCGTGATATGCAACGTATGAGGAGTAATAGAGCCAACACAAGAAGACATGATCAACATCGTATAGTGAATCACTGGATTCCACCAATTCCTGGTGCTTTGAAGGTCAACGTCGATGCCTCAGTAATTCCAGGGAGTTCGAGTTTTAAGCTGGGCATGGTCCTCAGGGATCATGAGCGTCGTTTCTGTAAAGCTCGGAACATGTGCAAAGTTGGTGAGGTACCAGTTCATGAGGCCTAAGCAGAAGGCGTGTTGGAAGCGTTAAAATGGGTGCTGGAGTTAGGAGTATCCAATATTACAGTTGAAAGTGACTCGTTAATCACTGTGCAAGCTCTGTCAAAGGGTTCTCAAAATTACCTCGAAGTGGGAAACATCCTTCAGGAATGTCGTAATCTGGTAGATGATCGTTCAGACTTAACTATTTCCTTTGTTAAAAGGCAAGCCAATGTAGTGGCACATTTGTTAGCTCAGATGCCTTGCGAGGCTAATAGCTCTAATGATTTCTTGTCTCCTCCACAAATGGTGTTGGAGAGTATTGTGTATGATGCTTTAGCTATTTAAATAATATTCTTCATTCAAAAAAAAAACTTCCCATGCCAAATTAGTAGTAATGTCTTTGTTGCCGACAGTTACAGCAGTTTTTTGCTGAAAAACTGTCAGAAAGGTGTTTGGTAAATTCTAAAAGCTGCTGTCTGGAAAAGCGTTTTTGGTCTAAAAGCTGCTATTAGCAAAAAACATGTTCCCAATACTTTTGAAAAAAGTTGTTTTCTGCTTTTGCAAGAGGTAGTTATCAGTTTCATTATCATAGATTCTCAAAAACATTATTTATATATATTATATCTCAAAATTTGAATAAATTAAAAAATTTTACCAAACAGTTATCTAATTTTTATGACAACACTTTTTACAACATCATTTTTTCTCACACCACAGCAGTTTTCAACAGAAAACCAAACGGAGCCTGAGTGGCTTTGACCTAACAAAATTTGTAATGGAGTTGAGAAAGTCTAGCTTTATTGATAATTTTGCAAAATTCAAGTCAATTCCGATGCAAACTCCACGGTCTTCGTTTGACTTTCTCAATCTATTTTTGTACTACAATTTTTTTTTAACAAATTCATGGATTTTTAAATAGTCAAATTAAATAGAAGCAGGTACCATTTTTCATTGATTTTGTGTTTGTTATTCAACCTCCAATGTAGGTCCTACATACAGTTCTTGTAGTTGTAAGTCTATTTATCACCTTTTCAAGTCAAATAATTTGTCTCAAATTTGTTTTATTCACTTTTGAGTCAAGTAATTTGTCTCCATTTTTTCTGCTATTTAGATATTATTATGATCCAACTCCAATCCCCTAGTGTACTTAATTATATATCACCACATAATCAATAAATCAATATATCTAGAAGTTGAATATTTTAATTACATTTGATAGATAGTATGCAGAAAAAAACAATATTTCTACAATATCTTGAAATTCTACAATTTCTTATATACTATGTATGTACCCACTCTGAATTATATTCGATCGGAGTTGAAATCAAATTTTGGGGTCTTAATATATTTATACCATGCTTATTTAAAAATTTATAAACAAATTCGGAGTTTTTGATGGTATCAAACAAGCCGATCATAAACGAGACAGTTTAAAAGTTAAAAGTTCGTAAATTTAATTTAACTAGAATTTCATAAATTTTAGGATGACCGAGAAATGCACAAAAAAATAAATTTTAAAAGTTAATTATAGTTTTTTATAATAACAAAAGTTAATTATATTTGAAAAATGTCGGGTACAGAATTGATTACCAAAATATTTTTAAAATGCCACGTGTCAGATTTTTATTTGTTAAATGAAAATAAACTCATGCATTCACATCAATAACATTAATTTAATTATTTTATAGCCCCACATCAATCATAAAATCTCATTTGATAACAATTTTTTATAATTTTTCTTGTTACTCTAACAATACTCATTAAATTTACATGTATATTTCTGGTATAGTTTCCTGGCATTTCTGAAAGGAGATTAAAAATTTGCAACTTCAATGGTATCAAAATTGTCTCAACCAACAAGTTCTCTGTCTACTTATTCATTAGTTCATTTATGTATAACATTTTCATACTAAAAATGGTGCAAAATGATATGCATTACCAAATATAAGTACTTCCTGTCGTTAGATGCCAATAGCTGTGTTTAATTTTCCTTTCTAAATTCTATATTATACAAATACAATCATAGGGCGTTTGGAAACTTACATTTCATTTCAAATTAGGGATTTTAAATTACGTTATCATTTCAAATTCTCATGTTTATACTAATATTTGAATATCCTGGATAAATCTAAATCTAAATTCTCAAAGAAATTATTTGATCAAATCCAGAATTTTAAATGAAATTCAGTTTACCAAACGAGTCATGAATGAATTCTAATGCGCTGTGCACTGAATACTTGGATTACAATACATGTTAACTAATTAACTCTTTCAAATTCACAAGTATGAAAGTTTAGGACTAAATTTAGATCCTAAATTTTAATACGTCACCCTCTGTTTTTTTACTAATTTGACTTATATGATTTACAATTGAGTATATGTTCTAACAAATATAATTTGACATTTTTTATAGGTAGATACTCCAATCGTCCCACTAGAATGTATATGTTTGACTTCGGCACGGAGGTTTAAAAAAGTGAAATATTTTTTATGAAAAAAATAAGAAAAATGAGTAAAATGCTGAGATCAATTAATATTTAATGTATTAAGATAGTGTAGTAGAAAAAAAATAGTAGATATAAGTAAATGCAATTAATTTTATATTATAATTTTTTGTTATTTTTGATAAATATAGAAAAATATATAATTGACATCTCAAAATAAAATATATAAAAATAAATTAGACTCAAAGAGCATAGTAGCGTAGCAAAAGACGGGGTGACGAGAAGTACATAGAATTGTACGGAGAGAAAAACGGTACTCCCTCCATCCCTAAAAACGTTTCCTTTTTGTGTTGGACACGTTTGCCAATGCACACTTTTGATCGTTAATATCTTTAAATTCATATTAGTATTAAATATAAAAATTTCACTGTATTAAAGTACTAATAAATACGAATCCAACGAGATCACTCATGACTATGTTTGATATTATAGATTAAACGTAAATTAGTAGTCAATCGTTTACCGTGAACAGTACCGAAAGTCAATATAGGAACATCATTTTGGGACGGAGGGAGTAGTACTTACTCACTCTGTCTTGCTAGATAGTTTAAATATATTGTTTACATGTATTTCGAGTATCCAATAAAATATAGTTTCGTAATATTTTTTTAATTATTTTTTGAATAAAAGTTTAAACATTAAACTTTTTTTCTTTTTTTTAAACAAATTATTATGGAAGTATACTTTAAACAAACATTAAAAAAACGTGCCGAAAAGTAACGTAAACAACTTAGTGAGACCGAGGAAATATAATGCATGTTGTTTGTTGTAAATATCATGTATGTACAGACGTGTAAATGAATCAGCTCCATTTGTCTGGTTTATCAGGAGTTGCTGAATACCAAATATACCACCCTCCCCAACCCCAATTCATCATCAATACCGTCGCTTAACGGCTAACACCTCTATTTACTCCTACCCGAGCCGGAGCGGGTACCAAACGGTATTTCTCTCATTTTTTTTACAGAATATCGAGAATTTTTATATTGTCAAAAATAAAATGAATAATTGAGTGAATTTAACTCGTCAAGAAAGATTTTTTCATTCTCCTTACGAAATATCAAGGGTTCGGACGAGTGGAGTATTTTATAGGTGATCGAACGTTAGAATTTTTTTTTTTATAAAGTTTTTATCATTAATATATCAAAATTAAAAGTTTTTTTTAGAAAAAAATAGTTGTAAAATTTATTCTTGGATCCGTTTTTTTCTAAGTATCTAAACACAAAATTTAATTTTGGGAAATTTCGATCGAGGTGAGTCGATGGCTCACAAGTTGTTACGTACCGGACAATTTCGGTGTCAATGATGATCGGAATTCGTACCTTGAAAGTCGAGGATATAATAACAGGCACACAGAGACATGTGTCTTTCTAAAATGAAATTTTATATTTTTTATCAATAAATTTTCCAAAAAATAAATGATAGTATCACAAAATATATTATTTATATATCTTCTCAAAATTTGTCCAATATCTCTTTAAGTAAAAATTTCTGAATCCCCTCTGAATAAATGGGAATCAAATATTTAGAACAAAAGGGGATTAAGTGAAATTTCTTTATAAGTCATTTTCGACCGTAAGAACCAGTAACTAATATTTTTATTTGAGTTAAAATACAGAGAGTAATGTAGTGAATAAACTATGCTAAAAGTGCAATATTTTAATAGTTTAAGCAAATCCAACAATCTCCTCGCAAATATCTTATAAATATAATAAAATACAATGTCATCATAATTTAAGAAAATATTTGTGTCCATTGATTCTAACAACATGTCTTATATTTATGACTTACTAGATTCGGTCTTGTCTCGGTAAAATGGAAAAGAGAAAAATAAATTAACAAAAAAAAATTAAATATGAATAACCGAGATTATTGGTTTACTGCATTTTTTCACAGGAAAATACTAGATATTCCAAATTTTTACACAATTTTTTTTCCAAATCTGATGTGTCACATGAATTGTTGGTGACCTTCGTACTAATAAAATGGGACCCGCGTGCATTAATATGCACCCACGAATTAAAATAAGTCACCTATCAGCCATTTGATAAAATTTTTGAGAAAGATATACGGAACCTAGCACTACTCTTTTTCACGAACCCAGTAACAAAAAAATAACACGTAGCCCCTTTTTCATTAAACAAAAAAATCTAAACTTTCACTAGACCTAATAGCTGTATGGAGATTCCGTGCGAGGGGACTGAGCTGTTAACTTAAAAGGCCTTTAATTTCTCTTTAACTTCCTTATATATACCCCTTCCCCTCCTTGACTTGTTCACAAACTAACAAACACTCTTCATTATCAAACAAAACCAACATGGAGTTCATTTTCACCACCATCTTTTGCATTTTCTTCCCTATCATTCTCTCTATAATTCCTCTCAGAACCCTATTTAAATTCTTCGTTTCCGGTGTCCGGAAGTTGCCTCTCCCTCCGGGCACCATGGGATGGCCTTACATCGGTGAAACCTTCCAACTTTACTCGCAAAACCCAAATGTCTTCTTTGCCTCCAAAGTCAAGAAGTAAGTTTGTATGCACAGATACAGGCTTTTACTCAAATGAGAACTAGTTTTATTGCGAGAATACACGAATGTTCTAAAATAACTGAAAATCGGTTTTTTTAGCAACATGGTCGACCTGAGATTCGAGGGGCCCTAGTTGAAACTAATTTATTGGGCCCTAATATACATATATCATGAAAATTCATATATATTTACTTGAAGAAGTTAGAAATTTTTGGGGCACTTGAGTGTCGGGGACCCAAGACGCAAGTCTTGCTCGCCTGTAGTCAGGCCACCCTGTTTAGCAATATTAAAATTAGCATCCAATAGTTTAGACTAGTGGAACTAGTTTTAACTGAATCTTCTTGTTTTTGACAGGTTTGGTTCAATATTCAAGACACACATATTAGGATGTCCTTGTGTTATGATTTCAAGCCCTGCAGCTGCAAAGCTTGTGCTTGTAACAAAATCTCATCTATTTAAACCAACATTTCCAGCTAGTAAAGAAAGGATGTTAGGGAAACAAGCCATTTTCTTTCATGATGGACCTTACCATGCCAAGTTGAGGAAGCTGGTTCTTCGCGCTTTCATGCCTGAATCTGTCAAGAATGTTGTCCCTGATATCGAATCATTAGCTATTGAATCTCTTAAATCCTGGGAAGGTGGCCTAATCAACACTTTCCAAGAAATGAAAACAGTATGTTCCTTGTTACAACCAGAGGACCTCTGTTTTTTTAATTATTAGGTATTGATGAGATATTGTTTACTGATATTGTTATTTTTCTGTCATTGCAGTACACATTTAATGTGGCATTACTTTCTATTTTCGGAAAAGATGGGATTCACTACAGAGAGGACCTGAAGAAGTGTTACTACAATCTTGAAAAGGGTTACAATTCCATGCCTGTCAATCTTCCGGGAACACTCTTCCACAAAGCAATGAAAGCGCGACAAGAACTGGCAAAAATCATCGCGAAAATAATCTCGTTTAGAAGAGAAATGAAGCACAACTACACTGATTTATTAGGATCTTTCATGGGTGACAAAGAAGATCTTACTGATGAACAAATAGCAGATAACATGATCGGTGTTATATTTGCTGCCCGCGACACAACTGCTAGTGCCTTGACTTGGATTGTCAAGTACTTGGCTGAAAATCCAAGTGTTCTTCAAACTGTCACAGTAAGTTTTACGATTACAATCACTACTTCACAAGCCTAGTCGATATCTGTTAAGTTACCAGTTCTCCTAAAACCTCAGGATGTTAGAAATTGGACGTAACGTAAGTAGGTTATGGTATCAAGGACTTAAAAGTGTGTGCTTTGCCCTGACATTTTTCAGGAAGAACAAGAGGCAATAATGAGGACAAAAGAAGAATCTGGTGAAGAAAGGGATCTTTCTTGGGCAGATACTAAAAAAATGCCTTTTACTTCTAGGGTTATCCAAGAGACACTCAGAGTTTCATCAATACTATCTTTTACATTCAGAGAAGCTGTTGAAGATGTTGAGTTTGAAGGTCAGTTTGCTAAAATAATTGTCATTCAGACCTAAATTTTCTTTAAATTTGTGCCAAAATGAGTCATTTGAGCTGACATGTGAATGTTTATCATGTAGGATATTCAATACCAAAGGGTTGGAAAGTATTGCCACTGTTTAGACATATTCACCACAGCCCTGATAATTATTCAGAGCCTGAGAAATTTGATCCTTCAAGATTTGAGGTAAAAAGTCAAACAAATATCTAAATCATGATTGATATATCATCATGTTAACAAATCTTCCATGATCTGAAATTCAATCTTTTCTGTTGATTTAACAGGTTTCCCCAAAGCCCAACACATTTATGCCATTTGGCAATGGGACCCACTCTTGTCCAGGAAATGAATTAGCCAAGATGGAGATTTTGGTAATTGTACATCACATGACCACAAAATATAGGTAGGTTTGTATATATTATCCAACAATTTTATACACGACATGAAAAGTTAGTGTTTAACATTGATATTCGACATACGAAACACGAAAATACTCGACAACTTTACCATACTGCTGCTGCTGCTTTCTTACCTACTTTTATCAGTTTTTGTTGCCTCTAGAAATAGAAAGTTTAATGTAAGATGCTGATGACTAATGTGTTGGCTATCTATAACCTTTGCAGGTGGTGTATGATGGGCCCACAAACAGGAATTCAATATGCTCCATTTGCTCTTCCCCAGAATGGCTTGCCCATCAGACTCTCCCACAAGTAGTAGTCATTTAAAACAGAAATTTCAGGTCCAAAAGAACATGCAGGCCCTGTGGCAGTCTGTGCAGTGCTTACACCTTTCTATTTATGGAAACTTGTTCCAACAATGAGAAGCTGTTGGATTAAAAGATAGAGCTCCATCAAAACCCATGAACAAGAGACATGAAACTGTCAAAAACACACCATCACATGAAGTTTTGACATTCAGGGGCGGTTTGGATCAGGAGAATCATAAACGAGGTTCTAATACATTTTTGTACTGAAATCTCATTCACATTCCCCGTTAACTGAGAAGGAATCCCACGATTCAAACACGCACCTGCACAAGAGAGGTTGGGAGAAGTAAATTGTGTATACAAGAATCTACCTTCCATGCAACAGGAATCAAGGGACACAAGAGTGACGGAGCTAGTTTTATTATTTTTATTAACTCTTATCTAACAAGCAGTAGAATCTGAATATTTGTATCAAAGAGCTTAGGTTTTAGCACTTTCATTGTATTTGAAACTGCTCTTTGTACAAAAGTCCGCAAGGCATGTAATGAAAATTTTATTTGTTCTACTTGTATTTTTTCACTCGTGGATGAACTGAACTTTAAACAAGTTATGTTCTCATAGTTGGCATTTCCTCGGCTCCAATACTCCCATCCCAAAGAAACACTTATTAAAGAGTAGAAGATCGAGCATTCATCTAACACCTTAAGATTTTAGTGTAACTAATTACTTAATATGGTATTAGAGCTCAGTTTAGGGGTGGTCTCGAGTTCGAGTGCTCTCACCCCCATTTATTTAATTTAAATATTCGTTGTTGAAATTGGATTTGGTATAGTTGTTGTTAATCATAGCAAAACATATCATACGATTAAGGGAAGTGGTAAAAAGTATACGGACTTGTTCTAACCTTTCTCTAACACTTTAAAATTTTAGTGCGACTAGTTAGTTAACAACATCATCATTGTATTCGATCAGATCAGATTGAGTGATCGAGATTTGACAACTAATTTGGAACAGACGGACCACGTAGTGTATTGGACTATATTCAAAGTTAGATCAGCAAAACTGGTTGTACGGTCATCAATTAATTCGAAGCTGGCCTCAATTATTGAAAATTACAAAGCAAATCAAACAGGACTCTAACATGTGTCACATAATTACAAGACAATGCTTATACATTTTCTTCAATTTTTTTTTTCTAGTTTTGACTTTTGATGACAAATACTATTATATAGCATAATGAACTAGCTGACTTTTAATTCTTAATTGTTGAAATGAAGTGTCGTAATAAATTAAAATTATTAAATTCTGGTTGGTTGATGCAAGATCTCTCAATCTGTATTCTTTTATTAGCTGACTTTTTATTTCTGAATTTAATATTCGGGTATACTTGTCAGGCGTAGGTAATTAATTAACGTGTATAATTTATTTCTTACCATAAACATAAAAATTCTCAAAGAAGTAGCTAGCCTTTTGAGTCAAAATTCTTAATTTTAAATTTTAAATTTCATTTACACAGTGTCTTGGAGATGTTCTACCTAGTGGGTACAAAAAAGTGAAGATAACTTTTTTTTTGTTAGATTTATTGAAAATTTAGTTTTGAAACCCCCAAATTCATCCGTTTATCTAATGGAGTCTATTTACTAATTGAAAATAAGGAATATAGACCGTACAAATTAATAAACTTTATTAATAAGCTAAACCTCTTTTTTGGTTTTACCTGAACTTAATGCACGTTAAAGGACATTTGGTCGCGATACATGGGGCCAACTTCGAAGATAAAAGCAAAAGAATATGGTTGACATAACCACCTTTAGGCTGTATTTGGACGGGGTTGGGCTGGACTCAAGAAAATCATGTTTGAGAAAGTTTGTCAAAGGGGTTGAGTTTTGTGAGGGTTCATCAAGGATTAAAAGGGGTTAATTTGCAATACAAAAATTAAACAGCTTACTTTTTTTATTCATTCTCTCTCTCTTTCTCACACTCTCTCTATTAAAGTTTTTTCATTTTTTTAATTTTTTAAAAATATTTTAAATTTAGATAATTTTTTTAGATAAATTTAAAAATATTCACTAGTTTTTCAATATATAATTTATACATGATAAAAACCAACTTTACAACCCCAAACCAAACAGGTCAAGATTTCAACTTCTACTCACTCCGCACCTACATCCAAATGGAATAAGGGTTCAACCTAGACTAACCCAACCTAACCTAACCCAACCCAACCCAACCTCTCCCTCCTCGACCCCCAATCCAAACAAGGTCTTAGAGTTTGTTTTACTTCTAATTTCCTTTTAGGGTCAAAAATCTCATTGTCTGAACCATCATTCAGTAGAATATCTGGTTTTTTTTCACATAACCACACCCACCGTTGGCTCGAAACAACCCCTGCATCAGCCAAAGTGGCCTCTCATGCCCCTATTATAGAGTACACTAGCATTTAGTACCACTCATTTTGCACAAGGTCAGATCTTCATGTGTTTGACAGATGATGCAAAATATAAGAAACAGAGACAATCAAGAGAAGTACTATGACTTCTATAGGTAGCTTTATATATCACATCTAATAGAGTCTTAAAAGACCGCCTTGATTAGAGTTCAGGTGTTATGCTACCAAGTACAGCTGAAGCTAGTGAGCCAAAGTCAGTATCAACAAATTAGAGAATGACATAGAATGACAGGCTGTCAAGAGAGAATGACAGGCTGTCAAGTTTGTTGTGCTGTCATTTCAGTTTAGATATGTTTGTGTGGTTGTTATCATTTAGTTAGTTAGAAATTTTACATTCTCTCCTCTCTCTTGCTTCTCTCTCTCTCAATCTCTCTGTAATCTCAATCAAGTATGTAACAGATACAATTTCTTTGTTGTTCATTTTGCATAGATGTTCATTACAGTGTGATTAACTTTGTGTCATGGTATCAGAGCATCACTAAATCTTGTTCACGCTCTTCGTTGTTGTTTCTTCATCATCATCATCATCTATGCTAAGCAGTTTGAAATGATTTCAGATCTGTTCTTCACACTGTTGCAAATCAATTAGCTGTATCTAATTCAGCTTATCAGTTTGACTGATTTCATATGAATCGCAAATCATATTCTGCTGCAGTTGCTTCGAATATCAATCATCTAATGGAGAATACTCAAAACGCATCTAATTCTACTGCATCTGCTTCCGCAACAACTGTTATCGATGCCTATCATCCATATTTCTTACAGAGTTCTGATAATCCAGGTATCGCCCTTGTTACTCAGTCTCTTACTGCCCAAAATTACCTGCAATAGAGTCGTTCTATTAAATTGGCTCTATCTGCTAAGAACAAGTTAGGCATGATTGATGGATCGTTAGTGAAACCAGCTAGTAATACGGCTCTGTATGCGTTTTGGCATCGTTGCAATGATATGGTATTGTCATGGTTGTTAAACTCAATTTCAAGTGATATTTGAGATATCGTTGTTTATTTCAGCACTGCACAAGAGATTTGGGATGATCTATCAGTTAGATTTTCTCAAGGAAATGTTCCTAGAATATTTCAACTTAAGAAAGAGTTAACAGCTCTTACTCAAGGATCAATATCTATCACTGCCTACTTCACCAAGCTGAGAACTCTCACAGATGAATTGAATGTTTTATCACCTATTCCTAAGTGCATTTGCCCTCAAAACTCTTGTACTTGTGGTGTTAATGGAAAACTAGAAGCTTATGAACAGCTTAACAATCTCAATCAGTTTTTTATGGGGCTGAATGATGTGTTTACGAGTATAAGGGGTCAAATGCTCATGATGCAACCTTTACCAACCTTGAGTCAAGCCTACTCACTTTTGCTTCAAGAGGAAAATCAAAGAGCTTCTCCTACTGGTGCTGTTGTTGAAAACATGGCTATGAATGTCAAGTTTTCACATCAGAGGACCAAGCAACCAACTCAAATCAATCCTAAGAAAATTATGGACATATCTGCTACATGTGACTATTGTCATAATCCTGGACATTCTCAGGATAAGTGTTTCTTTCTCCATGGTTATCCTGATTGGCACAGGCTACATAGTAAGCCTAAGCCTAAGCTCAGATCTGGTGGCAATGCAGTCAAACAGGCTGCTCAAGTGACTGTTCCAGTAGATGTTCAAGTAACTGCTAAGTCTAGTAATAGCAATGATGTATCTGCACAACATATCTTCTCTAATGCTCAGTGTGAGCAGATTGCTAAGATGATTCAATCAAGTATTAAAAATATTGGCCCATGAAGCTCTTCACATTTGTCAGGTACTATATGTAGTGTCTCCTCCTCTCATAATGCCTACAATGTGCAAACAAAGTCTGCTATTACTTGGATAATAGATTCAGGAGCCACTGATCACATTGTGTCAAGCCTACTCACTTTTGCTTCAAGAGGAAAATCAAAGAGCTTCTCCTCCTGGTGCTGTTGTTGAAAATATGGCTATGAATGTCAAGTTGTCACATCAGAGGACCAAGCAACCAACTCAAATCAATCCTAAGAAAATTATGGACATATCTGCTATATGTGACTATTGCCATAATCCTGGCATTCTCAGGATAAGTGCTTCTTTCTCCATGGTTATCCTGATTGGCACAGGTTACACGGTAAGCCTAAGCTCAGATCTGGTGGCAATGCAGTCAAACATGTTGCTCAAGTGACTGTTCCAGCAGATGTTCAAGTAACTGCTAAGTCCAGTAATAACAATGATATATCTGCACAACATATCTTCTCTGATGCTCAGTGTGAGCAGATTGCTAAGATGATTCAATCAAGTATTAAAAATATTTGCCCATGGAGCTCTTCACATCTGTCAGGTACTATATGTAGTGTCTGCTCCTCTCATAATGCTTACAATGTGCAAACAAAGTATGCTATTACTTGGATAATTGATTCAGGAGCCACTGATCACATTGTGTCTAATGCGTCTTTACTTCATAATTCTAAAATTCTTAATTCTGCTCTACATTTACCTAATGGTACTACAGCCTAAATTACACATATTGGTGATGTGGTTTTGTCCAATCACATTGTTCTTACTGAAGTCTTGTGTGTACCTTCATTTCAATGTAATCTCATTTCCATATCCAAACTGACAGCAAATTCTTCTGTCTCTATTTTATTCTCCAACAAATCCTGTATTTTCCAGGACCATTCCCAGAATCTGATGGTAGAGATTGGTAGAGCAGATGCTGGTCTCTACACACTCTCAAATGCTCAGAGTAATCAATGTGCCAGAATTCATGTTGAACCTTCCTTGGAGGCCCAGATCTGGCATGCTAGACTTGGTCATCCAGCTGCTCTTATTCTTAATAAGCTCTCTGTTATTCCAGTTGTAAATACATCCTCTTTTACCACATGTGATGTATGTCTAAAGGCCAAACATCATAGATTACCCTTTCCTACTTCTCATAATCATACATATGCTTTGTTTGATCTTATTCACTGTGACTTGTGGGGGCCCTATAAACAAAGCACTCATGGAAAGTGTAATCGATTTCTTACCATAGTTGATGAGTTTTCAAAATGTACTTGGGTGTTTTTGGTGTCTGATAAATCTCAAGTGCCTCTATTATTACAAAATTTTATTGTATTAGTCAAAAATCAGTTTAAGGCACATGTCAAGATTGCTAGGTCCGATAATGGCACTGAATTTATAAACCATACTCTTCAAACATTTCCTGATTCTCAAGGTATAATCCATCATACTTCATGTCCTTATACACCCCAACAGAATGGGGTGGTCGAGAGGAAGCATCAGCATATTCTAAATGTAGCTAGATCTCTTATGCTCCAAGCTTCTCTTCCTAAACAATTCTGGGGAGACTGCATTCTTACTGTTGTGCATCTGATCAATATGTTACCTGTTCAACAATTGCATTTCAAATCACCATATGAATTGATATACAATAAGCTTCCAGATTATCAATATCTGAAAGTATTTGGCTGTTTATGCTACATTGCTGATACTTCTAGTTCCAGTGACAAGTTCAATCCTAGGGGTCTTAAGTGCTTATTTCTTGGCTACCCTTTTGGTCAGAAAGGGTACAGAGTTATGCACCTTGATACCAAAAGATGTTATGTATCTAGAGATGTAATGTTTGTTGAAAACATCTTTCCTTTTGAAACAATCTCTCACACTTCTGAAACTCCCATTCTTACTACAGCTGAGGCTACTTCCATGTCTGATTCTCCATTGCACTTCCCACCTATTTCTGTTGATATTGGTCATGATACAGTTGTCCCAACTGTTACCTGTGACTCTGCTCCTACATCTCCCGAGGTACCTAATTCTGTTCCTCATGATATTGATGAACCTACTCAGATCATCTCCGTGCCCACTTGACCAGTCCGAACTAAGGTAGTTCCATCCAGGTTCAAGGACTATACATGTCTGCCTTCTATTGTTGGTACTGGTGCTAATACTGATAGTGCCTCCATCAATATGTGCATTTACCCCATACACAAATACATGTCGTATCATTTGTTTACTTCTCCTTATCGCCATTTTTTGGCAAATATCACTACCATCAAAGTTCCCTACACATATAAACAAGCAGCAAGTCACAAAGACTGGAATGAAGCTATGCTTGCTGAGATTACAGCCTTGGAGTCCAATCAGACTTGGGATATTGTTCCAAAACCTATCAATAAAAATATAGTGGATTGTAAGTGGTTATTCAAAATTAAATACAAACCTGATGAAAATGTTGATAAGTATAAAGCTCGTGTTGTTGCCAAAGGGTTTACTCAGACAATTGGAGGGGACTATTTTGAGACCTATGCTCCTGTTGCTAAAATGACAACAGTTCGTGTTGTCTTAGCTCTTGCTGCAAAATTTAACTGGCACGTTCATCAAATGGATGTTAATAATGCGTTTCTACATGGATGTCTTTCAGAAGAAATCTATATGAAGCTGCCTCCTGGATTTCAATATTTGTCATCAGGTTCAAATTCTTTTCCTTCTGGTATTGAGTATGTATGCAGACTTAGGAAGTCAATATATGGTTTAAAGCAGGCTCCTCGAGTCTGGAATGACAAATTAGCTACAGCCTTAGTTCAATTTGGTTTCACTCAAGTTGCTTCTGATCATAGTTTGTTCATCTTCAAATTACTGTCAGAATTTGTGGTTGTTATAGTCTATGTGGATGATATTTTACTTACTGGGAATTCAGCTGATCTTATTGCCAAAGTTAAAGTTTTTTTGCATTCTCAGTTTAAAATCAAAGATTTAGGGCCTATGAAGTATTTTCTTGGTCTTGAAATTGCTCGTTCCACAGCTGGTATCTTTGTAAGTCAAAGAAAATATGCACTTGACATACTCAATGATACTGGTCTATCTGCTGTAAAGCCATCTGCTGTTCCTATGGAACAAAATTATAAACTGATTGATAATGATTCTCCGCTTCTACAGAATTCAGACATCGTTACTTACAGACGTCTTGTTGGTCGTCTACTGTACTTGACCATTACTCGTCCAGACTTGTCATATGGTGTTCACATTTTATCTCAGTTTATCTCCTGTCCCAGGATTGATCATCTGACTGCTGCTTTCAAAATGGTTAAATACATTAAGGGTTCCCCAGGCCAAGGCATGTTCTTTGCTGCTGATAACTCTCTACAGCTTCAGGCATTTTGTGATTCTGACTGGGGGGTTGCCATGATTCTAGAAGGTCTTTAACTGGGTATTGTTTTCTTTTTGACAAATCTTTAATCTCCTGGAAATGTAAGAAACAAACTTCAGTTTCTCGCTCCTCTGCTGATGCCGAGTACCGTTCTATGGCCGATACTTGTTGTGAAGTGATATGGCTTGTTCAGTTGTTAAAGTCTCTTCAAGCTCCCAGCCCTCTGCCTATTCCTTTCTTCTGTGATAATAACTCAGCTATCTATATAACATTCAATCCTGTGTTTCATGAGCGGACGAAACACATTGAGATTGACTGTCACCTCGTTCGTGACAATGTGAAGGCTGGTCTAATTTCTCCTGTTCATGTGCGAACTGTTTTGCAACCGGCTGACATCTTCACCAAAGCATTACCATCTTATCAACTTCACTTGCTCCAGTCCAAGCTAGGTGTGGCAAATTTGTTTGCCTCTCCTACCTTGAGGGGGGATGTTATGCTACCAAGTACAGTTGAAGCTAGTGAGCCAAAGTCAGTATCAACAAATTAGAGAATGACATAGAATGATAGGCTGTCAAGAGAGAATGACAGGCTGTCAAGTTTGTTGTGTTGTCATTTTCGTTTAAATATGTTTTTGTGGTTGTTATCATTTAGTTAGTTATAAATTTTACATTCTCTCCTCTCTCTTGCTTCTCTCTCTCAATCTCTCTGTAATCTCAATCAAGTATGTAACAGATACAATTTTTTTGTTCATTTTGCATAGATGTTCATTACAGTGTGATTAACTTTGTGTCATCAGGTATACGATAACCTGCATGTTAAATACAATCATTTGCGTTCCATGAATCCATCCGATCAGTGGATTGTAATTTGATGAATCAACCTGCGAACCTTTTGGAAATATTCTAAGCAGATTTCTTCGAGTAAACCTTAAAAAAACTCGTGAAAATAAAGTTATTAATAGTATGGAATACATTTTTTCGAAGAAGCATGTATACACAGAATCAGATAGGTAAAATTGTTTCACAACAAAAACATATAGTTACCGCATAACATCTGCTCCATGATTAAACTGATCCGTGTGGCTGAAGAAAGATCGTCGTGGAACCAATCCTTAATTCCTTAATCCTTATTTCATCATCAATCATATGATGCCTTATGCCTGCCTACACTGCAGTAAATTACCAAAACCATATCACTACTGGAAAAACGTCAAGGTGGTTCTATTTGTATCAAAAATTACTTTGTAAATTGCAATGGTTCAATGGTTATTATCATTATGAAATAATTGGTTTATCAAATACATGTAAATTGAGAGAACTAGGCTATAAATAATTGCTTGCGCGAGTAAAATGGTGTTGAGTCCTGAATAGATGTAGCCATCGCCAAGTGTGAGTCTATTCGGATATTGTTCAAGGAACACTGGTTTTTTTGGTGCTGCCTTGTAACCTCGACACCAGATCAGTTGCGTTTACTTGATAAAAAGAATCTCATCGGTACACAGTTTTTCATTTCAGGATACCTTCCCTGGTTTCTCTGACAAGGCAAGTTCAATTTTCTTGAGTTCTTTCTTTTCCAAGTAGATTACAGAATGTCATAATTTACTTGTACAGTGATGTTCTAATGCTGCAGCTAATTATGTTGTGCTCAGACAAGGGAGAAATCATTCGGAGCTCGTATAATGAGCTTTGCAACGAAGTTAATTACTATATATCTGTCCATAACAACGAGTTCTTGAGAATCACACAAAGACATTGTTCAATCCAACTTACAGTGTTTTAGTCCGCAGGCCAAAAACAATGTCTATACTCCTTATAGTTCCTTCAAAGCTACCTCCACTCGAGATTTAAAACATTTTGGCCAAAAACAATGTCTATACTCACCGTAGTTCAAAGTTACCTCCACTCGAGATTTAAAACATTTTCTTCTTATTATGCTGGATCAGAAAAAACTAAATTATTTTTCGAGTTTCTGTCATCAGTAAAGATTTTGATTTTGATTAAAATAATTGTGAACCAAAGTAGCTCTCGTCCATTCATATTAAAAAAAATTGTTTCTCATCTAATTTAGTTGAGTACGTACTAATTTTCAGTACCAAGCTCGTACTTAAAAATGTACGAACTTAATCAAATCTTCATATTACATTAGCATTAGCCAAAATTAAGCTACTTTCTTATATAATCAGAATCAGAAATTTTAAACATCAACATACCTTTCAGTTTCATTTATTAATCAACTGCACAAAACAGAAACATGCACAATCCTTACTACCCATTAGGGCCTTTTTAATTTTCGCAAAGGGTGATTTTAATTTGCCCACCAGGTATTTGATGAAATTCCTAAAAGAAGTGAATATTTTGAAATTTGACAATATTATGATGTTCTTGATCTTATTAAGATTTCGACTACAAAACTCGATGTCGTAGCTGCATTGGCAGTTCATTCTTTAGCTCTCAAGGCTCGTGTTTTTCTCATTTACCCAGTTCAACTTCTTTACTTATTAAGTACTCGAGAGCTGGGTATGTTAGGTAATCGATGACCCTTATCGATGAAATTGTGTATAAAGATGTGGTTGTTTGGAATGAAATGCTTACAGCTGCTGTTGAGAATCATTGTTATGTTGATTCAGTGAAGTTGTTTGTGCAGATGATTAAGGGTAATGAGTTTGATTCTGCAACTCTTGTCATTGTCGTTTCGGTGATATCTAGAAGTTATAAGTTAAGTCAAGGTCGGGAAGTTCACGGTTTAAGTATGAAGGCGGGGATGATAACATATACGCAAAATGTTTCGATAATTTGTGGTTGTCTTTAGAGTGATGAACCTGTGAAGTCTCTGTTGCATTTTAAGGAGATGTCTTATACTGGTGTACTTGCAGATAATGTGAGTCTTTCAAGTGCAGTTGCTGTAGATATCTTACACGAAGATGTAGGAAGCACAGGAAGCACATAGAGAGCTTATGTTAAAAATACGAAGCTTATGAGATGTATCCTTAGTTTTGTAATCTATCAGGAAATTTATATCATGGCAAAAGTATACGGTAATAGAACTTAATTTATACAAAACCGATTTCTTTAAGCAAGTTTGTACATTCCAGTTGATCAAAAGGTTACTGTACTTCCTTCTTAGATAGCTGTTGTCACCAAGCAGATAGCTGGCCACAATAGCCCAAAAGTTTTAGTAAAATACTACCCTCGGCCTCGGCTCTTCTGACTTCTAAAATGGTTACATATATCCTACTACATAAGTCTTGTTTTACATTGAAAGTTAGGGCTGCCTACAATATAGGAATTTTCCATTGGCGGCCACAGATTCTTTCAAAAAATTGGCGAAGGAGTGGAAAGAAATGCTCTTAGCTAATGAGAAGATGTGGGATCAAAATGGTTTTGATGATACAGCATGCTGACAATTGGGACCATCTGTTGATCTGGAAAGTGGGCTTGCATATGCATATGATAGAAAGCTTGAGGTAGGCATTCTGCCAGCAAGTATTTTCTGCAGTGGACGCACTTACTTTGTTCAGGTAACTTCTACAGGAAAATGTTTTAGTAAAGTGTTTACTGTTGCGAATGCTGACTGATAGTAGCGCATCAATTATGTAGCTTAATATAGATGTTTTACAACACTTGTATCCTTTAGCGATTTAAGAAGATACCATAGGACACTAAACGTTCTTTATAGTTAAACAAATGAAACTGTATCTATCTTTTAGAAGCTAGGTAGATGCAAAATGCTAAAACAATACACTTCTTACAAGGATTGACAACCATAGAGGAACTTAAAGAAAAACAAAGCAATTGATATTTTAGAACTAAGCTTGATAGTTTGTTGCAATCTCAGAATTATATCTTTCATTTACATATACTCACAGACTTGGAAATACAACTAACTATAACTAACTCTCTAATGTGAAATTACAGCTCTGGCCTTAGTAGATATGTCTATTTCCACATACGCCCTTGACCTGGTAGCACAGCTCTTGTGTTCCCTTTAAAACTAAATTCAAAATTTTAATTTAACTTTGTGCTTTCTTTACTTGTGATTTTTAGAAGCACAAAGTAACTTCATTCTAATGCAAAGAATGTACAAGACTTTATTTTTAAGCAAAGGCTTTTTTAGCCAGAAGAGACATAAATTGCGTGTACTACTTGGTTTTGATCAGAATATCTTAACCTGCAATATTTTGTCGTGCATTCTTCAGGTCAATAATATAAGACTACTTCCTTTTCTTTGTATGTTTCATGATGAATTGGAATAAAAATGTTAATGATTATTGCTTGTGTCTGAGGTTTCCCTGTAATCTTATCACTTAACTCTATAATTTCACTCTTATACATATTCTTACTTGTCACTAAATTATTCGAATGCAAACAGTTTTCTATATGTATATTGCTTCACCTGTCAGAAATGCATCAAACTTAAAAATTGTGTTAATTACTTAAATGTATTATGTAGCTCACTCTATATATAAATAGATGGATCCAGATCTTCAGTGTGCAGTGTGGTTGTGTGAAATCTTTCATACTCAATAGATCTCTCTCTCTCTCACGTCTCTCTCTCTCTCTCTGTGTGTGTCTTTGTATTTGTTTCATACATAAATGGGAGAAGTGAAACATTTTTTTCATGAGCATGAGCTGAAACTAAATGACGCTGAGGCTGTTAGCAAGGATGTAGAATGTGCTGTGTGCAGACAGCCAGTAAACAAACTTATAGACGCCTTTTATAGCTGCAACACTTCCCTCATTGATGGTAGTTCATCGAGTGTTTGTGTTGGTTTTTTTATGCATAAAAGTTGTTCTGAGTTACCTTTAACATTTACACACCCTATGTTCCCCCAACACCCTCTAAGTCTCCTTGAGTTTCGTCGTAAAAAAAATCAGTTTTATGTATGTTCTGCTTGTCATTGCGGGTCCCAGGGTTTTTTTTATGGTATTCACAATATGGATTTCTTTGTATGTCTGAAATGCGTAAAATCTGAACTTAGATCTCTAGAGGGACGTACCCGTCGTCATCCAGGTCACAATCACGCATTAACCCTAGTCCAAAAACCAGCTTTGTTCCTTTGTGATGCTTGTAACACTACAGCTACAGACCTGGCCTATATTTGTACCCAATGTTGTTTTTATATACACAAGAGTTGTGCCAATTTACCCATCACCTACCAAAGTAAATTTCACAAAGAACACACCCTCATCTTGGACTACTCTCTTCCCCAAGAATATCGCAAATTTTACTGGTTGTGTGGCATATGTGGTAAATTTATAAATCACAGCTACTGGGTTTATTATTGCGCAAATTGCAGATTTTTTGCTCACGTGAAATGTGCTTCATCAACTGAGATGTTGAGGTTGATGTACCATTTCCTCTTGTTATTTCTTATCTCTTTCATATTGATTATTTACAAAATAATGTGTTTAGTTCTCCAACATTGTTGTTTTTAGTCGGACTTTTTCTGATTAGGTTTTGTTCTTTTTTTTGAAATATATAGAGTAAGTGACGATGATGAAGCAGATAGCGGAGAGTCCAATTTGATGCACTTCCCAGCGCCTGATGAAATATCACTACATAAAATGATGCAGCAGTGTATCATGACCAAGGCAACAGATGCTCTTCGGCATAAATCTGCCACTACTGCGAAACCTTTATCTTATATGAAACATTGGGCCCATAAACACCAGCTGGCACTCAGAAACAGGAACGCAAAAACTTTGACTCCTGACTTGAATCAGAAATTAGAAGAGTCCGAATTGCTAACTTGCGATGGGTGCACTAAACCGATCTTGGTTAATGATATATTCTATGAATGCAACTCATGCAATTTTTTTCTCCATAGATCATGCGCCCAATTTCCGGAAAAGATGAAGCATCATCTAGCAGGCTATATGGATGTAATTTTACTATCACAAGAGGTCAATGAACTAGCTTTTCTAGCATGCCAAGGTTGCCTCGTTCTTGGTAATGGGATTTTCTTGTTGAATGAGACGGCCTGTTTTGACATCCGGTGTGCTTCATTACCCAGAAAAATCAAACATGAAGGTCATCGTCACCCTCTTAACCAACTAAAGTATCCAGCTGATAATTTTTGCCAAGCATGTTGGCTTTATCATCATAAAACAGAGAAACAAGAAGATATCATGTATGGATGTGAAAAATGTGGATACTACATACATATACTGTGTGCGTTGAGGCCACACCTGGTGAAACATAGATGGGATCCGCATCCTCTCTACTTGATACTTTTTGTCCAGAATGTAGCTGATCACCCTCACGATTTTGATTGTGAATTTTGCTCCAAACTGATTAACCCAAACAGTTGGTTCTATCATTGCAACGTGTGTGATCTATCGTTTCATACTGCGTGTATTGATCCATATTATGGATTATCCAATATGAAGTTTGGTGCTACAAACATTCATGGCAACTCCCATACTCACCAACACGGCCTCACAGTGGTTTTAAATAAAAAGATGCGCAAGTGCAAGATATGTGGGAAAGATGCATTTAATACGCTGGTTCTTGAATGTTCACCGTGCAAATATCTAGTGCATGGGGACTGTTTCTTTGAAGAATGAAACAAGGCATAAGTTTCCTTTCTGAATTGTTTTTCCTGGCAGAAAGTGGCATTCTTTGCATTGTATGAAATAGATTTTAGTCAGCAATTGAATTTCTGTTATTTTATTTATTTCATCATCAATCATTTAAGGGAACAGGTCTTTAACAACTGTTTGTTGTTAAAAGTTTGTTGACAAATAGTTTATCAGCCGTTGGATGGGGGATTAACGGGTGAGATGACATCCGGACCGCGGAAATTTTCAGCGGTTGGTATGGACGAACCGCGGAAAATTTCCGCGGTTGGGTACTGTCCCCTTATCCCAGCATCCCAACAGCAGCATCCCTTGTCCCCTTATTTCACCACAAACCAACAAAAATTCTACTCTCTCAAAGTGACCAAATTAGGCGATTTTGGGGCATTTTCATCAAGATTCAAGTAGTTTTGTCAATTCAAGGTATATTTCTTCTCTTAAATTTCACATTTTCATGGCGGATAAATTATTTGCTCGTATGTTTCGTCATAAACGTCAAAATAAAAAAAAAGAGGCTATTGATCATAGTTTACATCTTGATGATTTAAATACTAGTGAAGAACCTAAAACCCCTGTATATGTTGAAGATGATGATTTTGTAGATAGAAATGAGTAATTTATTAATTTAGATGACGATTTGATTGATGTTGAAGATGAAAATGATGAAAATGAGGTTGAAAATGAGGTTGAAAACGAGGTTGAAAATGATAGTGATAATGTTGAGGGTGAGGATGAAGATGAAGATGATAATGTAGAGGATGCAAATTTGTATGAAAATGTTGATGGGGGGATTTCCATATTTAAATCAAATTTTTCAAAGTGTGGATGAGGCCGGTCATTTTTTTAGGGCTTATGCTTTACGAAATGGATTTGCTATTAAAATTCAAGCTAGCCATCGTAATAAAGACAACGAGATATATGGTCGTTTATATGTTTGTAGGCTTTATGGAAAAAGTGTCGTCGCCGAGAGTAGTCAAAATAAACGGCGTAGAGAGGTTTTTCCTAAAAGCGAGTGCAAGGTGAGGATGTATGTCAATTATCAAAAGAAAAAACGTCACTGGGAGGTAACTAGCCTTGAATTGGTACACAACCACGGTCTTGTTTCCCCTAGTAAGATGAATTTGGTACAACGAGAAAGACATGTCAACACCGCGACCCGTAGTTTGATTAAAACGCTTTATGGTTCGGGGGTTCGTAATTGTCAAGTGATGAATGTGATTTGTAACATTCATGGAGGTAATGACAAAGTTGGTTTCAATGTTCAACATGTTAGGAATGTGTTAAGAGACGAGAGGAAGAAAAGGTTTGAGATTAGTGACGCCCAAGCGGGGTTGGACTTGTTGCATAGGTTGAATGAAGAAAGTGGTTTTAAATATTTTATTAGGACCGAAGTCGATGAAGAGAATCGCTTGAAGTGTCTAGTATGGATTGATCCGAGATGTATAATGGCTTACCAAAATTTTGGCGATGTTATGGCTTTTGATACCACTTATCGGACAAATAGGTATGCAATGCCATTTGTCCCATTTACCGGAGTCAATCATCATTATCAATCGGTAATTTTCGGGTTTGCATTGATGCGGGATGAACACGCGTCGACTTTTGAGTGGATTCTTCGTACTTGGCTTGAAGGTGTGGGGAATAATCCTCCATTGACTATAATCACGGATCAAGATCAAGCCATGGCAAGCGCTATTGCGGTTGTACTCCCGAATACTACCCATTTATTGTGTTCTTGGCACATTAGTCAAAAATTCCCCGAGAAATTAGCTCATTATTATTCGGCTTTTCCGGAATTCAAGACGGACTTCAACAATTGCATTTATAAATCTCTCACCGAATGTGTTTTTGAAGCTAGATGGGCGTCGTTTGTGGAAAAGTATCACTTGCAAGATCATAAATGGTTAAATGGGCTATATGAGTTGAAGCACAAGTGGATTCCTGCATATACTAGAAACAAATTTTCGGCGTTTCAAAATAGTACATCGAGGAGTGAGGGGATGAATTTTTTCTTTGATAAGTATGTGAGTTCGGCAACGGGTTTGAAGGAATTCATTGAAAATGCCCAAAAAGCATTGACAAGGCAATTCATGAGGGAGAAGGAAGAAGATTATGTCACCATTAATCTAAAACGTCTCATGAAATTACATACCACATTGGAGTATCATGCTTCTTGTATCTACACTAAGGAAATGTTTAGAAGATTTCAAGATAAATTGGTTGAGTCTTCAAAATACTTTGTTGAAAAAGACCGACGAGCTAGTGAAGAAAGGGAGGGAATGGGGGATGTTTATACGTACTATAGTTGTTATAGGCCCATGTCCGAGCTACGAGAAGAAATGTTTATTTTGTGGCATTCGAGAAAACAAGCTCTTTGGGAATGTGTACGTGTAGAATGCTTGAACATCCGGGGCTACCTTGTAGACACCTATTGGCGGTCTTCACTAAGAAACGGGTTTCGGAAATTCCCCCGTATTATATAAACCGGAGGTGGACAATGCATGCCAATAGAGTTGATGGTGTGTTGCCTTACAATTTGGATGTTGGACAAAGTCATGAGATGATCTCAACTAGAGGTGACCAAATGTGCGGGTTTGAACCGCACATTCGGGACCAGTTCGTACGGAAACCCGTAATTATTCGGCCCGAAACGGGCTGGTTCAAACCCGCACAATTCGTTAAATTACCCGAGCCGATTACGAATCCAATATTGACAAACCGGGCCCGGATCGCACAGCACTGACCCGGCACGGCTGCAACCCGCGCGAGCTGCACAAGCTGTACAACCCGCACAGCCCGCAGCCCGCACAGCCCGGTAAGTAAATCACTAGAGTATAGGTTTGGTTATTTACTGGGGAAACCACGTAACCTTGTTTTCATGGATATTAAAATACTTAGTTGTCTTGAAATTAATCTTATAAATTTCTTTCTAATACTTTATTCAGTTGCAAATTTTAACTTTCTTAATTATCTGTTAAAATTTTAATACGTGACAAAATGGAAAATTAAAGAAAAACATCAAAAATAACATTATAAAATAAAAAATGTAAAAATTTCGGGGACAGCGAGATGATAATTAATCGAATATGGAATTTGAGAATTAATCAAATATGCAGTATTAGGAATTAAGATAATAAGATTTATAAGTTGTTAGTCTTGAATTATTTAATCATTCTGCACTATTCAAATAATCAAATTATGCTTCTATACTATTCAAACAATATTCAACCCGTATGAACCGTCAAATTTGGCCCGCATGACTCGCACGAGCACGCGAGCTCGCGAATCTCAGTGCCGATTACGAGTCTTATTTTCTTTATTCGAGCCCGGCCCGGCCCGGTTCGTGAATCCTATGTATCGGTTCAGTGTTCATGTTTCACGAGTTCAACCCGCATGCAACCCGGCCCGGCCCGCACGGACCGCCCAAGTGGCCAGCACTAACCTCAACCGATCGATTTAATAGCATGACAATGTTAACCATGAGTTTTTGTCAAAGTAGCATTGCATCCAAGAAACGGTATGATTATGCCGTTGGAGTGATGAATCGAGAAATACCAATTCTCGAAAGAATGAGCGTTGATGGAATTAAATCTTACGAAAGCAATTCGCAAGCTCCAAATGCAAGTGCTCATGAAGAAACAATTATTGACCCTATTATGTCCCAAACTAAAGGGAGGAAGAAGGACGATCATTTCAAAAGTCCAATAGAATCGATTGGTAAAAAGGAGAAGCCGCCAAGAAGGTGCACTTATTGTCAAATGGAAGGCCATGATAAAAGAAAGTGTGCTAGTAGACTAGAAGATCTTAAAAATGTTCAAGAATCGCAATATAATTAGTAGTGTAGCATTTTGTAACCGAATGTTGTAGTCTTTTAATGGATTTGAATTTTAAGTGTTTAACATTGCTTTCTTTTTTGTTATATTTTATTGTCATATAATTGCCAATTATTGTCATATAATTATGTTTTATTGTGATAGGTAACATGACTAGCGAGTATAGTGGTGACAACAACTCCGATCATAGTTGTGATTCGGTTTCCCACGTTAGCAACACATTCTCGGACTCCCTACCAAGTGACTCGTGGTATGAGGACAATGACGAGGAAGATGTGGTCTCACCAACCTTTAGTGAGATGGAAGATGCATGTGCCGAGTTGATGCCCCTTGTGGACAATGACGAGCCGCCCCATGTGGAGGAAGAGGATACGGACTTGTACCCACCCGATGAGGAGGCTTATATGGCCAAAAATTGGATCGAGGCATGCAATTGGATGGAGGGTACTGAACCGTGGAGATTGGTGAACTCTCATCCGGATCCGTACTTCCTTCCGATCTTGAATTTGGGCAACAACATGCCCGATGGAAAATGGAAAAAATCCGGATGGAATGGCGGTAAGCTTGTTAAATGTGATCGGATTGCCGATATTGTAAACTTGAGGCCTCGTGAGGGTTGTAATATGGACCAAATACGCATCAAATATGTGAAGGGTTGGGTTTCACACCTAACGGGAGGGACAGAGAGGGAACGCGGGACATGTTTTGCAAGATTTCGTCTCTACGATGGCTCGAATACGATTCCCGTTACCATTTGGAACGACTCAAACCCTTACCCGTGGAAACTTACGGAAGGCCATATCCGTGATGGTTGTGTACTTGTTCTCTACCATATTGCATGCTTCGTGGATACTACGCAAGGAGTTGCTCAACACCGGTTATCCGGTGGTCTTTCTAATATACTAGGTATTTTTGGTTAGGACCAATATATTTCATAAAATTTAGTGGATTGTATTGATCATGTAATTTTCATTCGAACCTATGTATTTTCATTGAATTTTATATGAATTTATATGAATTTTCTATGAATTAAAGTATGAAATTTGAGATTGAAAGGGTACCTAAAAATTTGAGATTGAAAATTAAAATTTACAAGTCGAACTACACATTAGAAATTGTTATGAAATGTATTGAAAAGTTTTTTTTAATATTTGGGCAAACGTTGACTTTTGTTGACTTTTTTAAGGAATTTTCAATTTATGTAAAAAATTAAAATAAATAATTTTTTTTTTGAAAATCACTCATTACCATATTTAAGAATTTTGAGAGTGGTTTGGAAGTTTGGAAGTTAGTTTAGGACCAACTTCCAAAAATTAAAAAATTTCAACAAAAGCTTATTTAGCATACTCTGTTTTATGTTCTGTTCTGCTTTGTTTTTAGGGGCAGAAAACCAAACTCATGGACCGCGGAAAATTTCCACGGTTAGGCTGTAGAGGGACCACGGAAAATTTCCGCGGTTGGGGCCTGTGATTTTTTTTTTGGCAGATTGAAAACAAAGCAGCCAGAACATGCACAACCCAAAAAATCCACCAAATTCACAACCAAAATCCAGCAACACCTACAACCAAATTCCACAATCCCAACACCTACAACACAATAATCCACCAAAATCCACCAAAATCCACAACAATCCAAAATGCTCAAAAACAACAAAAATCCAACAAAATTAAACTACGTCAAACCAAACAAACCAAATAAAACCCGATAACCTAAAAACAACAAAAATCCAACAAAATTAAACTACATAATCCGATAACCTAAAATCAAATGAAATTCAACTACAAAGCTTTGTGACGCCTACGCATACGAATCCCGGGAATCCCCCTTGCCTTCCCTAGCTGAAGCTCCCTGGCTATCCGATACCTAAAGGTATCCACCTCCTCTTGCGACCAATTCGGTACCTCGGCTAAGTCATATCCTTGTGTGAAGTAGTCCATGTACTTCATCACATAAACACCACAATCGTTAGAGTTTCGTTGCTTTGGCCTGGACGGTAGAGCTAGGACCTTGGCTGAAGTAGGGTCTCGCCCCTCGACTGAGTGTACCATATGCAATAGCCTCGGTAACAACCATGACTACAATGAAATTATGATCCGAGAATGAATATAATATACAATTGGTAAGGACTATATAGAAGACAGTAATTGTAGAGGAACATACCATCACTCGTATATCCTTACTTTAATCCGGCTCGTCATTCATTGAATCTATGATAAGACCTTCAAATCGTCTAGTACCGAACATGAACAAAACCCAATGCACATCTCCGACACAACATGGGATGAATATGTAGTCCGCCTCGAGAACAGAAGGACCAACAGTAGCACTGGAAAAACCAGTAAAACTACGTAATGCTTTATTCCATGCCCTCTGCAATGTATCTCCACCGACCCTCGATGCTTTTCTGATTTTCTTCACATGTCCTTTCCCAAGAACCATGAAGTAGGGATTCATGAAATAATAGACGGGTTTCCTCTCCCATATACCTCCAGTGTGAATCTCCTCCTCCCGAGTCCTTAGCAATCCCTGAAAATATATATGAATGCAACAAGTAAAATAAATGCAACAAGTAAAACTCAAATATATTAGACAACTAAAATATATTAGAAAACTAAAATGTATTAGACAACTAAAATGTATTAGCAACGAGTAACGAACAATACCATATAAGTGTATATGATCCTGTCCTCAACCCAGGTTCTTGGAGCCAGACTCTGCATAGCTGATGCATGAACGTGATAGTCCTGAACACTAAGACCATCGGGATTCCTCGGCGCCATCCCAAAGCCCCATCCCCAATCTGAATATATAGAATTCTTCTTTGTCATGCTGAGACTCTTAGTGATACTCCACTTCTCCTCTTTCATCCTGCGGGATGCAAGCTTCGCGGGCCTACTAGATGAGGCAATAGCCTGGGGTGGCTGAGACACATGCTGGGATGGCTGTGTCATGTCAACGACATCCTGGGCAGGAATGGCTGGAATGTCAAAGTCGTCAGCCAAAGGTGCAATGAAATCTGATTTTATGTTCTGAAATGTGGGAGGTCTGTAGACGGGTCCTTTGATCTTCTTCATCAACCGAGAGAATGGTGTGAGGAAGGTAGCAGAAATCCTCCCAAACTCCTCCACAAACTCAGGAGGAACCCTAGCATCCAGCTGCTTCAACATATTAAGCCCGACAACCATCTACAAACAAAAACAAGCAAACATTTTTTCATTAATTCCACAAGGATATCATATCATCAAGATGAAATACGTGTGAATGCAAATTTTATAGTGTGTGGGGGTGTAATGTGAAATATGCATATTTGTAAAACACTTATAACTTCATAGCCCTCGAGGCTATCATACAACTCCCTCGTCTTGTACTGCTGCTGAGGCTGTGGATCGGGCTTCCCTATGCGCATACGAGATATATCAGCATACCACGCCATGTAATCAGCCTCCGAAGTTATGTCTACCGAGTCATCAACAAGGCCATCCAAATCTGAACAGAACCTGACCCATTTGCCAATATCAATAAACCACCGTACCAGCCAATCCTCCCCTGCAAACGTGGCATCCTTAGCCCCCCTGTAACCAACCATGTTCACCGGTGCCCGTGGAATCTGGGGACTAGAACCAAACTGTCTCGATACCCTGTCCGGAAGCTGCCACTCGACCACGTCGTAACATACAAGGGGAACTCGACCGCACCCAGCTAACTGTGCTTGTATCATCTCGCTGTCCATAACATCCTCGAACCTAGCATACGGCCTCCAGACTACCTCATCACTAGCAACACCATCAAACTCACCCCTATAGAATGGTAAGCTGTGGTGAGGGTCTGACATCCTGCGCTTCTTCGAAACCCCGACATGAGTATCACTAGCATAGGCCCATCCCTCAGCAACCGGATAATCCTCCTGACCGGGAGATCGTAAAGGCACGCCAATACGAGGAAATCTCTCGTAAGACCAAACCTGTAACACCCAGACACAACAAGCAATGCTCTTGCTGCCCTTCCTTGCAGCAATCTCCAAACCCCGGTATATATGAGCTAACACAGCTGCACCCCAAGCATAATAAGGAATTTCCCGCCTATTAATCAATGGGTGCATATACTGAACATGAACAAAAGAGCGGTTGATGCTGGGGAAGAGGATACAACCCATAATGAATAGCAGATACGCCTTGATATGTACAACCGTGACCCTCATATTGTTCTTCTCAGGCTTCTGTGCACCATATCTCTCAAACAACCACCTCAGCTTGATGTTATTCCGATACAAAGCCTCCTTCACCTCCTCCTCGGTCAAAGGCTCAAACCAATTATTAGCAAAATACGCCGCCTTGTTCTCTATCACCCCACAAGTCAGCGCATCCCCCTGAACTGGCACCCCTAAAATAAATCCTACATCCTCCAATATAACAGTCATCTCCCCCTGCCTCGTGAAGAAAGTGCTGGTCTCAGGTCTCCAACGCTCCACCAAAGCAGATATCAACCCAGTGTCAGTAGCCAAGACAACAGCAGGGTCTGCAAAAATCTCGAACCCAAGCATGTGTAGCAGTTCCCGCTGTGGTCTCCTTAACTTCCACAAGTGCAATGACTTGTTCCCCGAATAGCTCTGCAACTCATCTCTCCCTGCACCATCCCAAACATCCTCACTGACGTGATACCGATTGTCCCAAATAACATTATGCGCGTTAGGACCCGACAACATATTCCCGAAATCACCAAAATTATCCATACCTGAAAATATTGTCAACAAAATTCATCAATCACCACAATAAAAATACCACAACGTACACAATAAAAACAATCACCACATATATAAACACTAAATTCACAATACATTCGAAATAACTACCCATTATTTGTAACAAAATTATATGTTAATTGCATCCATACTTTTACACTAACATAACTCGAATTTAACACTAAATTTATCATTACAAATTCGAATTATAAATAAATTAAATTAAAATTCGAAGTATAAATAAATTAAGGGTTAATAATTCGCTTCATCCTAAAAATTATCCTAAAATTTCGAATTTACTATTTAGCACTAAAATTATCACGAATAATCCTAAAATTAATCCTACATATTCGAATTATCACTAAAATTGTATTGTAACACTAAAATTCGAATTATAAATAAAATAAGGGTTAATAATTCGAATTATCCTAAATATTATCCTAAAAAATGGATTTTACTATTTAGCACTAAAATTATCACGAATAATCCTAAATTTATTCCTAAATATTCGAATTATCACTAAATTGTCACGAATAATCCTAAATTTATTCCTAAATATTCGAATTAACACTAATATTCGAATTAAAATTAAAAATTCGAATTTAAAACACTAAATTAATTCTAAATTTACACTAATTTATCATAAAAATCTACTAATATTCGAATTATAATAAAAATTCTACTTTAATACGCAATTATTAAAAATTCGAATTAAAATTGTAAATTCGAATTAAAATAATAAATTCGATTATTAATATACAAGAATGGAAATTGTAAATTCGAATTAACATTAAAAATTCGAATTTAATACACTAAATTAATTCTAAATTAACACTAATTTATCATAAAAATCGAATTAAATCATGTCCAAATTATGAACCCTAGAAATTCTAAAAATTTGAATTTAATCATAGTACAATTCATATGTTAATTCATACATTATTTAACCCTAAAATTTTGAATTACATACACAAAATAAGATCTACAACAAAAGAAAAACATAAGTTTATATCAATAAAACTGTAAATAACATAAAGGAATCGATTATATACCTTAATAACGGAAAAGGAGAATGATTTAAGGTTGAGTTGCTGTGATTTTTGCTTGTGCTGGGTCTGCTGGTTGTGTGTTTGTGTTTGTGTTTGTGTTTGCAGCCTGCGGCTGTGTGTGTTTATGTATATAAGTTTGAGAGAGACTGTGTTTGTCAAGAAGTAGGTAAACAAAAAACGCTACCAACCGCTGAAAATTTCCGCGGTCCGTGCGGAGGGATATTTTGGTAATTACCCCGGACCGCTGAAAATTTCCGCGGTCCCTTTGCTGCTATTTTAGTTACCAGCCGTTAGATCCACCATCCAACGGTGGAAAAACTGTTTATTGTATACCGGTCTACAACAAAACAAACGTTTGTTGTAGACCGCCCCCATCATTTAATTGGCTTATGTAAAATTTGTCAGGATGATTCACAAGGTCCACTGGGATTCCTTAGAGTAGCAGTGAAGGAAGGTACTTCTGATCAAGCCAAAAGAATTATTGTAAAATGCCTTATATGATGTCCTAAATCAAAATTTAGGGCATTTGACAAGAAAAGTGGTTCCAACAGTGTCCTAGTGATGCCTTATATCACCAGGACAACCTCTCTGTGACTTATTTTTAAGTCACTTCTCTCATTACCCTATTTTATATTTTATTATATATTATTGTACACTCTCTGTTTCTCTCTCTACTATATATTGTACTTTAATAATGAAAGTAAACTTTTAAGAATAAAATATTAAATATATAATGAGAATAAGACACATTGTTGAAGTTGAAGTAAGATAAATATATTCTAAATTACTAGGACATAATATTTTATATTATATTTAAGGCTTTAACTAAGACTTTGTTGGATTTGCTCTTAGTCAAAAAAATGTCAAGGCACCAAACTAAACAGGTTCATCCATTTGAAAAAGCAGTAGAAAAATGGAACAGCTACTTAGAGTATAACTAATTTCGTTGCGCGAGTAAAATGGAGTTGCGTGCTGAATAAATGTAGCAAGTGCGAGTCTATTTAGATATTGCTCAAGGATCCCTGGTTCTTATGTTGCGCCATAACCTTGACACTAGATCAGTTGCGTATACTTGATAAAAAAAAAATTTGATCCGCACACAGTTTTAATTCAAGTTTACATGGTTGTTCTTAAAAGTTCAAAGCAGTATTCCGCGGTCCGTGAACGGGAACAATTCGCGGTCCGTATAACTATTTTTTTAATCACACCCGTAGCCGTTAGATGGTTGATCTAACGGGAAAAAAGGCCCCAAATGTCATTTTTTTAATTTAAATGACCCTCAATGTCACTTTACTAAAAAATGACCCTAAATGTCACTCCAAAACGAAGTTTCGGTTGAAGTTTTAGTTATTAATAAAAAATACAGTTTCGTGTTTCATTTTCAATATTTCTTTTTCAAAAAATTGAAAACGCAACTTCAATTCATGTTTTGGGGGGCAAAACGCAACCTCAAGATTAGTTTTTTATATTAATTCATTTTGGATCTGCATTTTGGTTTTTTTCCGCATCCTGAGAAAAACTCGGTTAGAAATTGCGTTTTTACGAAAAACTAAGTTTGAAACCCCGTTTTTATATCCATAAACCAAAGATGAGACTGCGTTTTTTACCAAAACAATTTCTGAAATTGCGTTTTCATCAAAAACACAGTTTAAAACCACGTTTTTAAACAGAAACACAAAACGAAACTGCGTTTTTCTTTTTTTTTTAAAAAAATTGTTATAGAAAAACTCAATACGAAACTGCGTTTTCATTTATTTTAAAAACATAACCCGAATCCCCGTTTTCAAGTGACATTTGGGGGCAACAATTTAAAAAGTGACTTTGAGGACCATTTGACTCAAGAAAGTGACATTTGGGGCCAACACCCATCTAACGGTTGAAAAGCTCTTTATTGTATAATGGCTCCCTGGCGAACCGTTGCCGGGGAGTAGGGGGAGCGCGGGTCGAATCGAATATTTGCGGTTCGGATTTTAACGAATTTTAGCGGTTTTGATTTCTGATTCAGATTTTTCGGTTTTCTGCTCAGCCCTACCAGGGACCGTCTCCCTTCTCTTGATACAAGAATATCAAAGTCATATGGCGAGATATGCAAGCGTATCGTGTTGCTTAAATAAGGAAGACCCCAATATGATCATATATTTAACACTCTCCCTCACTCGAAAGCCCATTTATGGGTCAAAGAGTGGACCATCGACGCCCATCTTTTGGGGCATTGATTGCCTTTAGTGTCCACAATAAATTGTGAGAATGTTGGGATGGCTAAGAATCAAACCTTAATTCTCCCGTCAGCCTAAGCTCTGATACCATATTGAGTAATCAGCTCATCTAAAATTTTAAAGTGTTAGAAAAATACCCAATAAGATCATATATTTAACAGTTACATGACATGTACTGAGACGAAAAACCTGGTTGGAAACCTTTTCCACCCCGAACTCCAGAAGATGATTATTAGCCATGGCAAAACTGACATCTGCATTACTTTTATCAATTACGCTTCATTCCACTGCATTCTTTACAAACCATTTTCTTGTGACACGTATTTTAAGGTTATTATAAAGTTTATAGTTTTATAATTTTTAATATTTTTTTTATGTATTAAAGATTATATTTTTATTTAAAAGAAAAAAAATTAAAATTATTTAGGGAATCATGATTTACGAGGGGTTTGAAATGTGTGCTGTTCAAGTTATACAAAAGGCTACAACGCACTATATTATTATAAGCAGAACACACTTAAATTTTTTTACTATGGGGCCTTCTTTTAACAGACCAGTTACTCAATCTTGAGGTTTTTTTTGACAAACATGACTTATAACCCTATAAATGAGTATTTATTTTTATAAATTGTCGGATGAGTTAGAATTTAAGGGGGACGACAAAAGATACACTATAACTCAGAAATTTTAAACTTTCAAACTTCAATCTCTGGCTTCACTAAATCAATTTCTTATATAATCAGAAACAAAATTTACAAACATCGCCGTACCTTCAATTTCATTCATCAATGAACTGCAGAAACAGAACATGCACATTCCCTACCATCCATTTGACACTTTTATATCTTTTTATTTTATAAGGGCAGTTTCATATATTTTTTCAAAAAAATAATGATGAAAAAAAGTAAAATTTGATTTTATGGAGTACGAGTGCCTTCACTGCCCCTTACTAGATCTCCCGATTAGGCCTATTTTATTTTTCGCAAAAGGGTCGTGTTGTTTCTTTGCACTCATTTGCTTGCATTTCCGAGGCCTGCCAGCTGTTTGACAAATTCCTAACTATTAAGTTTATATATTATCCACATGCATGAACATTACGCAGGCAATTAGAACCATCTGTTAACATGCTGATGAGAAGATATGGGATCAAAATGGTTTTTATGATATCGTACGCAGGCAATTAGAACAATCTGTTGATGAGGAAAGTGGACTTGCATATGATGGAAGCTTAAGCTAGGCGTTCTCCCAGCAAGTCTTTTCTGCAGTGGGCACACTTACTTGGTTCAGGTAACTTCTACACGAAAATGTTTTAGTAAAGTCTTTACTGCTACTAATGCTAACTAAAAAATACTTCAATTTTAATATTTGCATGATGGTGATGATTACATGAGTACCTTTTTGCATGATTGAGTCGCAGAATCTTAGTACTAACTAGGCAGTATCAATGAGGCTTTATGTTGAAGTTTTCTAACATTTAAGTTATCGATACAAAAGAGTTTATTACTGGACAGAGAGCATAATATCGAGTCACACTTTTTCCTTTTAAATTATCAAATACCACTTTACTTTCCTCATCTTAATGTAGTACTTCCATGTTTCTTTCATCTTTCATTTTTCACATCCATGAATCTTATCAGATTAAACAGAGAAGGACTGTCTCTTGCTGGTTGCTTTGTTGTATCCTTTAGTGTTTTTAGAAGTTAGCATGTGTTAGAATATAGATCCGGTCGTGCCTTTTCTAACACCTTGAGATTTTAGAGCGACTCGATCCCTGCCCCCCCAATATTTCTCACAATTTAGTGTGGCACGAAAGGCAAATTAATGCCCCAATGGGCTCCCGTGATCCACTCTTTGACCCAAAAATGAGCTCTCGAGTGAGGGGGAGTGTTAAAATATAGATCCGGTTGGGCATTCTCTAACACCTTGAGGTTTTAGTGTGATTGGTTCCTTAAACAACATATGATACTTAACATTCTAAATATAGTGTTAATATAGTTAAAATAAATGAAACTGTATCTATCTTTTAGAAGCCAGATGCAAAATGCTAAAACAATACTCTTTTAACGAGGATTGATTTCATGCTTTCTTTACTTGTGATTTTAGAAGTAAAAATTAACTTCTCCCTGAGGTAAAGGATGTAGCAGACTTCATTTCTAAGCAACTACTTCTTTTAGGCAAATAAGGCCTAAATAACGTGTACTAAGTGGTTTTCATCACCTGCAATATTTTGTCATTTATTCTTTAGGCTGATTATACATGACTCCTTTTTCTTTGTTTGTTTGATGATGAATTGGAATAAAAATGTAAAAGCTTATTGCTTGTGTGTGAGGTTTCTTTGTAATCTTATCACTTTACTCTTCATTTTAACTCTTATGCATATTCTTTACTTGTCACTAAAGTATTCGAATGCAGAAAATTTTCAATCTGTTGCTTCACTGTCAGCAATGTATGAAATTTAAAAATAGGGTTAACATCTTTCTGGGTGCAGTTGTAAAATCTTGCATAAACATCTCTTCCCCCCCCCTCTCCCTCTGCCTCTCTCTCTCTCTCTCTCTCTCTCTCCCTCTCCATCCCTTTCTCCCTCTCTCTCTCTCTCGTGTTTGTTTCATACATAGATGGGAGAATTGAAACATTTTTTTCATGAGCATGAGCTGATACTAAATGAAGTTGAGCCTGTTGTTGGTAAGAATGTTGAATGTGCTATGTGCAGACAGCCAATAAACAAACACATAGACGCATTTTATAGCGGCAACACTTTCGCTACTGATGGTACTTCATCGAGTAATTCTGTTGGTTTCTTCATGCATAAAACTTGTTGTGAGTTGCCCACAACATTTACACACCCTATGATCCCACAACACCCTCTAAAACTCCTTGAATATCGTCGTAAAAAAGTTCAGTTTTCTCTTTGTAATGTTTGCGATGGCGGGTCCCAGGGTTTTTATTATGGTGCTGACAATAAGAATTTCTCTGTATGTCTGAAATGCGTAAAATATGAACTTAAATCTCTAGAGCAGCGTACTCGTTGGCATCCAGGTCACAATCACCCATTAACCTTAGTCCAAAGCCCAGCTTTGTTCCTTTGTCATGCTTGTAACACTACAGCTACTGACTTGTCCTATATCTGTACCATATGTTCTTTTTATATACACAAGAGTTGTGCCAATGCACCCGTCACCTACCAATGTAAATTTCACAACCAACACACTCTCATCTTGGCCTACTCTCTTCCCCTAGAATATCGTGATTTTTTCTGGTTCTGCAACATCTGCAGTAAAACTATAAACCCCATCTACTGGATTTATTATTGTGCAAATTGCAGATTTTTTGCTCACTTTAAATGCGCTTCATCAAGTGAAATGTTGAGGTTGATTTACAATTTCCTGCTAGTATTTCTTATTTCTTTGCTATCGATTACTTATTACTTATTACATAAAGTTTTTTTTAGTCTTCCAACGTGGTTGTTTTAGTACTGGGAGTTATTCTAACTGGGATTTGTACTTTTGTTCTTTTTTTTTTGGAATATGGAAAGAGACGATGATGAAGCGGATAGTGGGGGTTCCAATTTGATGCACTTTCCAGCGCATGATGAAGCATCACTACATGAAATGATGCAGCAATGTATTACGAAGACTGCTCTCCTGCATAATTCTGCCATTGTGGAGCCTTCACCCTATATCAACCATTGGACCCATGAACACCAGCTGGCACTCAGAAACAAGAATGCAGAAGCGTCAATCCTTGACTTGAATGGGAAATTAGAAGATACGGAATTGCTAATTTGCGATGGGTGCACTAAACCAATTATCTTGGTTGATGATGATGTATTCTATGAATGCAATTCATGCAAATTTTTTCTCCACAGGTCATGCGCCCAATTTCCGGAAAGTTTTGAGCATCACCTCGCGGGCAGGCTGTTTATAAGTAGAATCAAATTCGCCACTTTGAGCTGCAAAGGTTGCGGCATTTCTCATAATGGGATTCTCATGTGGAATGAAACAATCTGGTTGGACATCGTGTGTGCTTCATTACCCGCAAAAATCAAACATGAAGGTCATCGCCACGCTCTTGACCAATTAAAGTCTCCAGATGTTAATTATTGCAGAGCGTGTTGTGACATTGTGAGAGACAAAGAAGCTATCATGTATGGATGTGAAAAATGTGGATTCTTCATACACTTAAGGTGTGCGTTAAGGCCGCATGTGGTGAAACATAGATGGGACTCACATCCCCTCTACCTGATTCTGTTTCCCAAGGATGTATCTGATCATCCTCACGATTACGACTGTGAATTTTGTTCCCAGCAGATTTATCCAGGGGGTTGGTTTTATCACTGCAATACTTGTGATCTATCGTTTCATGTCCACTGTATTGATCCATTTATCTTTTACTCCAACATGAAGTTTGGTGCTACCAACATTTATAGCCGCTCACATGCTCACCAACACGGCCTCACATCGGTTCTGAATAAAAAGAAGCGACAGTGCCAGATATGTTGGAAAGATGCATTTGGTGACCCAGTTCTTGAATGTTCACCATGCAAATATATAGTGCATATCAATTGTTTCTTATTTTGAAAATGAAACATCAGATTTTATATTGTTATGGCCATTACTATTGATTGACTTATCTCCTACTATACTTTATTATAACAATTAAGCTACATTTGCCATAGCAGGCAAATCTTTTCTTGCAGGAAATAATGAAACACGTCGAAATAGACTGTCACTTTGTTCGCGATGAGATCAAAGCAGGTCAATCTCAGAAAGTCTCCTCTACTGAACAAGTTAGTGACAAATTTACCAAGATTCTTCCAGTTCATCTTCATCAGTATGCATCCCTTCTGTATAAGGAATGTAGAGTTGTGCTTGTAATCATTTGAGAGCTCTTTTATTTCTCTTTTCTGCAACTTTAAGTAAGCTCATGGGAAGCACCGTTTCTTTTATTTTGTGTGTTTGATTAAGTTACTGCTGCACTTGTGTGTAGCCTTCACCTATAAATAAATAGTCAGATATGTATGTTCTGCGTAAACCACTTGAACCTTAACTCTTTTAATATACATTGTTCATTTGAAAAATATTGAAATAATTAACTTATAACTTAAAATTAATGAGTTATTATAAGTGATATTGTTCATTTAAAAATTTTTAAAATAAATAATTTATAACTTAAAATGAATATACTAAAAGAAAATAAGGGTAAATTTGACCGATTAATAAGGGTAACTTAAGCGGATTTCAAAGTAGGGGATGCAAACTGCAATTTATGAAAATTGGTATACAGAATTGAGTTTTGGCCAAATATAAGGGATGCAAAATGCAATTCTCTAATTTATTTTTAGAATTTGGCATATTAACCTTTTGGCCCTTAAAGTATATGCGTTTGTACCCATGAACCCCTGAACTCTGCGAGCTTATCCTTGACCCCCAAAGTATGTATTTTCATACCCTTTAGCCATTTTTACCGTGACAGTAAAAATCGGAAGAGCAAAAAAGACATTTGATCCTCGAGTTGTACCATTATAAGGGTTAAAAGGTATATTTCTCGTAACTTGAGGATGAAAAGTTACACCATAATATACTTCAGGGGCTAACAAATTCATTAATTTAATAAATCTGTTAGTGCTTTGACTATTTACTCTTTAGGCTACTCTTAGGTTCAAAGTCTATACGATTTTAGAGATGTAAATTGTCATCTCTAATATCAATAGTTTTGTGCTAGTGCGAAACCCGGAATGTGACTTAATAAACCTATCTTTACCAGTGGCTTTCCGGTACCCAGCTACTGTTGCTCTGTTGGCTCGTTGTCCACTCTGATACTTTCGATCCCTAGGACAGAAGAAAAACCACTCATTATCGATCGACTCTATCACTGATAGATCCAAGAGTTAGGCTGTATCAGAATGCATATGACTTTTTAGTTTCCTAACGGGGATGATCATCAAGGATTGCTATGTTGCCAAAAACGAAATAAGAATTTGTGGAAATCAAACAGAGAATGAAGGAGTTGAACTAGGGTGGACTCCCTCTCAATCTTAATTTTAAGAATTCGTGGAAATCAAACAGTGATGAGGTTAAGGTTGCAGCAATGGTTGCCATTGGATATATGTTTTTTGGTAGCCTTGTGCGTTTTCATAAATGTACCTTTTCACCCTTTAAATATCATAAATGTACCTTTTAACCCTTACAACGGTACAACTCGGAGGTTAAATGTCTTTTTGTCACTCCGATTTTTTACTGTGACGGTAAAAAGGCTAAAGGGTATGAAAATATATACTCTGGGTGCTAAAGGGTACGCTCGCAGAGTTTGGGGGTTTATGGGTATAAACGCATATACTTTAAGGGCTAAAAGGTTAATAAGCCTTAGAATTTTCTTTTTATGTATTAAAGATTAAACATTATATTTTTATTTAAAAGAAAAAATCTTTAAAATTATTTAGGGAATCATGTTTTACCGGAGCCTTGAAATGCGTGTCGATCCCCGTTCCCATCGTAAACAACCGAGTGGGACGGATGGAGTACTATATATCGTTAGAATATAATATTTGATACTATGGGGCCTTTTTTTAACACGGCTTTAGAAAAATCAGTTACTCAATCTTGAGGTTTTTTTTGATAAACATGATTTATAGCCTTACAAATGAGTATTTGTTCTTATAAATTCTCGGGATAAGTTAAGATTTAACGGGACGACAACCATTTGAGCTACCGTCTAACTCCAAGATTTAAAACTTTCAACTTCAATCTCTGGCTTTACTAAATCAATTTCTTATATAATCAGAAACAAAAATTACAAACATCGTCGTACTCTTTCACTTTTTCCGCCAACCGCTAACCCAACCATTTATCATGGCAAGTATAATGGCCCATGTTTAATCCAACCATCGGAACTGCTGAACGGAAGACAATGAAGGTGTCCACATTGGCATGGAGAAGAAGCTCACTGTTTGAGTTGTTGCTGCTTAAAACGATTTTCTGATTCTCGTAATTGTATACCTTTTGACTCCTATAATATCCGTCTTCATACATTTTAACCATTTTCCTTAGTAAAAGCCGATTTTACCCTCCGATATTGGCCGATATGTCGTTTTATCTCCGAAAATGACTAAAAGGAACGATACCTAATAATATAGGGGTTAAAAGGTATGACTTCATAATTTTGAGACTGATAGGTATAACGACCCGTACTTTAGAGGCCAAAATGTCATTAAGCCAATATTATTTACTTAAATGAACTAAAATACTTTTTTTTAAAATACAGTTTTCTTAATTTATAATTTTTATATTAGAAAAACATTTCAAATCATATATTTTAAAATTAAAGTTAATAAAAAATTGAAAGGAATGATCATATCATGTTATTGCTGAGGCCGGGCGTTCGAGGACCGTCAAAGTGCGAGCATATTTCAACTCCTCACTATAGTATACACCTGCAAAACGTCATGTTGGAAATACGAGAGATCCAGTTGGGGGTTGTTCACCTTTTGAATCAAACAACGAAAATGCAATAGAAATTCGACATACACAACGACATTTTGGTCAAACTGCCTCAGTTGTTCCCGCCTTTGTTGCCCCTCGGCAGAGTGAGTCTACTTGGCGGATCCTTTTTTTCATCCCCATGAATAATTAACGTTTCTTGATCAATTATTTTTGCTCACCGTCCAAGTCCTCAAACGGGCGGGGCGTAGTAGAATAAAGCAGGCTACGCTTCGACGCTCTCTATTATATTAGCCTAAGCGTCTTCGCTAACTTGCTTGCCTACTATACAATACATTAAGTAAGGTGGGCTAACTCAGCCGCTTGAAATTCGTAGGCACAATTGAATTAATTAAAGTGCAACTGTTCACGAATGGGACAGTCTTTTTTGTCTTGACAAATGAGACAAACTAAATCTAAATGAGACAGACCGTATTTAACAGCAGAATGTAAATTGCAGAAACTGAAACGTGCAATGCTGGAAATAAAATAATGGAAGAACACCAAGAGTTTTTTACTTGGTTCGGCCCCTATACCTAGTCTATGACCTATATCCAAGTCCCCATGCCAACTAACATAGAGAATGTATTATATCCACTTATATAAAGTACTTACAAACTTTGTTTGATTACAATCTTGGCCCTGAATGAAAGAACCCTTTCCCTAGCACACAGCTACCTATCACACAGCTACTTGACCTTGATCTTGTAATCAATATTCCCACAACCCGGGACAAGTGATACAATATACCTTCCTTTCAAATACAAAGATAATAATGTGAAAGATTACAACTCGACTATAAACTCTTAATTAACTGGATAATCAATGAATGTAATTAAGAGGATGTTTTTCTCAGAAAGATATAAGATGGAAAGTGCAGAGAGTTGTATATATTGTTTCTGAAAAACATCAAGTCGGTTTATATAGAAAACACATAACGGATATAATGTATTTCAAACTCTTTTAAAGATAATAAAAGATAAGATTAGGTTTGAAATATTTGAATGTGTAAAACAAGTAATCCGTTAGTTTTGTTTCTTGAAAGAGATAAACCTGAGAGAGATAAGAAATTTGAAATAGGTTAGGTTTATCTAAGATAGAGTTTGTTTTGAAAAGATAAGTCAAAGGTTATCCAGTTAACTAAGTTAACATTTAAACAAAACCCTAATACTTATCTAACTAACTAGCAATCTGATTTGCTGTAGACTTCTTCAATGTATCATCAGAAATCACGGATTAACACCGCTTACTTATACTAATGTAGGGCTAAGTAGAGACTTTTCCTTTTTGAATAACCCGTTCTCGTTATCTTTTTCACGTCAGGCAACTATTCGTTACTCAGGGAACACATAGATAGGGTCAACGACAGAACGAACAAAAAAATTTTACGACGGTTTTTTCGTAAACGCTACTTGCATCACATATACTAGTGCTCTCTAAACCGTGCAATAAGCTCACCCATAACACGGCTCTCCCCTTGAGTTATCTCAGCCCCAGGCCATGCTATTCAATAATTAAAATGTCGGCATAAGATAACAACTAGTATTGAAAGCAGGTCACCTTTGAAATATGAGTAGGGCTCCTAGGTGGCTCTTTCTTGGATGCAAATCGAAGGAAGAGCATCGATAAGTTATTACGAGTTTGTAAGTCAATAAGCTACTCATTGATTAGACAGACCTATGTAATGCGTATGTAATGCAGCACAAGACAAATACGTGTGAATGCACCTCTCCCGAAATACAAAATTTGAAATGCTTATAATTATTTTTTTTCAACTGAATTACTAAAGAATTCGTAATTTTAACAATAATATATGTTGATAAATAAACGTTGACGACGATAAAATGTAATACATGTCCGTACAAAATTTTTACCTTAATTTGTCGTTGGATGGTAATATATATATGCACATATATTGTCATAATATTTTATAAAAAATTTTGTTTTTCTGAGATGAATGGAAATAAAAGTAACATATCACTTAGTTAAAGAAGGGATAACTATACTTTTGGTCACATGTTTGAATTCTATGAGAGGATAATTTATGATTATGTCTCATGAGTCAGATCATGTGGCTTAAATGCGGTTTATCTTGGTTCACGTAATTTGCAGGTTATTGCGTGAACCCGTAAGATTTACCCGGTACACACCCGAAGGGTAGCGGCGGGTTCACTACGATAAAAAAAATTAACAAAATGAAATATGCGCTATAATAGGTGTGGTTATTTATTTTTTTCACTTTTTTTCTATTCCATTCATAACAAAAGTAGACTACAGTTTAAACACCTCATTAAGTAATATTACTTAATTATCGATAAAAATTAATTTACAAATTAAAAGTAAAAAGATCACTACAAGGAAAACTGGCTCAGACAAGTGTTTCAACCCGTTATCTGATACCTTAAAATTTCGTTGTCTATTGAGCCGCCGTCTCTTACATGGATCAAACAACGAGAAAAAACAGTTGTGTGAGTCATCGCAGACAACGATCAGCCATCAACCCCCGTTGTATTACAACCAGGAAAAACAACGTCTTTCCATACATTCTGTTGTAAGAAGAATAATTAGACATGTGTTAATAAAACATTGTGTATATGGTCACTAAAAGTTTAAGAATAGAACATAACACACAACCCTTATTCTGATATATATATTGTCCTTCACGTTAACAAATAATACAAACGATAACCACCGTTGTATTACAATCAGAACAAACAACGGCGAGCACATAAGAAAATGTTGTTGGAATGTGGGTATATACAACGATTTACTTGAAATAGACCGTTGTTAGGTTTGTAGTTATTCAAGTGTTTCTGATAAAAAATGTATTGTCTGAGTATTCAGAATACAATAGTTTAGTTTTACGAATCTGTGGAGTGTAGCATATTGGTACAAGCTTTTTCGGCTATTAAGGCATTGTGGAAAACATATGTTACAACGTTTAGGTAAACTTAATGTTGTGTGTATTTTCTTTGAACAAAGCTTTATTCATTTGTAACATTTGTGGAAATAGCTACAGACAACAGTTTTCTTCTATTAATATATCTTATTTGTTGACATTAAACAATGGTTTGGTAAGTTAAAATCATTGTTTTATTTTTTACACACAATGGTTTGACAATAATTATACACTTGTAAAATATACATCTCTTTGACAATATTTTACTAAATATTTCATACAAATATATGAAATGTTTTATATAAAAATATGTACTGAACTATATAGAGTTTACAGTGATTTTCTTAAATAAAAGAATACATTTTTCTGTAAATAATTTCCTCCCATCTACAAAGTCCCATTGCGGCAAGAATGTTTGTTCTTGAGCTATTTCATTTAGTAGGTCTTGAGCATAATATCAAATTATGAGGAGATCTTTTGCCCTGGTGTTCCATGTGGAACTAGCAGAAAGTCTTCTGATTTCACATCCCCATGCACAATCTACACAAATAGCAGCTTACCTTAGTATATTAAATGTGATCAATAACTTTATCTAGGGAAGTTATATACAACTTCATATGTTGGGCTGAATCAGTAATAAAAAAAACACGAAGACACACCTAAGTCTCTTTCAAAATGGAAATGCAATTATACATACATCAAAACTGCTTATTGCAGAATAAATGATCCATGAGATTAGGTAGAAGTCATACATTATTTCTTTGATGCACTTCACAATTGGAGACTTTCTATGTGGTTTTAGATTGAACAACATTTATGTTGCTGCAACCACATGGACAGTGGAACCTTCAAAAAGAAAGTATCATCAGTCTCTAATAATTTAGAAGAAGGGCAGCGGCAATATGATGCAAAAAGTAACAAATCGACCTTTGTTTCGCACAAGAAAATCCTCAATCAATTTGATTAACGATTTTCACGTAGAGTGCTGCAGAAAAATAGTACAATTATTTAGTATAGAACTTGTGAAACAAAGCATATAATAATAGTGTATCAATATAAGGGGGTAAAATAGAAAAGGACCTTATTGGAGATGCCAATGCAGACATATTCTTCTAAAACCAAGCTATCCAATCTGCCAAGAAACCATACCTATCAAAAAGTATATTATTTTTAATATCAAAAGCAAAAGATAAGATAAGATAATATGACTCTACAAAAGCTATTAGATTAAAAATCACTAGGATGTTAAATTGTTGGCCTAAGTACAAGATAACTCAGATTAAGGAATGGAAAACTCAGCCACCTTTGCCTGGGAATTATCCCATTTTCTAGCCGTTGTATCCACCAAGTTTTTAGTATTCGAGTCTTTATTAGCAGTTTTTTCTTGCATCTTCTTTTTAGAGAGAGGCATCTTAACCGTCATAGACATTAGTGCTTCATCGTCTAATTTGGTAGAAGAATCATACAACTTCATATATAACCTGTCCGAGAAGAACATAAAAGCTAATAGATAAAAACAACAGATGCTTGTAATATATTTTCATATAAAAGAAATGGAAAATCATTATTTCATAGTAAAATCCATTGTAATACTAAAAATTGAGCAACCTGTGTATTCACACACTAACAACTGAAAGAAATGGTTGAAAGGCTTTCATAGACCAGCAAGTGTATATACCGCAAAAGAACATTACAAAACCATGGTGGCGTTATTGCTTGCTCTGTATTTGTGATTATTTGGACACTTGACAATTTGTAAGTAGCATAGGACAGTTGCCCAGTTTGTAAGTAGGCATAAATTTGTTGAATTTGTTTATAAACTACATTACCAAGAACATCCTCACCAACTACACAGGTGCACAAATGCTTTACAAAGGAGACTTTTACTTGTTCATTCAACATGATTGATTGAAAAGAAAAATAAAGACAATTGACTAAATACTCCTAAACAATATAAGAAAATCACCTAATGATTCCAGTAGCTGATTTATGAAAATATGAGCATGGATCTAGTGGCTCTTGACATCTCAATGATTCAACAAATGTATGAAGAGTCAGTTTCCCTAACTGCTAGAGCCGCTTGACTTGTGTTTTTGTTCCAATTTTCAAGTCTAACCAGAGATGACTCGACTAAGAAATAGCCAGAGGTTATACAAACACATAAACGTAACTAACAACAAAATTTCAGATCCCATGAGAGAAAGGTAAAGGGAATACATAATTACAAAAAATAAAATGAAACATACAAACATATAAATCAATTTACACAGAAAGGTAATGGATACTATACCTCATAATTGAACCTCAAGAAATATTGTAAGCCGTAGTTGCTTGAACCCAAATATATTTTTCCAAATTACTGAAACCTAAAATCCCTTTAACTAAACTCCTGAAATCTAATTGAACAAGAACTTTTTGAATCAAAATATGTTTCAAACCCTAATTGAAACTAGTAAGAGACAGAGAGAGGAGAAGCTCACAGGTGGGTGTGTATATATCGAGTGAGAGATTGAGAGAAGGCGGGATGTTTTCCCCAAATTTGTAAAGGGGGAAATGAAAATGATTGAAGGGGAAATGAAAACGGGAGCGGGAGACAAAATTAAAAGAAATGGGAAACAAAATATTAAGATTGGCGGGATACAAAGTTTTAATTGTGTTTTTATGAATATTCTTAATTTAATATTATAAACATATTTTTTTTTAATTTTGAAATAAATTTTGTCACATAAATATTATTTTTTTTATACGATTTGATTGTCGAAATAATATTTTATAAAATTCTGGAAAGAATTCTGTTTAAGAAAATAATATTTTTACTGGATTTTTGTTAAAAAATTGTAGAAGTTAAATTTTTATTTTTTAATTATTCATGAACATCACTAATATAAGTATGCATTGGCATTATAGACTTACATAATCTAAAGAATTATTTTATAGATGTATATTTGTTATTTATCACGTTAGATCACCTAAACCCTAATTTTAATTTTAATTTTTGGAAAGATAAACCATTGTCTACTGAACCAACTTTTAAATATTTAAAATTCTAATTTTCTTGTTAATTTTACTTTTACCGGATTTTCCTTATAATGTCATACAAGAAAAGTTTAATTTTTTTATAATTTTTTCACATGGCTAAAATCTATATAATTTAACATCCGTACAGTTGAATCATCTAAAAAAAAATATTTTGTAATTCGGGAATGAATCTCGTTTAAGGTGGTAGTACAAGTGTTTTATTTTAAAAATACTTGTATAAGGTAGATTAATACAACGTGCTTTTTCAAAAAATACTTGTTTGAATTGAACAATTAACAATGTAAATTTGAAGTATAATTATTAGGTATATTTGTAGGTTAGCACACATATGATACGCCGAATAATATTATAACGAGTTATATCTGAAAAGTAGCACTATTAACATTCGTAGATAATGTCAACTAAATCCTAATATCGTTATTATGACTTGTATTTGTAAGTTAGTATATAGATTATGTGCTGCTTTATGTTATTACGAGTAATATTCGTAAGTTAACGCTATTAACGTCCGTACGAAGTCCACAAAACCAACAAATAGATATTATGAGTTACATTTTTAACTTAATCTACACGTTATGTCCTCATCAATGTGATTATCTGTTGACGCTATTAATATTCGTGTAACGTCTAATACTAATAGGTAAAAGAATTCAAAATTCTATGAAAAAGGTGATTTCAAATCTTAATAAACACAAATTAATTTGGTGTAAGTTATTGGTTACTCGTATAAATTAATAAACGGTGGCATATAATTATTCCGAAAAAAAATTTAAAACTAGTAAAAGTATAGACAACGGTTTTTTCTAAAATCATGTTGTGGTAAGTTACTTTACATAAGTGTTTTTTAGGAAATACCGTTGTTGGAATTCTACAACGGTTTTTTCTTTAAGATTGTTGTAGTATTATAAATTTTACAACAGATTATAAATATCGATAACGGTTGTCTGAATGTTACAAGTGTTTTATTTTAAAAATACTTGTATAAGGTAGATTAATACAACGTGCTTTTTCAAAAAACACTTGTTTGAATTGAACAATTAACAATGTAAATTTGAAATGTAATTATTAGGTATATTTGTAGGTTAACACACATATGATACGCCGAATAATATTATAACGAGTTATATCTGAAAAGTAGCACTATTAACATTCGTAGATAATGTCAACTAAATCCTAATATCGTTATTATGACTTATATCTGTAAGTTAGTATATAAATTATGTGTTGTTTTATGTTATTAAGAGTAATATTCGTAAGTTAACGCTATTAACGTTCGTACAAAGTCTGCAAAACCAACAAATAGATATTATGAGTTACATTTTTAACTTAATCTACACGTTATGTCCTCATCAATGTGATTATCTGTTGACGCTATTAATATTCGTGTAACGTCTAATACTAATAGGTAAAAGAATTCAAAATTCTATGAAAAAGGTGATTTCAAATCTTAATAAACACAAATTAATTTGGTGTAAGTTATTGGTTACTCGTATAAATTAATAAACGGTGGCATATAATTATTCCGAAAAAAAATTAAAAACTAGTAAAAGTATAGACAACGGTGTTTTCTAAAATCATGTTGTGGTAAGTTACTTTACATAAGTGTTTTTTAGGAAATACCGTTGTTGGAATTCTACAACGGTTTTTTCTTTAAGATTGTTGTAGTATTATAAATTTTACAACAGATTATAAATATCGATAACGGTTGTCTGAATGTTACAAGTGTTTTATTTTAAAAATACTTGTATAAGGTAGATTAATACAACGTGCAAAATGAATCCTGTAAATCGAGAACGAGTCTCGTTGTCGAAAGGGGTACTTTTACCAGATTTTTCTAATCCTGGCATGCAAAATGAATTTCAAATTTTTTAATAATTTTTTCGTATGACTAAAATCGATATATCCTAACATCCGTACGGTTGGATCGTCGAAAAATCATTTTAAAAAATTAATCCTGTAAATCGGGAACGAGTCTCGTTGTCGGGAGGGGTACTTTTACCATATTTTTCTAATCCTGACATGCAAAATGAATTTCAAATTTTTTGATAATTTTTTCTTATGACTAAAATCGATATATCCTAACATCCGTACGGTTGGATCGTCGAAAAATAATTTTAAAAAATTACTATTGTAAATCGGGAACGAGTCTCGTTGTCGGGAGGGGTACTTTTACCAGATTTTTCTAATCCTGGCATGCAAAATGAATTTCAAATTTTTTAATAATTTTTTCTTATGACTAAAATCGATATATCCTAACATCCGTACGGTTGGATCGTCGAAAAATCATTTTAAAAAATTAATCCTGTAAATCGGGAACGAGTCTCGTTGTTGGGAGGGGTACTTTTACCAGATTTTTCTAATCCTGGCATGCAAAATGAATTTCAAATTTTTTAATAATTTTTTCGTATGACTAAAATCGATATATCCTAACATCCGTACGGTTGGATCGTCGAAAAATTATTTTAAAAAATTAATCCTGTAAATCGGGAACGAGTCTCGTTGTCGGGAGGGGTACTTTTACCAGATTTTTCTAATCCTGGCATGCAAAATAAATTTCAAATTTTTTAATAATTTGTTCTTATGACTAAAATCGATATATCTTAACATCCGTACGGTTGGATCGTCGAAAAATCATTTTAAAAAATTAATCCTGTAAATCGGGAACGAGTCTCGTTGTCGGGAGGGGTACTTTTACCAGATTTTTCTAATCCTGACATTCGAGATGAATTTCAAATTTTTTAATACTTTTTTCATGTGACTAAAATGAGTATTTCTTAACATCCGTACGGTTGGATCCTCTGAAAAATCATTAAAAAAATTTATCTTTTTTATCAGGTATGAAAAAAATCTAGTACGAGGCAACACCCAACGGTTTTTTATGAAAAAGTCTTGTTTGAAATAAATTGTGACAACAGGGTTTTTGATAAAAACCGTTGTCTTAGATGATCAACTTTTTTAAATCTTACGGCTGATATTAAATCTACTTTTAATCAACGGCTCTAATTACACCAACTCAACAATCCAAGTGAATGTTTTTTCCCCAATCATATGGTGCCACCTCATCACAAGCAACACTTCAGAAATTTCAAGAATCAGACTTACAGACAACGGTTTTTTATGAAAAAAGGTTGTCTTAGATGAACATTGACAACATTTATTTGAACAAAAGCTGTTGTGTAAGCGTAGCAGCGTTTTTTAATCTAATGGCTGATATTAAATATACATTCAATCAACTGCTCTTATTACACCAACTCAGCAATCCAAGTGAATGTTTTTTCACCAATCACATGGTGCAACCTCATCACAAACAAGTGTGAAAAAATCTTTTAAAAAATTTATCTTGTTCATCGGGAACGAATCCCGTGTTGGGAAGAAGTGCTTTTACCAGATTTTTCTAATCCTGACATTCGAGATGAATTTGAAATTTTTTAATACTTTTTTCATGTGACTAAAATAAGTATATCTTAGCATCCGTACGGTTGGATCGTTGAAAAAATCATTTAAAAAAATTATCTTGTTCATCGGGAAAGAATTTCATGTTGGGAAGTAGTGCTTTTACCAGATTTTTCTAAACCTGACATTCGAGATGAATTTAAAATTTTTTAATACTTTTTTCATGTGACTAAAATAAGTATATCTTCACATCCGTACGGTTGGATCGTCAAAAAAATCATTTAAAAAATTTATCTTGTTCATCGGGAACGAATCCCGTGTTGGGAAGTAGTGCTTTTACCAGATTTTTCTAATCTTGACATTCGAGATGAATTTGAAATTTTTTAATACTTTTTTCATGTGACTAAAATAAGTATTTCTTAACATCCGTACGGTTGGATCATCTAAAAAATAATTTTAAAAAATTATCTCTTTTATCGGGTATGGAAAAAAATCTAGTACGAGGCAACATCCAACGGTTTTCTATGAAAAAGTCTTGTCTGAAATAAATAGTGACAACAGTTTTTTTGAAAAAAACCCGTTGTTTTAGATGATCAACTTTTTTAAATCCTACGGCTGATATTAAATCTACTTTTAATCAACGGCTCTAATTACACCAACTCAACAATCCAAGTGAATGTTTTTTCACCAATCACATGGTGCCACCTCATCACAAGCAATGCTTCAGAAATTTCAAGAATCAGATTTACAGACAACGGTTTTCTATGAAAAAAGGTTGTCTTAGATGAACATTGACAATATTTATTTGAACAAAAGCTGTTGTGTAAGCGTAGCAGCGTTTTTTAATCTAATGGCTGAAATTAAATATACTTTCAATCAACTGCTCTTATTACACCAACTCAGCAATCCAAGTGAATGTTTTTTCACCAATCACATGGTGCCACCTCATCTCCTCTTAATGAACGTCTCTCATTATACCAGCTCACCAATACAAGTGACAATGGTTTTATGACCAAAACGCTTGTGTGATGTCGTGACATACAACAGAATAAAAATACTTGTATGTCAAGTGATATTTAGACAACACAATGGAAGTACGTTGTTTGATTCGAGCTTAACTAATCCATTGAGAAAACACTTGTCTCATTCCAACAACGGTGTTTCACAACGTTGTCTCCATTACTTTCAGACAATGCAAAATTAAACTGTTGTACAAACTACCTCATTTGCACAACATATCTTTAGAAAGGCTTGTCTGTGTCGATTACCTAGACAATAGTTTTTAAAGCATTGTAGGAATGATGAAATCTTTTTATTTAAACAACACCTTATCTCATAAAACGGTTGTCTGATACGATATGCTAGACAACAGTTTTAAACCTATTGTAGTAAAGGGATTCACACAACACCCGTTTTCTGGTTTTTAAAAAACTGTTGTGTAAAATTTCTGGGCAACACTTTTTTGGTCAAGCGTTGTCTGATGGGTGTTGTCTGATGTCATTTTTCTTGTAGTGGATGTTATTAAACTTAATTTAATATTACTAAATATAATCTAAATACATGCCATAAATTTGATATTATTAAAATATGTTTTTTTAATTTAAAGTATATAAACGTTGTAATGGACAGTAACAAATACGATCGTTAAATCAATATTTTTCAGTTTATAAGTTAATAAATGTTACTAAAGTCATTTGCTATTACTTAATTATTTTTAAAATAATACTACAGAAAATAAAGTTTACAGAGAATAGAAGTCAATTCGTGTTAATAGTTTACTTTGTAGTTAGTAGTTTTTCAAAATAAAAGTAAATATATGTTATTTTACTTAATTTAACATAACTTAATAAATTTTTAATAAAATTTATAAATAAATATAGTTTACAGAAAATATAAGTCAATTCGTGTTAATAGTTTGTAGTTTTTCTAAAATTAAAAATAAATATAAGTTATTTTACTTAATTTAACGTAACTTAATAAATTTTTAATATAACTAACAAATCGTTAAAAAAATATTTTTATTTAATAAATTAAAAAGACGATTGGATGAACACTAACTAAAAAGAAAATAAAATTTACAAAGAATAAAAGTCGAGTTGTATTAAAAACAAAGTTGATAGAGAATAGAAGTAAACTTATGTCAGGTAAGTACCAAAATTTGGTACTTTAGTATTTTTAGCACCAAATTATACATGGTTTCGCTTATTAATAAAGAGTATAGATTAATGATCTATTTCTCCTCACCCTCATTTTCTTCGCTATTTTTATCACAACAAATTACAATAATTCACTTGCTCTTCAAATTTTCCCTCCAAATTACAATATTCTTCAATTTAAAAAGTTATTTTGCATAAAATTTCAAACATTATATATAGTTAAAAATTTGAAATTGCATCTATCTTTTGCTAAAACAATATTATGGTCAACAAAGATAAGGCATGTGTATCTTTTGCTACTTTTATCGCAAGTGCAAGAGTGTTTTAGCATATGCTCTATAGATATTATAAACAAGATTTTTGCACATCAAATCCAACAACATTTCTTATTTTTGTGCCTTATTATTAAAATAATAATATATTTAAATAATAATCGGAGGAAAATAAAAATGAAGGGAAGGAAGTGATGTTCAGAAAAAGAGGGAAACAGATATTTTAGTAATAAAAATAATACTACCTCCGTCCCTCCCAATTATTATCGTTTCTGGGAGAGTGTCCGGCACGCATTTTAAGATGAATAAAAAGTATAGTTCTTTAACTTTTTTTAAAAATTTTATTTTTCTGAATAAAAGTTTAAACATTCTACTTTTATTCAAAAAAAGAAATTTTTTTAAAAAAGTTATAGAACTATACTTTCTATTTATCTCAAAATGCGTGTCGAACACTCTCCCAGAAACGATAACAATTGGGAGGGACGGAGGGAATACATGCCACTGAGGGAATACATGCCATGTAAAGTGGCACCTTATAAATAAGGCAAATCATGAATGTCTTAGAGTTTTAACCTCTAGAATATTGTTTGAATATTATTTGAGCACTCAATTATACAAAATGTCTCAAAATATAATTTAGTACAAAAAGTTAGGGCACTATTGGACTTATCTTAGTCAAAGGAGACATAAATCTCCTGGTGTGAATTGGAATAAAAATATAAAAGTCACTGCTTGTGTCTGAGGTTTCTTTGTAATATTATCACTTAAATCTTTAGTATGACTCTTGTGCATATTCTTACTTGTCACTTAATTATTCGAATTTAGGAAATTTTCTATATCTTGCTTCACCTGTCAGCAATGAATAAAATTCAAAAATTAGGTTTACATATAATTGCAGTGTGATGGTGTAAAATCTTGCATAAACATACACATCTCCCTCTCTCCCTCTCTCCCTCTCTCTCTCTCGTGTATTCGTTTCATATACATAGATGGGAGAATCGAAGCTGATACTAAATGAAGCCGAGCCTGTTGTTGGTAAGGATGTAGAATGTGTTATGTGCACAGAGCCAATAAACAAACTCATAGATGCATTTTATAGGTGCAACACTTCCCTTATCAATGGTAGTCCATCGACTAATTGTGCTGGTTTCTTTATGCATAAAACTTGTTCTGAGTTGCCCTTAACATTTACACACCCTATGTACCCCGAACAACCTCTAAGCCTCCGTGAGCGTCCATCTAAAAAACAACTGTTTTGCTCATGTAGAGTTTGTGAGGGTCTTTTCCAGGGCTTTATGTATGCTTTTGACAATTATGATATTTGCCATGTGTGTCTGAAATGCGTAAAATTTGAACTTAGACCTCTAGAATACCGTTTCCGTTGGCATCCAGGTCACAATCACCCATTAACCTTAGTCGAAAGCCCAGCTTTGTTCCAATGTCATGCTTGTAACACTACAGCTACTGACTTGTCCTACATTTGTACCACATGTTGTTTTTATATACACAAGAGTTGTGCCGATGCACCTGTCACCTACCAAAGTAAATTTCACAACCAACACCCTCTCATATTAAACTACTCTCTTCCCCGAGAACATCGTGCATTTGTGTGGTTCTGTGGCGTATGTGGTAAATATATAAATCGCAGCCACTGGGTGTATTATTGTGCAAATTGCAGATTTTTTGCTCATGTGAAATGTGCTTCATCAACAGAGATGTCGAGGTTAGTGTATTATTAATTAATTATTAAATATGTATTTTAGTTCTCCAATATTGTTGTTTTACTAGGAGTTATTCTGACTGGGTTTTGTTCTTTCTTTTGAAATATATAGAGCAAGTGACAACGATGAAGCAGACAGCGGAGAGTCCAATTTGATGCACTTGCCAGCGCATGATGAAACATCACTGAATAAAATGATGCAGCAGTGTATCATGACCAAGGCAACAGATGCTCTCCTGCATAAATCTGCGGAGCCTTCACCTTATATCAACCATTGGGGCCATGAACACCAGCTGGCGCTCAGAAACAAGAGCGCAAAACCTTCAACCCTTGACTTGAATCGGACATCAGAAGATACGGAATTGCTAATTTGCGATGGGTGCACTAAACCAATCTTCCTGGCTGATGATGTATTCTATGAATGCAATTCTTGCAATTTTTTTCTCCACAGGTCATGCGCCCAATTTCCGAGAAGTATTGAGCATCCCCTGAAAGGCAACCTGGTTGGAAATAAATTCAACGAATACAATATTTTCAAATGCCGAGGTTGCTACATTATTAGTGATGGGATTGTCATGTGGAATGAAACAGCCTGTTTTGACATAGGGTGTGCTTCATTACCCAAAAAAATTAAACACGAAGCTCATCGTCACACTCTTAACCAATTTGAGTGTCCAGACGATAATTATTGCAGAGCGTGTATATGTGAAACTGTAGGAGAGAAAGAAGCTATCATGTATGGATGTGAAAAATGCGGATTCTACATACACACACTGTGTGCGTTAAGGCCACGCCTGGTGAAACACAGATGGGATCCGCATCCCCTCTACTTGATTCTATTTCCCCAGAATGTAGCTGATCATCCTCACGAGTACGATTGTGAATATTGCAGCCGACAGATTGACCCAAGCGGTTGGTTTTATCACTGCAGTACTTGTGATCTATCATTTGATATTAACTGTCTTGATCCATTTGTTTGGGTCTCCAATATGAAGTTCGGTGCTACCAACATTCATGGCGACTCAAAGTCTCACCAACACGGCCTCACATTGGTTCCGAATAAAAAGAAGCGAAGGTGTCAAATATGTGGGAGGGATGCATTTGGTTTGCCAGTTCTTGAATGTTCACCATGCAATTATATAGTGCATGCTTATTGTGTCGGGAAATGCTACACTTCCCAAAACCGTTACTTCGGTAGTTGATATCTGATTGTGCCTTAAGGTCACACCTTCTGAAACATCCCCTTTACTTGACTCTGTTTGTCAAGAATGAATGTAGCTAATTAACTGTCATCAAGAATCAGATATCTAATTAACATAATTTTTCCATTTCCCTTAATAATATTATGTGAATAGTATCGATTATCATATAACATATGTGAATTGTTAAACATCTGAAACTGCATCTATCTTTTAGAAGCTAGCTTCTAAAATTATTTAAAATTTTAATTAGAACTCGTGCTTTCTTTACTTGTGATTTCAGGTTCTGCCTCCACTGCGGTGCAGGTTGGATAGGTTATGGTTTCCACATCCCAGAGTTTCGAAGGGCTCAATGACAAGGTAGCGCTTAATATGCCCATTAGACGACCATGTACTCATGGTACTGCTACTTGACTTAACAACCGAAACTGGAACCAACACTTCTGTTGTTCCTAGCTTTTATGTTAACCGGAAAGAATGGCTGAAGTCAGAAAACTCTTCTATAATGAAGCGCACTCATGTTTTGTTTCAGTGTTTGTAATAAATTGATGCTGGATCACTGTTAGGAGGAAAAATACACACATATTCGAGATTCAATTCTACCAATACAGAGTACGCACACAAACACACAATGATAGGGTATAATCAACCTGGCTAGGACCCAACCCAGATCTAGGGTGAGTCAGGCTCAACTGATAGACCAAGATATCTTTAACAAGACTTTGTCTCCAGATTCGAATTGCACATCTTTACGTTCTTGATTTGCGTACTTTGCTTGTCGGTCTTGAGCTGCAATTAATCTCTTTCGAATCATTTCTATCTTTTCCTTTTTTTGTTGAATTAGCTCTGGGCCAATTAGTTTGCGCTCACCAACTTCGTCCCAATATGTAGGGGATCTACATTTTCTTCCATATAACGCTTCATAAGGCGGCATGTCAATACTTGCGTGATAACTGTTGTTATAGGAAAACTCAATTAGGGGCAAATGATCGTCCCGATTTCCTTTGAAATATATTGCACAGGTTCGCATCATATCCTCGATTGTTTGAATAATCCTTTCACTTTGTCCGTCTGTCTGCGGATGATATGCCGTACTCATTTTTAGCTTAGTTCCCAAATGATCATGAAATTGTCGCCAAAATCTCGAGTTAAACCTCGGATCTCTATCAGACACGATAGATACTGGAACTCCGTGACGCATCACGATCTCGTCCAGATACAATTTAACCAACTTTTCTAATGGAAACCTTTCGTTTATCGGCAAGAAATGTGCTGATTTCGTCAATCCATCAATTACTACCCAAATCGCATCATGATTAGACTTGGTCTTTGGTAATCCTACTGCGAAATCCATCGCGATATGTTCCCATTTCCATTCTGGTATGTCCAGTGGTTGAAGCAACCCACTTGGCCTCTGATGTTCCGCTTTTACTCTTTGACATGTATAACACTTACTTATCCATTCCGCAATTTCCTTTTTCATGTTTGGCCACCAATAACTTCCTTTTAAATCCTGGTACATTTTCGTACTTCCAGGGTGAATTGAAAATCTCGAGTTATGCGCCTCTTGCAAAATCTCGTGCTTTAGTTCCACAATATTAGGTATCCAAATACGTGAGTTAACACGGTACATTCCTTTTCCATCCTTTTGAGCTTTAATTTCTTCTCCCGTCAACTTATCCTTTTCATGATTCATCACTTGCTCTTGACAGCATCGAATCTTTTCCAAAATTTCGGGTTGAAATGACATTGCATAGATAGCTTCATCTCTAAATTCTGGAGTCTGCACCTCTATTTCCATTCTTTCAAAATCTCTGATCAATTCTTCTGATGACGTTAACATATTCAGCCTTTCCTTGCGACTTAGAGCATCTGCTACCACATTTGCCTTTCCAGGATGATAGTTTATCGTACAATCATAATCTTTGATTAATTCCAACCACCTTCTTTGTCGCATATTCAATTCTTTCTGAGTAAAGATATACTTTAAACTCTTATGATCCGTATAAATCTCGCACTTTTCCCCGTACAAATAATGCCTCCAAATCTTAAGGGCAAACACAATTGCTGCCAATTCCAAATCGTGTGTTGGATACTTTTGCTCGTGCGGCTTGAGTTGCCTTGACGCATATGTTATTACCTTTCCGTGTTGCATTAAAACACATCCAAGTCCTTTGTATGAAGCATCACTGAATATCACAAATTCCCCTTTATCATCTGGTAATACCAACACTGGGGCGGTTACCAACCTCTTCTTTAACTCTTGAAAACCTTCCTCGCATTTTTCCGTCCAGACAAACTTCTCGTTCTTTCTTGTCAACTTTGTTAATGGGACTGCAATCTTAGAAAAATCTTGCACAAACCTTCTGTAATATCCGGCTAATCCCAGAAAACTTCTGACTTTCGTAGGAGTCTTGGGCCTTTCCCAATTCATTACAGCTTCTATCTTGGCTGGGTCCACTTTGATTCCTTCTTTGTTAACTACATGACCAAGAAATTGTACTTCCTTTAGCCAAAATTCACACTTTGAAAATTTAGCATACAACCTCTCTTTTCTCAGAATTTCCAAGGAAATCCTCACATGCTCCTTATGATCTTCTTCCGTCTTGGAGTAAATCAGTATATCGTCGATAAACACAATAACGAACTTATCCAAATATTGCTTGAACACTTGGTTCATAAGATCCATAAATGCGGCTGGCGCATTTGTCAAGCCAAACGCCATTACCAAAAACTCATAGTGTCCATATCTCGTTCGGAACGCTGTCTTGGGTATATCTTCCGCTTTGATCTTTAATTGATGATACCCAGACCTTAAATCAATCTTTGAGAAACACAAAGCTCCTTTTAACTGGTCAAACAAGTCATCGATCCGCGGTAGAGGGTACTTATTCTTAATCGTCAACTTATTCAGTTCGCGGTAATCAATGCACAACCTCATACTCCCATCCTTTTTCTTTACAAACAACACCGGTGCGCCCCACGGGGATACACTCGGTCGAATTACTCCTTTATCCAACAATTCTTGTAACTGAGCTGCCAATTCCTTCATCTCGACTGGCGCCATACGATAGGGAGCTTTCGATACTGGTTCCGTTCCAGGAGCCAAATCAATCGTAAACTCGATCTCTCTGTCTGGAGGTAGTCCAGGCAATTCATCAGGAAATACATCCGGAAAATCTCTTACTATCGGAATATCCTCGATCCTTACAGATTCTTTTTCCACATCCACAACATTAGCCAAATAAACTTCGCATCCTTGACGTATTAATCTTCTTGCCTCAATAGCCGTTAGAAATTTCTTCTTTTGCCTCTTTCCTTTAAATATCACTTCTTCACCGTCTTTGGATTTTAACCTCACCTTTTTACTTTTACATTCTATTTGTGCTTCATGGTTTGACAACCAATCCATTCCTAGTATAACCTCAAATTCTCCTAACTTAAAGGGAATTAAGTCAGCAGAAAAGTGCCGACCTTCTATAGCCACATCACAATCGGGACAAATCTTATTAACAATAACTTTCTCTTGATTTGCTACCTCTATAATCAGATTAGGTTCTAGAGGGTACACAACACAATTCAATTCATCAAGAATACTTTCAGAAATAAAAGATCCAGTTGCTCCAGAATCCATTAAAACTTTTACTTCTACTGAGTTTATAACAAGCATACATGCTACCACGTCCACATCTTGCACCGCATCTTTCATTGTCATGTTAAAGGTTCTAGCTCTGGGTTGAGCTGATGGTGCTGGGAGAGACGGCGGTCCAGCAATCCTAAGAACATTAGCCTTCTGAACAGGCTCCTTGCAGTTTCTGGCCATATGGCCCACTTTACCACACTTGAAACAAGCCAAGTCAGGCTTCCTCGCTCCACTTGGACACTCTGAAGAATAATGCCCTTTCTGGTTGCACTTGAAACATGTCACATCCAACTTATTACACCTTCCCGGGTGTCTCTTCCCACAAACTTTGCATTCTTGAATCTGAGGTCTATTATCCTTCCCCGGTTGTCCTGTTTTCTGGAAACGGTTCTTCTGAGTTCCGTTACCGGGTTTAAACTTCTGAAACTTTTGGTTCTGACTCCCACCATTCTTACCAAACCTTCCTCTAAACTTTGAACTTCCCTGCTCTTGCTCCGAGCTCTCAAACTTCCTTTTTCTACCTTCACTTTCTCTTCTTGCAGCTTCACGTTCTCCTTCCACTATCATTGCCTTTTGCACTAGAGCATCATAGCTCTTGATCTCCAACATTGCTATTTGACTCCTAATCCACGGCTTAAGTCCCTGTTGGAACCTTTTAGCCTTCTTTATCTCCGTATTTACATACTCAGGTACGAATCTAGACAATTCTGAAAATTTCACTTCATACTCCGCTACCGACATATCTTCTTGTCGAAGGTCCAGAAATTTCATCTCCAACTGATCTTGCATATAACTTGGCAAATATTTCTCCAGAAACATCTCAGTGAACTTCTCCCATGTTAAGTCTTTGCCTTCCAACAACGCCTTCGAAGACTCCCACCAGAAACTTGCTTCATCTTTAAGATAATAACTTGCATACTGAGCTTTCTTATCATCCTTAACTTCTGCTAACTCAAAAGCTTTTTCCATTTCTCTCAACCACGACTGTGCTTTAATCGGGTCTGGCACACCTAAAAACTCTGGGGGATGAACAGATTGAAAGTGTTTGAAATTTCCCACTTTAGGGGCCACAGGTTGTTGCAAGAGCTGAGCAAGTCTGCTCATCATAGTGGTTTCTGGGTTTATTTCTGGGTCTTGGGTAGAAATTTCTTCTTCTTGGTGATCTGGTGAGTTGGCCATTTCTTACGAAAACCTGATTAAGCAACTCTTTAGCAATACGATAGCATGGCATAACAGCAATTCTTATAAAATCTCTTTTGTGGGTTTTAGGCCTTACCCAATTTGCACATGCAATCCTATTACTACATAATTCTTATATCAGTATCGTTTTATCATGGCACAAGATAGGGTGTTACGAATTGTACACATGGTTATACGAAAACATGGTTGTTTAGAAACATGATATTGAGAACAGTTTATGAGATAATCAGGGTGCACAATGGAGACAAGACAATGGATTTATTTAAACATAGGGTTCATAAAGATAAATCTAACTTTCACAAGTTCTGAAATAAGGAACAATAATATAGAAGGGCTAAACAGAGGAAAAACTGGAAAATATCCCCCTATCTACCCCTAACTTCCAACAACTACTACTACAATACAGTTCTGGAATACAATATGATAAGTAAGAAAAGGATCCCGGCATCTGACCAAGTATCCCAAAGCCTACTGGCACTGAAAAACAACAACTACGGGCTCAACCAACAGTCCCGTCTAACAACTAGTCATCCAAAATCTCTCTCAACATAACCAATATCCAGCGAATGATCTTATGCAGCCTCCGGGCCTCAGCATCAGCATCACTAGTAGATGGTCCCTCATCCAATCTCCTCCGGGCAACCTGTTCCACCATCTTAATCCGGACTCGCCACTCATCATCCATAACTGAAGTGCTCTGCCTAATCTCTCGTGCTAGCCTATCCACCAAAGCTCTCAACTCAGGAATACGGGAGTAAACAAAGTCTCGATCCTGGGCTAACTTGCCACCAACACTGACAGGCACAATCTTAGGCATCTCAGACTCTGGCTCAGGGGCAGGGGTCTCTGAATCTGGCCTCAAGGGTGAAATCTACATAGGGATCTCACTACTCTCAGAAGGGTCCTCCTCTGGGTCTGAACTAACATACACAGGCTCCTCTGGAGAGGGTGGAATGGGGTCTACTGGGGTACCGGTCAAACTAATCTCTGAGTCTGAGTCACTATCACTACTAGGATCCTGAGAGAAAACACAAAACAGCAACCAAGAAACAATGTTAGGGTTAAATAAAGCTTCCAGCTAACTCACACCCTAACTCTAGTTGCCACTCTAACTGATAAACACCTTTCTTAGACTATACCTAATAGTCTAACTCAACTCTATATGAGTCGAACTGTCTCGCGATATAGATATATTCCCAAGATACCCTTTTAATACTCCTAACTTGTCTCAAGGACTAGATCCTGTAGTTTTGATACCAACTTGTGACGCCCTCAATCTCGGGGTTAGGAAATGAGGACCCACACACTCTTAATCCATCAATTAAATAATCATAAACCCCGATTAACTACTAACAGGATCAACAGGATAAAGTATGAGACAAGATTACAACTACCAATCAAGAAATATAACTTACAACCCCAAAATATTAATAAATAAACAATATCGATTCCGGCTGGGAACCGACAGATAACCCATTGTATCTTTAAACATTTCCTTCTAGGCGCGTGCTCACTCAAAATACCACTACCTACTCTGGCAACCGGAAGCCCTCAACACGGTAGGGATCACCAGGTACGCTCTTACGAGCAGTGCGCCTAAGCCTGGCCATCTTCTTGCTTAACTGCCATGGTTAGATTAAAACAAAACATATGAGTATAAAACTCAGCAAGTAACTATATAGCAGTTCTACAATATCAATTCTCAATATACTTTTACCAATTCTCATCTCGGGCATTATACTATCATTTCTAGGTGGCAGATTTCTGTCTTTTTGGGCTATGAAAGGGTTAAGAAGAAAAGCTTTAGGCTTTCAGGAAACAAGGTTCGAGATAGGGTGAAAGCCGACATTCATCACAAATCATTATCAGGATCACAAATGATCTTAAAAAAAAAGAAAGCGATAATCTTTTCATCATTGGGAATCAATTATATGATTGATAACAGAATCAAAATTCAGGGTTCACAAGCTGTAAGCTAATCAATATCACAATCAACTCTTTTCAACATTATATACCAATTCTGTTTCAACAAATTATTCACAGAATAAAATTTCAATAATAATGGAGCCCTTGATTGGACTACTTTAACTTTCAATTCATATTTATACGGGTGATCAGCCCGTACCGACCTCCATTCCGGTCTTTAAGGTACCAATGGCATAATTTCAGCCTTTAAGTTGGACTAGCCCCGCTAGCCTCTTACCATGATTGGACTAGTCCCACTAGCCTCTTACGTTCCAATCCAATCCATCAGGAATTCATTTGGAAAACCTTTTTGTTGGGAAAGAAAGGTTTTACTAAATTCATTTTATCATTACCGAGCATATGAAATCATTCAGACTCTTTCAAGTCGAAACTCATTCTTAAATCAAATTTCAAGAATTCAAAGATAAGGAAATGAATCAAGGATGAACAAAGTTCGATTCTAGGGATCAAATGATAACAAAGTACTCAAATTAGGGAATCAAGACCGTTTCAAGGATCAATAGGGTATAAGGTAAGCAAAAGAACGAAAGACCATTACACAAGGGGTTCTTAAAGATTCTCATAGGGTTTACAATAGTTCATGGTATTAACAAGAAATATGGTAAGAAAAGGTTATCAAGGGTTTGAACAATAATCTTATCAATAGCAAGTTCACAAGAACAATAATAGGGCATCTCAAGAATCAATAATAGGGGTATGTCACTAACACAGTTCAATACTCTACATGGCATGAACACTTCCCTCTATAACAATTTCACAAGTAAGTAGAGTTACTTGCCTGAATTCGCTTTCCGGTTTCACAAAGGTTGAACTACTCCCACCTAGTATACTTTTCCCTTTCCTAGCCCGAATGCCCTCACGTACTGGATCTACAATCCAAAATTAAACCTTAATCAGTTTCTCAACTCTCGTTCCCGGAACGATCACTCAATTACGATAACTCGATTATATCCTTGACTCGAACTATACGAGTATAGCTTATACACATAAGCACATAGCACATAACACATTCCTTTCTCGTAGCCTTTATATCTTTATGTACTCATTAATCAATTTGTACTCGCTTAAACTTATCTATTCTTCAAATCACATTAATATAACTCGTACGAGTACATGATTTATTCACAACTAAATCTTTATGATCATAACTATCACTTATAGCTTTTAAAATCAATCAACTCAATTTCCCTTTTTCTTTTATCCTTAATTCGAACTAATACCACAATCAAACAAACAAATCCATAGATATTGTCATATACTCATCTAATCATTCTTTTGATTATCAAAAACCAAGTTTTGACTTTTAATCTCTATGGCCTATTCGGCCTTATCACACAACATCAATCAAATACTACTCTAATTCACATAAACACATATCTCATTCAAAAACCTTTAAAGAATCATTTTCCTTTCTTTTAATACTCAAAATTCGAACCAAATCATACATATATACCCACATACAATTCAAGTTCATCTCTTAATTAAATCCCATCACTCTTTTATTCATAATGTTCGAATTACACATCAAAAAATCACTTAGTGACTCAACTCTAATCGGATTTTCCAATTAAACATGCATGCATTCACTTAGCATTAAACCAATTTCTTTTAGACCTATTTCTCATTCGGCTAAAACCATAAATCACAATTCAAGAACTAAACAATGACATGCATTACTAAATCCTCTTTTAAATCAACATGCAACCTCATTTCTTACTAATTAAACTTAGTTTATACCAAAATCAAGTCACGAAATCCAATTCCCTTTTATCTATACAAAACCGAACCAAACCTTAACATGCACAACAATTTCACTATTTTTAAACTACTAACCAATCTAATTTCTCACTAAAATGACAATCCATAATCACTTTTATTCACCAAAATCCAATTAATAACTTTAAAGATCAAAACCATTCGGTTTTTAGACAATCACTGCATGCAAGTACCAAAATTAAGTTTTATGCGTATTAGAGCCCAGTAATAACATCATCACTCACCACCGGTTCACCGGAGTTCATCACCGGTGGCAGTGGCTTCACGGTGGTGCCCTCATTCGAGGGTATCCAACCACGAAACCTCCGATTACTTCTAAAAATCACAACAACAAACACATGCAAGATATGATCATCACAAATTCACATCATCTTGATTCTATACAACAAGAACTCGGCAAAACCGAGTCTACACACACACACACATCCGCATGCAAGTACCAAACCACACATGCAAGTGGATCAAAGCTTATATATAGATCAAGGATGAAGTTTTATGGAAGAATCCATAAAAATCAAGTGAAGAAGAGAGATGTACCGAGAGGAAAAGAGAGAGAGAAGAGAGAGCTTCGAGAGTGAGAGAGATGAGAGAAAAATGAGAGAATGAGAGAATGAGAGAAAGTGGTCGGGTGGAAAAGAAGAGAAAAGGGGTGGGGAGGTGGTTTATAAACTATCAAAGGCAAGGGCATTTTAGTAATCTACTAAATCCCTTTTATGCCTAATTGATTCTTTCTTTTTACTCAAATGTAATAAAAATACATTATAAAATATATCTCTCTCGGAAAGTTGAAAATTGTTGCAAGTGACAATTTTAATGCGTAGATCTCAAAATTAGCTTTTTAACCATTACTCATAATAGATTTTTGAGCGGACGGTTGATTTTATATGAATTCTGCAAGCTCGCCTTAATAATAATATTTCCACATAAAAATCAATTTAAAAATGCAAAGACCACCAATTAAATCTACTCATCATTTTTAAAAAGTCTCTAGGACTATTATGAAGATAACAAAACAAATCCCATGTTTTTATCTCACTCAGATGATTTTATGAAAATGCACGAAGGTTAAATAAATCCTTATTTAAATTAAATAATTCCTTTAAATACATAAAAATGTCACAGAGCACACAGTCATGCACACAGGCAAGCAATCACACATATACAATCATCTAACGACTCAGGTCTGATCACAAAATTTATTCTTCTTTACTCTTTATCCCTTTTTACGCGTACCAGGTCACGTTCAGCCTGACGGCCCGACGCTCAGCGTTTCAATTATGCTTCCCATTATCTTTATTGATCGACACGTCACTTAGGACGAAATACTTTACTTACACATTCATTTCATCTAATCACACATGATTCACATTATATATATATATATTAACTCCTTATTGGGACGAGTTCCGTTCTACTTGACGGCCCGACAACACAGATTAACTCCTAAGCTGACTCTTTAAATTGGAACGTCTTTATTTACGCTCCTAGATTCTAATATACAACAAAGACAATTAATCCTCACTTTGTCTCATAATTATAATCACTTCATATAAGACATACTTTATCGACTTAATTACGTCGCAAAATTCTCAGTCGTTACATCTCCCCTATGACCGGTAACATAGAACATATCAAGAAAAGAAAACTATGAGCATAGACAAAAAAACCCTCCTAATAATGCAGTGCTCTTAAAATATTTCCAATCATTTGAGAAAGCCGAAGGAGGTCATGTACCACAATGACTTAATATAGATGTTATTAGAGTAAAAGGGCTTGGGAATGTATGATGTATTCTAGAGAGATGAATGAATGTTTATTTCTGTTCAAGACTTGATCATTTCATCTCTTTCTTTATGGTATCAGAGCTCTGAATCTTATTTCTTGAATTTGATTGAAACAATTCATCCTTGAAGATAGAATACGAAGTGATACAATCATAACAATTGCATTTAGAGTTTGATTTCTGAAAATTGAAACTTTGTTGAATAGTGTTGAGTGTTGATTGAGGATAAAAGCTTGATTCGAAGAAATTGAGGCTTGTTAATAGCGACTGGAAGTAGATTTTCATTTGCGGATATGCAAAATCCGTTGTTTTTGCATCGAAGCGATGGATTGATTTCAGTCAATGTGTCGAAGCTGCAAGGTGCTAAAGATTATCGTGTTTGGAGACGTTCGATGGAGATTCACTTGGCATCGAAATGTAAGCTAGGGTTTGTGAATGGATCTGAGCGACCAAGCACAACTGATATAACTGAAGCAGTGCAGTGGGACACCTGCAATAGTATGGTAATATCCTGAATTCATAACAATATTTCTGATTCGATTAAGAAATCGATTTTGTTTGTCAATTCTGCTACTGATGTATGGAAGTTGTTAGAACAACGATTTCAGTTAACGAATGGTTCACGAAAATATAGAGTTAGTCAGGACTGGTTTAGTGTTAAGCAAAACGGATCAACTCTGGTAGAGTATTATACATCGTTGAGTTCAATTTGGGAAGAAATTGATGCAATGACTGTCTTACCAGTAATTAGTGTTGTTAGTGATGAAACTAGGTCATTCTTTAAGGCAATAAATGTTTAGAAACAGGAATCTCGATTATTTCAATTTCTCAATGAATTAGATGATTGTTATGCTGCACAACGAAGTCAGATCTTGATGTTTGATCCACTTCCAATTATGGAAATGGCGTGTTCTGTGATTCAACAAAAAGAATTACAGAGAACTGCTCTTAATGATGTTGGATATGAAGTGACTACTATGTACAGCAAAACATATATTGATGCTGACAAATTTAATGTATGTCCTGAATGTGGAAGAAAAGGTCATGGTCGTGATGATTGTTGGAGGATGATTGGATATCCAAAGTGGCATAATAAGCATAAGAGAACTCGATCTGTTAGTCAGAATTGAAATAGTTCAGGACCACCAGGAAAATAGAATCAAATTAAAGGTGGACGAAAGGTGGATGTAGCACATAGTTGTGATGCACAGAGTGATGACAGTGGCAGTTTGGGTGAACATGTAGCAACAATGTTCTTAATATTTTGTTGACATCAAAATAGTTTGAATAAATCTTAAAATTGCTACTTGAAAGTCAGAATATGCATAGAGGGATTGAGGATATTGATGCTCCTTTTTTAGGCATGGTGTCTACCTTGATGATGTGTAACAATACTAAGTATGCTTCAACATAATGGATAGGGGACAGTGGTGCCACAGATCACATGATAGCATCCTTGACCTTATTGACAAATGTTAAACTTGCACATGCTCATTATACCATCAAATTACCTACCGGAGACAAGGCTGTCATTACACACATTAGTAAAATAAAGCATGATAATGGATTAAAGCTGATGGGAGTTTTGTATGTTCCAAAATTCAATCATAACTTGTTGTCAATTCACAAGTTAGCGTAGGACAATGGTTGTCATGTAATGTTCAATCCTAATAAGTGTATTGTTCAGAACTCTGTCACACATGAAGTGCAAGCAGTGAGAGTTTTACATAATGGATTGTATTATCTGAGATCTGGAAGTGAGAAAATATGTAATAACACAGCCTGTGGAGGAACTGAGTCTCAAGTCTGTAAAAATGCATATGAGCTTTGGCACAATAGACTTGGCCATGATCTAGCAGCTAAGATAAGAAGTATACCTCATCTCAACGATATAATTGTTTATTCAACTGATCAGGTGTGTGTGACTTGTCGATGGCTAGGTTCACTAATCTTCCATTTTGTGTTACTACATCTCATGCTTCTCAGTGCTTTGATCTTTTCCATGCGGATATTTGGGGACCATACAAGGTCTGTACAAGAATTAAGTACAACTACTTTTTAATGTTGGTGGATGATTGCTCCACAATGACTAGGGTTCATTTGTTGTCAAATAAATATGAGTTTTCTGGTTGTTTTACAATGCTTTGTTAATCATATTGACACTGAGTTCTCTAGTAAGATTAAAATCTTACGCACTGATAATGCCCATGAGTTTAAGGACAAGGCATGTATTCAATTCTACAATAAATCTTGCATGATACATCAGACCTCGTGTGTTTACAAAACGCAACAAAATGCTCGGGTTGAGCGTAAACAGCGATATATTCTGGAAATGGCTAGGGCATTGAAACTGCAACCATGACTTCCACTTGAGCACCGGGATGAGTGTGTACTCAATTATGTTTATATCATAAATCGATTGCCATCCTCAGTTCTCCAGTATGTTTCTCCTTATGAAGTCCTGTATAAGAAACTACCAGATTTTGATAGTTTCAAAGCTTTTGACTATTTGGCTTTTGATGGTAATACCACAATTACCCATGACAAATTTCAGCATAGGGGAACTCATTGTGTGTTCATTGGTTATCCATGTACACAAAAGGCTGTCATCTATTGTCTTTAATTGACAAGTCGATCTTGGTCTCGATGGATGTTATATTTCAGGAATCGATTTTTCCTAACAAGAAAACATCCAAGGCAAATTATCTGCAACCATTACCTTTTTCAATGCCCGACTCTGCTCCTGTTGCTTGGGACTTTGATTATTGTTACTCTTCTCAGGATGTTTCTATCATGTCGCCTGAAACTGATCAGGATACTCCTGTTTTCACTTCTGACATGCATATTACTCATTATTCTAATTCTCCTAGAAGGTCTACTAGACTGAAGAGAGATCCAATATGGCTTGATGATTATGCCACAAATCTTGCTCACAATGATGTGATAAGCCAGACGATTGATGGTCAATTTTTTTACTTCTTGACATCTCTGACTACTGCAACTGATCCTACTTCATTCAAACAGGCTATTAGAAAACAATTTTGGATTGATGCTATGAATTCAAGCAGGCCATTGGTTGTAAATGGTTGTATAAAACCAAATTTAAGCCAGATGGTATTGTTGATCATTTTAAGAGTCGATTAGTGATATTGGGTTGTAAATAAATAGGGTATTGATTATGGGGAGACATTTGCCCCAGTTGCGAAAGTGGCTACAGTGCGTACTCTATTAGTAGTTGCAGCAGTATAGAACTGGTTTGTTGTTCAAATGGACGTTACAAACGCCTTTTTACATGGTTACCTGGAGGAAGAGGTGTACATGTCGTTGCCATAAGGGTACACTGGTCTGGGCAATCGCGTTGGAGGAGATTTGCAAGGTGTGCATCCTGGCATTTCTGGTGGTAGATTGGTTTGCAAACTAATCAAGAGTTTGTATGGTTTACGGCAGGCTCCACGATGTTGGTTTAGTAAACTGACGAGTACACTAAAAAAAGATGGTTCCAAACAATCCAAGGATGATTATAGTTTGTTGACAAAAGTGGAAGGTAGTTTTATTACTCTTATCCTCGTATATGTTGATGATTTATTGATTTTTGGTGACTCTGAACAAAAAATTAATGTATTCAAGCACATGTTAGCTAGAAATTTTCACATGAAAGACCTTGGGGCTGTTAATTACTTTCTTGGTTTAAAGTTCCATCGGTCAGTTAGTGGTTTCTTCCTCTCGCAAAAGAAGTATCTGATGGACCTGCTTAAGGAATACCACATGGTTGAAGCTAAACCCAGTAAACTTCCAATGCAGACCAAGCTTAAGTTGGGACCCGACAAATGTGTTGTGTTGGCTGATCAACAGCCTTATCAACGCATATTGGGAAAACTTATCTATCTCACGTCACACGACCAGATAGAGTTTACCATGTTCATATTTTGACACAGTATATGTAGTCCCCTACTTTTGAACATTTACAAGCTACAAAAAAGTTGCTTCGTTACTTTGCTGGTAACCTAGGCCAAGACATTCTTCAGCTTACTGTGATTCCGACTGGGCCTCATGTGCGTTATTTCATAAGTCGACATCAGGCTACTGTATTCTCCTTGGTTCTTCACTTATATCCTGGAAAATAAAAAAAGTAGTCAGTAGTATCTAGGTCGCGTGCAGAGGCTGAATATCGTGCCATGGCTGTTGCTAGTTGTGAAGTGACTTGGATGCATTCCTTGCTTCATGATATGGGTCATACTCACTTGCCTCCTACTATTTTAAAGTGTGACAATAAGGCTACTTTGGCGATAGCAGCAAATCCTGTTTTGCATGAGCGTACTAAACATGTAGAAATTGACTATCATTTTGTTCGTGACAAAGTGGTTGCTGGTGATATTGTTACTCAACATGTTCCCTCGTATGCTCAAGTTGTTGACATGTTCACAAAACAGCTCACTGCATCTCAGCACTTGTCCCTTATGCGCAAACTTGGTGTGGTTTCTGATGTTTCTCTGCTTGTTCCTGACTTTTCTGCTTCTTCACCCCGATCAAGTTTGAGGGGGAGTATTATAGTAAAAGGGTAGTATGGTCTTTTCCTACAAGGCATATTAGTCTTTCTATATCTCAAATATGTTATTAGTTAGTTATAAATACTAGTTGGTAACCCGTGTGAAGCACGGGCCGAAATTAAAAAATAGTAGTATCACATTAGAATTTGCATAAAATTTAAACTCATAATCCGTGCAAAATACAGATCTAAATATAATATATAAAATGCTTTTAAAATATGTAGTTAATAAAGTTGAAGTTAAGTGTAACTTTAAAATTTCACCGTATAGTTCTAGTTATGCATGCACCTAATTATTTACTTATATAAATCTCACATGTTAACTTACTAATACGATTATTTTAAAGTAAACCGACGCTTATATTTTCAGCAACAAAAAAAAAATTAAGGAACATAAAATTTACAGAGAGTAAAAGTTAATTTTTGTCAATTGAGATTTTATTACATAAAATTTTAAAAATACTTGTATAATTTTTTAATGAGTACCAAGATTTGGGACCTAAACATGGTTTCGCTTATTAGTATAGATAATTGATAACCCGTGCGAAACACGGGACCGATACTAAAAATATTGAATTAATATTTGTAGAGAATTATTCATAATCCGTGCGAAACACGAATTAAAATTAATATATTAATATCAAATATTAAATTGGTACTTGCAAAAAATAGTTATGTAGTTAAAAAGAATCGAATCAGTTATGAAATTTTCCACTATAATTCTACTTTTGCATTGTTTTACTTGATATAAAAAAAAATCTAACATATTAGTTTTATTTTTGTGAAACGAATTGTATCTCTATCTTATGAACCAAATATCTGTTCTTTAGACAATTTAATATTAATTAATATAATTTGATAATTATATTATAATTAGCCTTTTCAATATAGTTTATTTAATATTACTTAATTATCGATAAAAAATATTTTACAAATTAAAAGGAAATAGATGTTATTAAACTTAATTTAATATTACTAAATATAATCTAAATACAGGCCATAAATTTGTTACTGTTAAAATATATTTTTTTTAATTTAAAGTATATAAACGTTATGATGGACGGTAACAAATACGATCGTTAAATCAATAATTTTCAGTTTATAACTTAATAAATGTTACTAAAGTCATTTGCTATTACTTAATTATTTTTAAAATAATACTACAGAAAATAAAGTTTACAGAGAATAGAATTAATTCGTGTTAATAGTTTACTTTGTAGTTAGTAGTTTTTCAAAATAAAAGTAAATATATGTTATTTTACTTAATGTAACGTAACTTAATAAATTTTTAATGAAATTTATAAATAAATAAAGTTTACAAAGAATATAAGTCAATTCGTGTTAGTAGTTTGTAGTTTTTCTAAAATTACAAATAAATATAAGTTATTTTACTTAATTTAACGTAACTTAATAAATTTTTAATATAATTTACAAATCGTTTAAAAAATATTTTTATTTTGTAAATTAAAAAGACGATTGGATGAACACTAACTAAAAAGAAAATAAAATTTATAAAGAATAGAAGTCGAGTTGTATTAAAAACAAAGTTGATAGAGAATAGAAGTCAAATTACACTACAAGAAAAATGGTAATAGACATCACACATTATACATCGGTCAGTGATGCCACTGATGTCCAAAGCGTAATAGACATCACCCCGCATTTATTTGACGTCTTTCTATTTTTAAGACATCGTTTATTTGAAAACCGATGTCTTAAGTTCAATTTTAAAAATTGAACGTGCGCCTTCCCAATTCATTTCCCACTTTAACCAAATTTTGACTCCCTCCCTAACCATTTTTCTTTCCCCCCTTTACATTCAGATACATTAAATAAAAACTAAAAACAAACACCTCATATTATTTCTCTCTATCTCTCACACCTTTCTCTCGATTCCCTCTCTCTCTCTCTCAAATCTCACCATCAAAGACCCTAAATCTAGTCTTCTACTCACCCAGTTACTCACCTCTATTCTCTTGACTTTTACTTCTCAAGTACTCATCCAGTTTGATCTTTTCAAACTCCGATTCGATGAGTGGATAAGGTTATTTGGTTGACTTGGCTGGATTGATTATTTTGAACCCTAATTCGGTGAGTAAATATAGTAGATTAGCATTTATAAGCATATTTGAATTTGAGATTTTTTAAATTAAAACCCTAATTTTGAAATTGGGGTTCTGCTTGTAATGTATTGTATTTGATATAAAAATTAAATTATCAAGAAATCTAACCATTATATCTCTTGATGTACAGGCCTCGGATGATGTTAACACTCATGGTGCTTCCTGTCCAGGTTTGATATCCTAATTTGAATGAAATAGGTGTTTGTTTGACTGCAGTGAATAATTTTGGTTATGTATGTTAAGATAACTACAAACAATCAGCTATATAACTCTTATTATTTTGTTTGAGAGAAGCATAATATCAATGTATTGTTCATCTGTTGCATGAATAGCCGGATATGATTGTTAGGCATGACTTGTGAGTTATACATCTCTATTTTGGTCATTTTTTTATTAAAAAAAAAGTTGTCTCAAGAAAAAAGTTAGCCAAAACATCGCAACCACGTTACAAATTTAGAATACAATTATTGAATAAATCCCCAAGGCAGCCACTGGAAACAAAAAATAATGTTTATTCATATTTTTGTATTTAGTAATGTGTGTTTTACTCTGTACATAACCTGCTTCCTGGTTCGTGGTTGTCTGTTGTAACTCCTGATTGTTATACAGTTCATGATCCTCCCACAAAGGTAATCTTTTTTGTCATTTGGATTTAGGTAAGAAATACTAAGTTTAACTTGTTTTTCTTTCTCTCTTACTTTCCAAATGATAGGTAGATGATTAGGAAAAATTCCTTTAGCTAGTTTCCTTTTTTCTTACAGATTGTTACAATTGTACATATGGATGATATATTCTTTACAGTTTAGTATTTTCAACTTACTTTAGAATAATCTTCAAATTCTTATGTTGTGAGAACCATTATGTGGAACTCAAATAGTGAGGTGTCATTTCATTAGTTATTACATTATAATATGTATACAATATAAAATATTGGTAGACAATTTCTCCTTATTTAATTTTTTTATAACCCTGTATTAGAATTTGAATTGCATTTGTGTAGTGGTCACGTATCTGATGTTTGTTGCATTCAGGGTTTACGATAATGATTATGTGATGGGGAAGTATTTCTCTGTTTCAGGGTTTGACGTCGTCTGGATATTTATTAGTTGTTGGTGATGATAATCAAATGTGTGAGCTTCACCCAGACAGCAATAGGTAATCATATTTTATTTCTTATAGAGACACGACTCGCATAGAAGCCTACATATTTGTGTTGCAAATATTGTAATACATCTGTGATGTTTACTTAATATTTACTATAATTACTATATGAAATGTCTCAATCCGAATTAAATTCTTTTAGATAAATAGCTATTGATTTGCTGGGTTGGAAATATAGTTCAAATGATACCGATGCCACTCATCAAGTAACACGTATGATTATTTAGGTATCATTTATCTTATCTCAGCCTTCTATATTTATCTGTGTAGTTCTGTTATCAACTTTTATAAGCTCTCATTTCTTTCTTTTTTTGTGCGTATGGCTTCTAGTTCGTTGGCCTGCGTTGCAGTAGTTGTTTGGCCTGTGTAGTAACTATGATTAGTGAATTAGAAATGCATGTTCATGCACATTTAAGGCCTTTTAGTTGCTTCATTTGCGTAATGCAGCTGCACGAGAATATTGTATGGGATAAGGATTTATGTAGTTTATACACGTATTTAAAATGTGAATTTAACTGCATGAGTTTTCCATCCTGCTTCTTTCATGATATAGCTTTCCAGGCTCCAACAAATTTATAGTAAAGTAATATATTTTTCTTTTTCGGTGTGAATTTTTAAGTGTCTTAAATGCTAAATTTTTAAGTTTCTTTCTATAACCTTATGACAAGTAAAGGCTTATGTAGATTTCAGAGAGACTGTATATTTGAAATGTTGTTCACTTATGGAATTATCTTGTTTGATACGGTTATACCTAGTCTTTTCTATTAATTTTTTTTGATAACTTTGCACCTTTTCCCAGTTTATGTAATTTTTTGTTGTTACTTAACATGGTCTACATCTGAGGCATAGTCTATTGGAAAAAAAAAGAGTCCAGCAAATTTCTTGTGCTTATTCTCTTGTTTTCTGTTATCATGACGGCTCTTTCCTTTGATGCTTTAAAAGATAAAGCTATTAGTTTATACAATTTGTGCCATGTGAAAATTACAGAACAAGTGGTAATGTATCACCATCCACTATGTATCTTTTCCCTGATCTTCTTAACCTTTATTTATTTTATTGTTTCTATCTTTGAATCCAGCATTGGGTCTTTTCTCCTCCGTCTGTTGTATTGTCTTTAATTTGTAATGTTTTCTGTATTTTTATTATAGAAACATATGTTTAATTTTATATAATTGCGACTTGTTGTTCACTGATGATGTAGATGTTAAATACTTGCGACTTGTTGTTCATCTCTTTCTTTAGATTTGTTACAATACTTGGATCCTTCGTCATTTTATAAGTAAAAGGTAACTTCTACCTTAGGCAAAGAATGCAGAAGACTTTATTTTTAAGCAACCACTTTTTTTTGCCAATAAGGCCTAAATAGCATGTAGTAATTGGTTTGATCGGAATATCTTAACCTGCAATATTTTGTCATTTATTCTTTAGGTTGATTTGGTGATGAATTGGAATAATAATGTAAAAGCTTATTACTTGTGTCTGAGGTTTCTTTGTAAACTTATATGATGTTTCTTTGTAATCTTATTGCTTAACTCTTCAGTTTGACTCTTATACATATTCTTACTTGTCACTAAATTATTCGAATGCAGAAAATTTTATTTAATTATGTTATTTTACTTGTCAGCAATGTATGAAATTCAAAAATTGGGTTAACTACTTAATTGTATTATAAATAGATAGATACAGATCTTTCTGGGTGCAGTGTAGTTGTGTGAAATCTTTCATACTTAATAGATATTTCATACTTATCTAGAAATATATTCTAGTAATTGATCATATGCACTAGCAGCACTACTGTATGCCCAGCTCCAAGGGACAAACAAATCTAATCAGTTCTGGCAGTTGAAAAGCCCTAGTTCACAATAGGGTTACGTGAATCCAAGGAGGAGGCAGTCGGGTTTGTCAAACAGAAACATCCGCTACTCAAAGAAATCGAATCGGAGATATCTAATGATATGTTCAGCGGCGACCATGGGTGTACGGCGTGGTCTGTGTGTGTTTTTCGAGAGAGTGGAAGAGAGAGAGAGGAAGAAGAGAGAGATGAGATGGTCGGGTTTTGGCCGGAATTTGGGTTATGTTTCGTATTTGGAAAAACGGATTGGAAGATTCGGATTGGAATTTAAAAGATCCGGGTTCCAGGTCACTAGATTCTGAAAACAACTTCCTTATGAATCCACACCTTGAGATTAATGTGAACTGCATATTATGCAAGGAATATTAACATTAATCATAACAAATTACAATACCTCACTTTCTCTTCAAATCACAATACCTCACTTTCTCTTCAAATTTTCCCTCCAAATTACAATATTCTTCCATTTAAAAAGTTTGCATAAAAATACCAAACATTATATTTAGTTAAAAATTTGAAATTGCATCTATCTTTTGCTAAAACAATATTATGGTCGACAAAGATGAGAGGCGTGTGTACTTTTTTGCAATAAAAGTAACTTCTCTCTTGGGCCAAGAATGTAGAATACTTCATTCTTAAGCAGCTACTTTTATTAGGCAAAGGAGACATAAATCTTGTGTCTGAAGTTTCTTTGTAATCCTAAATCTTCAGTATGACTCTTATGCATATTCTTACTTGTAAAATCTTGCATAAACATTCACATCTCTCTCCCAATCTCTCTCTCTCCCTCTCTCCCTCTCTCTCTCGTGTATTCGTTTTATATACATAGATGGGAGAATCGAAGCTGATACTAAATGAAGCCGAGCCTGTTGTTGGTAAGGATGTAGAATGTGTTATGTGCACAGAGCCAATAAACAAACTCCTAGACGCATTTTATAGGTGCAACACTTCCCTTATCGATGGTAGTCCATCAACTAATTGTGTTGGTTTCTTTATGCATAAAACTTGTTCTGAGTTGCCCTTAACATTTACACACCCTATGTACCCCGAACAACCTCTAAGCCTCCGTGAGCGTCCATCTAAAAAACAACTGTTTTGCTCATGTAGAGTTTGTGAGGGTGTTTTCCAGGGCTTTATGTATTCTTTTGACAATTATGATATTTGCCATGTGTGTCTGAAATGCGTAAAATTTGAACTTAGACCTCTAGAATACCGTTTCCGTTGGCATCCAGGTCACAATCACCCATTAACCTTAGTCGAAAGCCCAGCTTTGTTCCAATGTCATGCTTGTAACACTACAGCTACTGACTTGTCGTATATTTGTACCACATGTTGTTTTTATATACACAAGAGTTGTGCCAATGCACCCATCATCTACCAAAGTAAATTTCACAGCCAACACCCTCTCATATTAAACTACTCTCTTCCCCAAGAACGTGAATTTTTCTGGTCATGTGGCATCTGTGATAAATTTATAAATCGCAGCAACTGGGTGTACTATTGTGCAAATTGCAGATTTTTTGCTCATGTGAAATGTGCTTCATCAACAGAGATGTTGAGGTTAGTGTATTATTTATTACTTATTAAAAGTAAATTCAAGAAATTGGTTATTGTTGTTTTACTATGAGTTATTCTGACTGGGTTTTGTTCTTTCTTTGGAATCTATAGAGCAACTGACGATGATAGCGGAGAGTCCAATTTGATGCACTTGCCAGCGCATGATGAAACATCACTGAATAAAATGATGCAGCAGTGTATCATGACCAAGGCAACAGATGCTCTCCTGCATAAATCTGCGGAGCCTTCACCTTATATCAACCATTGGGGCCATGAACACCAGCTGGCGCTCAGAAACAAGAGCGCAAAACCTTCAACCCTCGACTTGAATCAGAAACTAGAAGATAAGGAATTGCTAGTTTGCGATGGGTGCACTAAGCCAATCTTCTTGGTTGATGATGTATTCTATGAATGCAATTCTTGCAATTTTTTTCTTCACAGGTCATGTGCCTTGTTTCCGGAGAAAATGGAGCATCACCTAGCAGGCAAGCTGGTTGGAAATAAATTCAATGAATACAACATTTTCAGATGCCGAGGTTGCTACATTATTAGTGATGGGATTGTGATGTGGAATGAAGCAGCCTGTTTTGACATAGGGTGTGCTTCATTACCCAGAAAAATCAAACATGAAGGTCATCGTCACACTCTTAACCAATTAGAGTGTCCAGATGATAATTATTGCAGAGCCTGTATATGTGAAAATGTAGGAGAGAAAGAAGCTATCATGTATGGATGTGAAAAATGTGGATTCTACCTACATTCACAGTGTGCGTTAAGGCCGCGCCTGGTGAAACATAGATGGGATTCACATCCCCTCTACTTGATTCTGTCTCCCCAGAATGTAGCTGATCATCCTCACGAGTACGACTGTGAATATTGCTCCATAAAGATTGACCCAAGCGGTTGGTTTTATCACTGCAGTACTTGTGATCTATCATTTCATATTAACTGTCTTGATCCATTTGTTTGGGTCTCCAATATGAAGTTCGGTGCTACCAACATTCACGGTGACTCAAATTCTCACCAACACAGCCTCACATTGGTTCCAAATAAAAAGAAGCGAAGGTGTCAAATATGTGGGAGGGATGCATTTTGTTTGCCAGTTCTTGAATGTTCACCATGCAATTATATAGTGCATGCTTATTGTGTCGGGAAATGCTACACTTCCCAAAACCGTTACTTCGGTAGTTAATATATAATTGGCTATTCTCTCGTAAATGAAAATTATATGATGGCTAAAGTCAGAAAACTCTTCTATCATGAAGCGTTTTAATGTTTTGTTTCAATGTTTTAATAAAATGTGCCCTGAATAGCAGGTGTGAGTCTTATTTGGATATTGTTCACCGGTGTGTATGGTGCGCCTTGTAACCTCGACGAGGTATGCAAGCCTATGGTGTTGCTTAAATACGAACCCCAGCACATATACTCTGACATGTACTGAGACGAAAAACCTGGTTGGAAACCTGTTTTTACCCCGAACTCCAGAAGATGATTATCTGTCATAGCCAAACTGTGACATGTATCTTTTTTATCGACTACACAGTTAAGCACTATAAATCTAGCAAAATTATCTATCCATCGCAACGAAGTTCGTTGCTGAGAAACACAGGAAGAGACTCTTCAAACTAGAGAACCGGACGGAGCCGAGTTTTAATCGAGCCGAGTTTTGATCGAGCTAAGGTTTAATTTTTTTTTGACGAACCGAGCCGAGCATTTTTAACGAACAGAAAACCGTGTTCGAGCCCGAGCTCGTCAACGAATGAGCCGAACACGAGCTTGTATCAAACAACATCGAGTCGAGTCAAACCGAGCCACACACGAGATTTCTCCATCAAAACGAGCCAAGCCGAGCTGAAATGAAAAATTCTGGTCAAAACACCGGTTGACTGTTAAAATAACAAATCAAATACATTTTTTTTTCTAAAAATTTTGATATATCACTAAAATATATTGATCCTAACATCCTTATGGTTGGATCATTCATAAATATTTTTAAAAAATTAAAACATTAATGTGAGACTAAACACCACTTAAAAGTATTGTTCAAACCGTTAACTGATTGTCAAAATAACAAATAAAATAAATTTATTTTTTTCTAAAATTTTTGTCATATCACTAAAATATATAGATCTTAACATTCGTACGGTTGAATCATTCATAAATATTTTTAAAAAAATCAAAACATCAATATGAAACTAAACACTAGTAAGTAGTATTTGTCAAACTACTAATTGACTGTTAAATAACAAACCAAATAAATTTATTTTTTAATTAAAATTTTATCACATCACTAAAATATATAGATCTTGACATCCGTACGGTTGGATCATTCATAAATATTTTTAAAAAGATAGAAACATCAATATGTTACTAAACACTAGTAATAAGTACTAGTCAAACTACTGGTTAACAGCTAAAATAACAAACAAAATATATTTATTTTTTTCTAAAAGTTTTATTATATCACTAAAATATATAGATCTTGACATCTGTATGGTTGGATCATCTATAAATATTTTTTAAGAAATTGAAACATCAATGTGGGACTAAACACTTGTAAAAAGTTCTGGTTAAACTAGGTTGATTGTTAAAATAGAAAACTAAATACATTTATTTTTTCTAAAAGATTTACCATATCACTAAAATATATAGATCTTGACATCCGTACGGTTGATCATTCAAAAATATTTTAAAAAAAATCAAAATATTAATGTGAAATTAAACACTAGTAACAAGTATTGGTCAAACTAGGTTGACAGTTAAAATAGCAAACTAAATACATTTATATTTTTCTAAAAATTTTATTATATCATTAAAATATATAGACCTTGACATCTGTACGGTTGGATCATTCATAAATATTTTTAAAAAAATCGAAACATCAATATATAACTAAACATAAGTAAGAAGTACTTGTCAAACTACTGGTTGACTGTTAATTAGTAAACCAAATAAATTTAATTTTTTATGAAAAATTTTGTCATATAACTAAAATATATGGATCTTGAAATCCGTACGGTTGGATCATTTATAAATAGTTTAAAAAAATCGAAACACCAATCTGTGAATAAATACTAGTTACAAGTAGTCAAATCACTTGTTAATTATTAAAATATCAAATTTAATTTATTTATTTATATCTGAAACTTTTTTCAGATTACTAAAATATATATCTAGACATTCATACGGTTCAGTAATTGAGAAATATATATATATATATAATCTGAATAATATTCATAATAATTCAATATATAAAAATTAAAATATTTTCTTTTGAATTTCTTTCGAGCCGAACTCGATCCAAATCGAACCAAGCCGAACTCGAACCGCGCTCGAGTCAAACATGCCAAAAGCTCGGCTCGAGCTCGTTTTCTTAACAAATACATTTTTTGTGTTCGAACTCGAGCTCGAGTCATTAACGAACTGAGCCGAATTGAGCTCTTAACGAGCCGAACTCGAACTTGTTCGCGAACATCTCGGTTCGCGAATAGCTCTACTTCAGACCAACTCATGGTGTAGTTCAGTAGTTCCACCCGAGATTTAGTGCTTGTTTGGCTAAACATCTTTCCAACTTAATTCTGCTTAATGGACAGGATTGTGTTCTTACGGAATGTGACAAGTTCAACTCTTGACGTGTGCATGTAGGCCTGTCAATGTAGCGAAAATCCGATCCGATCTGAGACCATTTTAGCGGATATGGATCGATCTATTAAAATTCCTATTCAATAAAAAAATCTGATTATAAATAGAGCGAATATGGATTTAGGCCGACTCGTTAATAACTCAATCCAGTACATATATATATATATACTATTATATTAAACATGAAACAATGAAAATTTTGTTGGTAGTCGGTCTGGTCACTGTAATTATAGTAATATTATTTAAAATAAAACACTTCATAGATAAATATTCAAATAAAATAGTTGGTTGAATTTGCAGGCTCATGCTAAAATAAAATAATAAAGACTCATCTCAAATAAAATAAAAATTTGAAAGGAAATTTGTTTGGTCGATATAATGTCATTGGGCTAAAATAAAATAATACATATTAACAATTCAGTCTAAAACAAAATAATATTCATCCCGGACTAAAATAAAATTAAACAAAAAAACTAGGTATAATTAGCGGAATTTGATTGATATGACGAGTCTGAACCTAAAACAAAGATTGGATTCCTCATGCTAAAACAAAATGATAAATGCAATCGATTTGACTAAGAAAAATATATTATTGAATCGGGTTAGAAACAAAATCAAAATTTAAAAGGTAATTCGTTGATCGATATAATGTTATTATGCTAAAATAAAATAAAATAAAATATATCATTTATTTAATTTAAAACAAAATAATATTCACCGAGTCAAAAATAAAATTAAAAACAAACTAGATGTAATTAGCTGGATTTTGTCGATCTAAAAGACATGTGGTTAAAAAATAATGTATATTATTGATCTATGCTAAAACCAAAATTAAATTCAAACTAAAGATAATTATTATATTATTGATTCGGGTTAAAATAAAGTTAAAATTTATTTAATTCGTTGGTAGGTATAATATAGGTTTAGAAGAGTGGGATAACAAGGATCCCACCTTAATAGCCAAAATACTAAAGTTTTATAGTTGATTTGTGTATACAATATTTGGAATTGTATAAATTACAGGTTTTCTTTAATTCTATAACATACATATTATTTTAATAAAATGAAAATAGAGTTGATTCCTTTGTTGCATTTAGAGATGCACAAAAAACCCATCGGGCCGGGTTTTATTCGGACTTTAAAAACCCGGCTTTTTTAAAAAAAACGGATCAGGCCGGGCTTTTTTAAAAATCAGGCCGGACCGGGCTGGGCTTCCTAAGAAATATAAGGCCCCTTTTAGGCCCGCGGGCCGTGCCGGATCAGGCCGAACCGGGATTTATCCGGACTTTTTATTTATATATTAAAAATTATTTTAATATTTTATAATTCGAATTATGAGTAGGTTAAATACCGGAGAAAGTAATATCTTGATATATTAGATAGAGTATTTAGACACCAAATTTATAATTATTTTTTAATATAAGATATAAATAATTATATATACCTTAATTGTGTATACTATTATAATATAATATTTTAAAAATCATAAAAAATATTGAATATTTTCAAATTTTATATAAAAATTTCTATCTTTTAATCGGGCTTTTAACTGGGCCGAACCGGGCTTTTATCCGGACTTTTTTAGATCCGGACTTTTATCCGGACTTTGTTAAATCCGGGCTTTTATCCAGATTTTTCGGGTTTCGGGTTGGGCCGGATTTTCGAGAAAAAGGAGATCCATTTAAGGCCCGCGGACCGGGCCGTACCGGGCTGGGATTTTTACGGATCTGGTTTTTCGAGTTGTTTCCGGATCGGGTCGGATCAAATTTCGGGTTTCGGATTTTTTGAACATCTCTAGTCACATTATAATAGCGTAAGACAAAAATAATCAATATAACTCATTTGGGCTAAAACAATTATACAATTAATTCATAGTAAATCAAAATTAAAATAAGAAAATAATTAAATTAGTTAAAATAAAATAATATGTATTTTTAAATTTAGCTTTTAATTTAAATATAATTATCTTTTATAAAAAATACCTTTAAATATCAATAAAATTTTATATTTCAATCCTTACATTAATTTTTTAAACTAAAATATCACTAACTTATACACCCATGTGTATATTTTTAATTATTATCAAATCATATTAATAAAATTTCAAATAAATAAATTTTATAGCTTAAAATTTTTACTTCAAATTAAATTCAAAAAATTATATAATTAAAAACAATCAATGCATCGCACTGGTTTTAGGCTAGTGTATGTGTGTGTATATATATATAATCTCTTTTTCTTTTTATAATTTAGATTTCTTATTCTCAATCAAGGCTAATAAAAGGCACATTATCTATAACTAGCTTTGAAGCCCGTGCAATGCACGGGCATGCTCTAGTATTCACAAATCGGTGCTCTATATGCTGAGGTTTATCTTGGTTGTTTTTAGGATCAGTTGCAATAGAATGTTAGTATGGTATTTTTGTGATAATGTGAGCTGCACTGGCATGTTAATGCGTCTGCAATGTGCATTTGTAGAAGCACTGATACCCATCAAACAGAAATGTACAGCCGGTTACATTAGCTGGTTACATTTTCCAGATGTAGAAGGTAGAAGCTATCTTAATGTTTGGGAACACATTAGAGATTTAGCAGCCACGTTATTGGTTAGTAGGTAAAGCTGTGGTGAAACCGTTGAGAGGCTGGAGGAACCAAATGAAGAAATAATATTTGTTTTGGGAGCTGTGGACTTGTGTACAGTGAGCCTGTGTTTATCTCAAAGCGTGTGCGCATAAAAGCTCGTGTTATTTGCTGACAAAGTATAGCTCATGTTTTTTAATGATATTGCATTTCATTTACCGAGGCCCATGGGACACTTAGAAATAAAAGTAAAAAGGTATTAATGAAGGTCTGATGTCGAAGTCATTATAATATCATGGTGTTAACTTTACATACAGCAAGGAAAATATACCATTTGGCGCCTCACCGGATGATGCTTCAAAATTCAAGAAGCATCTAAATGTATCAGTTGATCTATTTCTGCGCGGCAAGCAGGACAGGAGAACCCCATATTTTTGCTGTTGAGATAATTTAGACATAGACATGCATCCATCCATGTGGAAAATGGATTTATAAAGAATCAATATTTGGTCAGGAAAATATATGACTGCTTCCTAATGATATGAAAGTGTTTATGGTAGATATATTTAAAAAGATATATTTGAAATGCTTGTCAATTGATATTAGGTCTATAAAGATACTTTTGTGCAAGATCTAGTTGATGTATTAGTACACAGAGTTATGCCTGGTGCAAAAATATAGCAAAATAAGGGGTATTCATTGGAGATGCAAACCAATATTTGTATTAATACAGAGAGTTATGGCTGATGTTAAAATGTAGTAGAATAAGGTGCATTCATTGTAGATGCAAACTAATATTTTTGTTAAAATACGGTACTAAGGTCTGGGGTACCAAATGAAGGAAAGGGCAGAGTTTGACAAAATTATATTAGTGCCTGGGGTGACAGAACTATTTAGTGTGCATTATTAATTATCAAATTAATGATATAAATAAGTGAATTTTAAATATAAACTAAAATTAAATATTAATTTTAATATTAATAATTTTAAATTTCACTAAAAATTTAAAAAAAAATTGAATAATACGTCTATAAAACATATATATTAAAATTTTTACTAATTAAAAATTATAATAATAATAATAACAAAATAAACAATATTAATACATGAGAAATTTGAGTACAAAATAATGTTATTTATAAGAATGGATAGTACATTTAAATTATAATAAAAAAAATTTGCAAAATATTATTGATGGTCGGTTAATACCATGTGAAGTCTAAAGTCTCATTTGCAACAATCTGAAATAAGGAATGTGTATCAGTTTTATTGCTTATAGTAATATTTCCAATATTCTCAACTTGGTTATATAATTTATTTGTAATATTGAGTTAAAACATCTACCTGAGTATTTTTTGGTGAGCAGTCCAGTTATGATGACAAATGCTGCTTTCTCATTTGTAGAAGCCAATGCTTCATTGAACTGAATCGCCTTGTCTTCCCATAAGGACACAATCATTTCAGTTTTCCTGCATACTCATTGATTTTTAAATAGTGTGTACCTTATTTAAAAAGGGATAAGGTGGCCGTGAAACTATCAGTGATAACATGTGAACAGTAGAAAAAAAACACATGACCTGTCATCAACTAACAGAACATCCATTTTTCTAGCCCCATTTGAGGCATGTTCCAAATTACTGAAGCTTTTGACCATACCAATAACATCTGTAGAAATGTGATATGTGATTCTTGCATTGACATGTGTGTATTTAAATATATAATTTAAACAAATATTTTTTGGTTTGTTACCTATGAAATTTGTGGTGTCCCACAATAGGGAGGCTGCACTCTCAAAGCTTGTTAAATCAAATTTGAATCGAGGTATGCGCCCCGTGTCCTCGACGGGCACTACCTTTGTTTTGTGGTCGAAACTTATTGATTTGTCCATTTTGATTGCCCTGTATTTTTTTTTAGCAGTACCACCCGGAAGGTTGTTATTGTGTAAACACCATCTTCTTTGAGCAGTGGAATGTAATCTTCTTTTTGGTTGTTCCAAATTGTAACAGCGATTTGAGAAGACTGTTATTAGCGAGATTTGAGATGGGTTAATATATAAAGGTCTTGTAATAGATTTTCTCACAATGTTAATAAGTAAGAGGACATTAGTTTTTCTGAAAAGGACGGAGGAATTTACCTCCTTATCGACGAATACAACAGCCGTATGCAGCAGTGTTTGTGTGTCCTTCTTGGTTGCCTTGGGAGAGTGAGAGTGGGGGTTTAGAGCAGAAATCATCGTGTAGGTAGGCGCCATAAGTTTTGATATGTTATAGTATGGTAGCAGCTATACTTTGTGTATTTGTTGAGTACTGAGTCTAGATTTTATATGGTGGCACTTGTGTAACCTACAAGAAATATTTAATTGTAATTAATTTTTTTTTGTAACTGCCTTCAATTAGTCATGAGGTTACTGCTGAAATTATAATCACTTTAATGTGTGCATTCAATGTTGTAACGCCTTATATTTGCAATTATTTTAATGTATCGAGACAATACTTACATTACATTAACATAGGCCATGGTGTTTTTCTGGGTAAGTTATATTAGCATTGATTCCATTATATTTAGCAAGTTTTTTCATCACCTTTACAAATGTAATGATTTATTATTAAAGGTATAAGATAAATTTGAGTGATAATGTTATGATTTATTGTTAATAGGCCTGAAAATGGTTATTTGTGTGGATGCATGGCCTTTCAAAAATAATATCACTATATTGTACTATTTGTGTTATACCGAGTGCTTTTTATTTCTCCATTTTTATTAAATCATATTTTTGGCTAATTATTTGTTTGTTAACGTTTCAACACTCAATTAGTTGTTTCGTTTTAATCAAGTGAATAAAAAAATTGTTAGAAATGACGATTTGTAAAGAGTATGAAAGGGCAACCATTTTTAGACCTTAGTTCTGCATATTTCTTTTATGTTGTTTGTTATGATAATATTCTCAAGATTTGTAAGGAGGAAAGTTAGAAAAAAAATTATATAATTATTTTATATTAATAGTAACATTTACTATGTGAGGTGCAATATTTTTTATTTCAATTATTTTATTTTAATAGTTGTATTTATTATGTGAGGCAAAAAAAATTTTGAAGATTTTATTTATCCCTTTTTAAGTACATTCTATGTTCAACTTTTGGCATTCAGTAATACATATTTTAGTTAGAGCGGTTTAATTTTTGGAATTAAAAATTTTATTGTATATGTTCAGTCATGAAATTAAAAAATTTAATTTTGGCCATATCGCAATAGCCAAATTATGTCATGAATAATCAAAAATATTTTGTCTCACTTGTATTATATTTTAAGAAAATTGTATGGAACCTTTATGTATAGTAAGAAAATTAATATTAATTCACTAGAGAATTCAAAATAGAATGAAGAAAAAGATTTTTTAGTTGTAGTTGTATTCTTTTATCATTATTATTTCTTTGACGATAAAGGGCCTTATTTAAATTGGATGTCTGAATATAATATGTAATGCACATCACTGCAACATTTCTACAGAACATAAATTATTCAAAAGGACATGGATTCCTTGCAGAAGGAATGACATTGCATAAAATACTCAAAAGAGGATAGGAAATCAGAATAGATAACCAGAATTAAATTTGATGCAGGCAGTCCACAAGCTGGGTCAGAGCAAATAGCCTATTCGTACTAAATAACACAGTAGCACCTTTCATGTTTCAGCGCATTTTTGTATACTTGATAACATTTTCAACCATAATTGTCCCAAATGTATTTGAATAGGAGGAAGGGTTTAAAACCACCTCAAATGTACACTTTGCACCCTCTATAATTTGTCGAGCAATTGGGAAAGTATAAGTCTCATTAACCTGGAATACAAAAATACAATAATAATTAATAGGGTGTAAACCACTTTTTATGCTTTCAGAGGAGATTAATTGAGAGTGCTAATGAGTGAGTAATATTACTTCATCTCAAAAGTAAGATTACCAATATGCGATGTCGTAAGAGGCTTTCTTTGGTGTAGCCTGTGAGCTGTTCAATCTCATTTGGCTTGAGTGAGAACTCGCTCAATCCAGTTTGGTCCATGACAAGGAGAACAATGTTCGGGCTATTGAGAAATTTGTAGGAGTATAAATTTAAATGTGACGCTTAGAGATACAGATAATTGTGAAAAAATTGATTAAGAACACTACCTACTTATAGGTGTGAAGAAATTCCTCCCACATGTGGCACAACTTATATATTCATGTAGGAGGAGGTTTTCTTTGCAATCAAAGCATGTGTCGGTATTGTGGTAACCACGCAGGATAGCATCAATGATTGTGACATTACAACGGAACTTATGTATTAATGTTAGGAGCAATCATGTTAGTAGCGTTGAAGGGATTTTTTGTTGAATTGGAGGCATATTTTTAGTAATGATAGAAAAATGTTAGAGAAGAAAATTACTTTTTGGTAAACCCAAAGCGGCTCCCCCAAAAGTTCATGTAATGTTAAGTATGAAATGCTATTATCTGGTTCGGGGAAATATTGGTATGTGCATTTGGCCTGTTGAGGTAATTGGCATATAAACTCACCATATGTCGATCTGATATAACTTGCAAAATTGTGCACCTCCTCACATTTTGGATTAAAAAATAGACTTGTGGCTTGTGTTGAGGTTAAATTAATTGTTCCTGCAAAATTGGTTACTATATTATATATAGAGTGTTGAATGAAAATATTCAAGCCGACATTTTTGAAATTAATATAATATTTATATTTATTTGATGAGGCTTACCATTTTTCTTTTTTACCAATAAGCCTGTAACCACAAGGATGACATTTTTGTTCCGATAGTGCTCAAAATCAATTTTAAAGATTGTCGCCTTTGTTCCCCATAAAGATATTTCAAATCTGGTATGGTTGCATGCGTATGTATAATATGAAACAAGTTTGTATATAAAAATTTGAATGATAAAATTTGAATAAAGGTGTGAGAAAGAAATAGTTTATTTCACCTTTTATCAAGCAGAGTTAGATTTAGGCTCTTGACATCATTATGCTTGAATTCTATATCCCCACATCCATGATAACTCCACCAATGTCTGAAGATGCGATCAACAGAATGAATGTTAGGCACATAATAAAAATAAATGACCTTGCAAGACATATATCAAAATGAATACCGCTAAGAACAGCGTTATTGTTAGCCCTTGAAAGAATTATTGGCCATGAACATAAACTGAATTTGTATCGTGGTATTGAGGTTCTAAATAGATAGTCGACGATTTTAGTATGTTTGCCAAAAACCAGTGTCAAATTAGTTTCAATAGGCTTCCAAAATGGTTGCGCAGCAACGACTTTAAAATCGGATATGTAGTATGTAAACCCCTGACATATCATTGGTAGCAGGTGTTCCCTCTCAGCAAGTGGGGCAATAGCCCAGTTCTGCGTGTTCTGCACATAGTAAGAGTTAGTTTTAGGAATTTTAAAATAAGAGGTGAACAGTTGCAAAGGTTTTTTAGTTGGACTTACATTTGTATCAAGCATGATGAAATTGAGCATCTTGGTGTAATAGGAGTACAAGGAGAAACTTTCCCATACTCTAAGAACTCGGACCAGAAATTTGTTATTTCGATAGCCATATCCATTTTCCCCCAGAGCTTCCATGTTTCTGAGTTTTACTGGAGACTGTTTGTTATGCTAATAATTTGCACAATGTGTGTTTGGATACAAGATAACCTATCTCAGTGACCTTAAATCTGCCAGGTTGATTGTCTTATTGGCAGTAAATGTGTGTTATTGTCATTTAAAGGCTCTGCCCGTTGGAAAAAAACGTTTTCCATCATTTTTGTAAAGACTTTATGACTGAAATTATATTTTCAGGATTTATTAGGTTTCTATTACTGTTGTATCAGTGGAAAAAAACTTTAATGTTAGTATATAACTCTAAATTTACCCTATTTTAAGCTGTAATTTGGTGATGTTATCGTATTTTTAAGTTTTATTTATTAATATTTTTAATTAAAAAGCACATCATAATTTTGGGTGTATAAAAAATATGGTTGGTGATGAATATATTATTGGAAAATTTTTTGGTATATGACATAATTTCGGATATGTTTCCTGGGGATTTTTTTTCATCCTATTCCTATTATTGTAGAGGCAGAAATTTATTTATTTTCTTTAAAAAAATAAAAGTTAATTATTTGTTTATATGAATTTTCATTTACTAAAAATAAACAGAAGATGGAGTGTAGGTTTTATATTTGTTTGCCCTTTTGTTTGTCATGAATGTGTTTTGCATTCAGTCTTACTCAGAATAAAAGTTATTTTATTGAATATAACCTATTTTTCCTAGGATAGTCTTTTGTATGTATATATTAAGGTGTGTATGTGTATATATGTGTATATATATATTTAATGTTGTATATTTTTCATTCTAATATAGTTTGTATTGGTAGTAATATTTGACTTATTTGGTTGACGGATTTATTTATTTCCTATGACAGTAAGAAGTTTAATGACAAGCCACTGACAAATTTAAAGTAGAATTACTAAGCATGAACATGTTTATGAAATTTAACACAAGAGCAATGTAACAAAGTGATTCAACGATAGGATAAGGTTTGAATACAAATGATCCAAACACCTAAATTTGTATTAGGTGTTTGTTGTTGCTGAAAATAAAGTCAATCTGCAGGGACAATGTCGCCGAATATTTCTCGATAGACAACATTCTTTGTATAAGCATCCCAGTCGTCTTCCTCGCTAACACAAACAATCTTTAAACCGGAAGGGGAGGTCACCCGTGACATGGCAACATAGAGTTGCCCATGACAGAACACTGGTTTGGGCAAATACAGACCTACATTTTTAACTGTCTGTCCTTGGCTCTTATTGATAGTCATTGCGTAATAGACAGAAATTGGGAATTGCTTCCTCTTGAGCATAAAGGGCATTGTTTTGTCTGCTGGTGACATGCATATCCTCGGTATATAAGTCTTCTCACCGATTTTATTTCCAGTTATGATCAAACCTTCTATGAGGAATGGGCAGCATTGGGTGACAATTAGTCGTGTGTTGTTACACAATCCTTTCTTTGGGTTAAGGTTGCGTAACAGCATTATAGGGGCCCCCACTTTTATTTCCAGCTCGTGATTTGGAACACCGCTGAATTTAAGAGAATTAAGGTATTCCGGTGGATATAGAACCTCGTCACTAGCGTTAGAGGAAGTGCTCTTGCAGATTGTATCCGAGCTTTTATATACTTTGGATGGTCCTGGTAACCTATCCAAAACCTCTCGATTGATTTTGTCGACATACTCGTTTAGAGGTGTCAGAATGGCTCTGTCACGCATGTACTCTAGGGAGCCATGATTTTGATTGAGGTCTGCATAGATCTCATCAACAATTGCTTCGATCGGGTCACCAGAATAGGTTGCCTGCATCTGTACTACAGGTATACCCTGAGGAAGCAGTTCTGTTTGGCTAGGCTACTATTATTTTACTAACATGTCTGTTGCTAAAATTAAAATATACCATGGGGCCTGGTCGCAGACAATTCAGCATTTGGGTGCAAAAGCATAATTTTAGTTTAGCATATGCATATATGTAACACTAAGAAAAAAAGGCCTAAAAGCGAGGCCCTGTCTTAACATCATAAGCGTTGTAATAAAAGGGGTTCTATATAAATATTAAGGCATAACTAGGTTGCTAAATATCATTAACATTTTAGTATCTATTTTAATATAATACTATGAAATATGACAAGGTTTTTTTTATCAAATATCTCAAAAATTTAAATGAGAAATACTTAACAATAGTTATAGACAATTTTAACGATGTCACAAATCCCTATCTAGCTTTACTAAGCCATAGAAAAATTAAAAGCATATTTCTTGCCAACACCCTAAGTCTATATTATTCACTGTTCAGGATTATTAAAAAAAATAAATCTCAAGAAGGAAATGACATGAAGCAAACAACCAGGCACTTTCAAAAAAATATGCAGATATTAATAGTTTACGCAATATATCTTGCAATATATCTTTTAATATATGGGAAGCTGTCATACCTCCTTTGGATGTTAATCCATGAAGAGTCACTGTTGTTATCACCGAGATTATAGGTTTGATGTACTCCGTTACCCAGTTTTAACATCCATTCCTTGAAATTAACAACCTGGTCATCAACAGTGATGGGCGGCACGTCTTTCTCCACGCGCATATTCTCAACAAGAGTGAATACCTTGCATTCTCTCCATAGATAAGATTTGCTTATACTGGCAGCGACAATACCTTCACGACCCTGTTTTGGCACAACGGGGAGGGTTTGCCTCAAATCTCCACCAAGCACCACGGTGACTCCACCAAAGGGCATAGAGGCAGCATTCGGGTTGACAGTGTGGCGAATGTCACGAAAGCTTCAGTTGACAGCCTCAAACACAAAGCGGTGGGTCATAGGAGCCTCGTCCCAAATAATAAGGCTTGCTTTGCATATTAGTTCAGCAAGATGTGTGTTTTTTTTAATTTCACATGTACTTCTTTCATTTATGTATATGGGTATTCTGAAGCGGGAGTGGGCTGTTCTTCCACCCTCGATGAGGAGAGAAGCAATCCCCGATGATGCCACTGCTAACACTATCATACCTTCACTCCTCAGCCTGCAGATTATTGTCGACCATAAAAACATTTTTCCTGTGCCACCATGCCCATACACAAAATAAAAACCACATGTTCCCAGACTAACCGATTGCATAACTTTGTCAAATACCAAGCGATGCATATTGTTTAAACAACCAATTTGTTTAGCAGCTTGAATTCCAAGCATTTGCCGATCGTACATCATTTCCTCTAGTAGAAGCTGATTTCTAAACTTAGTTGTAGATGTCGTGTTTATTTCTGGTAGTTCGGGATAGTCTGATACTGATTTACCATGTTGGTTGAGTAAGGTGTTGATTGCGTCAAGGGCAAATATTTGTTTATCACAATCAGTCATTACAAGAGAGGGGAAGTTTAACATTTTTCTGTGGGTGAACTCGACATCATCTGCTAGAGAAACCCAGTGCTTGTCCCATAGCTCGGATGGATTGCTAACTTCACAAAATAGCAGCATAGTAACAAATAAATCCCTTAGTTGGGCTGCAGTTGCAAAATTTGCAGCATCATTTAAAGCAACATGTCATTCCTTGTCAGATTCTAAGAGACCTCTGTGAAAGCAAGCCTCTTTGTATGTTGGGTACACTATTCCATCAACAGTCCGGATGTCCTCAAAAGATTTTGCACTAGCAACATGGTTCAGCAAGAGGCGCATGTAAAATCGTTCACCGCTTGCGGGATGAGCATATACCATGCGTCCAACAACATCAATCTTCTGTTTTCGAGCAGCCCAGAACTTTCCAGCATTATCCCAACGATACCTTATTGGATACCTTACATATGTAAGATCTCTGCCCGACTCATCGCGTCTATTATTTAGTAACCACTGGACAAACATGCTTGAATCTGGTCGGAACCTACCAATTATTTGTGGAAGAGCTTCATCATCTCGAAATAGTACTTCTTGTTCGTCCTCTAGATGAAAATATAGTCGTTGCACATAAGGTTCCCTATAGTGTATAGGAAATCCAAATATCCGCCAAGATGCTTCGGCTGCTGACACATATCTACAAGAAAGGTAATTTTTTACCTCATCCATCTCAATCTTTCTTGGGACATGGGATGTAATGGTTGGGATAACTAAAGTTGTGTCTGCACGCTCCATTACCACGGTAACTTTATCCGGTCCTTTTTCCAATGTACTTGAATAAGTATTTAATTGACTGTGATCGATTGCATCGTTCCACATTGATGTGTGCTTGATATTTGTCAAGTAAGCCCCGATTGTATGGCACGACATGTCTAAGTCACCAAAATATATTAAAAAACAGACATTTGTCCAAATGAAATTCACAAAGTAATATAGGACGGTCAGGTAAGCACTGAAACCATTTTCGTAGCATAGTAACAGAGCTAGAAAGGGGCAAACTTGCTGGGGTGTGTTTAATCCAAATATTTGTGCAATGAAGGTATAAGGGGGTCATGTAGATTTCAAAATCAAGAACATTATGCATGAAATAATAATGTTAAGATGGGGTGGAATTTGTGAGAGAAGCACCTGTTGTCCAAATGAATTTTGTTAAATTCCACGGTTTGCCTTGTATCTCTCCGCCGGTAAATATCATATCCATTTGAATCTATTGTAGTACTACTTGTGTAAGGCCTCGGATAATATTTTGTGCACTTTCCATTGGCCATACACGGGCACCTAGGATTTGCTGCTCCACATGGTCCGTGCATCATGAATTGAGCGACGGCCTGGTATGCAACATTGTCAACCTCCTTATCAAAGAGCTCAGCACTAATAATGGAATCATTATCAGTTGTAGACAGTATCTTGTCACCATCAGCTAGCCAGAGCACAATATGGGCATGGGGTAACCCACGTTTTTGAAATTCAATTGTGTACACAGCCGCACATAAGTTCGTACATTGTTAGACATGATGAGTAAATATATAATTAAAATATATATGCATGCATTGATAATGATTTACATTTATATAACAATGAATTCATTTCATTTCAATACTCCACTCTAGCTGAATATGTACATATGAGCTACAAAGGCCACCGTCAAATGTATAGGCATTCAACAAACCACCCCACTTTTAAATCATGCCAAACCCAATTCTTCTCATTAAAAAATATTTGGTTTTCTTGTATATTTTCATCTTCTCATTACAAAATTAACGTAAGAGCGTTAAAATTTTTAAAACTGGAATAGTCTTATACACAAGAGGATTAATTTATATGTATTGAGAACCTGAGGCAGAAACAGCACTAATGCATATATTTTTTTAAAAGGTGTGTGATGCCATCATCTTTCACTAAAGTGTATAACGTCATGTATTCTATAATTTCTTTTATTTATTATCAAACTAAAAGTGCAAATGAAATTTGATATAGGCATAATAAAACATGTAAAACAGAATATTTATGTAATATTAATTATACTGGATTTGATAGGGCTATATGACATGCTAAATAAAATTTATAACACTAAGATCCATGTATATAATTTTTTGGCTGATATAATCATGTTATATATTATGCGAACACGTATATCCAATATTATTTTTTAAACAACTATTTTTTATTAATTATTGTCCCTATATTTTAGCACAACATATACTTTCTGAAGATAAGTAATTGTTTATACTATGTCATTTATGTAGAATGGCGACATGTCTGACTCTGCCTAACTTGGTCTCTGAAGGGGGAAAAAGAAAAATATTAGAATGAAATTATTAGTGCGAGGCATGGCTTTGGTCAACTTACATTATAATATGTAAACTTTGTAGGCAAAAATATTAATTCTAGATTTTTTTTTCCTCGACTGTTTTGATGAATTCATTTTTGAATTCAAACTTGAAGTTCCGTCTTTAGCAGCTTAGAGGCTCTGTGTTAAGGCCCATAAATGCCTATAAAGAACATTACCATAACCAAAAAGAATTAATTAGAGAGATGATAAAACTATGCAAATGATGTCATTCTACGTAAATTATTATTGTAATTAAAACTCCAAATAAGTAAGAAAGTAATACAAATTTAGATATGTTTCATTCTTCAAAGATATACATATAATGGGATTTTTGTTCTTTTAGTTATCTTTTGTATGCCATAACTGGTTCCATCATTCTAACGTATCTGTATAAAGCGTAGTGTTGTCAACTGAATAAATTACTTTACAAGCATTAGGGGTTTAAGTTTTGAGTACCTGCAAGGACACGGCCCAGTACGTCTTTCTTTGTGAAATCTGACATCATGGCATCGAGCTTTAACTTGAAGACTCGTGCAACAATGTCCGGGCGAGCAGATGCATCTCTGCATCCTGTAGCTGCGAGTGCGCGCTGTATTTCTACCCATTGGGGGTTACAAGTGAATGTCACAAATAAATCGGGATGTCCGTATTCCTTGCACACGGCCAATGAGTCTTGGTAATTTTGCTGCATATACCTGTTGCCGCCTGTAAAGCTAGATGGCAGCACAATGCGCTTTCCCACATCAGCTGCGGAGACATCTCCACGACTAAAGCTGTCCACAATGTTGTTATACAGCTCCGATCTAATTATCGATTGATGCAGCTCAACCCACTTAAGTCTCCCGCGCTCAATGCAACACCAGGCATCCACAATGTATTGCAAAAATATTCTACCACCTAACAGTAAACTGTGCCTTTCAGAAACTCGATATTGCAATCTGAATGCTTGGAATTCTCTCATGCTCACTGTGTTCTCATTGTCCTTTCCGACATTAGTGGCACCACGATATTTAATCCCCAACCGAAACCCGTCTTCACCGCGAGGGAACAACAAAGGGTATTAGAGGGACATGAAGCACGGGTGGAGTTCAGTTATTGGCTGCATGCCCATTTGTTTATAGTGCACAAGTATATCCCTACGGTTTGTTAGGTCTTCGTCAACTGCAAGGCCAGCAAACTCATAATCATTCACACGAAGAAGGTTGAAAAAGCGGCCATCACTGGTCCTCCTTTCCAGTAGCCTTAGCCGAACAGGTATTTGTTCAGCTACATGATACCTTTCCCTTATCTGCTTAAATATTCCTACCAGAACATTATCTCGAGTAAGCATGTGTAATAGCAAATTGACAATATCTAGATCAAGTTTATCCCCACTGCGGGGGAAGTTTAAGTGGTGATCGATTGCTTCCTGGCCGTCGTACATGTAGAATTGTGCAAATTTGGGTGTCAAACCATCTGGAGGCAGTAAAGAACCGATAATGTGATATACATCATTATTAACACGAAATACATAGGGCCCTGAACCATTATTTATAGTCTCGTCAACATTTCCACCAAAAGAGAAGAGAGCAAAAATAATGTTGTACATCCGACTATTTTTTTGAAACTTCAACTCTCTCCGACCAGTTCCAGTTAGCAATTGTGCTAGTTCGGGGGGTGTTTCTTCTAAAAGTGGCAGTTGAACCTTCCCCTTTTCACAACATATAGAGTATGACTTGGGCCCAGGGCCAACATGTCGGCCTGTGAACTTTGCTGTCCACAGAAGAGCCCCACAGTATCCACATACCTGATCCTGAGGTCCGATGTCCAAAACTATACTGGAAGTTGTTGCACGCAGAATACGCATAACGGTAGGTCTGTTTTATGTTAAAGATAATAAAATGAAAAAAAATTAGGTGCATATAAAAGGCTCATGCACTCGCCAAAATCTGTCTTCTTTTTGTCAATGTAGGTACGCCTACGTGGGGACTCCATGGCAGAGACTACAAGGATAAGCCAGATAAATTACATAAAGCCAAATAATAAGAAAACGTAGACTTACTTTTATTGATATGCAACGCAATAGCATTGTTCAACAAGATATATTGATTCTGTCCCATTTGGGGAACTATATGATGAGCATGCTCACAGCTTGTACAACATGTACGTGGAACATACTATTATTATAAGATTACCTAGTAGGTGAAACATAGGTAGCGGATTACACGGTTCATTGTGGGGAAATGATATTAGTCACTAGCACCACATAACTCTCTAGTTTTTGAGCAATAATGCAATACTTTGAATCGCAGCATTGTTGTAACGCCCCCAAATCCGGGGTCAGGGGATTTGGTCGTCACGATGAAACCTCAATCCAAAATAACCTGTTAAATCAAATAATAAATGCCAGCGGAAGATATTTATCATAAATGACCCCAAACTAATCCAAGATCTTTTAAGGTTACAGTTCTAGAAACAAGATATCCAAATTCAATAAATAAATTTTCTCACTTTCTTTTAAAACTCTTTTCAATAAATTCCAACTCAAAACTAAACCCACTAGTATAACTTCGAAATGAAGTGTACTAGGCCCAAATAAAATATACAACTATAATATAATCTAATATAAATAACTTTACACAATAAAACTTACACTAGTCCGCAAACCCTGGACCAACCACCTTCCAAGAGCTTCTTCTTTGCTTCCTCGAATTATGCAGCTAAACAACGCAAGCTAATCCTCACTGGAGGTTAAATTTAAAAACAGGCAAGTATGAGCGAAAGAAATGCTCAGCAAGTTAATTATAACATATATAGGGTCGTTTTGATATAAAACCGACATCTGCATCAGCGCAGAACATAGAAAAAAATCATAATTGCTGAATCATAAAATTTTATAGTTGAGGAATCCCAGAATTGATTCCTTAATTATATTCAAAACCATTTTGATACTTTTGAGCGAAAGGCTTCAGCAATACTTTGAATCTTGACGAGAATAAAACTCGTAAAACAGTGTTTACGGAAATATTGTAAACCACAATAACATGAAACAATGAATATATATTGAATCATAAACTTTATTCAAAACCGAACTCTGGAAATTAATACTTATCAATGTTCAAGAAATTCCTAACTATTCAGTATCCATCATTATCGACTAAGTTTCCATAGACTTAGCCTGCTAAACCAGCCTGATAAGGACGGGTTAAATAATTAAGAAGATCCCAATTCATTCAAGATTCTAATTATCACTGAGCAACAAATGCTGCAGCAACAATCTGAACTTCGAATTCATTTATAAACACTGTAATTTTCCCGAAACTGAGTGCTAAGAAATTAATTCATAATCATAATTTCTTTTCAAGAAGGAATGCCGTCAATGGCGATCAACAATAAATTAGACTGGATACTAGAAACCAACATATGCACTATAATCTGCTGATCAGTCAGAATATAGTGCGGATCTATACCCAACTGCATAGACCCAACCAACATAAGGAGTACTCAGGCAACTATGGCCTAAAGGGTCCGGTTCATCTCCGGCCCATAGGATCCAGCTCATCACTGGTCCTTATATATATATATATATAGTAACCATCCAGTCCGTGGAGTATTTTGATGTCAAATCACTTTGGGTACTTGCTCAAGAGAGCAATCGATGATAAAGGAATAATAGTGAAAGGAACTTGCATAAATAAGAGTAATTGCAGCGAAATATAAAACAGTTTAACTATTCTGAACTTAGAATAGGAACGAATAAATATTTGCAGTATTTAAGGAGAAAGGTTAGGAATACTTGCCTTTGGGTTTTTAGCAGTTAGTCACACTCGCAAAAACACAAATATCTCATGATGCTTTCTCAAGACGTCACAATTTCTTATTCTTAACTCTTTGATATGTCGCTAATGCAGTTACTGGGATCTGATACGAAATCTTATCCAACTTCAGTCTTGATCCCCAACGTATGGTTCTGTTAATCTCGAACCATCCGTAACTACTGAACCCCTATGCAACTCTCCCTTTTTCTTTTCTTTTTCTTGGTCTCACGCCTTTAATGCCTGATCCTATCATAAGCAAAAATATACTACTTTAGTATCCTTCTGAAATGATTATCTTATTTCTACCCTTTCGCGATATATATGTATATATATATATATCACATAACAGGTCGCACATATTATAGTTTAAAACTTACTACCAACTCAGAATATTATTTAACACGAGAACGCGCAACTTATGATAATATTTCTACGAAAAATTCGGCATGACCTATTTGTAATATGGAAAATACCCTGAATAACCACACCACAAATACAACCCACAAGTCATTTCAATGTTCTTACCCAAACATATCCTATACGTGTTACGACTAACAATCATAACATGCTTTCAAATCATTGAAATCAAATAAGTCAAATAGATTTAGATACAGGGGAATTTTAGAAAATTTTGGCATGAAGTATTCGTAATTAGGACTATCCGCCTGTTTTTCAATTCCACAATTTAATCTTATAAACAAACAAAATAAAGTTGCCTCAACTTGCAGCAACATAAAAGTAAACAAGTAAGAAAAGTACCCGCCCAGACTTGCGGCACCTAAACATTTAAGGAAAATTACCCGCCCAGACTTGCGGCACCTAAACAATTAAGTATACTGAATAATTTATAATATTTGAACTTACAGTTATATAATTTAGCATCACCAATTCAACTTGAGTAAACACTTAAATAAATCACCTTACACATATATCACATAGACTAACTATACACATATTCAAATCACACTCTAATAATTAGCAACTAAACTCAATCTCAAATAGGCATATACTAACATGTATTTTCATAAGACACATCGTTGCTATCACATATACAAATAACAAGTCAATGTACATGTGCACAAGTCAAGTATGTCATCAAGTATGCTAACTTAAATCTATAATTTAATAAACTAGAAAGCACATATCAAATCACTAACCAACACTTCTATATTATAGGTTCATATATTTAATCTATTAAACAATGACTATCAATCACATATATTAGCACGAAACCATATGTCGAGTTATAACATACAAAATAGCTACCGAACCTAAAATTTAAGTTAACCAGCCTCGGAAGAATGACATTTTACAACACCTAGATGAACTTAAACAGAAAAGTTTAAAACATAAAAGTTGTAGGATATTTAGCGACCTTTCCAAAATGGTAAGGCTCGCTAAAAATGACCAAGTAACGAATTCAGAAACTTTAAAATACACAGCTGCATAAGCAGATTCAGCCCTGTTTTCGCAAGTAACTTAGTATTTGAGACTCCTAAATCATAGAATTGATTAATGAACTATAAGTAACAATTGTAGATCCTGAATTAAGCTTTTAAAATTGGTATAGTTCAAAGTCATAGCTAAAATAATGAATTTACTACGAATTTTTGAAGTCAGGATGTATCAAACTGAAATAACAGGACAGATTTTACAAATGGCAGATTTTATCATAATTGCAGGCCGAATTTGGAAAAACACAAAGAATGAAAATTGTAGATAATTCCATTATCTTTCCAGAGAGTGCAAAATCATTATCATACGATGAACTAGTTAAAAGCTACGAATTTAACAAGAACTCAGCTTATTTCTAAACGGATTTGACAACACAATTCACAACATATCATGCATATAACTCACTAATAATCCTTCAAATAACTATGTATAAATCTGAAAATTTTGTAGAACAACTCAAAATACCAAGACTGAAATTTAAAACCACCATAAACTATTATAACTTAAACATATATTAACCGGGTCAAGCCATAATCACTTAACAAACCAAAACTCAAGTTATACACTACTACACCAATGTTATAAATCTAAAAACCCGGAAATCATCTGTACCAACTGAAATTTCAGATTTTATAAAATCAAGAATAGTAGTTGTCATTTAGACATTCAATCCGCCTAAGAATATATAAGCGAAATTCAACCAAGTATTGACTTACACAACTCGAAACTACACAAAATCAATTAGCAAGTTCATAACTATAATTAACAAGCAAAATCAACCTAAACCAAATAATATTTTATGCCGCCGACTCGCCGGAGTTCATTGCCGGCGGCCGGCTGACCTCCGATCGACCCCAAATCACGGGTGAAGATCGAGGTCGAGCCTCTGGTTCGTCGAAGCAGCCCAGTTCTCGTACTATCAAGGAATTCGCGATTTTCCCAACATCAATTGTAGGATTAAAACAAAAGAAATCAAGCCGAATATATATATGTATGTATATGAGAGTATATACCTGATTGAGGGTTAAATTCAGAGGGTGATTGAATTAAAGAACGGAAGAAACAAAAAGAAAAAGAAAGAAAGAAGAGGGGTGGAGGAAAGGCGTTGAAGCGGTGGAGTAGAGGCGGGGGAGGGGAGCAGCGACGGGGAAGAAAGAAAAAGCTGGGGGGGGGGCTGTGTTTTTTTTTGTTTGTTATTGTGTTTGTTGTTTTATTTTTTCCATTACTCCTTCCCAACAAGAAAGTGACACGAAGCCAAACCCATCCTAAAATCAAACGCGTGTACTAATAGATAATCACGAAGATTCTGAAACCCGGTTTATCCCGAAAGTTGACATTAACGGATCGAGGTGCAGACAAAACAATTCCAGAAAATTGACGAAAAAAATTTAAAATGCTCGAAATATTTAAAAGTTAATAAAATAAAATTTTCTTGATTTTTGAAGCATTTCTGAATTTAATACTGATTTTATAATTAGATGAAATCAGGCAATCATTTAAAGATAAATAATCAATAAAATATTGATTTCTAAATTTTATAAATTCCTAAAACGAATAAATAAAATTATAAAACAATACAAATAATTTTAGAAATAATTTTAGCATTTATGAGAATAAATAATCAATAAAATCATTTTAAGAACAAAATAATGTCGTTCAATAATTAATTATACAAATAAGGTTCGTATCCACAATTACCCAAAATTAACAATAAAGTAACACACAGACTCATCCCATATTTTATTTTGAGCACATAAAAATTGAAATACTCAAATAATATCACATATAAACACCCAAACATCAATTCCACTTATCATATAATTCACTAAAATTCACATAAAATCACATAAATAATTCCAAATAATTATAATAATAATATCTAAAAATATGGGATATTACAATCTACCCACCTTATAAGGATTCCGTCCTCGGAATCAGCAGAAGAAAGCACTAAGGGTTTTCTAACCAACTTTCCATTCCCAAATAATCCTAGTTTTCCATAATCTCAAATAAATCTTGTATTCGTTGTATGATAAAACTTTTATAGGAGCTTCACCGTGCACCACTGTTCCATTCACCTCTTTTGACCAATTCCTCAATAGAATCGCTTTACTGATTGCGAGAAAGAAGAATAGAGAGAAAGATAGAGGGAAGAAAAGAAAGAGAAAGATAGAGAAATAAAGAAACAGAATGACTTCGCTATACACCCCTGATATTTTAATCGCATTGCAATCCACTGTTGCTCTTGATAATCCCATCACATAACCCTGCTTTGACTTGACCAGGATAACTCAGCTTAACTTGATTGGCATACCTTCAAATGTTTGGGATGACAAAATCATGGAATTTCAAAAAGAAAAGAATTTGATACCATAACGGAACCAAAATCTGAATTTGAGAAAAAGTATTGTTGAAATAAAAGAATAACTGAGAGATCAATATGATCAAACGAACTTGGTATTGCGTGTCCAAATTAAGACACTACTAAAGGTTGTTAACCTTCATGTATTCACAATACACACAAGTGATGGCGTCCCATCCAACTCCTATCACACAGACAGGTATACCTTGTGTCCCCTATAGTTAGGGTTGTTTATCCCAGTCAGAATAAAAGAATATCAAAGTGATCGAAAATCAAATGAATAAAACTGAAAAGATTTCAAAGCTGATATTTCTGAAGGAATGAAATCCAGAGAAAATAATTATGGCACCAAATGAGCAAGTGGTGTCACATCACCAAGAAACCATCCACCAAATAAGAAAAGTGGAAGTTAAATTATCATAACTTGGCAGAGCTATCAAAACCTGAAAAAATAGGCTTCATGACAGCCTCTGACACATTTAAAACACAGATAGGATTGAAAATGAGTGTTAGGGAATATATCCTCTAACAATCACTTCTTTTGAGAGATGTCAAAAGGAATTATAGAAAGAAAAGGTATTGCCAAAGTCTTAATATTTATCTTCAATTTGAACTCTCCAGTTGACTCGCCATCTGATTCTAGACGCTTCTTTATGTTCCAAGGATATCGATAATCTTCATCGTCGTCGAATCGTAGTAGCCTCGGAAGATTCCACAATAGAAGTTTGCAGCTTCCCGGAGTTCCGTCCAGCTCAACACAACCATCTCGAACGAATGCGCCTATCTTAACTTACTCGTTGGCACTATATCTGATAGTCCAACAGGAACTCGATATGAGCTCAAACGTCCTCACATAGCTATACACACTCCTACACACTCTCGTTTCTAGTTTACTATAACCTCAGCTCTGATACCAACCTGTAACGCCCCCAAATCCGGGGTCAGGGGATTTGGTCGTCACGATGAAACCTCAATCCAAAATAACCTGTTAAATCAAATAATAAATGCCAGCGGAAGATATTTATCATAAATGACCCCAAACTAATCCAAGATCTTTTAAGGTTACAGTTCTAGAAACAAGATATCCAAATTCAATAAATAAATTTTCTCACTTTCTTTTAAAACTCTTTTCAATAAATTCCAACTCAAAACTAAACCCACTAGTATAACTTCGAAATGAAGTGTACTAGGCCCAAATAAAATATACAACTATAATATAATCTAATATAAATAACTTTACACAATAAAACTTACACTAGTCCGCAAACCCTGGACCAACCACCTTCCAAGAGCTTCTTCTTTGCTTCCTCGAATTATGCAGCTAAACAACGCAAGCTAATCCTCACTGGAGGTTAAATTTAAAAACAGGCAAGTATGAGCGAAAGAAATGCTCAGCAAGTTAATTATAACATATATAGGGTCGTTTTGATATAAAACCGACATCTGCATCAGCGCAGAACATAGAAAAAAATCATAATTGCTGAATCATAAAATTTTATAGTTGAGGAATCCCAGAATTGATTCCTTAATTATATTCAAAACCATTTTGATACTTTTGAGCGAAAGGCTTCAGCAATACTTTGAATCTTGACGAGAATAAACTCGTAAAACAGTGTTTACGGAAATATCGTAAACCACAATAACATGAAACAATGAATATATATTGAATCATAAACTTTATTCAAAACCGAACTCTGGAAATTAATACTTATCAATGTTCAAGAAATTCCTAACTATTCAGTATCCATCATTATCGACTAAGTTTCCATAGACTTAGCCTGCTAAACCAGCCTGATAAGGACGGGTTAAATAATTAAGAAGATCCCAATTCATTCAAGATTCTAATTATCACTGAGCAACAAATGCTGCAGCAACAATCTGAACTTCGAATTCATTTATAAACACTGTAATTTTCCCGAAACTGAGTGCTAAGAAATTAATTCATAATCATAATTTCTTTTCAAGAAGGAATGCCGTCAATGGCGATCAACAATAAATTAGACTGGATACTAGAAACCAACATATGCACTATAATCTGCTGATCAGTCAGAATATAGTGCGGATCTATACCCAACTGCATAGACCCAACCAACATAAGGAGTACTCAGGCAACTATGGCCTAAAGGGTCCGGTTCATCTCCGGCCCATAGGATCCAGCTCATCACTGGTCCTTATATATATATATATATATAGTAACCATCCAGTCCGTGGAGTATTTTGATGTCAAATCACTTTGGGTACTTGCTCAAGAGAGCAATCGATGATAAAGGAATAATAGTGAAAGGAACTTGCATAAATAAGAGTAATTGCAGCGAAATATAAAACAGTTTAACTATTCTGAACTTAGAATAGGAACGAATAAATATTTGCAGTATTTAAGGAGAAAGGTTAGGAATACTTGCCTTTGGGTTTTTAGCAGTTAGTCACACTCGCAAAAACACAAATATCTCATGATGCTTTCTCAAGACGTCACAATTTCTTATTCTTAACTCTTTGATATGTCGCTAATGCAGTTACTGGGATCTGATACGAAATCTTATCCAACTTCAGTCTTGATCCCCAACGTATGGTTCTGTTAATCTCGAACCATCCGTAACTACTGAACCCCTATGCAACTCTCCCTTTTTCTTTTCTTTTTCTTGGTCTCACGCCTTTAATGCCTGATCCTATCATAAGCAAAAATATACTACTTTAGTATCCTTCTGAAATGATTATCTTATTTCTACCCTTTCGCGATATATATGTATATATATATATCACATAACAGGTCGCACATATTATAGTTTAAAACTTACTACCAACTCAGAATATTATTTAACACGAGAACGCGCAACTTATGATAATATTTCTACGAAAAATTCGGCATGACCTATTTGTAATATGGAAAATACCCTGAATAACCACACCACAAATACAACCCACAAGTCATTTCAATGTTCTTACCCAAACATATCCTATACGTGTTACGACTAACAATCATAACATGCTTTCAAATCATTGAAATCAAATAAGTCAAATAGATTTAGATACAGGGGAATTTTAGAAAATTTTGGCATGAAGTATTCGTAATTAGGACTATCCGCCTGTTTTTCAATTCCACAATTTAATCTTATAAACAAACAAAATAAAGTTGCCTCAACTTGCAGCAACATAAAAGTAAACAAGTAAGAAAAGTACCCGCCCAGACTTGCGGCACCTAAACATTTAAGGAAAATTACCCGCCCAGACTTGCGGCACCTAAACAATTAAGTATACTGAATAATTTATAATATTTGAACTTACAGTTATATAATTTAGCATCACCAATTCAACTTGAGTAAACACTTAAATAAATCACCTTACACATATATCACATAGACTAACTATACACATATTCAAATCACACTCTAATAATTAGCAACTAAACTCAATCTCAAATAGGCATATACTAACATGTATTTTCATAAGACACATCGTTGCTATCACATATACAAATAACAAGTCAATGTACATGTGCACAAGTCAAGTATGTCATCAAGTATGCTAACTTAAATCTATAATTTAATAAACTAGAAAGCACATATCAAATCACTAACCAACACTTCTATATTATAGGTTCATATATTTAATCTATTAAACAATGACTATCAATCACATATATTAGCACGAAACCATATGTCGAGTTATAACATACAAAATAGCTACCGAACCTAAAATTTAAGTTAACCAGCCTCGGAAGAATGACATTTTACAACACCTAGATGAACTTAAACAGAAAAGTTTAAAACATAAAAGTTGTAGGATATTTAGCGACCTTTCCAAAATGGTAAGGCTCGCTAAAAATGACCAAGTAACGAATTCAGAAACTTTAAAATACACAGCTGCATAAGCAGATTCAGCCCTGTTTTCGCAAGTAACTTAGTATTTGAGACTCCTAAATCATAGAATTGATTAATGAACTATAAGTAACAATTGTAGATCCTGAATTAAGCTTTTAAAATTGGTATAGTTCAAAGTCATAGCTAAAATAATGAATTTACTACGAATTTTTGAAGTCAGGATGTATCAAACTGAAATAACAGGACAGATTTTACAAATGGCAGATTTTATCATAATTGCAGGCCGAATTTGGAAAAACACAAAGAATGAAAATTGTAGATAATTCCATTATCTTTCCAGAGAGTGCAAAATCATTATCATACGATGAACTAGTTAAAAGCTACGAATTTAACAAGAACTCAGCTTATTTCTAAACGGATTTGACAACACAATTCACAACATATCATGCATATAACTCACTAATAATCCTTCAAATAACTATGTATAAATCTGAAAATTTTGTAGAACAACTCAAAATACCAAGACTGAAATTTAAAACCACCATAAACTATTATAACTTAAACATATATTAACCGGATCAAGCCATAATCACTTAACAAACCAAAACTCAAGTTATACACTACTACACCATTGTTATAAATCTAAAAACCCGGAAATCATCTGTACCAACTGAAATTTCAGATTTTATAAAATCAAGAATAGTAGTTGTCATTTAGACATTCAATCCGCCTAAGAATATATAAGCGAAATTCAACCAAGTATTGACTTACACAACTCGAAACTACACAAAATCAATTAGCAAGTTCATAACTATAATTAACAAGCAAAATCAACCTAAACCAAATAATATTTTATGCCGCCGACTCGCCGGAGTTCATTGCCGGCGGCCGGCTGACCTCCGATCGACCCCAAATCACGGGTGAAGATCGAGGTCGAGCCTCTGGTTCGTCGAAGCAGCCCAGTTCTCGTACTATCAAGGAATTCGCGATCTTCCCAACATCAATTGTAGGATTAAAACAAAAGAAATCAAGCCGAAGATATATATGTATGTATATGAGAGTATATACCTGATTGAGGGTTAAATTCAGAGGGTGATTGAATTAAAGAACGGAAGAAACAAAAAGAAAAAGAAAGAAAGAAGAGGGGTGGAGGAAAGGCGTTGAAGCGGTGGAGTAGAGGCGGGGGAGGGGAGCAGCGACGGGGAAGAAAGAAAAAGCTGGGGGGGCTGTGTTTTTTTTTGTTTGTTATTGTGTTTGTTGTTTTATTTTTTCCATTACTCCTTCCCAACAAGAAAGTGACACGCAGCCAAACCCATCCTAAAATCAAACGCGTGTACTAATAGATAATCACGAAGATTCTGAAACCCGGTTTATCCCGAAACTTGACATTAACGGATCGAGGTGCAGACAAAACAATTCCAGAAAATTGACGAAAAAAATTTAAAATGCTCGAAATATTTAAAAGTTAATAAAATAAAATTTTCTTGATTTTTGAAGCATTTCTGAATTTAATACTGATTTTATAATTAGATGAAATCAGGCAATCATTTAAAGATAAATAATCAATAAAATATTGATTTCTAAATTTTATAAATTCCTAAAACGAATAAATAAAATTATAAAACTATACAAATAATTTTAGAAATAATTTTAGCATTTATGAGAATAAATAATCAATAAAATCATTTTAAGAACAAAATAATGTCGTTCAATAATTAATTATACAAATAAGGTTCGTATCCACAATTACCCAAAATTAACAATAAAGTAACACACAGACTCATCCCATATTTTATTTTGAGCACATAAAAATTGAAATACTCAAATAATATCACATATAAACACCCAAACATCAATTCCACTTATCATATAATTCACTAAAATTCACATAAAATCACATAAATAATTCCAAATAATTATAATAATAATATCTAAAAATATGGGATATTACAATTGTGCCCTAACAGTAGAGATTCTTGATGAAATTAAGGTGTGAACTTCGAAATGTCTAACATAAAGCCTTCCTCCACCTCTTCTTTTTACTAAAAGCAAGGCTGCGTATAAATATTGCATTATTATTGTTCTACAAAAAGTATCGGTTTTGTCCTATTTTTGGAAATTATACATACTTGAAGACCATGTTTGCACTTTATTGAAGTAAAATTATATTACTCAGAGGCAGCGTGTAACGCTATATTGTTCTACCAACAGTTCAGTGTATAAACTCGTAGTGTTATTGCGGCAAATAGTAGAGGCTCCGGTCTGAAATAAGGAGTTACGAGAAAACCTACCTCCGCCTCGTCTTCTTATTGGAAGTAAGGATGGTTGACTTGTTATCACCATTGACTGACCACGAGTAGCAGTTGCTGTAAATCAAAATAGATGAACGTCTTGAACGGACAATCAGAGGGTGTATGTTTGTGGTGTGGATACAGTTTGATGAGTAGATTTACCTTCAGAACGACGACTATTGGAGCGCTGTTTAGCCAACCGCCGTCTCTCTAGCACGTCCTCTGTTAGAGGAATTCTAGGCCGGCCTCTTTTCCGTGGTGAGGGTTCCATATAGGCCCTGGAAAATTGCTCGGGCAGTCTGTAGCATGAAGCAAAACTTCATTATCACATAAACCTATACAAAACAATTTACAATTCAGATTTAACAGCTGTCGAATTTTCCTTTCATTTAAAGCAACAAAATGCGGTACATTCCCACTTAAATAAATCACCGCTAGCTTGTTCAATTCTAAATTATTTTGCAAAAGTAGATTCTAAATGATTTTGTAAAATGGGATGCATGGAGATTTTTTGGAGTGGTATATGCTAAAAATATGTAGACTTGACGGAGATAAATACCTGGAAAACAGAGCTATTTATAGCAGAAATCAAAACCTGATCAGAGGCTATAACTTCAAAAGCTTCCGGCATAAGAGAAATCAGAATATGAAAGGTCACTGAGGGGAAAAAAGAGAATAGAAATCAACACCAAAGTAAATAAAATACAATCAATTTCCAGGTTAAAACTTGTTAAAATAAATACGTGGATAGCAGATTAGGATTAAAATCGAAGTTCAAGCATTAACAGCAGCGGAGGCAATAACATTTTTCGACTATCTTCTCTATTCACCAAAAATGAGATAAGTGGTGTGCAACTATTTTCGGTGCTAATTTTTGGCCTAATCATTTGGTAAATTTTTAATCTCAATTAATCAATAAGCCTAATATATTACCAAAATTTGTTTGCCCCACTAAATAAAAAGTAGCCTGACATCTACAAAGTTGCATAAAATAATAGTGATTATTGGGTCTATTACATTCCCACTTAAATAAATCACCACATGGACAAAAATAACAATTCCGGTAAACTAAGAAGAAGATTTAGAAAACTAATTATTAACTAAAATGAAAATCTCTGAGATCTTGGAATGAAGATCTACAGTCAAACAGATCAAAAGTAGTACTATATTTATCCGGAGCTTGAAATCTTTGTTAACTGTTACTAGTATTATGTCATTCTCTCTGAATAGGATCTTAAATAAGGTTTTAAAATCCAAACATTGGTTCTGCTCAATTTTGCCTTCATATTTGAGTAATTTACACTTGTTTTCAACATCCGGCTCGGTCTAGTTTTCGCCTAAATTCGATTCGAGCCATCAAGCCTCCAAATTCCAGAACTCGTCCGAATTGATTCATATCTAGAACATTGATCCAAATAAATTAAAAATGATAGATCTTCAACTTAAAGTACTCCTGAGAACACGTTACCTAATTTCTGAAATGTATCTCAAATATCAGGTATATAATTCTAGTGGACATAATAACTTTAAATTAATGAACCATTCAAAAGCCAGCCTATACTCTGAGACAAATGCAGGGTAGGATGCAAAGTGTAGAAGTAAGTAGCTAGAGACTAATTGCTGAGCCTTTATTTGCACATTAAAAAAATTCAATTTTCAAAAGGAGAGACACTTGGATACATTACATTAGACCCTTTGAAGTTATCATAGGTCCATTCTTCGCGGACGGGTATTTGCCCAAAGTTGCAGAAAAGATAACCCACTATATCATAGTAAAGAAGAAGTATAAGAGTGAGACGTCTCACCGGATAATACAATTTCAAGCTAACAAGGGCGAAAAATTAATACGTAATTATTTGCTTTCTACTTAGATGTCCGCCCTTATTGGAGCAAAACTAAAGTGAGAATAAAGTTAGGATGGGCACGGAGGGAGAAAGGTAGAAAATTAATAATTCATACGATGCCCAATTGAACACTAATTCAGGAGAAGAAAAACATAACTAAAAAGGCATACCTTCCTGGAGCTCTGTCGGAAGCCCGATGGTTTAAAGTGAAACAGGAGGAATGTTATTACAAGGGGCAGCCAAATCGACCAGATAGAAGTTTGTAATGAAGTAGTGTGATTAGTCAGAGGGCAATATGGACAATTTAGAACGACAAAAAAGTGCAAGGCAGAAGCTAGGAGGGTAAAGTTGACATTTCATCCTGAATAAAATTGCTCAGGGAACCCCATGTTGCTGCATTAGATATATAATAGATAGATTCATTACTTCATTCGATCCGATCCCAGAGTCTAACCCATTACCATATCATTTCTGACTGTTTTAACTTTTCAGGGCCGCATATCATTTCCAATCTCAATTTACATAACATTTTCCAGTTCGATGCATCAATTTTCTTTCATCATTGGAATCAAATGCTCTACAATTCAATGATATGTTTATTTTTTGATATATTTTCAATTTCTAATAACTTTTGTAATTAATTACATAAAAAAATAAATATATATATAAATGGAGCGGATATCGAATCTGAACGGATCCGAATATGAATCGGCCTATAAAAATTTTAGGACCGATCCAATCTGAATCTGAAAAAATAAATAGATATGAATTTAGGTCGATGTGATCCAAATACGATCCATCGGACCATTAACATGCCCATGTATGTGATTAATTATTAAAAGTAGAACTGCAAACGAACAGATGCGAGTCGAATTCTCTCTTAAACAAGCCCAGCTTTTTTTTGAAAAAAAATGAGCCGAGCTGAGTTTAAGAACTGAGCCGAAATTGATGTTCATGATCGGCTCGTTTATAACCGAGCCGAGTCCGAGCCGAAAACGAGTTTGTTCACGAACAACCGAGCCGAGCCGAAATCGAGCCGAGTTCGAGCGGGATCGAGTTATCCATTAATAGTCCGCATAAATTTTTTAATCGATCTACCTTAAGGTATAATTTTATAATTTTACAAGTTATATGAAGATCGAATACTTGTTTTATCTTATAATTATATATGCACACTCATACTTTACACTTGTTTTGTGACATATTGGCTCTAGTAGGAGACTAACTTGACGATGTAGTACATTCAAATTTCACATTTGTATTTTTTATTTTGAAAAAAATATCAATCATATTATGATTTTTTGAAAAATTAATAAAATTGAATAATCGATATTCATTTTCTAAAAAAAGATTTCAATCAATCCGAGAAAGTTACACAACTATAACAAAATAATTTAAAGTTCCCTTTAAATTTTATAAAATACACTATTGTTCATATAAATATAAATATAAATGGTTTAAATATAAATATTATTATATTAATAAAAATTGATATTATATATGTAAGAATTGGAATATAGTATTTAGGATTTGTACATCTATGATTAAAATTATTAATATAATATTTATAAGCGGGAGATAACCTTTCTATTTCCCCCGAAATTGAAGTACATATATTGCTATATTAATTAGCTTCTTCTGTACTAGACTTAGGACTGAGCATTCGGTCGGTTCGGTCAGAAACCGAACCGAATTAACCGAAAACCGAAGTGATATTTTTTTCCTAACCGAACCGAACCAAACTTAAGCACAAACTGAATCGAAAACCGAACCGAATTATTTCGGTTAATTCGGTTCCGTTTCTGAAAACTGAAATATTTGAAATTTTCTCAAAATAATTTAAAATGAAAACAAAAAATAATTTGAAATGTTAAAAGAATACATATTATATTATATATGTAAAAAATTGAAGATACATACATTCACCAATTTAAGATACATACCGTATTTTTTTATTTATATTTACTATATTGTATTATATATATATATAAATAAAATATAATTCAAAAATATATATATTTAAATTTCGGTCAAACCGAATTAATTTTTAGATTAACCGAACCGAACCAATATTATTTCGGTTAAAACCGAATTAACTGAAATTTTTGAAAAAAATCAAACCAAACCGAACTGAAATTATACGGTTCGGTTCTGTTTTTCGATTTCTGTTCGGTTTTGCTCACCCCTAACTAGACTAGTAAATAATTTTTTCTTACTTTCTCTTTGTCCAAAATCAAAACTCTCATCGACCGTCTTTTGTACTATGAAGAGTTTTGAAAAAGGTGGTAAATGACTTGTTTTAAAAAAATCTATTAATTATTATATAAAAAAATATATTAATTTCTATTAATTAAATCAATCATTTTATTTTAAAATATATCTTAAATTTTAATCAAAAAAATTTATACAAATGATTAATAAATATTTATTATTTTTTGTATATAAAATTTTATGTGAATCCGAGTCTGAACCGAGTCCGAGCCGGCCCCGATCAAAAGGGAAAATTGATGAAAAATTGAAAGTTAGCCCACCGTCCATCTGCTTTATTCTAGTATTATCAATATCGTCTTATTAGACCGTAGACACTGTGAAAACAACTTTAGTCTCCAAATTTAACTAAACCACTTTCTTATATAATCAGAACCAGAAATTTTAAACATCAACTTACCTTTCAGTTTGATTCATTAATCAACTGCACACAGATTCCTCACTACCCATTAGACCCCTTTTATTTTCGCAAAAGTTTGTGGTGCTTCTTTTCACTAATTTGCGTGTGCTCACCAGGTGTTTGATGAAATTCCTAACAGAAGAGAATGTCTTGAAATTAGACATTATTATGATGTTCTTGATCTTATCAAGATTTCGACTACGAAACTCGATATCGTAGCTGCATTGGCAGTTCATTCTTTAGCTCTCAAGGCTGGTGTTATTGCTCATTTACTTGTTAAGTATTCGAGAGCTGGGAATGTTGGTTATTCGATGACCCTTTTCGATCAAATTGTGTATAAAGATATGGTTGTTTGGAATGCAATGCTTACAGTTAGTGTCGAGAATTATTGTTATGCGAAGGCGGGGATGATGTTGGATACTTCTTATTGTAATGCTCTTATTAACATGTATGCAAAATGTTTCGATGATTCGTGGTTGTCTTTATAATGCTGAACCTGTGAAGTCTCTGTTGTATTTTAAGGAGATGTCTTGAAGTGGTGTACTGGCAGATAATGTGAGTCTTTTAAGTGCAGTTTCTGTAGATATCTTACACGAAGATGTGAACCAGATGAACCAGAGAAGGACGGCTCTTGCTGTTGCTTTGTTGTTGAACCTTACACTGGTAAGCAAACTTTCTCCACTATGAAAGGGTGTTTGTGAAAGGGATGACCGGGATTATATATATATCAGTTGACGGTGAAGGTCAGGTGTAACATATCAAGTAAAGAATACTTTGGACAAAAAAGAACTCCTAGGAATGTAGTGTTTTAAAATATTTCCTGTCAATTGAGAAAGCCGAGGGAGGTCATGTACCAAAGTGACTTAATATAGATGTTTACAATACTTGTATCCTTTAGTGATTTTAGAAGGTACCATATGATATTAAACATTCTATATAGTTAAATAAATGAAACTGCATCTATCTTTTAGAAGCGAGATGCAAAATGCTAAAACAATACACATTTTACAAGGATTAACAACCATAGAGGAAATAAATTTAAAATTTTAATTTGATCTTGTGCTTTCTATATTTTTGATTGTAGAAGTCAAAAGTAACTTCTCTCTGAGGCGAAGGATGTAGAAGACTTTAATTTTAAGCAATTACTTTTTTAGGCAAATAAGGCTTAAATAGCGTGTATTAATTGGTTTTGATCAGAATATCTTAACCTGCAATATTTTGTCATTTATTCTTTAGATTGATTATACATGAGTGTTTTTTTTGTTTGTTTGTTTGGTGATGAATTGGAATAAAATTGTAAAAGGTTGTTGCGTGTGTTTGAAGTTTATTTGTAATCTTATTACTTAACTCTCTGACTCTTTTATATTCTTACTTGTCATTAAATTTTTGAATGCAGAAAATTTTCTTTATCTTGCTTCACCTGTCAGCAAAGTATGAAACTTAAAAATTGCATTGCCTACTTAACTGTATTATGTAGATCACTCTATATTAATAGATAGATACACATCTTTGATTTGCAGTGTGGTTGTGTGAAATCTTTCATACTTAATAGATCCCTCCCTCCCTCTTTCTCCCTCTCTCTCTCTCCCTCTCTCTCTCTCTCGCCCCCCCTCCCCCAGTGTGTGTGTCTTTGTGTTCGTTTCATACATAGATGGGAGAACTGAAACATTTTATTCATGAGCATGAGCTGATACTAAATGAAGCTGAGACTGTTGTTGGTACGGATGTAGTATGTGCTATGTGCAGACAGCCTATCAACAAACTTATCGACGCATTTATTACGTGCAACACTTCCAAGACTGTTGGTAGTTCATCGAGTGATTGTGTTAGTTTCTTCCTGCATAAAACGTGTTCTGAGTTGCCCCTAATGTTTACTCACCCTGTGATCCCACAACACCATCTAACCCTCCTTGAGTATCCTCCTAAAAAAAATCGTTTTTATGAATGTTATATTTGTCATGACGACTACCAGGGTTTTTATTATGGTGGTTGCAATCTGGATTTCTTGGTATGTCTTAAATGCGTAAAATCTGAACTTAGATCTCAAGAGGGCCGTACCCGTTGTCATTTAGCTCACAATCACCCATTAGCCTTAGTCCAAAGGCCAGCTTTGTTCCTGTGTGATGCTTGTAACACTACAGCTACAGACTTGTCCTATATTTGTACCACTGCCCCATGTTGTTTTTGTATACACAAGAGTTGTGCCGATGCACCCATCACCCACCTAAGTAAATTTCACAACCAACACACTCTCATCTTGAACTACTCTCTTCCCCAAGAATATCGTGCATTTTTGTGGTTCTGCGGCATATGTGGTAAACATATATATCGCAGCTACTGGGTGTATTATTGTGCAAATTGCAGATTTTTTGCTCACGTGAAATGTGCTTTATCAACTGAGATGTTGAGGTTGATGTACCATTTCGTCTTTTTATTTCTTATATCTTTCACATTGATTACTTTTTAAATTTGTATATTTAGTTTTCTCAAACATTGTTGTTTTACTCGGAATTATTCTGATTGGGGTTTTGTTCTTTCTTTTGGAATATATAGAGTAAGTGACAATGATGAAGCAGATAGCGGAGAGTCCAATTTGATGCACTTCCCAGCGCATGATGAAACCTCGCTACATAAAATGATGCAGCAGTGTATCATGACCACGGCAACAGATGCTCTTCTGCATACTTCTGCCACTACTGCGGAACCTTCACCTTATATCAACCACTGGGGCCATGAACACCAGCTCGAGCTCAGAAACAAGAACGCAAAAACTTTGACCCCTTACTTGAATCAGAAATTGCTCATTTGCGATGGGTGCCCTAAATCAAGAAGATCTAAACCAATCTTCTTGGTTGATGATGTATTCTATGAATGCAATTCGTGCAAATTTTTTCTCCACAGGTCATGCGCCCAGTTCCCGGAAAAGATAGTGCATCATCTAGCAGGCAAGCTAGATGGAAGATTACTAGCACGAGAATTTAAAAGATGCCAAGGGTGCCAGATGTTTACAGATGGGATTTTCTTCTGGAATGAATCAGCCTGTTTGGACATCAGGTGTGCCTCATTACCCACAAAAATCAAACATGAAGGTCATCGTCACCCTCTTAACCAACTAAAATATCCAATTGATAATTGTTGCCAAGCATGTTGGCGTCATTATATTGACACGGAGATTATCATGTATGGATGTGAAAAATGTGAATTTTACGTACATATACGGTGTGCGTTAAGGCCGCACCTGGTGAAACATAGATGGGATCCGCATCCTCTCTACTTGATACTTTTTGTCCAGAATGTAGCTGATCACCCTCACGATTTCGATTGTGAATTTTGCTCCGAACTGATTAACCCAATCTGTTGGTTTTATCATTGCAATGCTTGTGATCTATCGTTTCATACAGAGTGTATTAATCTAATATGAAGTTTGGATATGTGGACATTCACGGCGACTCCCATCCTCACCAACACGGCCTCACATTGGTTTTATATAAACAGAAAAAGGCATCGTTTGCAAATTGTGAACTAGATTTTATAGCCTGCAGTTGAATTTATGTTATTTTTATTTATTTCATTATCGATCATATAATGGCTTGACTTAAAACTGTCAAGATGGTTCACAAGGTTGTGGAGCTTCTAAGAAATCTGTCAATTAAAATTATTGCATTTTTTTTATTTTCTTAAAAACATTTCATATGCTTTAGGACTAAAATGTTAGCAGAACGCATCCCTCAACTTACTCAAATATCTATAAGTTTTTTCTGATTTACCCAACACCTCTTTGTATAGCGGTATCACCCGGTTCTCACCAATGCAGGATACCTTATCAGGTTTCTCCGACAAGGCAAGTTGAATTTTCTTGAGTCCTTTCTTTTCCAAGTAGATTGCCGAATATCATAATTTACATGTACGATGATGTTCTAATGCTGCTGCTATCAATCTTGTGATCGGACAAGGGAAAAATTATTCAGAGCTTGTATGACGAGGTATGCAAGCGTATGGTGTTGTGTAATGAACGAGCTATTATCAATACTATTTATCAGTCGTAATTCGATTCAAACGCAGATAACTCAAGTCTCACTAGAATAACAAGTTGAATGAAAGTCTCAATTACAATATCGGACAATTTGAGAGGTCCGTTCTCTCCCAATTCAAAAGACAAAGTAATTTGACAAATAATCTCATAACCCTAATTGCCCTTATCACATTCCTTTTATCCCTTCCATTCAAATGACCCTTCCACACGCATAGTCACACATACTATGACGTACTGAGACGAAAAACCTGATTGGAAACCTGTTTCACCCCGAACTCCAGAAGATGATTATCCGCCATGACAAAACTGAAACCTATATCATCTTTATCGAATACGTTGTAAATTAGGAGTGTCGTAAGAGCATCTCCAATAAGGGGTTGTCAAGCTAGTTGTCAATTTTAACAAATTATCATATATATTAATATTTTATTTTCACTCAATTTTATATCAACTTGGCAACATTCTACTCCAATAGTTAGCAACCTTTAGTTGTTGCCTATGTGGCCCCTTGAACTAAATTGTAAATAACTCGTAAACTAAAAAAGGCATTATTGATATAAACTTTTTGCATTTGTATATGTATTTTAACCATTTTAGAAAATTGCCAAGTTTTAGCAACCTTGGTAAGCAACATCTTGGTAACCATACAACTCCAATAGGTTGGCAACCAAGGGTGTCATGCCACATAAGATTTGGCAATCCCTTGGCAACATCTATTGGAGATGCTCTAACAATGTCTATACTCTATACTCTCTGTAATTCCTCCAAATCTACCTCTGTGTACATGTCCTATCACAGTATTGACCACAAACTAAATTAAAATACATTGTTCTTATTATGTTGGATCATGAGATAATTATTGTATATGGATGTGAGAAATGTGAATACAACATATATGATATATGGTGTGAATTAAAACTACACCTAGTGAAAAATAGATGGGACATACATCCTCTCTACTTGATACTGTCTGTCAAGAATGTAGCTGATCATCCTCACAAATTCAATTGTGAATTTTGCTCCGAACAGATTAACCCAAGAAGTTGGTTTTATCACTGGAATATTTGTGATCCATCACTTGATATGCACTGTATTGGTCGATATCATTGGTACTCCAATATCAAGTTTGGTGCTACCAACATCTATAGCGACGCACATCCTCACCCATGCGGCCTCACACTGGTTCTAAATAAAAAGAAGCAAAGATGCAAGATATGTGGTAAAGATGTAACCGGAGAACCAGTTCTTGAATGTTCACCATGCAAATGTATAGTGAATAGGAGTTGTTTCCTCAAAATTAGAATTGTTTCCTTTCCAAGTTGTTGATTCAGTAGCATGCAAATTGGGGACCAGATATTAGTCAGCAAAAAATTCTGTAATGCCTGCAGCAAAGGTGGTTCGATTTGTATAGTGTGTGTTTGATTAATTATCAAAAAAAAAATTAACCAAGGACTCGATATAGTGCATGAAGACAAGTTGATATTAGCAAATATTATTTAGCAAAAAAAAAAAGATAATAGCAAATATTATGTATAAATAAAGGTAGATTATGGTTACTTGGCTTTCAGTCTGGTACTCTGGGAGGGCTCTTGTCCTGTCACAGTTGCAATTAGAATGAGGTTTAAGCCTAAGTGCATTAGTGTTTTCCATCCATGCGTCCATCTGATGTAGTATTACAAAAATTCTCTTATAACTGAAGGGAGTATGACTAATGGGGTGGACAGACTAGTATGTACAATCTAACTGGTGGAGAATGCACTGATACCATTTTTTTTTTCCTTGTCAAGTCACTAATAACATGCTCCTACTCCAAACCAACATCGACAAGACTGTAACCTGCTGGCTTCTTTAACCTCTTATCATGAATTAGGCTCCTAAACTCAACAGCATCGCTCCATCTCCCAGAAGCTACATACATATTTGACAACGAAATGTAATATCCAGCGTTTCCAGGATCCAATTGAAATAAAATATCTGCAACCTTTTTTCCCATCTCAACGTCTCCATGATAGTTACAAGCACTCAACAGAGCACCCCACAAGCCTGGTTCACGTTCACATGGTATTTGTTTTATGAATTCATAAGCATCATGTAGCCTTCCACATTTGCCAAGAAGATCAACCAAGCATACATGATGCTCAATTACAGGTTGCACTCCATATTTGACTGCCATACAGCCATAATAATATATACCTTCATCAACAAGGCCCACATGACTGCAAGCTGATAAAAGACTTATAAACGTGCTTTTGTTTGGTTGAGTTCCTGACAGGTCCATTTCCCCGAAAAGTTTGATTGCGTCTTGACCTTTACTATGAAATCCGTATGCAGACATCATAGAATTCCAAGTTGCAACCGACTTATCTGATGAATGTCGAAAAACTGTTGCAGCTCTCTCAAGCCTACCACTATTACTGTATGAATCCACAAGAGCAGCTATTACGTATGAATTTGTGTGGAATTGAAACCTAAAAACATATCCATGGATCTGCTTCCCATATCCTGCAAGTCCAAGTTGGGTACAAACAGAGAGAATGGTAGCTATGGTGATCTCATAAGGTTCAAAATCAAGAGAACGGAACAATGCTAGTGCTTCTTTAGCATATTTATTCTGAGACAAAGCAGAGATCATGCAATTCCAAGAACATAAATTTCGATAGTTGCAAAAGTTGAACACTAAATAAGCACTATGGATCTCCGCCAATTTGCCGTACATTGTAATTAGTGCATTCTGAACACGAATATCTGCATCTACCAAAGTTTTCACAGCAAGCCCATGAGACCATTGTCCCTCAAGCAACAGCTCAAGATTCCCGCAAGCTGATATTATGCTTACCAGGGTGATGGAATCATGAGAGACTTGGTTTTCTCTTCTCATTAGATTGAAAGTTCTCAAAGAATCCAAGTAGTAACTATTCTGTGTGCAACCTACAATGACAGCATTCCAACAAGCTGTATCCATCATAGCAGAATATCTCCACAGCAAGGAAAAACACGTTTTCAAGTCTCCACAGTGTATATACATGAACATGAGGGAACTAACCACAAACATATTATTTAAGAAACCTAGTTTTATCTGCCAGCCATGGAGTAATTTACCGAAATTGAGTGATGCAGGGGAATTACATGAAGGAGTTACACCCAACATAGTGGACAAGCTGCACCTAGAAGACCAAAGCAGAAGTTTTCTAAATAAATATTGGGCTTCTCTAGAATGTCCATTTTGGGAATATCCAGAGATCATTGTATTCCACGTGACCAAATCTGTTTCTGGCATAGCTTGAAAAATTAGTTCAGCTTTCTTCACTCGATTGCATTTCATGTACGTATCTATTAAAGTGTTTATAATGGACAATTCCAGTCCCAACGCTCTTTTTAAAATAAATCCGTGAATTGTTTTTCCTTCTCTAAATAAATTTAGCTCTGCGCAAAGGGGCAGTGTAGTAAGTACAGTGACTGTGTCAGGTTCAACATGTCCAGTTAATTGCATTTCAGACAGATAATTGAATGCTTCAATAATCAGTCCATTTGAAGCAAACCCGTCAATCATTGCATTCCATGTAACCACATCCTTAAATATCAATCGTTTGAAGACATCGTGTGCAACATTAATTTCTCCACATCCAGAGTAAAATGGAATAAGGGCATTGGAGACAGAAATGTGCGTAGTTCCATCAAACCCCAATTTAACTCCTAGTCCATGAAAAACCTGCCCAGCATCCCATTCTCCCAAATGAGTACATGCTGCAACTGCACTTGAAAGACTCACATTATCCGCAAGTACACCAGTACAAGACATCTCCGTAAAATACAACAGAGACTTCACAGGTTCATCATTATAAAGACAACCACAAATCATCGAATTCCAAGAAACAGTGTCTCTACATTCCAATATCTTAAATAAAGACTCCGAGGATCTCAAGTCACCACATTTTGCATACATGTTGATAAGAGCATTACAATAAAAAGTATCCAACATCATCCCCGCCTTCAAACTCAACCCGTGAACTTCCCGACCTTGACTTAACTTATTACTTCTAGATATCACCGAAACGACAATGACAAGAGTTGCAGAATCAAACTCATGACCCTTGATCATCTGCAAAAACAACTTCACTGAATACACATAACAATAATTTTCTATACTAGCTGTAAGCATTGCATTCCAAACAACCACATCTTTATACACAATATCATCAAAAAGGGTCATCGAATACGCAACATACCCAGCTCTCGAGTACTTAATAAGTAAAGAAGTTGAACTGGGTAAATGAGCAAGAACACCAGCCTTGAGAGCTAGAGAATGAACTGCCAATGCAGCTACGATATCGAGTTTCGTAGTCGAAATCTTAATAAGATCAAGAACATCATAATAATGTCTAATTTCAAAACAATCACTTCGTTTAGACATTTCATCAAACACCTGGTGTGCACAAGCAAATGAGTGCAAAGAAGCAACACAAACCTTTGCGAAAAATAAAAGGGGTCTAATGGGCAGTGAGGAATGTGCATGTTTCTGTTTTGTGCAGTTGATTAATGAATGAAATTGAAAGGTACGCTGATGTTTGAAATTTTTGGTTCTGATAATAAAAGAAATTGATCTAGTTGAGTTAGAGATTGAAGTTGTTTTCAAAGTGTCTAATAAACAGTATAACATTTCTCATCTCAGTATAAGTTTTAAAGCATAGTGCTCAAGCTCAATTGCCCAGGTAAATTGTAATACACCTCTGTCCCAAATATAGCGTACTGATTCATTACTAATCTATAAAATCAAATATAGTAAATTTTTATATTTAATACTAATACGAAATTAAAGATATTAACAATTAAAAGAGTGAATTGGCAAACGTGTCCAACACAAATAATAAACGTTTTTAGGGACGGAGGGAGTACTAAGTAAAATAAATTCGAGTTTTTTGAAAAATACTTCTTTTGACATTTTTTTGTAAAAAATCGACTTTTTTAAGTTTTAATTTGTAAAAATATGTTTTTTTTAATTTTATTTTAAAATAAATCAAATACAAGCGAAAACAAATCGGTCATTTTTCAGAAAACTTAATATAAGTTATATATGTTATTGTTTTTTATTACAAAATGTATTTTTATAATTATTTTCAAATATAATAAAATTGTAAACAAATTTAGAAAAAATTGTATTTTTTATAATTTTTCAATTAAAGGTGAAAAATAAGTTTTAGTGTAAATATACCCGAGCTAGTGGCAGAACTCGATTAAATAATTACAAATATGTCATTAAAATACTCTGCAGGGCTCATTAAGTTAATTTTCTGAATTACTTCCTTGTCACCCTGGGAATAGGTAGCATGAATTTTCAAACTAGCATTTTTTACTACTGCTTTTTCAGGAGGAGGAAACCGTGACATTTTCTAATGGTCGTGTGCTCTCAGGCAATCGTGTGTTAATTAAATTTTATCTAATATAGTATACTATGGCGTCGGATCTACATTTCAAGTGCTCAGATTTAAGGAATTTTTTTTAGTCTTCCGGAAGAACATTTCTCCTTTCCGCTAATTAGCGAAAAGGAGAGATGTCTTTCGCGGATCCGCATCTGCGAAAGCCTAAAAAAAATTCCTTAGATCTGGGGTCTTGAAATAATGATCTAAGGGTTCTAGATAGGGGTGTACACGAGCCAAACTGTTCGTGAGCTTCTCGAGCTCAACTCGTAAAAAATTCGAATTCGGCTCGATTATAGCTCAGCTCGTAAAAAATTTGAATTCGGCACGAAAATAAAAGAGCCTAGCTCTAACTTTTCTAATTTTTAACCGAGTCGAGCTCGAGCTTCAAATTATTCGGCTCGTAAGGTTCGCGAGCCTTATCGAGCCTCTATTATTTTAATTTTTTTATTATAAATATATTTTTATATAAATATTTAATTGTTTTATATATTATTTATTTATATCAAGTCGAACTCGAGCCAAACTCGAGTTGAACCGATCATATTTCGAATTTTTATTAATATTTAGTCAATTAATTCGAGTTTTCGAGCCGAACTCGAGCCTACCGAACCTTTTACGAGCCGAGCTTCGAACTTGAAATTAAAGGCTCGGTCGAGCTCGAGTTCGAGCTCGAATCCGAACTATTTTAATCAAGCTCGAGCCGAGCCTGGCAGTATTCGACTCGGCTCGACTCGATTGTACCCTAATTCTGGAGGGGTGTGTCGGATATAGTTTATATAACACACGATGGATTACCACCCTTTTCTAATTTGCTCAAAATTTATCAACTCTACTCTAGCAGAACAGTAAGACACACACTATCAAGAAAATTATAAAAAAAACTACAATAATTTTGAAAGGAAACTTATGCCTAGTTTCATTTTTCAAAGAAACAATCTACATGCGCAATATATATGCACGGTGAACATTCAAGAACTGGCATATTAAATGCATCTTTCCCACAAATCTTGCATTTGTGCATCTTTTTACTTAAAACCAATGTGAGGCCGTGTTGATGACTATGAGAGTCGCCATAAATGTTGGTAGCACCAAACTTCATATTGGATAATCCATAAAATGGATCAATACACTGTATATGAAACGATAGATCACAAGCATTGCAATGATAAAACCAACTGGTTGGGTCAATTAGTTGGGAGCAAAATTCACAATCAAAATCGTGAGAATGATCAGCTACATTCTGGACAAAAAGTATCAAATAGAGAGGATGCGGATCCCATCTATGTTTCACCAGGTGCGGCCTTAACGCACACTGTATATGTATGTAGAATTCACATTTCTCACATCCATACATGATAACTTCTTGTTTCTCTGCTTCAGTATAATGAAGCAAACATGCATGGCAAAAATTATCAACTGGATACTTAAGTTGGTTAAGAGGGTGACGATGACCTTCATGTTTGATTTTTCTGGGTAATGAAGCACACCCGATGTCAAAAGAGGTTGTTCCATTCGACAAGAAAATCCCATTACCGATAACGCTGCAACCTTTGCATACAATAAAAGCAAGTTCACTGACCTCTCGTGCTAGTAAAATTTCGTCCAGGTTGCCTGCTAGATGAAGCTCCATCTTTTCCGGAAACTGGGAGCATGACCCGTGGATAAAAAAATTGCATGAATTGCATTCACAGAATATTTCATCAACCAAGAAGATTGGTTTAGTGCATCCATCGCAAATTAGCAATTCAGACTCTTCTAATTTCTGATTCAAGTCAGGGGTCAAAGTTTTTGCGTTCTTGTTTCTGAGAACCAGCTGGTGTTCATGGCCCCAATGGTTGATATTGTTGGTCTTGCTGAGCAGGCCTAACTCCACATTAGTATGATATTGTCCGCTTTGGGTCGAGCCCTCACGTTTTTGGTTTTGGGCACCTCCCAAAAGGCCTCATACTGATTGGAGTTATCTGGCTGCTTATATTCTAGCAAACTGCCCCTCCCACAAACGATGTGGGACAACTCCTAACAATCTCCCCCTTCACACATCGGGCCCGACACCTGTCGATTCTGCCTCCTTCAGTGTGACCAGGCTCCCCCTCGACCCATACTGAAAGTCCATCTGGCTATCTGCTCGCCCTAGGCCCATACTGGAAGGCCTGCCTGCCTTTTCCTTGAGCCCATTCTGGGGCAAGCCCATCTGCCTCTTCCTAGGTCACTTCTGGAGCCCATCTGAGATTGTTATGGACCGTTTCAACCATGACTCTGATACCACTTGTTGGGAACCACGGACTTGGGGTGTTACTACGTTTTACGATAAAGATTACGAAAAGAAGATTACCTTGTTAATGGTTGATTCCACGCTCTTCTATTGTATTCCCAAATTCCCTTGAGCGAAGTGTGGCCTCCGTCTTCTCAAGTTACCCTCTCTTCTTGCTCCTTGGTGGCTACAATTTGTTTTCACAAAATTGCCAAGCAAGAAGAGAATAAGAATATATATAGGCTACAATAGGGACCATGGATAATTAGGTTGGACCTTCTAATTACATCTTGAGCCTAGCCCAATGTAATTAAATATTAATTCAATCCACTAAAGAATTAATATTTGCACTACCTTTCCTAATACCGTAATTTAATTAATTCGGTTCCAATATTATTTGCTTATTAAATTCCCCATGTTTAAAATATCATATGTCCATTAATTAAATAAATTACTGATAATCTATTTAATTAATATCTTTTATCCTTGATCATCCACTCAACCTTTATTTAATTATGCCAGAATAAATTCCACCTGCAGGGTTTCACATAATTAAATCTTTTTGAGCTTTCAAGGGGACATCATTAACCCGAATATTATCAAGACATGGATTCCTTCAATAAATAATATCCACCATGTATATAATTCCATCACCCAAAATATAATGATATAATTCAAAAGAATTATTTCATATATAAATCAAAGCATGTAAATAATATACACGTGTCAATTACTATTTCCGGATTAAGAACCTACGCATTAATAATAACATAGAATCTTAGTTCTCCTTCTTAATCAGTATTAAGGGAACAATTCTAAATTTGATCCTGTTCAATATACACAGAGTATACTAGCATTATTTATTAGTCAATATAAACTAATCTAAATAATACTACAGCCATACCAGTGGATTGTCCAACACCACATGTGCTGTGAACCTTATTATATTATATAACCGTATTTAACAATCTAATATTCTGTATCCCATTTGATACTAGATTGTTCACAATATATAATATTAGACAACATGTAAACATTCAAATGATTCTCAATTAAACTGGCCAGAAATAAATATATATACTTCAAATAAATATTTTCAGCAATCTCCCACTTATACTCAAAATATTCTATGTGTATATCAGTGTTTATTTAATCCACTATTACATAAAAATCTATGTGTCCATCCATCTGACTCATATCGCTTCCACATGCTTGTCAAAAATCTTGGCTGGCAAGCTCTTTGTGAAAGGATCTGCCCGGTTGTCTTCTGATGATATGTGAGCCAAAACTATATCCCCTCGCTTTACGATTCCTCGTATGAGATGATACTTACGTTCAATATGTTTAGCTGCTTTGTGGTCTCGCGGTTCCTTTAAATTTTCCATAGCATCAGTGTTATCACAATACACTGTCAAGCTCCTAGGCAAATTAGGTACCACATCTAAGTCCAAAAGGAAGTTCCTGAACCATACAGCCTCCTTGGCAGCCTCAGAGGCCGCCACGTACTCGGCCTCCATGGTGGAGTCTGCAATGCATTTCTGCTTTACACTCCTCCATATAACGGCTCCACCTCCCAAAGTAAAAACATATCCCGAGGTTGATTTCCTCTTATCCCTATCTGATTGGAAATCTGAATCAGTATATCCCAAAGGAAATAGATCTGAGGCCTTGTAAATTAACATATACTGCTTAGTCCTTCTCAGGTACTTGAATATAATTTTTACTGCACTCCAATGTTCCTGACCTGGGTTCGACTGATATCTACTAACCATGCCTATAGCAAAGCAGATGTCAGGCCTCGTACATAACATATCATACATTAAGCTTCCACATGCTGAAGCATAATGAACTGCTTTCATGCTCTCTATATCCTTAGGTGTCGAAGGACACTGCTTCTTAGATAGAGCAACTCCATGCTTAAAAGGTAGAAAACCTTTCTTGGAGTTCTGCATGTTAAAACGAGCTAATACTTCATCAATGTAGGGCTCTTGAGATAAAGCCAACATCATTTTCTTGCGATCCCTTATAACTTTGATCCCAAGGATGTATGCCGCTTCACCTAAGTCCTTCATGTCAAATTGTTTGAACAACCATGCCTTTACTGATGACAACATCTCAACATTGTTTCCAATAAGTAAAATGTCATCTACATATAGTACTAGAAAAACCACTGCATTACCTTCACTTCTCTTATACACGCACGATTCGCTTGGACTTTGATCAAATCCATATGACTGGACTGCCTGATCAAAATGAATATTCCAGTCTCTAGAAGCTTGTTTAAGTCCATAAATAGACCTCTTAAGCTTACATACCAGATGCTCTTGGCCTTCCTTAATGAATCCTTTTGGTTGCTGCATATAGATGGTTTCTTCAAGACTTCCATTAAGAAAAGCTGTCTTGACATCCATTTGCCAAATCTCATAATCGAGATGAGCTGCTATAGATAAAAGAATACGGATTGACTTAAGCATGACTACCGGTGAAAAGGTTTCCTCATAATCGATACCTTCTTTCTGAGTATATCCTTTCGCAACAAGTCTTGCTTTCCAGGCTTTCACCTTTTTATTTAATCCCCTCTTTTTCTTGTAGATCCACTTACATCCAATAGGTTTTATACCTTTGGGTGGTTCCACGAGCTCCCAGACCTGATTAGAATATATTGATTCTATCTCAGATTCCATCGCCTTTTGCCAAAGATCTGCATCTTTGTCTTGTACTGCCTCTTCGTATGTACGGAGATTATCATCATGTTCACCAGAGACCAAGTCTGAAGACTCTCCCAAAAACATGAATCTATCAGGCTGTTGAACAACCCTCCCACTACGACGAGGCATTGGTGCGGTATTAGTGACAGGTTGTACATTATGTTGTGGTTGTTCTACTTGTACAACAGCTTCATGGGTATTATTTGTCCCTCCCACTAGTTCCTCTAAAACGACACTACTCATGGGTTTGTGATTCATTATATATTCCTCCTCTAAGAATCTTACATTGGTGCTAACAATGACATCCCGATTCTTCGGACTATAAAATAAATATCCTTTCATTCCCATGGGGTAGCCTACAAACAACCTTACTTCTGTACGAGATTCTAACTTAGTCGCGTTCTTGTTCAGCACATGTGCTGGACAACCCCATATTCGAATATGTGTTAGACTCGGTTTATCCCCGGTCCACAATTCTAAGGGGGTTTTAGGAACCGACTTAGAAGGTACTAAGTTCAGAAGATAAGCTGATGTCTCGAGGCATGTCCCCAAAACGACTTGGGTAAATCCGAATAACTCATCATCGATCTAACACTCTCTAAAAGAGTCCGGTTCCTTCTCTCTGCTACACCGTTCTGCTAGGGTGTGCCTGGTGCAGTTAACTGGGATTCTATCCCATTTTCTGATAAATATTCCCTAAATTCTCCAAGCAAGTATTCGCCACCACGATCTGATAGTAGTGACTTGATACTTTTATTAAGTCGCTTCTCTGTTTTAGCTTTGTACTCTTTGAACTTATCAAAGCACTCAGACTTACGGTGCAACAAATAAACGTACCCATATCTAGAATAATCATCAATGAAAGTGACAAAATATTCATAACCACCTCTTGCTTGGATATTCATGGGTGCACATAAATCAGAGTGAACCAATTCTAACAGTTGTTTGGCTCTATTCCTTTTTGCCTTGAAAGGCCTATTAGTCATTTTACCTTCCAAGCAGGATTCACAAACTGGAAATGGCTCCACTGCCAATGAGCTTAAAGGCCCGTCTACTACCAGTCTTTGAATCCTCCTCAAGTTAATATGACCTAATCTCAAGTGCCAAAGATATGTTTGGTTCAAACTAGAAGGTTCCTTTCTTTTAGTAGAGTTAGAAGATGTGTTGTTCAATTCCCTAAATTGCAGTTGCAGTGCAGGTTGACTAGGATTAATTATATACAAATTGTCTTGCAATGTACCAGAACATATAATTCGTTTATTCATCATAATAGAAACATTACGATCCAAACAAACATTATAACCATCCAAAGCAAGTTTAGAAACCGAAATTAAATTCCTTCTAATAGAAGGTACATAAAGACAATTGTTCAAAACCAAAATCCTATCAGAACCAAAAGATAAATGAATAACTCCTACTGCAACTACTGCTACTTTCGTAGCATCTCCCATGAACACGTATATCTCACCATCTCTAAGCATTCTGGATAGCTGCATAGAATTACAAACATGATCAGTGGCTCCTGTATCTACACACCAAGTGCTCGTAGATATAGCCACTATAAATGTTTCTGTAACTAGAGAAAGAGATATACCAGTATTGTTTGTCTTCTTAGGAAGAGGACAATCTTGTTTCCAGTGACCTGACTGTTTGCATCTGAAGCACTTTCCCTTAGGCTTTTTCACACCACCCTGAACTCCCACTGCCTTCATAGCTTTCTTTGTCTGAGCCTTTTTCTTCTTCTTAATACCTTTTGGCTTAGAGGAAGAACCTTTCTCAGCCACATTCACTTGAACACTCTGCCGAAATAATCCTTCAGCTGCCTGAAGTTCTGTCAGCAGATCCGCGAGACTATACTGCCTCTTGTTCATGTTGTAATTCAAGCGGAACTGCTCAAAACTCTTGGACAAGCTCATAAGGATAATGTCAATCTGGGTTTCCCCGTCAAGTTCAGCACCAAGGATCTCTATCTCATTCAGATGCGACATCATCTTGAGAACATGATCCCTTACAGGTGTGCCTTCAGTCATCTGAGTGTTCATTAAAGCCTTCATGGCTACTTGCCTAGCAGCCCTATTCTGATCTCCAAAAAGTTCCTTGAGATTAAAGAGCATATCTGAAGCAGTGGCCATAGACTGATGTTGATGCTGCAAAACACCCGACATTGCTGCCAGAATGTAACATCGCGACATCTCATCAGCCTTAATCCACCATTTATAATACTCTTTCTCATCTTCAGGAGCATCAGCAGCAGGCTGTTCAGGCTTGGGTTCATAAGTGCAAAACTTGTACTCCTCGGCAGTCAACACAATGTCTAAATTTCATTTCCATTCAATATAGTTAGGTCCGGTAAGTTTGTTATCCTTAAGTATGGTGAATAGTGGATTAAAGCCCATTTTATCCTGAGAATCATGCATAAAAACATCACATAAATAAGGGTGCATTAATTATTAAGATCTAAATTATTAAAATTTAATGCACTAACATCTAAACACCATAAGTTTCTGGTACGCCACGATGTGTGACATGTATACCACCTAATTTTGTTTAAATATTACTTCGGTCTTATTACTAAACAATATGCCATGTTGGGGTGGACTATATTATTTTTCATAGCTAAGTGTATACCATCATCAAATCTTAAATTATTCGAAATCTATGGAACTTTGTACGCCACGATGGGTGGCGTGTATACCTTCCAATATTCGTAATTTTGCCTTGAATAGAATACTTCAATTCAATATTCATCAATGGTTTGATTTCCAGGTAGTGGAGGAGTCACATCGGTCTCGCTTAAAACCCACAGCCTTACAAGTTCGATGAACCTGTTTTTGACAAAATCGCCCCAAATCAGAAATAAAGAAAATCCGTATTTATTCCTTTCAAAATTTATAAATTTAAGAAGTTTGTTCTAGTAATTTCTATAACATTCTAGACACCATAAATTACATGCCACGATGGGTGACGTATATATAATTTATATTCGTCTTTATGTTAAATTACCTACAACCAATAATGGAGACCATGGGATTTAATTTCATATTAATTCCCTCTCCCACTTAGATTTTTTTTATTAAAATTGAGGAATTTTAAAATTAAATGGGGCCCTATATTGTTATAATTATGTCTAATCATGCATTCAAAATACACACATAATTTTAGCAACATATAACATTTAATTAAAGCAATAAATAAAATTTATGTCCATGTCGTCCTAATTAAGTTAAACATGCAATTTTAAAAGAATTACACACATAATTAACGACACACATAATCAATAAATTAAAGCAATAATTAAAATTTAATGGAAAAAATTAAAATAAATTTTCCACTATTATGGCCCTTGAAAAAAAAATCCAGCTCTCAAAAAACATCTGCCCCAAACGCGCCCCGACGCCCCCAGCAGCCCCAGCAGCCCCAGCAGTCGCAACAGCCCCAGCAGCCCCAGCTGCCGCAGCGGCCTCAGCAGCCCCAGCTGCCGCAGCGGTCCCAGCAGCCCCGGCAGCCCCAGCTGCCGCAGCGGCCTCAGCAGCCCCAGCTGCCGCAGCGGCCCCAGCAGCCCCTTGTAATCGCACAGCGGAACAAAAAACTACCGGAATTGATTTCCGATCACACATAACTATTACAAAATACCCGGAACAATTACAAAAAAAATAGATCTAATACAAAACTAATTTTGTAAAATCTATTCTAACACGATCAACCCTCGTGTAAATTACAACCACGATTAAACCACGTGGAAACCAAAACAAAAATTAACCACGATTAAACCACGTGGGATCCAAACACATAATTAAAATATACATGGCCATAATAGTGGATTAACAACCTGCATCAAAAACAATACAAGCAAAACACTATATACACGCACATATAATTACGACATGGACATTATATCATAAAACGTAGAACCCATTACCAGGCTCTTGATACCAATTGTTGGGCTTGCTGAGCAGGCCTAACTCCACATTAGTATGATATTGTCCGCTTTGGGCCGAGCCCTCACGGTTTTGGTTTTGCGCACCTCCCAAAAGGCCTCATACTGATTGGAGTTATCTGGCTGCTTATATTCTAGCAAACTGCCCCTCCCACAAACGATGTGGGACAACTCCTAACAGATATAAGGTGAAGGTTCTGCAGTAGTGACAGAATTATGCAGGAGAGCATTTGTTGCCTTGGTCATGATACACTGCTGAATCATTTTATGTAGCGAGGTTTCATCATGCGCTGGGAAGTGCATCAAATTGGACTCTCCGCTATCTGCTTTAGGGAGCGAGAGAGAGAGAGAGAGAGAGAGAGGGAAGGAGAGGGAGAGAGGGATGCAGAGGGAGAGGGGGCGGGAGAAATGTTTATGCAAGATTTTACAACTGCACCCAGAAAGATGTTAACCCTATTTTTAAATTTCATACATTGCTGACAGATTGAAAATTTTCTGCATTCGAATAATTTTGAGACAAGTAAAGAATATGCATAAGAGTTAAAAAGAAGAGTAAAGTGATAATATTGCAGGTGATGAAAACCAATTAGTACACGCTATTTAGGCCTTATTTGCCTAAAAAAAGTAGTTGCCTATAAATGAAGTCTTCTACATCCTTTACCTCAGGGAGAAGTTACTTTTTACCTCTAAACTATGTTAACACTATATTTAGAATGTTAAGTATCATGTGGTTTAAGGAACCAATCGCACTAAAACTTCAAGGTGTTAGAGAATGCCCAACCGGATCTATATTTTAACACTCTCCTCACTCGAGAGCTCATTTTTGGGTCAAAGAGTGGATCACGGGAGCCCATCTTTGGGGCATTAATTTGCCTTTCGTGTCACGCTAAATTGTGAGAAATATTGGGGGTGGCAGGGCTCGAGTCGATTTAAAATCTGAAGGTGTTAGAAAAAGCACAACCGGATCTATATTCTAACACATGCTAACTTCTAAAATCACTAAAGGATACAACAAAGCAACCAGCAAGAGACGGTCCTTCTCTGTTTAATCTGATAAGATTCATGGATGTGTTCTGTGTTACATTTTATTGCTATAAAATTAGATTTAAAAATTAAAAATGACAGATGAAAGAAACATGGAAGTATTACAATAAGATGAGGAAAGTAAAGTGGTATTTCATAATTTACAAGGGAAAAGTGTGACTCGATATTATGCTCTCTGTCCCGTAATAAACTCTTTTGTATTGATAACTAAAATGTTAGAAAACTTCAGTATAAAGTATCATTGCCACTGCCTAGTTAGTACTAAGATTCTGCGACTCAATTTTGGAATTCAAATGTGATAGAATTACATTTGTATTTTGTATTATCAAGATTCAAGGATAATCTACCAGGGGGGTTATAGTACTCAGGTGGATCATAGAAAGCCATTATTTCACGCATTCAGTGATGTTTTCCTTCTGTTCCTGAACATGAAATGTAGCATGTACAGCATATTATCATGGTCTGTGTTTTGAGGGTTGCTTTGTGTTAACAGTTATGAGTGCCCCATACAACCTGTATACTTGATTGCACTATCAGTTAGCATTATTAGCAGTAAAGACTTTACTAAAACATTTTCGTGCAGAAGTTACCTGAACCAAGTAAGTGTGCCCACTGCAGAAAAGACTTGTTGGGAGAACGCCTAGCTTAAGCTTCCATCATATGCTAGTCCACTTTCCTCATCAACAGATTGTTCTAACTGCCTGCGTACGCTATCATAAAAAACCATTTTGATCCCAAATCTTCTCATCAGCGTGTTAACAGATGGTTCTAATTGCCTGCGTACTGTTCATGCATGTGGATAATACATAAAACTTAATAGTGAGGAATTTGTCAAACAGCTAACGGCCCTCGGAAATGCAAGCAAATGAGTGCAAAGAAACAACACGACCCTTTTGCGAAAAATAAAATAGGACTAATCGGGGGATCTAGTAAGGGGCAGCGGGGCACTTGTACTCCATAAAATCAAATTTTACTTTTTTTCACCATTATTTTTTTTAATAATATGAAACTGCCCTTATAAAATTAAAAGATTTAAAGGTGTCAAATGGATAGTAGTGAATGTGCATATTCTGTTTCTGCAGTTAATTGATGAATGATTGAAGGTACGGCGATGATTGTAATTGATTTAGTGAAGCCGGAGATTGAAGTTGAAAGTTTTCAATCTTGGAGTCAGACGGTAGCTCAAATGGTTAAGAGTTTATGTCATCCTGGGTTCGATCTTGACCCACCCGAGAATTTATAAGAACAAATACTTATTTGTAAGGCTATAAGCTATATTTGTCAAAAAAATCTCAAGGTTGAGTAATTGGTTTTTCTAAAGCCGTGTTAAAAGAAGGCCTCATACTATCACATTTAAAATTATAACGATATGTAGTAATTAACGGCGTAAGTGATAAAAAATAATGCAGGTGTCAGTTTTGCCATGGTGGATGATCATCTTCTGGAGTTCGGGGTGGAAAAGGTTTCCAACCAGGTTTTTCGTCTCAGTACATGTCATAGTATATGTTACTAAGCATGTGGTTCGTATTTAAGCAACAGGATACGCTTGCATACCTCGCCATACGAGCTCTCAATAATTTCTCCCTCGTCTGATCACAACATAACAGCAGCATTAGAACATCATCGTTCAGGTAAATAATGATATTGAACTTGCCTCGTCAGAAAAACCAGGAAGGCATCCTGCATTGATAAGAAGCAGATGACTTTAATATTCTTGTATCAAGAGAAGGGAGATGGTCCATGGTAGGGCTGAGCAGAAAACCGAAAAAATCTGAAACCGAAACCGCTAAAAACCATTAAAATCCGAACTGCAAATATCCGATTCGACCCGCGCTCCCCCTACTCCGCGGCAACGGTTCGCCAGGGAGCCATTATACAACAAATAGTTTTTCAGCCGTTAGATGGTTAGTTTTTCAGCCGTTAGATCAACCATCTAACGGCTGTGATTAAAAAAATATTTATATGGACCGCGACAATTCGTGGTCGCAGTCCGTAAAAATTACCTTTTTTGTTCCTGTTCACGGACCACGGAATATTGCTTTGAAATTTTAAGAACCATCATGTAAACTTGAAAGGAGGTTAGAAGGCGCAACATAAGAACCAGAGATCCTTGAGCAATATCTAAATAGACTCGCACTTGCTACATTTATTCAGCACGCAACACCATTTTACTCACGCAAGGAAATTAGTTATACTCTAAGTAGCTGGTTCCATATGAGGTCAGAGAACAATATTTTAATTCTCTGAATAACATTTTTCTACTGCTTTTTCAAATAAATGAACATGTTTAGTTCGCTGCCTTGACATTTTTTTTGACTAATTAGGCTTGCATGCCTTATTAATTGAGTATATGTACGAGAATCGAACCATTCTGGAATGACAAGATATAAACCCTTAACTACTTGAACTATCTCATCGCGCTCTGTTGCCTTAACATTTTTAATTTGCTCGAAATTTGTTAACTCTAGCAGAACCATAAGATGGACACTATCAAGTTCATACTTGATAGTTTAAAAAATTTAAAAAATTACAATAATTCTTTTGGCTTGAACAGAAGTACCTTCCTTCACTGCTACTCTAAGGAATCCCAGTGGACCTTGTGAATCATCCTGACAAAGTTTTACATAAGCCAATTAAATGATTGATGACGAAATAAATAAAATAACAGAAATTCAATTGCTGAGTAAAATCTATTTCATACTTTGCAAAGAATGACACTTTTTTCCAGGAAAAACAATTCAGAAAGGAAACTTATGTCAGATATTTTAGTGAAATTGGATTAACTAGTTGACCAATGTGATTGTAATATTTCATCAAACAAGTCAGGAGAGTGTGGAGTGTATGCTTGTTTGAGTTTATTATGATTTTCGGTATTGGCGGGGGTTGGTGTTATTGTGAAAAGACATGTCTTTTAGACACAACCGCATACCTCAAAGGATGTGTCTTAGGACATGTCTTTTGGACATGTATGGATATGTCTTAGGACATGTCTTTTGGACATGTATGGACGTGTCTTAGGACATGTCTTTTGGACACATATATAATACTTGCAACAGATTTGGTCATTTATATAGAAAAAAAAAACAAAAGGTTGGTTGTTGAATTCACACAAAATACATCATTCTTTGTTCTTATATTCTGATTTTATCCGGTTGAAAAGTTTGGATAACCACCAAATTATTTCAATCTGAAATTGTTTGTCAAGACTTCAGAATAATCCAAGTTATCCTCAACTTTTTACAACAAAGATTGAAACAAATTTGTTTTCTGAAGATGGCGAACAACGAATCTGTAAAAGATATGACTAGCAAGTTCGCAAAACTAGACAAGTTTGAGGGACATGACTTTAGAAGATGGCAAAAGAAGATGCATTTCTTGTTAATCACATTAAAAGTTGTGTACGTTTTGAGTACTCCAATGCCAGAAATGGTTGAGGAGGAAACTGTAGAACAGACTAGAAGACGCTGCAAATGGGAGAATGATGATTACATCTGTCGGGGTCACATCTTGAACGGTATGTCTGATTCTCTTTTTGATATATACAAAAATGTTGAGTCTGTAAAAGAATTGTGGGATTCCCTTGAATCCAAGTACATGGTTGAAGATGCTTCTAGCAAAAAGTTTCTGGTTAGTAATTTTATTAACTATAAAATGGTTAATACTAGACCGTTCATGGAACAGTATAATGAACTGTTAAGGATTTTAGGACAGTTTGTTCAACACGACATGAAAATGGATGAATCCATTTTGGTTTCTAGTGTTATTGACAAACTCTCACCCTCGTGGAAAGATTTCAAACACACCCTGAAACATAATAAGGAAGAGATGACTTTGGTTGAACTTGGAAGTCACTTCAGAATTGAAGAGGCTTTAAGGGCTCAAGAAATTGAGAATAATCCTAAGGGAAAGAATCAAGTCGGTAACTCTTCTGTAAATATCGTTGAAGATGGTGGATCTTCTAAGAATTCTAACAAAGACAATGGTAAGAAGAGGAAGTTTAAAGGAAATAACAATACCTCTTCCAACAAGAAACCAAAATTGGCATGTTGGAAGTGTGGCAAACCTGGTCATTTCAAGAAGGATTGTCGGGTTGGTAAAGGCAAGCATAACGCTGGTCTAAATGGACCTAAGGATCCAGAAAAGCAACAAGGTCAGATTTTAGTACAAAATTATAATTCTGGGCAGAATTATGTGTCACTAATCTCTGAGGCATTTTATGTGCAGGATGATAATGTTGTATGGTGGATTGATTTTGGAGCAACAAGTCATGTGTGTAAAGATCTTCGTTGGTTTGAAGATTTTCAACCAATCGAAGATGGATCTATATTAAAGATGGGAAATGTTGCAACTGAACCAATCAAAAGACTAGGAAATGTAAAGCTTGTTTTTACTTCTGGAAAATATGTATTATTAAATAATGTGTTGTATGTTCCTGGAATTCGAAAGAATCTCTTGTCTGGTGTTGTATTGAATAATTGTGGTTACAAAAAAGTGTATGAAAGTGACAAGTATATCTTGTCAAAGCATGGTACTTTTGTTGACTTTGGTTATTTATGTAATGGCATGTTTATGTTGAATGTTAATGTCTCATTTGATGATGAATCTGCTTGTATGGCTTCTAATAGTGCTAGCAATAATTCAAATAAATTTGAATTGTGGCATGCTAGACTGGGACATGTACATTATAAAAGATTAAAGGATATGTCTAAAATGAGTCTCATACCTGCTATTGATATAAACAATGAGAAATGTAAAACATGTATGTTAACTAATATCTGAAGTGTTGGAACTGATACATAGCGATTTATGTGATTTTCATGCTACACCTTCGTTGGGAAATAAAAAATATGTCATTACATTTATTGACGATGCATCTAGATATTGCTATGTTTATTTGTTGAATACTAAGGATGAAGCTCTTGATAAAGTTAAAATCTATAAAGAAGAAGTAGAGCTACATAAAGTACTATGATTAAAAATATGTGTACTGATAGAGGAGGTGAGTATTATGATCCAGTATACTTTCAATCTACTGGTATAATACATCAAACCACTGCTCCTTATACACCACAATAAAATGGTATGGCAGAAAGGAAGAATAGGACTTTGAAAGAGATGGTTAATTCCATGTTATCCTATTCGGGTTTGAATGAAGGTTTTTGGGGTGAGGCTATGTTAACAGCCTGTTATTTGTTAAATATGATTCCTACTAAGAGGAATAAATTTACCCCTTATGAACTTTGGTATAAAGAGCCACCAAAATTGAGTTTTCTGAGAGTTTGGGGATGTAGAGCAGTTGTTAGGCTCACTAAATCCAAAAGGAGAAACTTGGGTGAAAGAGGTTTAGATTGTATTTTTGTGGGGTATGCTGAACATTCCATTGCATATAGGTTCTATGTATTAGAATCTAATGATTATGTATCTGTGAATACGATTATCGAGTCAAGATGCTGACTTTGATGAAAATAGATTTACATCTATACCTAGACAAAGAGACGTGATTCAGAATTCTTTCAGTAGGAACCCGGTTCAAACTGAAGATGTTCATGGACCTTCTGAACCAAGGAGAATTTTTAGAGCTAGAAAAAAGCAAATCATTTGGACCTGATTTTCAACTTTATTTGGTTGAAGGTTCAAGAGATGAGGTTGAGATTGAGTTTGAGTACCAATATTGTTTTATTATTGCGGAGGATCCAAAAATATTTAATGAAGCAATGACATCAAGGGATGTTACATTCTGGAAAGAAGCTATTCAGGATGAGATGGATTCTATCATGAATAATAACAAATGAGAATTGAGTGATCTACCTCCTGGATGTAAAGCATTAGGAAACAGATGGATCTTCAAAAGAAAAATGAAAGTGGACGGTACCATAGACAAATTTAAAGCCAGATTGGTTATACAAGGCTTTAGACAAAAAGAAGGGATTGATTACTTTGATACTTATGCTCCTGTTGCTAGGATTTCTACTATCAGGTTGTTGATAGCACTTTCATCTATACACAACCTTGTAATTCATCAGATGGATGTAAAAACTACATTCTTGAATGGTGAATTAGATGAGGATATTTATATGAAACAACCGGAAGGGTTTGTTATGCCTGGTAGTGAGCACAAGGTGTGTAAATTGAAGAAATCTTTGTATCTTAAACAAGCACCAAAAGATTGGCATCAAAAATTTGATAGTGTGGTTTTGTCTAATGGTTTTCTTCTTAACCAAGCAGACAAATGTGTATATAGAAAGTTTGATGCTTCTGGTAAAGGAGTTACAATTTGCTTATACGTAGATGATATGTTGATTTTTGGTACTGACCAAAATCAAGTGGATAAAACCAAGAAATTTTTGTCATCTAATTTTGACATGAAAGACTTGGGAGAGGCTGAGGTGATTCTTGGTATAAAGATCAAGCGTACGAAAAATAGTATTTCAATTTCTCAATCTCATTATATTGAGAAGATTCTGAAAAGATTTAACTTTAATAATTGTTCTCCAGTTAGCACTCCTATTGATCCTAGTCTTAAGCTAGTATCTAGTAAAGGAGTTGTAGTATCTCAACTTGAATTCTCAAGAGCGATTGGTAGCCACATGTATGCCATGATAAGCACTAGGCCATATATAGCCTATGATGTTGGTTAGCTTAATAGGTTTACTAGCAAACCAAGTTGACATCATTGGCAAGCTTTAAGCCGAGTGTTCAAGTACTTAAAAGGAACCATGGATTATGGTTTGACTTATACTGGATTTCCTTCGGTTCTTGAAGGTCATTCAGATGCAAGTTGGATTTGTGATAAAGAAGATCATTCTTCCACGAGTGGTTGGGTATTCCTTCTTGGGGGAGGTGCTATTTCTTGGGCATCAAAAAAAACAGAGTTGCATTACTAACTCAACAATGGAATCTGAGTTTGTAGCATTATCAGCTGCTGGTAAAGAAGCTGAATGGCTAAGAAATCTGATTTATGAAATTTCATTGTAGCCTAAACCGATATCTCCCACATCTATCAGATGTGATAGTGAGTCTGTCTTGGCTAATGCTTATAGAGAAGTGTACAAAGGCAAGTCTAGACACTTAGGTGTTAGACACAACATGATTCGAGAGCTTATCATGCATGGTGTTATATCAGTAGAGTTTATAAGAACTCAACATAATTTAGCCGATCATTTGACCAAAAGGTTGAGAAGAGATCTTGTGTACAAATCGGATGTAGGGGTGGGATTAAAGTCCATCTAAAATTTCTCATGTTGAGATACCCAATTCCCATCTAATATGACATTAGATGTTGAATTCAATGTGGAAAGCTTAACATCTGGAGATTGGAACACATTAATAGTATCATCCCAAGGTATGTGTTCAGACCTGCAAGTTGAGGTGGTTGAAGTTTATCTTCTTAATAGTTCTTTTGAAAAATATCCGTTTCAAGAAGTTAGGACTTGACTTTATCATGCTTATGAAGGATTAGGACACAAGGCTAGTAAAAGATAGTGTCAAGTGAGAACATTTGAGAATGTAAATTTATGTGTATATTATCTTCATGTATTCATTATGAATAACGGAGGTTCAATCAGTTGTGATACTTTGATATTCGAATATCTAAAATGTGTAATATACTAATATAAAATTCAATCGTCATGATATTTCATTTATGTATAAATTTGTTGGTGGTTGTGATTTTGTTTAGTTAATCATGGATTACGCTAAAATGGGGGAGGATTGTTAGATATTTTAGTGTAATTGGATTAACTAGTTGATGAGTGATTGTAATATTTCATCAAATAAGTCAGGAGAGTGCGGAGTGCATGCTTGTTTTAGTTTATTATGATTTTCGGTATTGGCGGGGGTTGGTGTTAATGTGAAAATACATGTCTTTTAGACACAACCGCATATCTAACCGCATATCTAACCGCATATCTCAAAGGATATGTCTTAGGACATGTATGGAAGTGTCTTAGGACATGTCTTTTGGACATGTATGGATGTGTCTTAGGACATGTCTTTTGGACATGTATTTAGGACATGTCTTTTGGACACTTATATAATACTTGCAACAGATTTGGTCATTTATATAGAAAAAAATAAATAAAAGGTTGGTTGTTGAATTCACACAAAATACATCATTCTCTGTTCTTATATTCTGATTTTATCCGGTTGAAAAGTTTGGATAACCACCAAATTGTTTCAATCTGAAATTGTTTGTCAAGAATTATCCTCAACTTTTTACAACAACTTATACCTTGTTTCATTCTTCAAAAGAAACAGCCCCTATGCACTAGATATTTGCACGGTGAACATTCAAGAACCAGCGTATTAAATGCATCTTTCCCACATATCTTGCACTTGCGCATCTTTATATTTAAAACCACTGTGAGGCCGTGTTGGTGAGTATGGGAGTTGCCATGAATGTTGGTAGCACCAAACTTCAAATTGGATAATCTATAATATGGATCGATACACGCAGTATGAAATGATAGATCACACACATTGCAATGATAGAACCAACTGTTTGGGTTAATCTGTTTGGAGCAAAATTCATAATCGAAATTGTGAGGGTGATCAGCTACATTCTGGACAAAAAGTATCAAATAGAGAGGATGCGGATCCCATCTATGTTTCACCAGGCGCGGCCTTAACGCACACCGTATATGTAAGTAGAATTCACATTTCTCACATCCATACATGATAACTTCTTTTTCATCTGCTTCAGTATAATGAAGCCAACATGCATGGAAAACATTATCAACTGAATATCTTAGTTGGTTAAGAGGGTGACGATGACCTTCATGTTTGATTTTTATGGGTAATGAAGCACACCCGATGTCAAAAGAGGTTGGTCCATTCGACAAGAAAATCCCATTATCCATAACGCTGCAACCTTTGCATACTATAAAAGCTAGTTCATTGACCTCTCGTACTAGGAAAATTTCGTCCAGGTTGCCTGCTAGATGATGCTCCATCTTTTCCGGAAACTGGAAGCATGACCTGTGGATAAAAAAATTGCATGAATTGCATTCATAGAATATTTCATCAACCAAGAAGATTGGTTTAGTGCATCCATCACAAATTAGCAATTCAGACTCTTCTAATTTCTGATTCAAGTAAGGGGTCAAAGTTTTTGCGTTCTTGTTTCTGAGAGCCAGCTGGTGTTCATGGCCCCAATGGTTGATATAAGGTGAAGGTTCTGCAGTAGTGGCAGAATTATGCAGGAGAGCATCTGTTGCCTTGGTCATGATACACTGCTGAATCATTTTATGTAGCGAGGTTTCATCATGCGCTGGGAAGTGCATCAAATTGGACTCTCCGCTATCTGCTTCATCTTCACTATATTTCAAGAGAAAGAACATAACCCAGTCAGAATAATTCCTAGTAAACCAACAATGTTGGTAAACAGTAAACTAAACATAAAACGTATTTTCTTGACCAAAAAAAACATTTACGTATTTAATAAGTAATCAATATGAAAGAAATAAGTAAATAATAATAAGAGGAAATGGTATATCAACCTCAACATCTCAGTTGAAGCACATTTCACGTGAGCAAAAAATCTGCAATTTGCGCAATAATAAACCCAGTAGCTGTGATTTATAAATTTACTACATATGCCGCACAACCATAAAAATTTACGATATTCTTGGGGAAGAGAGTAGGCCAAGGTGAGAGTGTGTTGGTTGTGATATTTACATTGGTAGGTGATGGGTGCATCGACACAACTCTTGTGTAACCAGAAACAATATTTGTTACAGATATAGGACAAGTCAGTAGCTGTAGTGTTACAAGCATGACAAAGGAACAAAGCTGGGCTTTGGACTAAGGTTAATGGGTGATTGTGACCTGGATGCCAACGAGTACGGTCCTCTAGAGATTTAAGTTCATATTTTACGCATTTCAGACATACAGAGAAATTCTTATTGTCAGCACCATAATAAAAACCCTGGGACCCACCATTGCAAGCATTACAAAGAGAAAACTGAAATTTTTTGTGACGATCCTTAAGGAGTTTTAGAGGGTGTTGTGGGATCATAGGGTGTGTAAATGTTTTGGGCAACTCACGACAAGTTTTATGCATAAAGAAATCAACAGAATCAGCAGCGAAAGTGTTGCCGCTATAAAATGCGTCTATGTGTTTGTTTATTGGTTGTCTGCACATAGAACATTCAACATCCTTACCAACAACAGGCTCAACTTCATTTAGTATCAGCTGATGCTCATGAAGAAAATGTTGATAATGTCTAAATGTTCCCATCTATGTATGAAACAAACACTAGAGAGAGAGAGAGGGGGAGAGAGAGAGAGAGAGGGAGAGGGAGAGAGGGAAGGAGAGGGAGAGAGAGAGGCAGAGGGAGGGGGGAGAAATGTTTATGCAAGATTTTACAACTGCACCCAGAAAGATGTTAACCCTATTTTTAAATTTCATACATTGCTGACAGATTGAAAATTTTCTGCATTCGAATAATTTTGAGACAAGTAAAGAATATGCATAAGAGTTAAAAAGAAGAGTAAAGTGAAAATATTGCAGGTGATGAAAACCAATTAGTACACGCTATTTAGGCCTTATTTGCCTAAAAAAAGTAGTTGCCTATAAATGAAGTCTTCTATAAATTTTACTTTTTTCACCATTATTTTTTTTAAAATATATGAAACTGCCCTTATAAAATTAAAAGATTTAAAGGTGTCAAATGGATAGTAGGGAATGTGCATATTCTGTTTCTGCAGTTAATTGATGAATGATTGAAGGTACGGCGATGATTGTAATTGATTTAGTGAAGCCGGAGATTGAAGTTGAAAGTTTTAAATCTTGGAGTCAGACAGTAGCTCAAATGGTTAAGAGTTTATGTCATACTGGGTTCGATCTTGACCCACCCGAGAATTTATAAGAACAAATACTTATTTGTAAGGCTATAAGCTATATTTGTCAAAAAAATCTCAAGGTTTAGTAATTGGTTTTTCTAAAGCCGTGTTAAAAGAAGGCCTCATACTATCACATTTAAAATTCTAACGATATATAGTAATTAACGGCGTAAGTGATAAAAAATAATGCAGGTGTCAGTTTTGCCATGGTGGATGATCATCTTCTGGAGTTCGGGGTGGAAAAGGTTTCCAACCAGGTTTTCCGTCTCAGTACATGTCATAGTATATGTTAATAAGCATGTGGTTCGTATTTAAGCAACACGATACACTTGCATACCTCGCCATACGAGCTCTCAATAATTTCTCCCTCGTCTGATCACAACATAGCAGCAGCATTAGAACATCATCGTTCAGGTAAATAATGATATTGAACTTGCCTCGTCAGAAAAACCAGGAAGGCATCCTGCATTGATAAGAAGCAGATGACTTTGATATTCTTGTATCAAGAGAAGGGAGATGGTCCATGGTAGGGCTAAGCAGAAAACCGAAAAAATCTGAAACCGAAACCGCTAAAAACCGTTAAAATCCGAACTGTAAATATCCGATTCGACCCGCGCTCCCCCTACTCCTCGGCAACGGTTCGCCAGGGAGCCATTATACAATAAATAGTTTTTCAGCCGTTAGATCAACCATCTAACGGCTGTTATTAAAAAAATATTTATATGGACCGCGACAATTCGTGGTCGCAGTCCGTAAAAATTACCTTTTTTGTTCCTGTTCACGGACCGCGGAATATTGCTTTGAAATTTTAAGAACCATCATGTAAACTTGAAAGGAGGTTAGAAGGCGCAACATAAGAACCAGAGATCCTTGAGCAATATCTAAATAGACTCGCACTTGCTACATTTATTCAGCACGCAACACCATTTTACTCGCGCAAGGAAATTAGTTATACTCTAAGTAGCTGGTTCCATATGAGGTCAGAGAACAATATTTTAATTCTCTGAATAACATTTTTCTACTGCTTTTTCAAATAAATGAACCTGTTTAGTTCGCTGCCTTGACATTTTTTTGACTAATTAGGCTTGCATGCCTTATTAATTGAGTATATGTACGAGAATCGAACCATTCTGGAACGACAAGAGATAAACCCTTAACTACTTGAACTATCTCATCGCGCTCCGTTGCCTTAACATTTTTAATTTGCTCGAAATTTGTTAACTCTAGCAGAACCATAAGATGCACACTATCAAGTTCATACTTGATAGTTTAAAAATTTTAAAAAATTACAATAATTCTTTTGGCTTGAACAGAAGTACCTTCCTTCACTGCTACTCTAAGGAATCCCAGTGGACCTTGTGAATCATCCTGACAAAGTTTTACATAAGCCAATTAAATGATTGATGACGAAATAAATAAAATAACAGAAATTCAATTGTTGAGTAAAATCTATTTCATACTTTGCAAAGAATGACACTTTTTTCCAGGAAAAACAATTCAGAAAGGAAACTTATGTCAGATATTTTAGTGAAATTGGATTAACTAGTTGACCAATGTGATTGTAATATTTCATCAAACAAGTCAGGAGAGTGTGGAGTGTATGCTTGTTTGAGTTTATTATGATTTTCGGTATTGGCGGGGGTTGGTGTTATTGTGAAAAGACATGTCTTTTAGACACAACCGCATACCTCAAAGGATGTGTCTTAGGACATGTCTTTTGGACATGTATGGATGTGTCTTAGGACATGTCTTTTGGACATGTATGGACGTGTCTTAGGACATGTCTTTTGGACACATATATAATACTTGCAACAGATTTGGTCATTTATATAGAAAAAAAACAAAAGGTTGGTTGTTGAATTCACACAAAATACATCATTCTTTGTTCTTATATTCTGATTTTATCCGGTTGAAAAGTTTGGATAACCACCAAATTATTTCAATCTGAAATTGTTTGTCAAGACTTCAGAATAATCCAAGTTATCCTCAACTTTTTACAACAAAGATTGAAACAAATTTGTTTTCTGAAGATGGCGAACAACGAATCTGTAAAAGACATGACTAGCAAGTTCGCAAAACTAGACAAGTTTGAGGGACATGACTTTAGAAGATGGCAAAAGAAGATGCATTTCTTGTTAATCACATTAAAAGTTGTGTACGTTTTGAGTACTCCAATGCCAGAAATGATTGAGGAAGAAACTGTAGAACAGACTAGAAGACGCTGCAAATGGGAGAATGATGACTACATCTGTCGGGGTCACATCTTGAACGGTATGTCTGATTCTCTTTTTGATATATACAAAAATGTTGAGTCTATAAAAGAATTGTGGGATTCCCTTGAATCCAAGTACATGGTTGAAGATGCTTCTAGCAAAAAGTTTCTGGTTAGTAATTTTATTAACTATAAAATGGTTGATACTAGACCGTTCATGGAACAGTATAATGAACTGTTAAGGATTTTGGGACAGTTTGTTCAACACGACATGAAAATGGATGAATCCATTTTGGTTTCTAGTGTTATTGACAAACTCTCACCCTCGTGGAAAGATTTCAAACACACCCTGAAACATAATAAGGAAGAGATGACTTTGGTTGAACTTGGAAGTCACTTCAGAATTGAAGAGGCTTTAAGGGCTCAAGAAATTGAGAATAATCCTAAGGGAAAGAATCAAGTCGGTAACTCTTCTGTAAATATCGTTGAAGATGGTGGATCTTCTAAGAATTCTAACAAAGACAATGGTAAGAAGAGGAAGTTTAAAGGAAATAACAATACCTCTTCCAACAAGAAACCAAAATTGGCATGTTGGAAGTGTGGCAAACCTGGTCATTTCAAGAAGGATTGTCGGGTTGGTAAAGGCAAGCATAACGCTGGTCTAAGTGGACCTAAGGATCCAGAAAAGCAACAAGGTCAGATTTTAGTACAAAATTATAATTCTGGGCAGAATTATGTGTCACTAATCTCTGAGGCATTTTATGTGCAGGATGATAATGTTGCATGGTGGATTGATTCTGGAGCAACAAGTCATGTGTGTAAAGATCTTCGTTGGTTTGAAGATTTTCAACCAATCGAAGATGGATCTATATTAAAGATGGGAAATGTTGCAACTGAACCAATCAAAAGACTAGGAAATGTAAAGCTTGTTTTTACTTCTGGAAAATATGTATTATTAAATAATGTGTGGTATGTTCCTGGAATTCGAAAGAATCTCTTGTCTGGTGTTGTATTGAATAATTGTGGTTACAAAAAAGTGTATGAAAGTGACAAGTATATCTTGTCAAAGCATGGTACTTTTGTTGACTTTGGTTATTTATGTATTGGCATGTTTATGTTGAATGTTAATGTCTCATTTGATGATGAATCTGCTTGTATGGCTTCTAATAGTGCTAGCAATAATTCAAATAAATTTGAATTGTGGCATGCTAGACTGGGACATGTACATTATAAAAGATTAAAGGATATGTCTAAAATGAGTCTCATACCTGCTATTGATATAAACAATGAGAAATGTAAAACATGTATGTTAACTAATATCTGAAGTGTTGGAACTGATACATAGCGATTTATGTGATTTTCATGCTACACCTTCGTTGGGAAATAAAAAATATGTCATTACATTTATTGACGATGCATCGAGATATTGCTATGTTTATTTGTTGAATACTAAGGATGAAGCTCTTGATAAAGTTAAAATCTATAAAGAAGAAGTAGAGCTACATAAAAGTACTATGATTAAAAATATGCGTACTGATAGAGGAGGTGAGTATTATGATCCAGTATACTTTCAATCTACTGGTATAATACATCAAACCACTGCTCCTTATACACCACAATAAAATGGTATGGCAGAAAGGAAGAATAGGACTTTGAAAGAGATGGTTAATTCCATGTTATCCTATTCGGGTTTGAATGAAGGTTTTTGGGGTGAGGCTATGTTAACAGCCTGTTATTTGTTAAATATGATTCCTACTAAGAGGAATAAATTTACCCCTTATGAACTTTGGTATAAAGAGCCACCAAAATTGAGTTTTCTGAGAGTTTGGGGATGTAGAGCAGTTGTTAGGCTCACTAAATCCAAAAGGAGAAACTTGGGTGAAAGAGGTTTAGATTGTATTTTTGCGGGGTATGCTGAACATTCCATTGCATATAGGTTCTATGTATTAGAATCTAATGATTATGTATCTGTGAATACGATTATCGAGTCAAGATGCTGACTTTGATGAAAATAGATTTACATCTATACCTAGACAAAGAGACGTGATTCAGAATTCTTTCAGTAGGAACCCGGTTCAAACTGAAGATGTTCATGGACCTTCTGAACCAAGGAGAATTTTTAGAGCTAGAAAAAAGCAAATCATTTGGACCTGATTTTCAACTTTATTTGTTTGAAGGTTCAAGAGATGAGGTTGAGATTGAGTTTGAGTACCAATATTGTTTTATTATTGCGGAGGATCCAAAAATATTTAATGAAGCAATGACATCAAGGGATGTTGCATTCTGGAAAGAAGCTATTCAGGATGAGATGGATTCTATCATGAATAATAACAAATGAGAATTGAGTGATCTACCTCCTGGATGTAAAGCATTAGGAAACAGATGGATCTTCAAAAGAAAAATGAAAGTGGACGGTACCATAGACAAATTTAAAGCCAGATTGGTTATACAAGGCTTTATACAAAAAGAAGGGATTGATTACTTTGATACTTATGCTCCTGTTGCTAGGATTTCTACTATCAGGTTGTTGATAGCACTTTCATCTATACACAACCTTGTAATTCATCAGATGGATGTAAAAACTACATTCTTGAATGGTGAATTAGATGAGGATATTTATATGAAACAACCGGAAGGGTTTGTTATGCCTGGTAGTGAGCACAAGGTGTGTAAATTGAAGAAATCTTTGTATCTTAAACAAGCACCAAAAGATTGGCATCAAAAATTTGATAGTGTGGTTTTGTCTAATGGTTTTCTTCTTAACCAAGTAGACAAATATGTATATAGAAAGTTTGATGCTTCTGGTAAAGGAGTTACAATTTGCTTATACGTAGATGATATGTTGATTTTTGGTACTGACCAAAATCAAGTGGATAAAACCAAGAAATTTTTGTCATCTAATTTTGACATGAAAGACTTGGGAGAGGCTGAGGTGATTCTTGGTATAAAGATCAAGCGTACGAAAAATAGTATTTCAATTTCTCAATCTCATTATATTGAGAAGATTCTGAAAAGATTTAACTTTAATAATTGTTCTCCAGTTAGCACTCCTATTGATCCTAGTCTTAAGCTAATATCTAGTAAAGGAGTTGTAGTATCTCAACTTGAATTCTCAAGAGCGATTGGTAGCCACATGTATGCCATGATAAGCACTAGGCCATATATAGCCTATGATGTTGGTAAGCTTAATAGGTTTACTAGCAAACCAAGTTGACATCATTGGCAAGCTTTAAGCCGAGTGTTCAAGTACTTAAAAGGAACCATGGATTATGGTTTGACTTATACTGGATTTCCTTCGGTTCTTGAAGGTCATTCAGATGCAAGTTGGATTTGTGATAAAGAAGATCATTCTTCCACGAGTGGTTGGGTATTCCTTCTTGGGGGAGGTGCTATTTCTTGGGCATCAAAAAAAACAGAGTTGCATTACTAACTCAACAATGGAATCTGAGTTTGTAGCATTATCAGCTGCTGGTAAAGAAGCTGAATGGCTAAGAAATCTGATTTATGAAATTTCATTGTGGCCTAAACCGATATCTCCCACATCTATCAGATGTGATAGTGAGTCTGTCTTGGCTAATGCTTATAGAGAAGTGTACAAAGGAAAGTCTAGACACTTAGGTGTTAGACACAGCATGATTCGAGAGCTTATCATGCATGGTGTTATATCAGTAGAGTTTATAAGAACTCAACATAATTTAGCCGATCATTTGACCAAAAGGTTGAGAAGAGATCTTGTGTACAAATCGGATGTAGGGGTGGGATTAAAGTCCATCTAAAATTTCTCATGTTGAGATACCCAATTCCCATCTAATATGACATTAGATGTTGAATTCAATGTGGAAAGCTTAACATCTGGAGATTGGAACACATTAATAGTATCATCCCAAGGTATGTGTTCAGACCTGCAAGTTGAGGTGGTTGAAGTTTATCTTCTTAATAGTTCTTTTGAAAAATATCCGTTTCAAGAAGTTAGGACTTGACTTTATCATGCTTATGAAGGATTAGGACACAAGGCTAGTAAAAGATAGTGTCAAGTGAGAACATTTGAGAATGTAAATTTATGTGTATATTATCTTCATGTATTCATTATGAATAACGGAGGTTCAATCAGTTGTGATACTTTGATATTCGAATATCTAAAATGTGTAATATACTAATATAAAATTCAATCATCATGATATTTCATTTATGTATAAATTTGTTGGTGGTTGTGATTTTGTTTAGTTAATCATGGATTACGCTAAAATGGGGGAGGATTGTTAGATATTTTAGTGTAATTGGATTAACTAGTTGACGAGTGATTGTAATATTTCATCAAACAAGTCAGGAGAGTGCGGAGTGCATGCTTGTTTTAGTTTATTATGATTTTCGGTATTGGCGGGGGTTGGTGGTAATGTGAAAATACATGTCTTTTAGACACAACCGCATATCTAACCGCATATCTAACCGCATATCTCAAAGGATATGTCTTAGGACATGTATGGAAGTGTCTTAGGACATGTCTTTTGGACATGTATGGATGTGTCTTAGGACATGTCTTTTGGACACTTATATAATACTTGCAACAGATTTGGTCATTTATATAGAAAAAAATAAATAAAAGGTTGGTTGTTGAATTCACACAAAATACAGCATTCTCTGTTCTTATATTCTGATTTTATCCGGTTGAAAAGTTTGGATAACCACCAAATTGTTTCAATCTGAAATTGTTTGTCAAGAATTATCCTCAACTTTTTACAACAACTTATACCTTGTTTCATTCTTCAAAAGAAACAGCCCCTATGCACTAGATATTTGCACGGTGAACATTCAAGAACCAGCGTATTAAATGCATCTTTCCCACATATCTTGCACTTGCGCATCTTTATATTTAAAACCACTGTGAGGCCGTGTTGGTGAGTATGGGAGTTGCCATGAATGTTGGTAGCACCAAACTTCAAATTGGATAATCTATAATATGGATCGATACACGCAGTATGAAACGATAGATCACACACATTGCAATGATAGAACCAACCGTTTGGGTTAATCTGTTTGGAGCAAAATTCACAATCGAAATCGTGAGGGTGATCAGCTACATTCTGGACAAAAAGTATCAAGTAGAGAGGATGCGGATCCCATCTATGTTTCACCAGGAGCGGCCTTAACGCACACCGTATATGTATGTAGAATTCACATTTCTCACATCCATACATGATAACTTCTTTTTCATCTGCTTCAGTATAATGAAGCCAACATGCATGGCAAACTTTATCAACTGAATATCTTAGTTGGTTAAGAGGGTGACGATGACCTTCATGTTTGATTTTTCTGGGTAATGAAGCACACCCGATGTCAAAAGAGGTTGGTCCATTCGACAAGAAAATCCCATTACCCATAACGCTGCAACCTTTGCATACTATAAAAGTTAGTTCATTGACCTCTCGTACTAGGAAAATTTCGTCCAGGTTGCCTGCTAGATGATGCTCCATCTTTTCCGGAAACTGGGAGCATGACCTGTGGATAAAAAAATTGCATGAATTACATTCATAGAATATTTCATCAACCAAGAAGATTGGTTTAGTGCATCCATCGCAAATTAGCAATTCAGACTCTTCTAATTTCTGATTCAAGTCAGGGGTCAAAGTTTTTGCGTTCTTGTTTCTGAGAGCCAGCTGGTGTTCATGGCCCCAATGGTTGATATAAGGTGAAGGTTCTGCAGTAGTGGCAGAATTATGCAGGAGAGCATCTGTTGCCTTGGCCATGATACACTGCTGAATCATTTTATGTAGCGAGGTTTCATCATGCGCTGGGAAGTGCATCAAATTGGACTCTCCGCTATCTGCTTCATCTTCACTATATTTCAAGAGAAAGAACATAACCCAGTCAGAATAATTCCTAGTAAACCAACAATGTTGGTAAACAGTAAACTAAACATATATGTATTTTCTTGACCAAAAAAAAACATTTACGTATTTAATAAGTAATCAATATGAAAGAAATAAGTAAATAATAATAAGAGGAAATGGTATATCAACCTCAACATCTCAGTTGAAGCACATTTCACGTGAGCAAAAAATCTGCAATTTGCGCAATAATAAACCCAGTAGCTGTGATTTATAAATTTACTACATATGCCGCACAACCAGTAAAATTTATGATATTCTTGGGGAAGAGAGTAGGCCAAGGTGAGAGTGTGTTGGTTGTGATATTTACATTGGTAGGTGATGGGTGCATCGGCACAACTCTTGTGTAACCAGAAACAACATTTGTTACAGATATAGGACAAGTCAGTAGCTGTAGTGTTACAAGCATGACAAAGGAACAAAGCTGGGCTTTGGACTAAGGTTAATGGGTGATTGTGACCTGGATGCCAACGGGTACGGTCCTCTAGAGATTTAAGTTCAGATGTTACGCATTTCAGACATACAGAGAAATCCACATTGTCAGCAACATAAAAAAAACCCCGGGACCCACCATTGCAAGCATTACAAAGAGAAAACTGAAATTTTTTGTGACCATCCTTAAGGAGTTTTAGAGGGTGTTGTGGGATCATAGGGTGTGTAAATGTTTTGGGCAACTCACGACAAGTTTTATGCATAAAGAAATCAACAGAATCAGCAGCGAAAGTGTTGCCGCTATAAAATGCGTCTATGTGTTTGTTTATTGGCTCTCTGCACATAGAACATTCAACATCCTTACCAACAACAGGCTCAACTTCATTTAGTATCAGCTGATGCTCATGAAGAAAATGTTGATAATGTTTAAATGTTCCCATCTATGTATGAAACAAACACTAGAGAGAGAGAGAGAGGGGGAGAGAGAGAGAGAGGGAGAGGGAGAGAGGGAAGGAGAGGGAGAGAGAGAGGCAGAGGGAGGGGGGAGAAATGTTTATGCAAGATTTTACAACTGCACCCAGAAAGATGTTAACCCTATTTTTAAATTTCATACATTGCTGACAGATTGAAAATTTTCTGCATTCGAATAATTTTGAGACAAGTAAAGAATATGCATAAGAGTTAAAAAGAAGAGTAAAGTGAAAATATTGCAGGTGATGAAAACCAATTAGTACACGCTATTTAGGCCTTATTTGCCTAAAAAAAGTAGTTGCCTATAAATGAAGTCTTCTATAAAGACTTCATTTAGTATCAGCTGATGCTCATGAAGAAAATGTTGATAATGTCTAAATGTTCCCATCTATGTATGAAACAAACACTAGAGAGAGAGAGAGAGGGGGGGAGAGAGAGAGAGAGAGGGAGAGGGAGAGAGGGAAGGAGAGGGAGAGAGAGAGGCAGAGGGAGGGGGGGAGAAATGTTTATGCAAGATTTTACAACTGCACCCAGAAAGATGTTAACCCTATTTTTAAATTTCATACATTGCTGACAGATTGAAAATTTTCTGCATTCGAATAATTTAGAGACAAGTAAAGAATATGCATAAGAGTTAAAAAGAAGAGTAAAGTGATAATATTGCAGGTGATGAAAACCAATTAGTACACGCTATTTAGGCCTTATTTGCCTAAAAAAAGTAGTTGCCTATAAATGAAGTCTTCTACATCCTTTACCTCAGGGAGAAGTTACTTTTTACCTCTAAACTATGTTAACACTATATTTAGAATGTTAAGTATCATGTGGTTTAAGGAACCAATCGCACTAAAACTTCAAGGTGTTAGAGAATGCCCAACCGGATCTATATTTTAACACTCTCCTCACTCGAGAGCTCATTTTTGGGTCAAAGAGTGGATCACGGGAGCCCATCTTTGGGGCATTAATTTGCCTTTCGTGTCACGCTAAATTGTGAGAAATATTGGGGGTGGCAGGGCTCGAGTCGCTTTAAAATCTGAAGGTGTTAGAAAAAGCACAACCGGATCTATATTCTAACACATGCTAACTTCTAAAATCACTAAAGGATACAACAAAGCAACCAGCAAGAGACGGTCCTTCTCTGTTTAATCTGATAAGATTCATGGATGTGTTCTGTGTTACATTTTATTGCTATAAAATTAGATTAAAAAATTAAAAATGACAGATGAAAGAAACATGGAAGTATTACAATAAGATGAGGAAAGTAAAGTGGTATTTCATAATTTACAAGGGAAAAGTGTGACTCGATATTATGCTCTCTGTCCCGTAATAAACTCTTTTGTATCGATAACTAAAATGTTAGAAAACTTCAGCATAAAGTATCATTGCCACTGCCTAGTTAGTACTAAGATTCTGCGACTCAATTTTGGAATTCAAATGTGATAGAATTACATTTGTATTTTGTATTATCAAGATTCAAGGATAATCTACCAGGGGGGTTATAGTACTCAGGTGGATCATAGAAAGCCATTATTTCACGCATTCAGTGATGTTTTCCTTCTGTTCCTGAACATGAAATGTAGCATGTACAGCATATTATCATGGTCTGTGTTTTGAGGGTTGCTTTGTGTTAACAGTTATGAGTGCCCCATACAACCTGTATACTTGATTGCACTATCAGTTAGCATTATTAGCAGTAAAGACTTTACTAAAACATTTTCGTGCAGAAGTTACCTGAACCAAGTAAGTGTGCCCACTGCAGAAAAGACTTGCTGGGAGAACGCCTAGCTTAAGCTTCCATCATATGCTAGTCCACTTTCCTCATCAACAGATTGTTCTAACTGCCTGCGTACGCTATCATAAAAAACCATTTTGATCCCAAATCTTCTCATCAGCGTGTTAACGGATGGTTCTAATTGCCTGCGTACTGTTCATGCATGTGGATAATACATAAAACTTAATAGTGAGGAATTTGTCAAACAGCTAACGGCCCTCGGAAATGCAAGCAAATGAGTGCAAAGAAACAACACGACCCTTTTGCGAAAAATAAAATAGGCCTAACGGGGGATCTAGTAAGGGGCAGCGGGGCACTTGTACTCCATAAAATCAAATTTTACTTTTTTTCACCATTATTTTTTTTTAATAATATGAAACTGCCCTTATAAAATTAAAAGATTTAAAGGTGTCAAATGGATAGTAGGGAATGTGCATATTCTGTTTCTGCAGTTCATTGATGAATGATTGAAGGTACGGCGATGATTGTAATTGATTTAGTGAAGCCGGAGATTGAAGTTGAAAGTTTTAAATCTTGGAGTCAGACAGTAGCTCAAATGGTTAAGAGTTTATGTCATCCTGGGTTCGATCTTGACCCACCCGAGAATTTATAAAAACAAATACTTATTTGTAAGGCTATAAGCTATATTTGTCAAAAAAATCTCAAGGTTGAGTAATTGGTTTTTCTAAAGCCGTGTTAAAAGAAGGCCTCATACTATCACATTTAAAATTCTAACAATATGTAGTAATTAACGGCGTAAGTGATAAAAAATAATGCAGGTGTCAGTTTTGCCATGGTGGATGATCATCTTCTGGAGTTCGGGGTGGAAAAGGTTTCCAACCAGGTTTTTCGTCTCAGTACATGTCATAGTATATGTTACTAAGCATGTGGTTCGTATTTAAGCAACACGATACGCTTGCATACCTCGCCATACGAGCCCTCAATAATTTCTCCCTCGTCTGATCACAAGATAGCAGCAGCATTAGAACATCATCGTTTAAGTAGGTAACTAAGCATGTGGTTCGTATTCGACCCGCGCTCCCCCTACTCCCCGGCAATGGTTCGCCAGGGAGCCATTATACAACTAATAGCTTTTCAGCAGTTAGATCAACCATTTAAGTAGGTAACACAATTTTTAAGTTTGATGCGTTGCTAATTGGTGAAGCAATATACATATTGAAAATTGTTTGCAGTCGAATAATTTAGTGACAAGTAAGAATATGTATAAGAGTCAAATTGAAGAGTTAAGTGATAAGATTAAAAAGAAATCCAGGACAAAAGCAATAACCTTTTACATTTTTATCCCAATTCACCAAACAAACAATGAAAAAGAAGCAAGTCATATATAAGAAGAATAATTGACAAAATATTGCAGGTTAAGATATTTTGATCAAAATTAAGTAGTACACTGTACAAGTTAAACATCTTTAAAGTAATAGGGTCGGGACTCGAGATCAAGAAAAAATATTATTTTAACGAGTTTATTAGTTTACCTGGAGTAAAAATACAGTGTGTCCATTATGTTGGAACAGAAGAAAAATATTATTATAACAAGTTTATTACTTTATCGATTATTGCTTCATCGGGGTTTAACTGTACCTAGTCGCGTTTTCCTAAAAAAGTTGTTGTTTAAAAATAGTCGTGTACGTCCTTTGCCTTCGAAAGAAGGTACTTGCAAAAGCACAGATGCTTCCAAGTCCTTATACTCGGGTAATTTTACAAGAACCACATTCCTTTTCTATAAAAAAAGTTTGTTCGTGAAAAAATGTGTATCCTGCTTAGTTTTGGATAGGAAAATCAATTTCTCAAATGGCAAAAACTATGATAAAATTATAATTTGTGTCTGCTCTAATTTTTAATACAAAGGTGAGGGGATTACCTCTTGCTACAGGGCAGGAAAAAATTAGATTTCACCAAGAAAAGGGCCCTTGATAAGTTTGCTATACGGTAAACCTGTGTCTATCATGATCCATGAGTTCCCTGACTTCTCTCGGAATTTCATACAGTAGATAAATAATTTACTACTTAGATATCGATATATCTATCCTTGGATTGAAAACTAAATTATCCGCATCCCATTTCAGTGAAGACATCAGGTGATAGTAACCATGTAAAACACCAAGCAAAGCCAGTTGCAGGTCCATAGGTATTTCTCGGAAACATAGCAAATAAACTGAAACACTATCAATACTAAATATATCAGTGAATAAACATTTTGGGAGTAGTCAATTATATGAACAACGGCAATTACTTCCGCAACATAAGAGACATGATCTGCTAGCAAATTCGACTAAAACATTTTCAGATATCATAACAGAAAAAAGGTAACATCTCAATATCCCCCTCTAGAGTGATTACATGACAAAAGATATTTCATTTTGGTTTGTTGATAGAGTAAATAAAATGGTTTTGAAGCCCGTAAGCTACTAATTAAAACAGATAAGAAACAAAATAGAGAACATGATGAATGATCAGTCATCTGCATCTTCGGCAGGCCTTCCACCAGCAAATGGATCATGAGAGGGGCCTGTATCTTCCCCAATATGGCGCTGCACCAGACGCTGCAAATCAGCCATAACCTTCTGCTCACGCTTTGCCTTCTCCTCATAGTTAAACATAGCCAACGCCCTCTTATCTTCAGCACTGTAAACTTGGTTTTCTTTTCTGATACGAATAGCATTCATCCTCTGGTGCCTACTACCACTCATCACATACCCAAGATTCTCAAACTTAGAAATCTCATCAGCCGAAAGACCAACTTCTCCTCTACGTGGAATACGCTTCCCTTGCTGAACATACTGAGCAATAGCATCTCCTTCACCAGGCCTAAGCGCACCTCCATAACTAATATGTCCTTCCGCCTTCGGTAAAGGCATCGGTCCAACCACGGGTTCAGCTTCCAAACTCGGTTTCTTATCTTTAAACACAAACAACTCACCATTACTCTCGTTCTTCTCTACCTCATCCATTTTCAACTCAATTTTATCATCAACCTTCTCCACACTCTCACCTTCACTTCCACTCTCAGTTCCCGCCTCTTTCTTATCCTTCAACACCACAATTTTCTTCTTCCTCGATTTCAACTTAGCACTCTCCTCACTAGCATCAGAGTCCGCACTTCCACTCTCCTCACTACTCTCATCACTCGATAAATCTCTCCTCTTCTTCCTCTCACTCCTCTTCCTCCCACTCCTACTACTCTTCTTCCGCCTCGAACTCCTCTTTCTCCTCCTATACTCCTCCTCCGAATCACTACTCATCTCCTCACTCGACTCACTCCCACTCCCACTCTCACTCTCACTCAATTTCCTACTCCTCCTCTTCGACCTCTTACTCTTACTCTTACTCCTACTCCTACTTTTACTCTTCCTCTTCCTCCTACTTCTCGAATCATCCGACTCCTCCTCCTCCGAAGACGAACCATCACTACTCTTCGATAAAACCTCCTTATCCTTCTCAACAAACTCCGCCACATCCACCTCCTCAACCTCAACCTCAACCTCAACCTCATCCTCCTCATTTCTCGGAGGACTCGGAGTCGGATTCCAAATATAATTCCTCAAATCCTTCCTCATCTTCTGTCGTTTCAACCGCCTATACTCCTGAAAACTTAATCCTTTCAATTCCTCATCCGACTCATCACCGGCATTTCCATTTCGATAATCTCTATCTAAATACACATTATCTCTATCATTATAATTATATATTTTCTTATTTTCGATAAAATTAGGGCTTTTTCTAGGGTTTGAATAATCAGGAGATCCACGTGTACGACGACGACTACTAGAATTGTGATTAATATTGTTGTACCTGTTGTAGCTCGGGCTAGGGCTCCGGCTACGACGGCGGGGAGAGAAGCGCCGGCGGTCATCGTATTCGCTGTAATCCGGTGAACGACGGTTGGAGCTCCGACGACGGTCGGTGGATCTGTCGTAGTCCGGTGAGTAGCGGCTGGTGCTCCGGCGACGATCGTCGGAGACGGTGGATAAGAGTTTGGGCATTTTCTGGGCTTTAATCGGGTCGGGTTTTGAGATATTCTATTCGTCCAATTTGAAGAAAATTTGTATGCGGTCGTAGAGGTGTTTTGCAAAAAAGGATGATGTGTATTTATACATAAGTTTTAATAATCGGTCGATTCGTTAATCGGAATTCGACGGATTCTGTCTCGATTAATCGGAAATCGGGTAAATTGCATGTTACAGAAGAAATAGGTTAAAATTCAGCTCATTAGGTCAAAAATTGGTCAGTTCGAATCAAAAATCGGTTAATTTGGTAAAATATTGAAAATTAATAAAAATATTTTAAAAAAAATATTAAAATTTAAAATAATAGTTAATATTTAATAATAAAATATTGGCTTATATTAACTATCATTTAACCATTTAGTAAAAAAACTAGGAAATTTGTCAAATATACCAACTTTTATAAATTTATTTGGAACTCTACTACTTTACTTAAAATCTTGTAAATTTACTATCTTTTTAAACATACAAACAATTAAATTGCAAAAATATCATCTTCATCTTCCCATTCCTTTTTTTAACTTCTCTACCCTCTCTCTCTCACTCTCACTCTCCTCTCATGCTTCTGTCTCCTTCCCTCTATCTTTCTAGTTCCCTCTATCTTTCTAGTTCTCCCTCTCTCACTCTCCATCTCTCTCTCACTTCATAATTCCTATGAAGCTGTCGCCGCCGTAGAAGCTCTCGGAGAAGAAGACGAAAGTGGAGGCCCCGTCGACGTAGGATCCGAAGTGATGAGATCCATCAACGTCGTCCCTGAAGAGTCCTGCAAAATCAATCAAAATATATAGTTTATAATGAGTATGTGTGTATATTACTTGAATTGTGGTGATCTAGGGTTTAAGAAGAGATCTGAGAGCGGAGAAAATAGCCTTACCGCCATTGAATTGGTGTGAGTTGTGAACTCGGGAGATCAACGCTATGAAAATTGGGTGTTATTTTAGTTGTTTTTTAGGTTGCAATGTTTGGCCCCGCAGGGGTATTTATTTTTCTGCCTTGCAACCAGTTTCAACTTATTATGCAAATAAATATAATTTTCAAAAGATTTGTTCAAAGTTGCATTTTTGCTTGCATATATGGTTACTAGCAGTTGCAGATATGGTTGCATATGCAACCACCGTATTTTTACAAATATTTTTTGGAACATAGTATTTTTGCAATTTGTTTTAAAAAATGACAGTATTTTTACAAAAATTCTTTTAAACTTGGTTATTTATGTAAAAAGCCCAAAAAACTATCATTTGTCCATAAATCCCAAATTCTAATAATTGAATAAAAAAATTCAACTAAATTACTCTTATTTTTCCCGAAAATTTACTCAAACAATCATTCATTTCACAATTTCATGTAATTTGCTATGTAACTAATTTTAGAATATCACAAATTTATATCAAATTCATATATAGTACTCTCTCTGTTTCATTTTAACTTGTTTCATTTTAACTGTCTCTTGACTTTTCTGCACATATTTCAAGATATTTTGACCGCATAGTAAAAATTATTATTTTTTAAATTTTTCTTTTGTAAATAAAAGTTTAAGTTATATATTTTTATTCAGAAAAAGAAAATTTCAAAAATTATTATTTTAACTATGCGGTCAAAGCACTTCGAAATGAGTGCAGAAAAATCAAACAACTGTTAAAATGAAACATAGGGAGTAGGTACTAACTTTATAACTATCTCACCTTGAGTATTAATTATTATGTATAAAATAACCGTCAAAAAATATGTATAAAAAATTAAATATCAAATATGAACTAATGATATGACTAAAAAGAAGATCAATAAAAAATTTCAGTTGTCATTTGGAAAACAAAATTGCTAAAAAAAGTCTACTGAGAAAAGATGCTCATATTCTAATTTCAAAATTAAAATATTTAAATAACTTACAGATTATTAACCATCACTTCAAATCCAACCGAGTAGACCTTAACACTCTAAAATAAACATTTCATTTAATTTTCCTAACATTATTATTAAATCTTAAAATGCCAACAAGCGAAAAAATGAACAGGGGTTTTATGAAAGTAAAGAAAATACCCTGTTTCCCTTGATTTTGCAAGTCTAATTTACATTAGCATTCAGCATTGAAAACATATAAACAGAAGTAAATAGAACAATTATTAGGATTTGCAGAACCCGGTATGCATCAGCAAAATTGCAGGCAAGCTTCCAACTCTTTCTCATCAGCACAATTATATCCCAACGAATAAGCTCTTGCTGCAATACATAGATATATATTATATTAATCTATCATCGCAAACCAACAAACGTAGTAAAGCCCAACATTGAAGCTAAAGAGATTAAAGTGAATACCATAACGGCCAGATCCCATAAATGGCTCAGCTTCATCTGAAACACCGCCTTGTTGCTGGTCCTAGATTTGCAGGAAAAAACATATTTAGGTGTCATTTGGTGGTCGAATGGTCAATACTAAGCACTTAACATCTTTGTTTGATTGTGATAAATACCAAGTATAATAAGTAGATATTATGGTTGTTTAGCTAAACCAGATTGAGACAGTTATTATGCACTACCAAGTCCGACACTACTAGGAAACAAAATTGTCATATACATGTTCTTTTAGATCATAATCCAAATGCATTCTTGCTCGCTCACCAACGAACTCTAGCACAAGGATATAGTTCTACTACTACAACCATTCTAAAATCGGACCTAATTCAATTTCTTAAAGCCAATTTTTTATCCTCCAAAATTTTAATTAAGATGGCTACATTCAATATTGGGTATACTTTTGTATAGGGAACAGGAAATCAAACCAACTACTGAGATAAACCCTATAAGAAAAATCAAACCAACGAATTCTAGCGCAAGGATATAGATTTACTACTACAACCATTCTAAAATCGGGCCTGATTCAATTTCTTAAAGCCAATTTTTTATTCTCCAAAATTTTAATTAAGATGGTACATTCGATATTGGGTATACTTTTGTATAGGGAACAGGAAATCAAACCAACTACTGAGATAAACCCTATAAGAAATCTGTCTTCTTTATTGGCCTCTTACCCAATAAATTAATGCAAGCAGGCAAAAATATGTACAAACTTTTGCATGCATCATTCATCTATTAGTAGATAGAAATAAGAAGTTTTTTTCCTTACAGTGTCTTGATCCACTTCATCAGTGGGGGACATCAATCTTTCGAAACAATGACCAGAAATTGTACAAACCAGTAGCCCATTTGTCAGGTCTGCAGAAGCATCTTTGCATGTATCATCACACACTACAAAATTTAAAAAATTGAAATTAGAAGCCTCAAATAATGTGACCATACTATATGATTTTTACAGTAGATTTTAGTGACGATGTTTCAAAAAAATTAGAAAATACCGTGAATATTTCCGGTTTTCTCACACACAAAAACATCGCCTATCTGATGGTATGAGCAATTTTTTCCTGAACAAGCGTGATCAGTCACCACCTGGTCAGTTAAACCTTTGCTGCTTTTCCACGTAGAGACTTCATCAGCAACAGTCTTGTCCAGAATCATCGACTCATCCTTCAGGAGTATATTAAAAAGGATAAGCAATCACATAGAAGTGTCACCTCTCATTGCATAGCAATCATAGGATCTTGTACACAAACCAGGGTCCATAAATTGATACATGCTCAAAAACAGAGAGTATACACAGAACCGCTTACTGCTGGGAAAATGTAAAAAGTGACAAAGATGGAGTAGACTTTAATTACCTGAGAAGGTATAGGAGCTTGGCATCTTTTTGCTGTCTGCATTTGGATGTAATACTCTTTGCATTCAGATGGACAATTCCTAACATACTGAACCGTTTCTTCTTCATCGCGCTGTAGACCAAATATAATAATTATTTTAAATTAATCATTAATCAAATGTACTATAAAGTAAGCACTGAAGGTCAACTGGGATATGATGGTCATCCAGAACTGTCGAGGAGACAGACATGGTTGTTCCCGCACACATGACCTTCCATTCTGATTCTGGAATCTCAACATAGCAATATTAACCAAATTATTCTAGGCACAAGAAGTTCTATAACTGGATCAGTGAAATTGATGAGCACAAAAAGAAATTCAATTAAAACTACCTGAAGGTAAAGCTTCTTCCATGCACAATCACAATACTTACTCTTTGGCCGTAGCAGACCCCATCGCATGCAGTACCTAGCAACAATATTAAACAGATTTAACAAACAATGACTACTACGTATTTCGTGCATTAAGAGAGGGGAAGACTGAAGAGGAAGAAAATACAGAAAGAGAGATAAACTATTCTGCAACCTCAACACCCGAGAGGCTAATGTCATGATGTAATAATCTCATTTTAACTGTAATATTTCTTATTTTCTTTTGTATTCTAATCAGTAGCAAAAGTGACATGTCTTATTAACTAGAGATAAAAGAAGTTACTTTCAATTGCTAAACTAAGGATATAGAACTTAAAATTTTTGAACTAAATCCCTGATGAAACTTGTTAGGTACATGATTAAACATCACAATTTGTTCAGATGATCAATACCTTCACTGCATGTTTCCAAGTTTTAGAAGGGAGAAAATCAAAATAACAGGTTTAAAATTGGAGGAAGAGAGGTAATAAGCTAAATAACTCTCTTGTGTTCCTGAGTGTTTTTAGGAGGAAGAAGCGAAACAAACTTATGCATTCTCAACTGTTACCTCAAAAACTACAGGACAAGTTATATAGTGTTAAAAAATAAGTGTATGTTACTTGAAATCCAGGCATCAAGACAACAGGGCAAGAAACAAACAAATTAAATCGGTTACTCACAAGTGACGCCACAGGGTTTCATCAGAAGCAACAAAGCTGAGATATCTACAGACCTGTGAGCATGCAATAAGATCCTGCAATTTTTCCACCATAAATATGTTAACCTCAATTACAAGAAATAAGGACCTCAAATACATGCACATTTATATTATAGGAGCTCCCTACCTCAGAAGAAAGGAACTTGAGGATATCATGAAAGACCTCAGGAGGTACTTTGCTTAAAAAACTATTATCTACCCTCTTTGGTTTCACTCTACTGTTGTGGATACTACCTTTAACACGACAGCCCCTACTACTGAACCTGGCTCTCTTAATTCTTGAATATGAACGATTTCGTACTTGAATTGAGGAAGGGGATCTATTCAATTTCCTTCTCTTAGCCACATTGCTTTCAACCTCCATGTGCGGCCTCTTTTGTGACAACCCTTCCTCTTCCTCATTCTTATCTATCTTATCTAGTTCCTGCAATATATGTAGAAATTTATATAGAGTGGGAGATGTAGTCATTCATATTTAAGACAAAAACTTTCAACATCTCAAAACATAAAAAAAATCTCAAATATTGAAGCCAAGTAAAACCTAAAGATTGCACTACATATCATCGCGTTTTTCGAGCATATGCGACTCATAAAACCCGTAAAATCAACAATACCCGTAAAATCAACAAAATCAACAAAACCCGTAAAATCAAACGCTCGGGTTCCAATTTCTTTCCTACTTGAACCCTAATAGTCTCAATCTTTTTCAATATCTAATCATTTCTTGTTAATTAGACTTCTCAGGTTTCAGTTTCGTTCCTACTTCAACCCTAACAATCTAAATTTTTCGATACCCTATCAATTCTTGTGAATTTCCAGTCTTCCAGTTATCCTAACTTGTATAAAAATGCAATCTTTACAACTTCAAAAAAAATTATCTTTGCAAGAAAAAACATACAAAGCCCAGATTTTTCGAACTTTAATTCTTGATGAATGATAAAGTTCACATCTTTTTAGCATAAACAATCACACCCAGAAAGCAATTTCATCAAATTGAGGATATAAACAAACAAACATACATATTCGAAAATAAAACAAAAATACAAATTTGTAAAATAATTAAAAAAATATTTAATTGCAGGATAAAAAAGGTGAAATTTACCTTATCAGAGAGATGGGCCTCGAGAAATCGAGCAAGAGAATCATCTTCAAGTTCCGAAGTTGACATCTCTATGTGTGTGTGTAATCATATGACAGTAGTACATGCATATATATATATAGACACAGAGGGCGCGAGATAAAAGGTTGTAAAGTTTGAGGATTTTGTGTTTTGTTCCGCCTAATCCGAATCCGGGTCGGGTCAGAATGGAGTATTTTTTAATAAAATATATTTATAATTATTTCTGATAATTAAAAACAATATAAAATTAGAAATTGCTCCATAATAGTTGCAAGTAAAGTTCGTGACTATTTATTTTAATTCTTATCAAATTAATTTTTTTATCAGATATGATAAGTTTAGTATATTATGTTGAGTAGTGGTGTGCATGGTTCGGTTCAGCTCGGTTTTTACCGAAAACCGTTACCGAACCGTGTATGTCGGTTCGGTTCGGTTTCTAGTTATTAACCGTAACCGAACCGTTCAGAACGGTTATTTTCGGTTCGGTTAACAGTTTATCGGTTTCATTTTTTTTCGGTTTTTATTTTTTTTAAAAAAAATTTAATTTAATATAATACTAAGAATATTTATAGACGTTATTTAATATAAATCTAAGAAAATTAATTATTTAGTATAATGTAACAAACAAGTAGAATCGTTAAATGAGAGATTCGTATTGATTAATTAATAGAGTTATAATATGAATGACTATCGAGCAAATGTAAGTGCAAGTAAATGACTATCATGATCCATCAACAGGCCCAACAACAAAAGGATTTTAAAATTCTTATATAAATTTGGCAAGTATCATATACTCATATTTGTATAAAATAGATAAGTAAATAAATATATATTAAATATTTTAAAATAATATTAGCGGTTCGGTTTTTCGGTTCGGTTTTAAAGATAAAACTGTAACCGTTACCAAACCGTCCGGTCGATTCGGTTCGGTTACGGTTTTTATCGGTTTCATTTTTTTCGATGCGGTTTTTCGGTTCGGTTTCGATTTTTCGGTTTTTGTTTGCTCACCCGAGTTTAAAGAATTGATGATTTTAACAAATTAATAATTGTTACTTTAGCGTGGTAGTATATACATTTTTTAAATGTAAAATAAAAAAAAATCAGGATTTTTGTAAAAAAAACTATTAAGAAAATTAAGCAGTGTTATTTTTATGATCAAATCTTTATCAACAATTTTAAGTTTAGAATTTAATATTTACAAAAAAATGCATTATTACTGTGATTAAGAGAACATAAATAATTTGATACTTTATGTTTATAAAAAAATTATAATGTGACTTTTTCGTTTTTAAAAAATAAAATGAAATCATTTTTTTCTGGGATTATTTTACATTTAAGTGATTTATTATCAACACTTTGTATGTGTATTATTTTGATAATATAAATTTCAAGTTATCTATATAGTTATATTAAGTAATTGATTTGTCAATTTTGTATGATGTGATTTCAAAATCGAAATCGAAGTGATTTCGGTTTTAAATTACAAAAAACAGAGGACGTATTATTTCGATTTTGCTTTTATTCACAAACTGTCTCTGTTTCAATACCTGCAAGATCACCTAAACACTTCCAGTAAATCTCACTCCCACAAAATTTGTGTCGAGAAAAATAAAATCTTTTATACTTCTATTTGTAACGAACTACAAGAAGATACTTATTTTCTTGTACAAAATTTTTTAATTTGAAAAAATATATGTATGTCATCACTCACTTAACCGATCTGGAGCTTCTTAAAAATATTTCGATATTTGATCTCGGGTATCATATGCACTACTCACCTGATGCATGTGTTATTTTGCTTTGTCATGTCTTTATTTCCAGTTACGGTATATTGTACTAGAATTTTAGTTTAGTTTTGATATTGCTAAGTTTTTAAGTAAACTAATATTGGTATATTGTTCCGATGAGAATCAGATTTTAATTCCGGTGAACTGTTTTGTTCATTCATTTCATAAATTTTTGTTTAGTTTTTGGTACATAATTAAGTTATAAAACCAAATGGTTAGCATTTTCTACACATTATCAAAAGCAGAAAGGGATGTTGAAAGGGATGCGAAGACAGATGTAGGGAGGCGGATAGGGATGCATAATGGGCTGCAGTTAGGTTAGCAGAATGGCATGCTGATATGGCTGCGGAAAGGGAAGTTGAAAGGGTTGCAGAGGCAGATGCAGAAAGGGATGCGAAGGCAGATGCAGAAAGGGATGCAGAGGCAGATGCAGAAAGGGATGCGAAGGCAGATACAGAAAGAGATGAGGAGGCGGATAAGGATGCAGAATGGGCTGCTGTTAGGTTAGCAGAATGGCATGCTGATATGGCTACGGAAAGGGAAGCTGAAAGGGCTGCGGAATGGGATGTTGAAAGCTCTGCAGAAGTGTTTGAAGAAGACATAAAGATTTATACCTACTCAACTGAGGTGGAAGTGGCAGAGGAGGGGTGGGGAGTTTGGATTTTACTTAAAAGCTTCCTCAGGTACGTAGGATAGTAGACTTTGTAGACATGCTAGAAAACATGTTAAGATTTGTAATGGTTTAGTGTGAAATACTGAAATATGTGACTTCTGACTTGTGAGTCTCAGTAGTATTGATATGTTCACAGTGATGAACAATTCATAAACATAAAACAAAGCAAATGCATCGAGTCATCGACTATTTTCTTGTTGGTGATACTTTTGTTTATTATTGTGGAAATAAGATAAGATTATATTAATTCATTATCTGAATATTGTATATAAGTCCTGCAAAACTGAAAGAGTTATCTGTTAGTTAGAAGTTTGAATTAGTCAGTTTATCTTATGACTTAATTACCTATAATCTAGGTAACTGATTGTAACTTGTTGTTAGGAAGTTCTATATATACTGGTGTATACGTTCATTCATATTAATGAGAAGTAATTTTATCTCTCACTTCATGGTATCAGAGCCAAATTAAGGCTCCTCATTTTATATTCTCTCTCCCTCTGTCACTCTCAGTTTTGTCATGGCCTCATCCAGAACCACAGGAACTCAATCGGATGACATCTCTAGTACTTCATCAATTCCTTCAAGTACTGGTGGAACATCTGAAGGCTCTGTTTTGCTTATCACGGTTCACAAGCTTAACGGACGAAATTACCTGCACTGGTCTCAATCAGTGATGATGTATGTCAGCAGCAGAGGTAAGGATGATTACTTAACAGATGAAAAGAAAGAACCCGAGAAGAAAGATCCGTCATACAAATCATGGAGGATCGAAAACAACATGGTCATGTCATGGATAATAAATTCAATGGAAGCAGATATTGGGCAAACCTTTCTATTTTATAAAACAGCTAAGGAAATCTGGGATGCTGCAAAAGAAACGTTCTCAGACAGTGAGAATGCAGCTGAAATTTTTGAAATTAAGAGTCAGATCTGTAATCTATGTCAAGGAGATCTGACTGTTACCCAGTATTTCAGTACTTTAACAAGATACTGGCAACAACTAGATATGTTTGAGTGCATTGAATGGGATTGTACAAAGGATTCTCTGAAGTTCCAGAATATCATTGAAAAAGAGAGGATATTCACATTTCTTGCTGGACTCAACAGAAATTTGGATGAAGTCAGGGGGAGAATTCTCTCGATGAAGCCTCTTCCATCCATCCATGAAGTATGTTCAGAGGTGCGTAAGAAAGTCGAAAGAAAGTGATGCTGAAAGATGTCTCGTCCCAAAGCCCCATCAATGAAGGATCAGCGTTGGCAACGAGAGGACATTTTGATCAATCATAAGATCAACGCCGCAAGTCCAACAGACCTTGGTGTGATCACTATCATAGAGTTGGACACACCAAGGACGCTTTCTGGAAGATCCATGGAAAACCGACCAATTGGAAAGGAAGCCGAAATTCTGAAAAAAATTGCTATCACGTTGCTGTTGAAGAACCTGTAGCAGAAGATGTTTCATCTCCATTTACCCAGGAACAAATGGATATCTTACAAAAATTGCTCAACAAAGAACAATCTAAAAGTTCACTCATTGGTAATGGGTCAGTGGCGCAAAAAGGTACAACACATCATGCTTTAAATGCTACAAAAGACTATGATACCTCATGGATTGTTGATTCAGGTGCTTCTGAACATATGACTGGTAATCCTACTTTGTTTCATTCTTATCAAACTTGTTTTGAAAAACATAAGATCAAAATTGCTGATGAATCTTTTTCTCACATAGCTGGTAAAGGAAAAATTATTTTGCCTAATAACATGGTTGTTGTGCAAGACATGCCTGTATCATAACAAGACTAAGTCATATTGACAACCCTAAGTTTAGTTATATTGTAACCTTAATCTGTAATTCATACTTGTAACACTTAATGTCTGTAAAATGTAAATGGAGCAGACTGGAGCATTTTTCTCTAAACAGTGTGAAGCCTAAGAATTCTATCTGGAAGAAGATCAAGAAGGTCATGCCTCGGAAGAATTATGAAGAAGTTTGGAGTTGAATAATTATGTTTGGTGAAAAATATTCTAAGTCAAGATCTCTACAAGTCACGGAATTAGTGTTATAGAGAAGTTATTCGAGAACTCAGAAAGACCTATCGAGAACTCAGGAATTGTCTATCGAGAACTCAGGAAATGTTATTGAAGATATCGATAAGTCAGATACCCATTCGAGAACTCAGAGATATCGACAAGTGTACATTCATTAGAGAACTCTGAGTTATCGATAAGCCAAAGTCCATTAGAGAACTCTGAGTTATCGATAAACGAAAATTCACTAGAGAACTCAGAGTTGTCGATAAGTCAAGTCAACAATGAAGTTTCAGAGATATCGACAAGCCAGCATGCCTATCGAGATGTCGAGTTCTCTACAGCTTAATTGGATATCTCAAAGTGAAGAAATTTCTCTAAGTACAAAATTGCAGAACAGTTCAATATCCAAGGTTGCAAATCAACAAACAATTCACACAGCTGGATTGACAAGTCTACAAAAAGCAGCTTGAGAGATGTGCCAGATCAATGACAAAGATTAACTGACAGAGGAGATTAAAGTAAACACATGATGCTAAAGATATGCTAAGCCAGAAATGGAAGATTTGCTTTTCTATAAATAGAAATGACAAGTGACAGTTTAGAAAAGCTAATAGCATATTTATTGTACACTGTATAAACCAGCAGTTAACTGAGTTATAAAGTTAACACTGGTCCTTAGTCAGTTAGAAGAACCAAGATAGAAAATCTAGTATTCTCTCTCAAGAAAGAAGCTAAGTTCTAAAACAAGAACTTAGAGATTTTGTAGCAAAATACTGCTTGATTTTTAATATAAAATTAAGTAAGTTTTGATGATTTTTGTTCTACATATTTACATTGTTATTTATGTTTAACATCTACTCCACAAAATCATTGATAACAATCAACTGTTAAACTCAGAGCAGAACCAAAAAATAAACATTTAAGTCAAAACACATTCACCCCCCCCCTCTGTGTTGTATTCATACCTAACAAGTGGTATCAGAGCAAAATCTGAAAGTAAACAGATTAGATCTTGGAAAAATGAATACACAGGAAATCAGTAGTATCAAGATTCCTCCCTTTGATAAGGCCAATTACACTTTATGGAAAAAGAAAATGTTGTTGTTTATAAGAATGACCAATCATCTTTACATTGGTATCCTCAAGAATGGGCCCTTCACTCCTGTAGTTAGAGTTGAGGAAACCACTGATGGAGATATGGTTATTCCAGCTCATTATACTCCCAAGTATCCTTCTGAGTATACTGAACCTGAAAGAGAGAAAGTTTCCCTAGACAGTGCTTTGCAACTGATACTAATTGAGTCACTTGACAATGTAATGTATAATAACATTGTCAACTGTGACACTGCTAAATAGATTTGGGAAAAGATTGAAATACTTTGTGAAGGAACTGAGGAGGTTAGGTCAAATCAAAGAAAGATATTGATTTCTCAGTATGAGGGTTTTATGTCTAAACCAAAGGAGGGTATTACTGATGTGTTTGAAAGGTCTAATAAGCTGATAAATGACTTGCAGCTTCATGATAAATTTTATGATGTCGAAGAAGTGAATTTGAAGTTCTTGCTTACTCTCCCTGATCACTTGGAACAGAAAATCTCTGCAATTAGAGAAGGAAGGGATTTAAGTAGAATCACACTGGAAGTGCTCTATGGGATTCTGAAAACTTATGAACTTGAAATGATTCAAAAGAAGTCATTAAGGGCTGGTCAAGGATATGTAATGGATGGTTCAAGTGCACTGATTGTGAATGATGGCCAGACTTCTAATGATGAGCAAAGATCCCCAACTCCAGCAATTTCTACAAGTGAGAAAAGAGTCAATGACACTGAAGAGCAAGTCATACTGGAATTGGATGAAGAAGATGAGTTCTACACTCTTGATGAGCTTGATGAGCTAGACAAATCAATGGCTTACTTGGCTAGAAAATTCTCTAATATTAGAGTAAAGAAACCAAGATTTTTCAAGAGCAAAGGATAGTCCTTCAACAAAGACAACAGCTGGAAAGGAAAAGGGAAGTACACTCTTGATAGCAAAACTGGCTACAAAACTGGATATGTTGATAGATAAAAAATAAGGTGCTTTAACTGTGATGAGTTGGGCCATTTTGCTACAGAATGTAGGAAACCCAAGAAGGCAAAGAAAGATAAATCCTATCTTGAGTTGGAAGCAAAGTATGATGCTCTTCTAAAGAAGCAACAAGGGAAATCTTATATTGCTGAGGGCAAGAGCTGGGATGATTCAGATACTGTAACGGCCCGCACTTTCGGACCATTAAATCTAAATCAAAACTAATATAAAATACAATTTACTAATCGAAAATTCAATTACAAAGGAGACTATTACAAAAGCGCAGCTAACAGAAGTCGAAAAGTCAAACAACTCCAATTCTAAGTCCTCTAACTCCAATGCTATTCCACTCGAATCTCGGACAAAACCTGAAATTGTAAGTAATGAGCTATACAGCCCAGCAAGTACAAATTGACTAACTATTTAACCGGAAAACAATGGGTGTTTTTAATAAAACAAATTTTCTCAAAACAATAATAATTTTGTAAAATATTTTCTAAAATAAATCCAACCCAAAGTTTTATATTTTAAAATTCAGAATTTAAAACAAAAGAGATCAGATTTTTATAACAGATCAGAACAGAGTAAAACATAACGAAACGATAATTCTTATAAATACCACAGTCTTGATCTACGGCCACACTTTGCCAGTAGCCGGCATCTAATTCTTATTCTTATTCTTATATACCACACTTTGCCAGTGGCCGGCATCTAAAGTTCAATAATTACGCGCCCTTAATAGGTATCTAAAGTTGCACACTTGTGCGCCTAATAAGGGTATCTAAGGCTAGTTCCGGAACTATAGCGTAAATTACGAACGGGTTCGAAAACGTAGAGACTGGGTTTCAAAAGATTCTCGTATCTTATTTCTTATACAGTTCGAAACAGAATTCTTATATCTTATACGAAATTCGAAAATCAGAGTATCAAAACTTTTCCGAATATAAAAGCAAGTCAAAAAGTACTTACCTCAAAGCCTGACCAGATCTGAATATGGCTTTTTTGACCCTCCAAACGACGATTTCTTGGAAAACACAAAACACGAAAGTTGTAGAGAACGAAAAGAGCTTTACGAAAAGTCCAGGATCACTGAATTCTGACTTAAGATGAATTTTCTACGAATTTTACAAGACTGCTGAATTTTATGAATAAAGACCTACGAATTTTAATGATTAAAACGAGGAAGACGAATAGAATGTATTTATAACGATACAAAACCCTATTTCTTAACCTACAAGTTATCCATATTAGAATCTGATCCAAATTTTAGGCATGTTATTCTAATTCAATTTTAAATCCTAATCTTAATCAAATTTTAATACTTTTTTCTATTATTCTATTATTAATCGAATTCTAAAAAAATTACGGGATATTACATACTACCCTCCTTAAAAAGAATTTGGTCCCCAAATTCACAACAATCCTAAAGTTCGAGACACATCTACCCCCTGATCTACCAAAGGTCAAACTATGGTCCACAAGATCGAATCCTAGGGAATGTACTAGTCCCATACCTAATACACTCCGAAAGACAGCCTGCTCTGAATACCAACTGTAACGATGCGCACTTTCGGACCATTAAATCTAAATCAAAACTAATATAAAATACAATTTACTAATCGAAAATTCAATTACAAAGGAGACTATTACAAAAGCGCAGCTAACAGAAGTCGAAAAGTCAAACAACTCCAATTCTAAGTCCTCTAACTCCAATGCTATTCCACTCGAATCTCGGACAAAACCTGAAATTGTAAGTAATGAGCTATACAGCCCAGCAAGTACAAATTGACTAACTATTTAACCGGAAAACAATGGGTGTTTTTAATAAAACAAATTTTCTCAAAACAATAATAATTTTGTAAAATATTTTCTAAAATAAATCCAACCCAAAGTTTTATATTTTAAAATTCAGAATTTAAAACAAAAGAGATCAGATTTTTATAACAGATCAGAACAGAGTAAAACATAACGAAACGATAATTCTTATAAATACCACAGTCTTGATCTACGGCCACACTTTGCCAGTAGCCGGCATCTAATTCTTATTCTTATTCTTATATACCACACTTTGCCAGTGGCCGGCATCTAAAGTTCAATAATTACGCGCCCTTAATAGGTATCTAAAGTTGCACACTTGTGCGCCTAATAAGGGTATCTAAGGCTAGTTCCGGAACTATAGCGTAAATTACGAACGGGTTCGAAAACGTAGAGACTGGGTTTCAAAAGATTCTCGTATCTTATTTCTTATACAGTTCGAAACAGAATTCTTATATCTTATACGAAATTCGAAAATCAGAGTATCAAAACTTTTCCGAATATAAAAGCAAGTCAAAAAGTACTTACCTCAAAGCCTGACCAGATCTGAATATGGCTTTTTTGACCCTCCAAACGACGATTTCTTGGAAAACACAAAACACGAAAGTTGTAGAGAACGAAAAGAGCTTTACGAAAAGTCCAGGATCACTGAATTCTGACTTAAGATGAATTTTCTACGAATTTTACAAGACTGCTGAATTTTATGAATAAAGACCTACGAATTTTAATGATTAAAACGAGGAAGACGAATAGAATGTATTTATAACGATACAAAACCCTATTTCTTAACCTACAAGTTATCCATATTAGAATCTGATCCAAATTTTAGGCATGTTATTCTAATTCAATTTTAAATCCTAATCTTAATCAAATTTTAATACTTTTTTCTATTATTCTATTATTAATCGAATTCTAAAAAAATTACGGGATATTACAGATAATGATGAATATGAAGAAGTTGGAAACTATGCATTCATGGCCTTGGAGCAAGGAGATTCTTCATCATCTAAATCACAGGTACCAACTCTTACCACAATTGATTTAAATGTGAGTCAATATAAGGAAACTGTTGAAAAGATGAGCACAGAAATGTTGCACATTCATACAAGCATGGTTGCTGCAAATGAGGAAGTTAGCAGATTGAAGAAGATCAATGAAAAACTTGAGAGTAAAAAACAAGAGGTTGAATTATTGCTGGTTGAGCTTGATGCTGCTAAACAAGAAATTGCATACTTAAAGAATAAATTAAAGTGTGCAAGTGAAATTGAAGCAGTGTTGAGAGAAAGGCTAGAGAAGAATGAAGTGAAGCTGAAATCCTTCAAAAATGCTTCTGAGTTGATTGGCCAATATCATGAAAAGAACAAGCCTTGTGCAAACATTGCCATTGGTCTTGACTATGAGGGTTTGAACAACAATAAGAAGTCTGTCAGTAACAAAGGAAAATCAACTGAAACTGAAAATGTTCTAATTATTTTGAAGAAAGTTGAATCACCTTTGTTCAAGGCATGTGAAGTGAGCTTCAGTGAAGAAGAGTTGATCATCAAACAGGAGATAGCTGATGAGGACAAGGAAAAGAAAAATGATGAGATAACTCAGTCTTCCATCTCTGTTGAAACACCAAAATCCAATCAAGAAACTAAGGAGCCTGTGAAGGAGATTAAAGCTGAACAGGTCAAAAAGAAAAAGAAGAATAGAAATGGAAAGATTGGGATAAACAAAAGCAATAATTTTGCTTATGTTGCAGATGCTCCTAGAAAGAGGTGTGAGAATTGTGGATCAATGAATCACCTAACTCATCTTTGTAAAAAGACTGTTAGCAATCCACCTGAAGGAGTCTGCAAGTATAAAGAAGCCAAGGCTAATGATCCCTATTCATTATGTGACAAGTTTGACTGCATTTCCTGCAACATGAAAGTGATGAAGAGTTGCCACAAATTGAGAATTGATCTCATAGAATCAAAAATTGGTTCTGTATCGGAAAGGGAAAATGCTCAACAGTCTATGAATTCCATTTTATCACAAAATTCTCATTCTACTTCTACAAAATCAGTTAACAAGAAGAAAGTGCCCAACACAGCTTGGGTAGCTAAAAATAATTAATCCTCACTGTGTACAGGGCAAAGGAAAGAAGGTCATATGGATCATTGATAGTGGATGTTCCAGGCATATGACAGGTGATAAGGCCCTGCTATCACAATTTGAGGAGATGGTTGGCCCTTTGGTGACCTTTGGAGACAACAACAAAGGATTCACAATGGGATATGGCAAGATTGTTACTGGAAATGTTGTCATTGAAGATGTAGCACTAGTTGCTGGATTAGAAGTAAATCTTCTAAGTGTTAGTCAATTTGCAGACAGAGGTTTCCAAGTTGTTTTCAATAAAGAAGATTGTGCTTTTATTAGCAAAAAGACTGGTGAAATTGCTCTTAAAGGAATAAGAAAGGGAAGCTTGTTTGTTGCAGACTTAGACTCAACAAATAAGGAAGGAGTGTGTTGTTTCTACACCAAGGCATCAGAAGAGCAAAGCAAACTGTGGCATAAAAAGCTATCTCACTTGAATTTCAAAGCAATCAACACCCTAGTCAAGAAGGAGCTTGTGAGAGATATGCCCAATCTGGAATTTGCTCAACTGGAAGTTTGTGAAGCTTGTCAGAAAGGAAAAATGAAAAGAACAAGTCACAAGTCAAAATCTGTGAATTCTATAAGTGCACCTCTGCAGCTTATTCACATGGACTTGTTTGGGCCAGTAAATGTCTTGTCCATTTCAAGGAACAAATATGCCCTTGTCATGGTTGATGATTTTTCAAGATACACTTGGGTTGAGTTCATGTACTCTAAAGATGAAACTCCAAACATTATAATTGTGCACATCAAGAAAATTGAGAAGCAAGCTGAAGGAAAAGTTAGTGTGAAAAGATTGAGGAGTGATAATGGAACAGAATTCAGAAACTCAACATTAAGTGAATTCTGCAAAAGCAAAGGCATTGTTCAAGAATTTTCAGCAGCTAGAACACCTCAACAGAATGTAGTAGTTGAGAGAAAAAATAGAACATTAATTGAAGCTGCTAGAACTTTGCTACAAGATGCTCAGTTGCCAACTACTTTTTGGGAAGAGGCTGTTAATACTGCATGCTACACTCAAAACAGATATCTCATCAACAAAGCTCATGGCAAATCACCATACTCAATCATGTCTAACAGAAAGCCTACAGTGAAACATCTACATGTGTTTGGAAGCAAGTGTTATATTCTAAAAGACAACTCTGAATATGTGAGAAAATTTGACTCTAAAGCTTTTGAAGCAATTTTTCTGGGATATTCATTGGAAAGAACAGCCTACAAAGTTTATGTGATTGATCAAAAGAAAATTATGGAAAGCACAGATGTGACTTTTGATGATGACAAGTGTCCAGGTTTAAAATTTCTTGATGTAAATGATGTTGAAGCCCTTGTATTTGAAAATCTAACCATTGATAGTGATTCTGATGAGGCAGATGAAGTTGTGACACAACAAGTGACAAATGAAGAAACCTCTGAACAAAATCATTGAAATGAAAGCTCTCTTCAGACATCTGAATTTGATGGCACAAACTCAGGGGGAGAAGGAGAAAATGGAAATGATAGTCATGGTAATACTGAAGAAAATGATGAAGGCACTAGTCAACAGACACACACCAGAAAGTGGGATAGAAGTCATACAATAGAAGCTATTATTGGTGATCCCTCAGCTGGTGTGAGAACTAGAAGTACAACTGCTAATGAATGCCTACATGCATGTTTTCTATCTCAAGTAGAGCCCACGAAAACTGAAGAAGCCCTATTGGATCCTGACTGGATATGTGCCATGCAGGAGGAGCTGGATCAGTTTTGAGAGAAACAAAGTTTGGAAATTAGTCCCTACACCAAAGAACAGAAGCATAATTGGAACTAAGTGGGTGTACAGGAACAAAATGGATGAAAATGGATTTATTACTAGAAACAAAGCAAGGCTGGTTGCTAAAGGCTACTCACAAGAAGAATGAATTGACTATGATGAGACTTTTGCTCCTGTTGTAAGACTAGAAGCAATAAGAATTTTTCTGGCATTTGCTGCACTCTCAAATTTCAAGGTGTATGAAATGGATGTCAAGAGTGATTTTCTCAATGGTGAACTAGAAGAAGAAGTTTATTTGCAACAGCCACCTGGCTTTGAAGATCCAGAATTTCCTAACTTTGTTTACAAATTACTTAAGGCTCTATATGGATTGAAACAGGCACCAAGAGCCTGGTATGACACACTGTCAGAATTTCTACTCAAACATGGTTTTACCAGAGGTACCATTGATAAGACTCTCTTCTACAAGAAGCATGGTGAAGACATGATCCTAGTTCAAATCTATGTGGATGATATCATCTTTGGATCTACTAATGAAAAGTTTTGTCAAAGATTCTCTAGGCTAATGCAGAGTGAGTATGAAATGATCATGATGGGAATTGAGTTACTTTCTTGGCCTTCAAGTTAGTCGAAGAAGTGATGGTATTTTCATCAGCAAAACCAAATATGTGAATGACTTATTGAAGAAATTTGGTAGGGTGGATAGCTCACCAGCATCTACACCAATGTCTACTGCAACCAAGTTGGATGAAGTCAAGAAAGACAAGAGTGTGGATATTTCAAGCTATAGAGGGATGATTGGATCATTGCTGTATTTGACTGCTAGTAGACCAGACATCATGTTTGTTACTTGTCTATGTGTCAGATTTCAAGCCAATCCAAAGGAATCACATTTGATGGCTGTCAAAAGGATTTTCAGATACTTAAAGGGAATTCCAAACTTGGGACTATGGTATCTTAAGGGAACTGGTTTTGAAGCTGTTGGATACACAGATGCAGATTTTGCTGGATGCAGGGTTGATAGAAAAAGTACTAGTGGAAGCTGTCAATTTCTTGTTCAAAGACTTGTGTCCTGGTATAGTAAGAAACAACAATCTGTGTCAACTTCCACAGCTGAGGCTGAATATATAGCTGCTGGAAGTTGTTGTACTCAAGTGCTTTGGATTAGAAATCAGCTAATGGACTATGGTCTAGTGTTACACAAAATTCCTATTATGTGTGACAATACTAGTGCCGTATCTATAGTAGCTAATCCGGTTAATCATTCTAGAACAAAGCACATTGATGTTAGGTACCATTTTATCTGGGAACATGCTGCAAATGGTACCATTGAGCTCATTTTTGTTCCAACAGAAAAATAATTAGTTGGCATTTTTACTAAACCTTTGGATGAAGCAACCTTCACTAGACTTGTGAGTGAAATTGGAATGCTCAATTCTTCATCCTAAGGCAAGAACTCAGCTAATGTTTTGCAGCAGATTAATTTCTAATAAATCAACCTAGTTTGATTTAATTGAAAATTAACTGAAATATGAATTATAAATATTTCAGAATCTCTGTATATTTATTTTTCTTTAAAAACTCAAAAATTAACTTAGAATATTTCAAATTCTAAGTAAACTGCTTAGTTGTTAATTTACATCTTTAATGTGTAAAATTAACACAAGGCAGAATAACAGTACTCAAAAGTATAGAGAACTGAGTTCTCGATAAGTCAAAATGACTTATCGACAAGTCATTTTAGAGTTCTCGAGTGAGTCCTCGATAAGTCTATTTACAGACTTCTCAAATGACTTCTCGATAAGCTCTATTATGACTTATCGATAAGACCATGTAGAGTTCTCTAATAGTGTTAATCCATAGTGTTCTCGACAAGGATATTTTGAGACTTATTAATAACTCAGAACTAGAATAATTTAATTCAATGAATTATTTTAGATAAATACTTTTGGAAAATTTATTCTGATTTTAATTTGATTTAATACAAATAAATTAGAATTATTTTTAGTCCATTTTCGGACAAACTGGCTATTTATCAGAGTTCTCGATAAGTCATCTTTGACTTCTCGATAAATATTTTAATTTTTCTATAAATACCCAGACTTCTCGCTACACACACTGTACTTACACCTTCTCGAGATCTCAAGTGACCTAGCTTTCAGACAAAAGGCGATTTCTCTCTCGTTTTTGCTCCTTTCTCAAGACTTTTTCTTACCCACTACTTCTAATCACTACAATGGTACAAAACATTGTTAGAGCTATCATTCCAGAGAAGGGAACTAAATTTATTGCTTTTCTTGATGCTAACCAAGCCCCTGATAATTTCAAGGGGTTTGTGAAGTTTCTTTCTGAATCCTACATTGCAGGTGCTTTAACTACAAGTCATGTGCTGTATTTGGACGTTCTTCATGAATTTTGGACATCAGCTATAACTAGGACAGTTGTTCTAGAGAATGTCACTTCTATGGTGGTCACATGCACAATTGGAGGCCAGGAAATTGAGTTTTCAGCTGCTGATGTGAATACAGCCCTAGGATTGCCAACTGAGAATTATGGAGAGATGCCAACTGCAGATGAGCTGAGTGAATGCATGGACTTCATCAACTACAGTGGTTCAATCAACTTAGCAAGCCTGAACAGAACAAACCTTAGGAATGAATGGTCCTTTGTGTTTGATTCTGTAGTGAGGGCTTTCACTTGCAGAAAAACTGGCTTTGACAACATCTCAAGTGTGGTGCAGAAGCTGGTGTTCTCAATAGCACACAACAGGCATCTGAATGTTGGAGGTCTAATTCTGGAGGAGCTGGCTACCAGGCTTACTGTGACGCCCTCCAAACCCGGGGTCTAGATTTGGGGGTCACTCTTCAATAAACCAAAATAAAATAATCACAGCGGAATAATATAATAAATACGACCCCTTTACCTGCACTGGATCGATCACAGGTTATAGTATGGAACAGGCACTAATACAAAACAAATGTTATTACAAACCATAAGTCTAATTAGTTTTACAGATTATTCAAATTTTATTACAAACCTCTAGACTATCCAAGCGTTCCAAACTGTCTACCTGGAAATACACCAACTATTTACAAGCACATAACCTCTGGTCAGACCTGGAACTTAAGCTTGCCCTGGCCTAGCTGAAAGATTAGATTGATAAACAAGTATGAGCGAAAGAAATGCTCATCAAGCAGTATAAAATGTGCTTAAAATGATAAACCACATCATGATAATAACTGAACAACATGATAAAAATATCAGTAATATTTGATTAATAATAAAAGCTTCGCAAGCTATCAACAATAAACAATAATTTTTAGATTGGAATCTAACTCCGACGGACGTACTATCACATGCTGATCAGCCCGTGTGATAGCACAAGGTCATGATTCATAGAAATATGTCCCTAAAACACGAGTACTCAATTAAAAAGATAATATATCTGTCTGTGGCAAAAATGGTGTCATAGTATTTCATATAACACATAGAAATAGCCCTCCGCTGGACCGTCCGTCCCGGTCACTTACGCATTCATCCAATCCATAAAACATTTTGATCAAAGGAGCCGAATCAAAGGACATCCTTAACCATATAACTCCCCATTTCTCATGGTCCAGAGTTATCTTAACAATCGATGGCGAAATAACTAGAATAATTAGTTATTTGCTAATCTCAATTCAATGTTCCACTGTATAGAGTAATGTATAGCAAAATATAAAACGTTTAACTATTCTGATCTTAGAATAGTATGGAAATCGAAAGAATAAAGTTCAGAGTCAATATCAATTGAATGATAAATGAAGATATAGGTACTTGCATAATATGATTCGAAATCAACGTCACCTGAACAATAAGTGAAGTTAGGGGTACTTGCCTGGTATGCCCAATAACCTCTTAGTATAACTCTGCTTATAGATGCTGGCTACTATCTCCGTCTAACACTTGACTGCACTCCTTGCTACTTGATTCTATAAACAAAAGGACTATCTTAATTGACAAAACCAAACTCAATCAACGTACTATACGTCTTGACATCTACCCGATCGTATATAACTAAGCATGGCATTTTAAACTGTAAACAAATAACATACATATCATGTAACACATAATCATAGCATTTGTATAATACGTAATCATATATTTCATATAACACATAAGTTAGATCATTACAAGATACGTCTCAGTGCGTTCAGAATGAAAATTAGGTCAATATTAGCATTTACCGACCAAATACCGACTCAAACTGATACACAAATCAAATGACATTGCAATACAAAAGAAATTAGGTCTCAAACGTATTTTTATTAGAAGCGCAATATTTTTCCGAGTCTATACGCGTTCGTTTCGTATTAAACGGACGAACGGTTTAATTATTATGAATAAAATAAGAAATAAATAGATTTAAATCAATTAATAATATTATTAATTGATTTTTAAATACCAAAATATAATTTTTAAACGCCTAAAAATAATTTTTAGGAATTATTTGAATTAATTACAAATAATTTACATTTATTTAACTATTTATAAATAAAATTAATTGATTAATTAATTTTTAATCAACTAATTAAATTTATAAATAATTAACTAAAATGAATTATAAATAATTAAATCAAATTGTATTTTTGAAAATAATTAAAGGAAATAATTTTAGAAATTTAAAATAATTCAGAATATAATTTTTAGAATTATAAATAATTATTAAATGATTTTTGAAATTAAAATAAATGATTTTTCAAAATAGGAAATGTATTTTGATTTATTTTTAAAACAGAAAATCTCCAAAAACAAAATTCTAGAAATCAACTGGAGTCTAGGGGATTAAAACCGGGTTATTTCCGGGTTTGAAAACGGGTTGGCAAGAACCCTGACGGGTTCATATGAATATGGCCGGAAAATTCCCGCCGGTTTCTGGAATTTCCAGATTCCGGTCGCCGGGAAATTTTCCGGCGTGGCTCCGATGCTGGGTAAAAACAGTCCAAAACGAGTCGTTTTTTTATGCCAGTCGATTCTATATCGATTCAACAGTCCAAAAATCACAATAACATTACACAACTGATCTCAGGGACCATTTGACGGCAACAACCAAGCCCAACTCCGGCGAGGTCGTCGGAAAAATCCGAACTCGACTAATACTTAACCAAACTCAGCGATTCTGGTCTCAAATCAAAGCTGGAATCATTTATAACCCATTTTAGTCAACAAAACAAGCAGAAACAACACACATAAACCGGAAAATTCAAATAAAAATCCGGTGAAACCAAAAACTCGGGTATAGCATTCCGGGACTAGAATAATTCAACAAAATACTCAAATCGATTCTAAATATCATCCTAAAGCTACTGGTAACCTCAAAAACAATCAAAAATCATCACACAGAGAAAACGATTTGAAGAACAAACACATAAAAATCGATTTTCATCATTAGCTAACCTCTATTTGAGATTTTGGTACCAAAAGATAGAGCTTGAAAAGAGCTTTGATTCGGTTATTCAAGCTTCAAAAACAAACAATCACAGCTCCTGGAATCACTCGATTTGTGTTCAAGAACAAATTTCACCCCCAATTTCTATTTTCTGATTTTTGTATTATATTTAGTAATTTATGAAATAAAATAAAATAAAATGAAACAAATCTGCTATTTATATATATACAGAAATTTAATACCCCAAAATAAATTAAGGGTGTTTTTATCCCTAAATTACAATAATTAAGTCCCAAAATAATAATTACGGGGAATAATTTCAAAAATGATAAAATACAAAATTAATGTCAAAATTTTCCAAAATTGCGAATAATTCAAAAATGCAAAAATAAAGGATATTTGAAATACGAATAATCTTATAAAAATAAAAAACATCGATTTTGTGGGGTTTGTCGTCCCGGTGGGGTCCCGGTCCGTTGATTTTTGAAAAACGGAAACGATCCCTAAATTACCAGAAAATCCCGAAAACACGTAAAATACATTCAAACGCACATAAAATAAAATAAAACGGGTATCTTAATAAAGATGCTGATAAATACGCATCCCGATTGCAGATAAGTTCATATAATTGCAATTTAAACATATTTTTAATCAATCGAAAATTTTTCTGGCCCGCACAGAAACACACATAACGGATATAACCTCTCATATCATGGCATTAATTACTTTAAATTTATAAAACACACAATATTTATTTATTTAACATATAATATTCACATAATTTTCCCGGTTATTACATCCATCCCCCCATAACAGGATTCTGTCCTCAGAATCAGCCTAGGAAAACAAATGAGGATACTTGGATTGCATTTCGCTTTCCAACTCCCAAGTCGACTCTTCAACCTTGGGATTCCTCCACAAGACTCGTACTAAAGATACAGACTTATTCCTGAGTACTCTTTCTTTCTTATCTAAAATCTGCACTGGTTGCTCTACAAAAGATAAATCTGGCGGAATCTCGATTGGCTCGTATTCTATCACATGGTTCGAATCAGGCAAATAACGCTTCAATATTGACACGTGGAACACGTTGTGAATATGCTGCATGTAAGGTGGTAACGCTAATTCGTAAGCAACCTTTCCCACACGCTTCAAAATCTCAAAAGGACCAACATAACGTGGACTCAGCTTTCCTTTCTTTCCAAATCTTGATAAACCCTTCCAAGGAGAAACCTTCAATAACACTGCTTCTCCAATTTCAAATTCCATATCTTTTCTGGTAGGATCGGCATATTTACGTTGACGATCATGAGCTGCTATTAATCTTTTCCGAATGAGTTCTATTTTCTCCTTCGTCTGCTGGATCAATTCTGGACCCAAAATCTTTCTCTCACCAACTTCTTCCCAATATATTGGAGATCTGCATCTTCTCCCGTACAAAGCTTCGTAAGGCGGCATCCCAATACTGGCATGATAGCTGTTGTTATAGGAAAATTCAACCAATGGCAAATGCTCGTCCCAACTACCTTCAAAATCTAGTGCACATACCCTTAGCATATCTTCAATAGTCTGAATCGTCCTTTCACTTTGACCGTCTGTCTGCGGATGATAGGCGGTACTCATGTTCAGCTTCGTTCCGAGATAATCTTGAAAACTTCTCCAAAATCTTGAATTAAATCGAGGATCTCTGTCTGAAACTATGGATACTGGAACTCCATGTCGGATCATAATTTCCTTAAGATATAACCGAACCAATTTATCCATTGAGAATCTTTCGTTGATAGGAAGAAAATGCGCTGACTTCGTCAATCTGTCGATAATAACCCAAATAGCATCATGATTTGCCCTGGTCCTCGGTAATCCAACTATGAAATCCATCGCTATATGCTCTCATTTCCATTCTGGAATGTCCAATGGTTGTATCAGTCCACTGGGCCATTGATGTTCCGCTTTGACTCGCTGGCAAGTGTAACACTTACTTACCCATTCTGCAATTTCCTTCTTCATGCTTGGCCACCAAAAGTTTTCTCTTAAATCTCGGTACATCTTCGTACTCCCGGGATGAATTGAATATCTAGAGTTGTGAGCGTCTCGAAGAATTTCATCTTTCAGCTCAGCTATATTGGGTATCCATATTCTGGAAGAAAATCTTAATATCCCTTTATCATCCTTTTGACTCCCTATCTCTTCTCCTGTCAAACTGTCTCGTTCATGGCTCATAACTTCCCCCTGATATCTTCTTATTTTCTCTAATAGTTCTGGTTGAAAAGACATTGCACATAACACCTCTGTAGATATACTTAGAATACTGACCTCTATTTCTAGCTTCTCAAATTCCTTGATCAATTCCTCTGATGAAATTATCATATTTAACCTTTCTTTTCTGCTCAGAGCGTCGGCCACCACATTTGCTTTGCCTGGATGATAGTTAATAGTACATTCGTAGTCCTTGATTAGTTCTAGCCATCTTCTCTGCCTCATGTTCAACTCCTTCTGGGTGAAGATATATTTTAAACTCTTGTGGTCCGTGTAGATCTCTCACTTTTCCCCATAAAGATAATGCCTCCAAATCTTCAATGCAAACACTATAGCTGCCAATTCCAGATCATGAGTTGGATATTTTTCTTCGTGTGGTTTCAACTGTCTTGAAGCGTAGGCTATCACCTTGTCATGCTGCATCAAAACACATCCCAATCCTTTGTATGACGCGTCACTATAAATCACAAATTTTCCTTGTTCATCTGGCAAGACTAGTACTGGAGAAGATACTAATCTATTCTTTAATTCCTGGAAATTCTCCTCGCATTTCTCATCCCAATCAAATTTATGATTCTTCCTGGTGAGCTTTGTCAATGGCGTAGCTATCTTTGCAAAATCTTTTATGAATCTTCTGTAGTAACCTGCCAATCCCATGAAACTTCTCACTTTCGTTGGTGTCTTTGGCCTCTCCCAGTTGATTATGGCTTCAATCTTTGCTGGATCCACTTCCACTCCTTTATTGCTAATCACGTGCCCAAGAAATCGTACTTCTTTCAACCAAAATTCACACTTGGAAAATTTTGCGTACAATTTCTTTTGTCGCAGTATCTCCAGAACTATCCTCAAATGCTCTGCGTGCTCTTGTTCTGTTTTAGAATAGATCAAGATGTCGTCTATGAACACGATCACGAATTTATCCAAATATTTCTTGAATACTCGATTCATCAGATCCATGAAAGCTGCTGGTGTGTTGGTTAATCCAAATGCCATCACTAGAAACTCATAATGCCCATATCTGGTTCTAAATGCGGTCTTTGGAATATCTTCCGGCTTGATCTTCAGTTGATGATATCCGGATCTTAAATCTATTTTAGAGAACCATACAGCGCCTCTCAATTGGTCAAACAGATCATCGATCCTCGGCAATGGGTATTTGTTCTTAATGGTCAGCTTATTCAGTTCTCGATAGTCAATACACAGTCGCATACTCCCGTCCTTCTTCTTGACAAACAGTACTGGTGCGCCCCATGGGGATACACTGGGTCTTATAACTCCTTTCTCTAGAAGATCTTGCAACTGAGTTGCCAATTCAAATGATCAAGTTAGATCAAGTTGCCCTGTTTGATCAAGTTCAAGCTCATATCACAAATTCAAATGATACCAGGGTCAAGCTAGATCAAATTCATTCTGCTAGGTTTGAGCCTTCATTTCTTCTCATAGAGGGTGTCAGAAAAGCTGTTGATGAACACTTTGGGTCCTTCTCAGCCAAAACCTCTACTCCTCAGATACAAGAACTTCAAGGTCAAATTTCCTCACTTCAACATTCCAACTCAGATTTATCTTCACAAGTAAGAGCTCTAACCACATTGGTTGAGAGTCAACAGCATGATATTCAGTCCCTAGTGGAGTCCCATAAGCATTTACAAAATGCAGAATACAGTTGCTTTGGGAGCCATTATGGGAAAACTCAACATACCACTGCCAAAATTGCCTGAAGTCGTAAGACCTGAGATTCCTACTCCCCTACTCATGCCTGTCACCAAGACTAAGGGGGAGATAGATGCAAGGCTAGCCCAGTCAACACTCAAAAGTCAAGAACAGGGTCTAGAACAAGAGAGGCTCCTTATGGCTGCTCAAGGTCCAGGAATGACACAAGAGTTTGGCAATTTGCTCACTGGACTAAGGAACTCTCTCGACAACAACTTCTTCACTTACATAAAGACCTTGGAAAAGACTATCAATTATATCAGGGTGCTGCAGATCTCAGTCAAGGACCAGTTTTTGGAGAAAAGAATAGTGATCAATCTTAATGATTCTGGTGTAGATAGATGTATGCAAGTCAATTTCAATTATCTAGTTTCTAGAAGAGCATCTGAGATAGGCATTTTGATTAACAAGGTCAGAATGATCAACAATGAAGAGAAAATGCTACTAGCAGAGTTGAAGAAGGCTCAAGAAGCTGCATTCCCAGAAGCCTACCTACATCCAAGCAAAGGGGTGCACTATATCTGCTCTACAACCAAGCAACTGAAACATTTCCTAGTACCTAAAAACTGTGTCATGGCCAACAGAAGACTGATAATGGTGCTTGAGACTGGGCTGAAAAGTAAGAAATTGAAGACTAGTGAAGATGAAGCTATGATCAAGATTCTGAGGAGGTACATTGATAAATTTGAAGCCAATTTGCCTAAAACTAAAATCAACACAGATGACTTGGGTGATGACGAGCAGAAGAAAGATGGTCAAAATCCTTCTGGCTCAAACTCAAGTCAATCTAGTAAGGCAATTGGTGGAAAAAGTGATAGTGATAAAGAGAAGGAGAAGAAAAGTGGATCTGAGACTCAAAGGAGGGATGGAAGGAGGCAAAGACAAAAGGATGATACCTCACAATCTCTCAAAACCCTGAATATCCAAATACCAATTGCTAAAACTTCACAATCAATCTCAACAGAAACCGCTCAACCTCAAATCTCTAAACCCAAATACTTCTACAAGCTCAGTGCAAACTCTCTTCTCAAAACTCAAATCACTCACAACCATACTTCTCTGAAAAGACTCAAAACCTTACCTTCATTTCAGCCACCCCTTAAAACACACTTCAAAACAGTTGGAATAGGTCCAAAAGAAGCCAAGGTCAAAAGGAGATTAAGAAGACAAAGAAGAGAACAACTGATAGCTGAATCTCCCAATGATCATGGATTTGGTGAAAAGGCCATCTAAAACAGATATAATCAAGATGATTTCAAACCTCTAAATGTTGTTGATTCAGATGAAGACTACTTCCAACACCTAACTGAAAGAATTGTCAGAATTTGGGTTGTTAACATTAGAGAAGTCAGAATCTACTACAGTGATGGGTCCTTTGAAAAGCTTGGAGATAGACTAAAGGATTCTCTCCCAATTGTTGAACTGAAAAGGGTGATAAGCTTGATGAATGGTAAAGATTCAACCACTAAGGCATTGAGAACAGTATTGGCAGTGCTTGTGGTTAACAGAGAGGAGATGAGAGATAAGCATAAAGAGTTGCTAGCTGAAAGGAGGAGTTAGTATGAGCATGACATTGATGAGTATATCAGAAGATCAGAAGAGTTGAAGGCAGCAGGCAAGAGCAGAATATCAAATGATGGAAGATTTTTGAATATAAAAGCTGGCTCTTTGTCAAGATACAGGATAGGGATGTTAGCTAGTTATCCTAAGCCAGATTTGCTGAAACTAATAGAGGCTCTAACTGACACCCCCATCCTAGAAGAATTGGAAATACTTGTGCAAATTAAGAACATAATTGAGAAAGAATCAGACAGCTCAGTCTTTACTTAATGATTGTAAACTGTCAAATATTCATTGTACAAGTGTTGTATCAGCTTTTGTATCATTTTATTTTCATTCTTTTAACTTGGGGTTAGTCTTATTAACAGGCATGAATTTGTGACAAACAATCTTCTCACAAATTGGGGGAGATTATTGTGCAAGACATGCATGTATCATAACAAGACTAAGTCATACTGACAACCCTAAGTTTAGTTGTATTGTAACCTTAATCTGAAATTCATACTTGCAACACTTAATGTCTGTAAAATGTAAATGGAGCAGACTGGAGCATTTTTCTCTAAACAGTGTCAAGCCTAAGAATTCTATCTGGAAGAAGATCAAGAAGGTCACGCCTCAGAAGAATTATGAAGAAGCTTGAAGTTGAATAATTTTGTTTGGTGAAAAACATTCTAAGTCAAGATCTCTACAAGTCACAGAATTAGTGTTATAGAGAAGTCATTCGAGAACTCAGAAAGACCTATCAAGAACTCAGGAATTGTCTATCGAGAACTCAGGAAATGCTATTGGAGATATCGATAAGTCAGATACCCATTCGAGAACTCAGAGATATCGACAAGTGTACATTCATTACAGAACTCTGAGTTATCGATAAGCCAAAGTCCATTAGAGAACTCTGAGTTATCGATAAACCAAAATTCACTAGAGAACTCAGAGTTGTCGATAAGTCAAGTCAACAATGAAGTTTCAGAGATATCGATAAGCCAACATGCCTATCGAGATGTCGAGTTCTCTACAGCTTAATTGGAGATCTCGAAGTGAAGAAATTTCTCTAAGTACAGAATTACAGAACAGTTCAATATCCAAGGTTGCAAATCAACAAACAATTTTACACAGCTGGATTGACAAGTCTACAAAAAGCAGATTGAGAGATGTGCCAGATCAATGACAAAGATTAACTAAAAGAGGAGATTAAAGTAAACACGGGATGCTAAAGATATGTTAAGCCAGAAATGAAAGATTTGCTTTTCTATAGATAGAAATGACAAGTGACAGTTTAGAAAAGCTAATAGCATGTTTATTACACATTGTGTAAACCAACAGTTAACTGAGTTATAAAGTTAACACTGGTCCTTAGTCAGTTAGAAGAACCAAGATAGAAAATCTAGTATTCTCTCTCAAGAAAGAAGTTAAGTTCTAAAACAAGAACTTAGAGATTTTGTAGTAAAACACTGCTTGATTTTTAATATAAAATTAAGTGAGTTTTGAAGATCTTTGTTCTACATATTTACATTGTTATTTATGTTTAACATCTACTCCATAAAATCATTGATAACAATCAACTGCTAAACTCAGAGCAGAACCAAAAAGTAAACATTTAAGGCAAAACACATTCACCCCCCCCCCCCGTGTTGTATTCATACCTAACAATGGTGTTGGCCTCTGTCTTATATGTACCAAATTTATCATGCAATCTACTTTCAATTAGCCAATTAACACGAGATTTACATTGTTTCACTAAGTTATCTCCTGCATATTGTGAATTTCAGGAAATGGAGTCGGGGAGGACGATTGGTTGTGCATGGGCATCTAATGGACTCTATATTATTAACAATGAAGTGGCAAGTGGACAAGCTTATAGTGCTGGTAGTAGTAATCTTGTATCAGTTAATAGTTGTCATGAAATAATGGATGACACTTTAGGCGAGGCCATCCAAATTTCTCTTATTTGAAATCTTTATTTCCTTCAATTTTCAAAAATAGAAGTCCAGAGTCCTTTCATTGTGAAGTCTGCCAAGTGGCAAAACAAAGTCGTGTAACTTATCCTATACAACCTTATAAAATCTCTGTTCTATTTTCCCTTATTCATAGTGACATATGGGGGCCTTATTCGGTTTCTAATATTAATGGTACTAAATGGTTTATTACCTTAATAGATGATCATACAAGAATCAGTTGGGTTTACCTTATGAAACATAAAAGTGAAGTCAAAGAGATATTCAAAAACTTCCGTTCCATGATTAAAAATCAGTTTCGCACTCAAATACAAATCCTCCGATCTGATAATGGAACAGAATATATTAATTCTGTCTTAGGATCTTATCTTCGAGAAAACGGTATCATTCATCAAAGTTCTTGTCGTGATACACCACAACAAAACGGGTTAGCCGAACGTAAAAATAGGCATCTTTTGGAGGTCACTAGATCCTTGTTATTCACTTCAAATGTACCAAATATTTTCTGGGGGAAAGCTATACTTACTTCTGCATATCTTATAAATAGATTACCTTCCAAAGTCCTCAAGTTTCAACTCCAATTGATGTGCTAAAAAAATATTATCCTAATCTCAGGATTATCAATTCTATTCCACCAAAAGTATTTGGTTGTAGCGCATTTGTTCATGTTCATCATCAAGGACAAAGTAAACTCGAACCTCGTGCTATAAAATGTTTGTTTGTTGGGTATTCTCCATCACAAAAGGGTTATAAATGTTATTCACCTATTACCAAGAGATTTTATACCTCTATGAATGTCAAATTCTTTGAACATCTGCCTTATTATACCAAAACTAATTTTGAGGGGGAGAATGCATGTCAAAGTCAAATTGAGTTTTGGGAAAGTGATCTTCCTAGTCCTGTGTTTTCTCGTACTGTTGAGTTTGAGCATATTCCTAGTCCTGTTCTTCCTCGTCCGGTTGAGTCTGAGCCACTTACCTCTTCATCTAATGAAAATGTTCCAAAGACTACTACTAGTACTGATGTCTAATCAAATGATGTTGCACCGGAAAAAGAGATACTCGTTTACTCACGTCGTCGAAGTAAGGTTAATGATATAGAGTCCAGAGGAACACCCGGACACAACAATGAATCTGATCTGAAACCAGTTCATCCTGCAAATCAATCTAGTGACACATTAGTTGAGCATGTTACAGAAAAAATTCTGGATGTAGATGATGGGCCAATTGCACTCAGGAAAGGTAAACGAACTTGCACAAAACATTCTATCTGCAAATTTGTTTCCATGGGGAAACTTTCACCAAAGTTCAAAGCTTTTACAGCACAACTTGATCGTACATCAGTTCCTAAAGATATTCATGAAGCACTTAAACATCCAAGGTGGAAAGCTGCGGTACATGAAGAAATCAAGGCCCTGGAAAAGAATGGAACTTGGGATATTACAGAATTACCTCCTGGAAAATCAGAAGTAGGATGTAAATGGTTATTTACAGTGAAGTACTTGGCAGATGGGAGTATTGACAGATTCAAGGCACGATTGGTTGCTAGAGGCTTTACTCAGACCTATGGAGTGGACTACAAAGAAACGTTTGACCCGGTAGCAAAGCTTAACACTGTTAAAGTTCTTATTTCACTTGCAGTGAACAATGATTGGCCTCTTCAACAACTTGATGTAAAGAACGTATTCTTAAATGGTGATCTCAACAAAGAAGTATACAAGACAATTCTTCCAGGTTTTGTAAATCATCAAAACAAGAACAAAGTTTGCAGACTCAGGAAATCAATTTATGGATTAAAACAATCCCCCCGTACCTGGTCTGAGAGGTTAAGTGATGTCATGAAGAGGTCTGGTTATACTCAAAGCCAGTCTGATGATACTATGTTCTTCAGATTCTCACATAACGGTAAAATTTCAATTTTAATAGTATATGTTGATGACATAATACTAACAGGAAATGATGCGGCAGAAATGAAAAAAATTGAAGATGATTTTATCAGCCGAATTTGAGATCAAGGACCTGGGATCTCTAAAATATTTCTTGGGAATGGAGATAGCAAGAACCAAAGATGGAGTTTCAATGTCCCAACGAAAGTATGTGCTAGATCTTCTTCAAGAAACAGGGATGCTCGGTTGTAAGCCAGCTACTACAACAATGGAATACAATGTGAAGCTTGATTACGAGGAAAAGAGTCCACCGGTTGATAAAGGAAGGTACCAAAGATTAGTGGGTAAGCTTATATATCTTACTCACACTCGGCCTGATATTTCTTTTCCAGTAAGTGTTGTTAGTCAATTTATGCACTGTCTCAAGGAGAAACATCTTGAATCTGTGTATCGAATATTGAGATATTTAAAAATGACTCCTGGAAAAGGTTTATTTTTAGGTAAACATTCTGACCAGGGTATTGAGGTCTACATAGACTCTGATTGGGCAGGTTCAACTATTGATAGACGATCAACTTCAGGATATTGTACTTATGTAGGAGGTAATTTGGTGACATGGAGGAGTAAAAAACAATCAGTAGTAGCACGGAGCAGTGCCGAGGCAAAATTCAGAGCTATAGCATTAGGAGTTTGTGAGGCTCTATGGCTTAAACGAATCCTGGAGGAGCTAAGGATGACTTCTAAACCTACTATAAATATGTTTTGTGACAATCAAGCTGCTCTAAGCATAGCTCGTAATCCTGTGCACCATGACAGAACCAAGCATATAGAGATTGATCGAAATTTTATCAAGGTGAAAATAGACAAGGGGATAATTAACATGTTGTATATTCCTACAAGATCACAGATAGCTGATATGCTAACTAAAGCCTTGTCAAGACAACCATTTGAAGAACTTACAGCCAAACTGGGAATGATAAATATCTATTCCTCAGTTTGAGGGGGAGTGTGGAAATAAGGAAATAAGATAAGATTATATTAATTCATTATCTGAATATTGTATATAAGTCCTGCAAAAATGAAAGATTTATCTGTTAGAAGTTTGAATTAGTCAGCTTATCTTATGACTTAATTACCTATAATTTAGGTAACTGATTGTAGCTTGTTGTTAGGAAGTTCTATATATACCGGTGTATACGTTTATTCATATTAATGAGAAATAATTTTATCTCTCACTTCAATTATCTCCCGGATTTTAAGTTAAAAGACCCAACACGTTCAAAATATTTTCATTCAGAAGTTTAGACCAGAACTACAAGCTAGCTGCAATTTCAGTATTTGTAACAGTCTGAGCAATGTAGTTAGCATAATGCATGAGACTAAATCACTAATCAGACTTCTTGGTTCTTAATTTCTTACCTAGTCTAACTGTAAATTTATCGATTTGCACGAGATTAGTCACTGTAATTGTGATGTTTACTTTCTTGTACGAACTTAGTTCATTAATTATTCGAAGTTCAAAACTAGCCTGTTTGGCGAGGGCTTATAAGTTACTTATTGACTTATAAGCCTGTAAGTACTTATCGAGTACTGTTTGTGTACCTAACTTATAAGTCGGATTTTCAACTTATAAGATGATAAGTTGAATGTTAGTAATGACGTATTTTTTCTCAACTTATTTTGATTTTTTACGTTTTTATTAACTTTAATTTAAAAAATATATTTTTAAATGTTAATCTAATCTAAAATTCATGAAATAATATGATTATATTTAAAAATTATTTATTTTTATTTTTTAAATTAAAAAAAAATTATGACTTATAAGTGAAACTATCCAAACACTTACGTAACTTATAAATATTTATTTACTTATCACTTATAAATTCCTTATTCATTTTAAGTCATAAGTTACTTATTTTAATATTTCTCAAACAGGCACTAAAAACACCAACTCATAAAGAGTGGTGAGCAGCAGCAATCCAACGTCAAATTTGATTTTAATATTATTTTTTCTTTTTTGTTATGAACAGTGTTACAGAAATCGATAATAGGAAGAGATCGGTTGAGATACCGATTTAGGATTAATCGGAGAATCGGAGTATAAGTGAAATGATTAATCGGCTTAAAATCGGATATGTTATAATATTAAAATATTATTTAATATAATATTACAAATATATTAGTTATTTATCAATAAATATATACTTATTATTTCATAAATTTCATAAGTATTCATTTTTAAATCAATATCGTATTTTAAATTTAATAAACTATTTTATATATTTTAATAAAGAAAAGCTTATACGGATTAATCGGATTTTAAAAATCGGACCGGTCAGCTATTTCGTAGAGAATTAGTAGGGGATTAATCAATTAAATAGAGGATATTTGGAACAATGATTACGAGTACTTTCACGTTGATAAAGTGTATCCATATACAATAACCGCAACAAAGTGACTTAATATTTTAGATATTAGCTTGGTAGGCAAATTTTTGAAAGAAAAACAGAGCTCCATCTCCCTACATACTTGCTGATATCCTGTAAATTTCCAAACGGTCATCTTGGAATGTAATGATAAATTATAATTTACTGTATGATTAAACCACCATTTAATTTCATCTACTGCTCATAATTTTTTCTATCCTTTTACTACATTTGTAACGTCTGAGTTATTTTCTCTCCTTGTTTTGTGCCTTGCATTAAACTTCATAAGCCTATAAATAGAGCTGTAAACTTTGCAGTTTGGACATGCTTATACAATTCTCCATATGCTATTAATTGCCTTTTGCCCTCAACCCAGGTTTACATTTTTGTTCATAATCTCGCCGAGATTTTTGTAACATTTTTGTACATACATTACATCATTATCCCCTGAATCCGTGTATAAATTATAGGAGTATCTCGTGAGGTGTACATAGTCCATAGTCTGCAGAGGTGTACATACGTGTCAGCTTCGGCGGCTTCTAATCGTAAACGTGGCACTATCTAATACTACACTGAAATAATTGTCCAGGATTATGAGAAAGTTAAAGTTTATTTGTTAAAGTTTCAGCCAGGTTGTAATCTATGTTGGTCCCGTTTAAACAAAAATTAAAGTCTCGCCAAGGATGTAATATATGTTAGTCCCTTTAGTTCGGTTAGTGATCTCATTTTTCTTGTCCAATCAATTAAAAACATTCGGTCGGTTCGGTCCGGTCCGGTTTCGGTCCAAAACCGGACCGAACCGAATAGACCGAAAAACCGAATTATCATTTTTTCTTGGACCGAACCGAACCGAAATTGTAATATGGACCGGACCAAACCGAACCGAAATAATTCGGTTCGGTCCGGTTTTGGACCGAACAGACCGAATTTTTTAAAAAAATAAGGTTTGATTGAAATTTTAAACCAAAAATTATAAAATCTAAAATATAATTAAAGTAAGATGATTTATAGAGTACTAAGAGTGTATAAATACAATTACAAATTAAAAATTATGATTACAATTATTAAGATATATATAAAATATATATAATATAAAATTATAGTATTTATAATTTGGTCTATTCGAGCTATTCGGTCCGGACCAAAATATTTTTTAAAAGAACCGGACCGAACCGAATTTCTGAAAAATCAGGACCGAACCGAACCGAATTAGTACGATTCGGTTCGGTTTTTCGGTTTCGGTTCGGTTTTGCTCACCCCTAAAAATTCATATTTATTCAATGAACCCAAATACATTAATAGTTGTCATAGGTTTTGGATTACTACATTTATCTTTTTTTTTTTACTTATATACTTTTTACCATAAATGTTAAAATGGACAATTTTTTTGGGACCAGCGATAATGAAGACACCTGTACGAGAAAATCGGGATGGAGAGAATAGTTTTTTTTGACTAATTTGCCTTATATGTCTTACAATTGAGTATATGTTCTAACAAATCTCGGGAGTGAGCGAGAATCGAATCTCGGATGACAAGAAATAAACCCTTAACCACTTGAGTTATCTCATAACCCTCGGCTAGAGAGGATAGTTAATTAAATAGAGAATAGTGTTTTTTTAGAGTACATAGAGAATAGTTAATTCTACATAAATATCATTCGTTTGCTTTATCTTTACCCATTAAGAAGTCTCAAAATTCATACAATCTCTGCACTCTCTCATTTCTCAGGTAAATTGCTATGTTTTCTACTCTATGAGTATCTTATATGCATTTGAATGTCAGTTTAAGTTTTAAGTTCAATCGTTAATTTGCCAATCTTGTATCTGTAATTAGAATGATACCTTTAAGTTTGTGATGAAAATATGCGGTATAGATATTTATCTTATAGTATATGCTAATTTGTTTGAATTGTTTTCGAGTTTTGGTACATAAATGAAATGATCATTATGTAGCATGTACGACGGCTTAGAATTAGCGAATGTGGTGGCGGCTGGAGCAGCAGCGTTAGCAGCGGCGGTGGAAGCAGAGTTGGCGGAAGTGGTGTCGATAGTGGCAATTAAAGTTGCGAGGGAAAAAATGGAATCAGCTGCGATGGCACCCTGGGACTTGGCAGTAATACTGGAAGCTGATTGGGTAATTGATGCGGCGAAAGCGGCAATGGAAGCTTCGGTGATGAGACAAGAGGAAGCTTGTGTTGCGGCATTAGTAGCTGCTGAGGCTGCAGAAGCTGCGGCAATAGCTACTGAAGCGGAGATGAGGAGATTATCAGGGGAGAAATGAGGTTGAGAGTACCAGGAAGAAAGTCCGTAAGATGTCAGTCAGTGTTGAAAAATATAAGATCCTGCTCGTTATCTGAAATGTTTTCGAAGATGTAAATAAGTGAGAAATGTTTGTGTATTTGGATTTTCATAAATAACGTGTTTCTTTTACTAAAGCTTCTTAGATCAGATCAGATTAGTTCCTCTTATTAGCTAACGTCGAGGTTGGGTCGAATGTGAGTGTTTAACTAGCAAAAAGAACATGCAAATCTCGGAAAAACTTGTAACCGAAAATTGTTTTACAAAATTCGAAGTCTTAGGCTCGGTTTACAAATTGTTTCTGTTGATCAGTAACAAAAAACTCAGACTTTCAAAAACTCGAATCGACTCGAAAACTGGATACTTATGCTACTGTAAATATGCCGATTAGCCGCGAGTCTCCGCGTTCAGCAAAGGGATCACCGAGTATAAAGTACAGTTAAGGGGAAAAAACCCGGCAAGGCCTGGACAAAATATAAACTTGCACATAAGTTGTGTGAGTTCGATACAGGATTAGTCTGAGGTGCACGTAAACTCGTCGAGACTTACCGGAAAACAATGAAACAGAGAGTATAAAGAACGGTGAAGAGAAATTAGTGTGAAAAGAAAAAGGAACACACTAGTTTGTCAGTTCATATGTTAAAGTCAAAGAGATAGAATGGGACTACTTGCTGTAATCGAGGCAGGCATACACGTGTCAGTATGAGAGCTCGTTAGACATATACGTGGCGAAAACTAGAACTGTAATGTAAGCATTTATATGGCAATAGTTTAAGTTTATTTCATCTTCGTCACAAACCAAATTGGAGCTTCACAAAGATTATCTGTAATAATACTCTGTTTTTTCTCAGGTACTAACTTGAATTCTTTTTTTTCTTTTCTTTTTTGACGAAATAGGTTTATATCCTTTATAATTGAGTATTTGTTCAAACAATTCCGAGCGAGAATCAAACCCGGAAGCCCTTAACCACCTAAGCTATCTTATCGTGTCGGAATCCATTTCTTTCTTGTTTAATTAATTAGATTCTCATGTATTATAGCTGTGAAATATTGGTGTTTGAAACTTAAAAATGTTGAATTTTTATTGTGGACAGGTAATTAATCATAAACAGAAGTTGTTTAAGAATGGGCGGTGGCAAAGAACATGAAGACAAAGGATTGCTTTCGCATCTTGTTGGCGGTGGTCATCATAATCAGGACCAGTATCCGCCAACACAGGGAGGATATCCTCCGCAAGGTTACCCGCCAGCAGCTGGCGGGTATCCTCCGCAGGGATATCCGCCTGCTGCTGCACATCCGGATTCTCATCACTCGGGTATCGTAATCGTTGTCATCATTATGCTCGTTGTCGGATACATTATTTGGTTTCGATTAAAAAGAATACTTGTTCCAATTTTCTATTTTTAAAGAAAATAATGTTGTCAGTTTTGTAATTTTTTGTCAATTTTTTGAAGAATGACGAATTGCATCAAGTTGAATTAGTCGTCGTGTCACATTCTTTATATTCTCAAAAATCACATAATTCAATATGTAAATTTAATTGACAGAGGGTTTGTATAGTTAGGGGATAATATGGGCCAGTTCGGTTCGGTTTTCTGATAAAATCAGAACCGCAATTATGCAATTATATATATTCGATTTCTAAAATCGAAAACCGTAACCGCAGGTTCGGATTTGGTTTCGGTTTCAGTTTCCATATAGGATATTGTGGTTGAGGTGTTGACTCTTCTATAAGGGAGGTTAAGAGTTCGACCTACTTTCAACTATCAAAAAGAAAGTTGATAGAATGAACAAAAATCTGGTAACCTTTGGAATTATGTTGAGCTGTCGTTAATTTAACGTTTGGTGCACGGAGCAGGTGGAGGAGTCGCGGGAATGATTGCTGGAGGGGCGGCAGCAGCTGCTGCAGCTTACGGTGCAGGTGCCCATCATGGACATGGACATGGTGGTCACGGTGGCTATGTACAGAATGCTGCTGGTGCTATGGGGATTCCAGGTTTTAGCGGCGGGCACGGGCACGGGCACCGGCACGGGAAGTTCAAGCAGGGGAAGCACGGTCATGGCAAGTTCAAGCAAGGGAAGCATGGAATGCTCAAGAAACATGGATTCAAGAAGTGGAAGTGACTTTTGTATCATGTCTGTTTAATTTGGTTGTTAGTTTTGGTTTTAATAAACAGTTATAATCTGGCAGTTGGATACACTGAATGACAGCATTATGGTCTTAAATGTTTGTTTACCTCTGTGATATGTGTTAGCAGAAATGTTGATTATATTTGGCAGCTTTGAGCAAAGATTAGTTCGTTGTTGAGGCTGTAACTTGGTTCCAACCTCTAATCCACTAGCTCCTCTTTTTATTTAAACTAGCTTAAATATCTGTCAATGTACGGTTTTTGTTAATATTTAAAATTTTTATTTATTCCGTCATATTCTAGTTTTTAAAATATTTTAGTAAATATATGATAATTATAAATTTATAATGAAAATAATAGTATAACTTTAGTATAATAAGTAGACTGGTATAATAATTTTTTAGTAGTTTATCGGATATATAATATTATTTATTTATTTTTTAATAATAAAATTTCAAATCTATTTACTATTATTAAAAGACGAACATTAAAAGTTTTGGTACGGTACCTGTTTTTTGATACACCCTGAATTTACCTATTTACCCTTACCTATTTAACCTTATTTATAAATTTATTCTTTTATCTATTACTATCTATTACTATTATATAAAAGACGAAATATTGAAAGTTTTGGTACGGTACCTGTTTTTTGGTACACGCTGAATTTACTAAATTAACCTTATTTTTCTTAAAAGTTTTATTAGCCGTAGTAATCGAATTATAATAGAAAAAAAATAAAGATTGTTTTCAACTATAACACGTTACCTTTTTTATTTCTCTCAACTAAAACAACTTCTTTAAATATCACGTACAAGTTTATTTAATAAAATAAAATAATAATATTATAACCATTAATAACTAATAAATTACCTTTATCAACTACTTAATGTTTATTTTATTTAATTATTATTTTACTTAAAGACTTTATTAACATCCTTTACTTTAGCAATTCATAAATTCCTAACTACTTTATAAGAACAACTTAGTATCTTCATCCTTATTCCTTGATAACAACAACAATTTCATCTCATCGTCTAAAACAATGCAAAAATCCTTTATTTTTAAAACAGTGAAAAGTCAAAACCATCTTCCTCTAACCTCACAGATATATTTTGTACGGGCCCACAATAAAAAAATATTTGTTTTATATAATTTTTAATATTAATGTAAAGACAAATATACTTAAATTAAGTATTATCTTACAATTCAATTACATAAACAAAATAAAAAAAACGATTTTTTAAATCGGAATATTTATCTATCTATATTATTATATTATATACGAAACTTAACGGTGCTTCCTTCAATTACATAATGGCCCTTTCTTAAAAAAATAATATTTTATTCAATTGTCCTTACTTAATTAATATCTAACCAATTAGATTTATAAGTAAAATACATTGCCTTTTTTATTTTCACCAAATAAAACAACTCATTTTCTACAAATATTTTAGACACATCTTTTTACTCTATACCTTTTTTTAAGTAAAAAATGTTATCTTTTTTATTTTCTCCAAATCAAACAAATATTTCTCTAAAAATATTATGGACAATTCTTTTTAATATATGCTCATTATCTATCTATTTTTGATGTATATTATTGATGTTTTATGGACAATTTAATTTTAATATATGCTCAATAATTTTCTCCAAATGAAACAAATCTTTTATATACTATGTATCTACTATTATATTAAGGATGAAACAATGAAATTATGGTTGGTAGTCGGTTTGCTCTCCGTAATTATATTAATATTTAAAATTAAACACTCTCATAAATAGATTAATATTCACAATATAATTATATGAATAGAAATAGAATTATTATATGTCTAATGGTTTTGATATAAACAAAATAATATATAATATCATATAAAATTATATTATTGATCCAATTCTAAATAAAAAAAATAAAAATAAATTACTTACAATTAGTTGGATTTGCAGCCTCGGATTAAAATAAAATAATAAAGATTGATAAAAATTTGAAAGCAAATTCGTTTGGTCGATATAATGTCATCAGACTAAAACAAAAAACAAACGAGCTAAAACAAAAAAAATTGAAAGTAAATTCGTTTGAAAGATATAATGTCATCGGATTAAAATAAAATTAAACATATTATCAATTCGGTCTAAAACCTAATAATATTCATTAGTGGCTAAAATAAAATTAAACAAAAAAACTAAATATAATTAGTTGGATTAGGTTGACATAAAGGGTCTCACACTAAAACCAAGATCTACTAACTCAGGGTAAAACAATACAATAAATACTACCGATCTAACTAAAAAATATTTTATCAAACCGGGCTATAACATAATGCGTTGGTTGATATAATTTAATCAGAATAAAATAAAATATGTAATTTATTCGACTTAAAACAAAATAATATTTAACCAGAGATAAAATGAAATTAAAAACGAACTAAATATGTAATTAGATGGTTGATAAAACGGGTTTAAGACTAAAAAAAATAATGTATATTATTGATCTACGCTAAAACTAAAATTAAATTTAAACTAAAGTAATTCCTCTATTATTGATTCGTGTTAAAATAAAATTAAAGTCTACCCAATACGTTGTTAGGTATAATGTAGGTTTAAAATTGTGGGATAACTGACCTTAATAGCCGAAATATTAAAGGTTAGATTGTGTAAAATGTTTGGGTTTATATAATTAAGGATTTTTTTCAATTTCTATTATATACAAAACTATTTTAATAAAATGAAAATGGAGATGATTTATTAGTCAGTATAATCGCGTCAGACTAAAATAAATCAATAAATGTTATTCATCTGGGCTAAAAAAATTATACAATTGATTCATGGTAAATCAAAATCAACATAAAAAAATAATTATACTAGCTAACATAAAATAATATGTACTTTTATTCGGGTTAATCATTGATACATAAACTTTTTATCATTAATCTGGGTTTAAACAAATTAATCCAAGATAAATTTAAATATAATTAATAAGATTTGTTCGGTATACCAAAGTAAAGATAATTTGTTTACTATTTATGTTACTTAAAATTTATCTTTTAATTAAAATATATTTATCTTTTGTAAACACATATATGAATTTTAACAAAATTAAATCTTTCAATCAGTGATATTTCTTTAAAAACTGAAATTTCACTAAATTATACACATGCATATTTAAAATATTTATCAAATCATATTATCAAAAAAATTTAATAAATAAATTTCTGAGTTTAAAATTTACACTTCAAATTAAATTCAAAAATTATATAATATTAAAAACAATTTGTGACGAAATATTAAAAATTTTGGTACGGTATCTGTTTTTTGGTATACCTTGAATTTAAGTTTTTATACGGTACCTGTTTTTTTTACACCTTGAATTTACCTATTTACCTTTATTTATAAATTAATTCTATTATCTATTACTATTATATAAAAGACGAAACATTAAATTTTTTGGTACGGTACCTGTTTTTTCGATATACCTTAAATTTACCTATTTACTCTTACTTATAAATTTATATAAATTATATTTAAATTATTTTATAAAAAGCCAATTATAATCGAAAATAAATCATATATTGTACAATCATGTCACCAACATATATGTCTCTAATTTTAATTGCATGACCCTGGTTAAAAATTAGATCAAATTTATAAACTCCTCCTATAAATCAAGTCAGAGAGAGCTCCCTGAGCTCCTGCCACGCATCAAAATAAAAACTTTGTGTACCTGCCCCTTCTATGACACCCCATGAATTCTGATAATAATAATTATTATAATTGTAATTATTAATAACCAGGTAGTTATTCTTTTTACTTAAAAATACAATCAATTATATTCAAATATTAATATAATATTTTAAATTTCAATTCACGTTATATTAAATTAAACACAGCATTAATAAAAATTATGTGCATCACACGGGTTTTAAACTGTCTAAATTATATAATATAATAGATAAAATATTAAAATTTTGGTATAGTGCATATTTTTTGATACATGATGATTTTACCTAATTACCATTACTTAATTAAAAGTTTATAAGCTTTAGTAATCTATCTATAATCTATACCATTATATAATGAAGGAAATATTAAAAGTTTGGTCGGTACGGCTCTTCGTTAAATTACCTAACTACACTCACTAAATGATTTCAATATTTTACTTAATAGTCCTTTTTTTATATTCACTTAATTAGCCTTATATTTTAAACTCTTCTAATTAGAGTCTAATTCTAATCCATATTATTCTAATTAATTTATTAAAAAAAATCAATTAAGATGAAAAGAAGACTGGGTAAAAAAGTCACTCCTCTCACTCCTGCGTTTCATACACTTTTCATCGATTAAAAAAAATATCTTTCAATCTATACTATATAGTAATAACCGAGACATTAAAAATTTGGTTGATTTAAAATTTTTGCTCAACAACATAATATATAAAAATTTGATCCACATAAAGATTTTAGACAACAAAATAATATATATTATTGGCTCGGGCTAAGAAAATTATACCATTGAACCAGGTGACAATAAAATACAATTTGTTGTTCGGTATAATAGTATTGCGATAAAACAAAATAATATACACTATTAATCTTGCGTAGTCAAAATTATACTATTGACCCAGACTCGCGATAAAGCAAAATAATATATAATATTTATCATGGCTAAAACAAAATAATGCTATTGATCCGGACTAAGTAATATTATAAAATAACTAAATATAATTAGTGGGATTTTATCATATAATGGGTCTTTGGTTAAAATAAAATAATAAATACAAATGATCCGACTAAAAAACTATACTACTGTATCAACATATTCCAAGATTAAAATGAAAATTTAAATTATTAGTCGATATAATGATATCGGATTAAATAAGATAATATATAACATTCATGTGGGCTAAAATATAATATATAATCGAGTTAAAATAAAATTATCGGGTTTTAAGCTAGTTATAAATAAAATCTCCAAATATCAAACATGCTGAGTGGGCACACGCCCTAGTTTTCAAACAACGTGTTGAAACCGCGTAAAACAAAAGTGTGAGAAATGGAAAGGTCGGAATTTATCAAAAGGTCAGAACGGACAAAGGTTGCAATAATGGCCAATAATTTAGATGATGAATATATTTGTTGACTTCAAGTCTTCGCAACTTTCGGACTACATTTTGGAACAATTTTGAGTGCTAAATGGTCCAAAATGTCACTTTTGAAAATAATGGCCCAAAATGTCACTTCAAAACGGTACCTCGTCTTCAGTTTTGTATTTTTAGTACAAAAGAGTACATAGTGTTCTGTTTTGGTACATTAATTTTTTTTTAAATTTTTTTTATAATGTGCAAAACGGTAGTTGAAGTAGCGTTTTGGCTCAAAACGGGACATCATATAGCGTTTTGTACCAAAACAAAACTTCATCTACCGTTTTGCGCATAAAAAAATTCAAAATGTCAAAACGTTACACAAAGTTCCGTTTTTGGTGTTTTACATAAACGGTACACGACGTACCGTTTTGAAGTGACATTTTAGGGTCATTTTTAACCCTCAAGTGACATTTAGGGCCACCACCCCACACCACCCAACATTTTGAGAGTAATAAAAGGGTTGTCTTAGTATCACCGTCCAGTCCAAACAATGCTGCCCATCTTACCATTTTCTCAGATCCCAGGTGCATCAGCTAATCAGGAGTCAGATTTGGATAAAGAAATTGTTGAGAGGAATGTTGAAGCAGAAAGCAAAAAGGAATCTGAAGGACTTTGGCATTTTTCTGACTCTGAACTTGCAGCATTTTTGGTTTCGATTACCACTACAGGTGATGATTGTAGAGAAACTGAAGCTGTAAGCAATCTATATGAAAGGGACGTCGGGGCTAAAATACAACCACCATCCACACAGAGCCCAGATTTTTGTGATTCAGTTTCTCATGTTGACTGGAATTGGAATTACATTGATGAATTTAACACTTCTAAAACAAGTCAAATTCAAGGTACTAAGTATCGTGAAGATACTCTTAGTAACACAGATGCTTGCAGCGAAAATGAAGCCATAAGCCGTATTTATGAAAGTGATAACACTGTGCAAAGACCAGAATTCTCTTTTTTTGAGAATGGGAAAGGATTAAAAAGGAATTCATGGAAAGATATTGGTTCAGCAAGAAAACAGCACAGGAGTATTTCAGGTGCATCTTCCTTGTGTATCGGAGATATAAAGCGAGTGCACCGGAAAAGAAAAGGGACCTGGGTCGATCTATTCTATGGCGAAGCATCCGAAGCAGAAGATCAGCACGGGTCTTCTTTCACTAGTGAGGGGAACACTGAGGAGATACTATATTCCGCTCCAAATATCATTTTGAAAGAAGCTGTACATCACATAGGACACAATGTGGCTGATCAGAGAGGTAACATGACCATTTGTTTTGCAAAATAAACTACAAACATGCATACTGTACTAGATATACAAGTGCTCATATCAATTATACCTTATTCTGCACTCCATTAAAGTGGAAGTTGATTCTTTGTTTCATTGACTACACAATAGAGGCTCAAACATCAGAAATTGCATCAACAAGAAAAGAGGAGTCTGAAAAACATAGCAGTCATACTTATGAGAGTCTTAGCCAGCATTTTGGGAGACCACTAGATGATGCAAGAAAGAGCTTTGGCGGTAATTACTATTTTCTTGCACCCGACTTTATTTGTGCATTTAGCTACTACCTGACATACTATTAGAGAAACTGTGATGGTTAACTATACTTACTATGTACTCACTTATAGTTAGTCGAACTGCATTCAAAGCAATGTGTAGAGATGTTGGTATTATGAGGTGGAATTATGGCAAGAGAAACATGGGTCGCAGTTCCTCTGAGACCAGGAGAAGGATAAGTGAAGAGGTACCAGGTAAAAGCAGCTTTTCTTCAGGCGTGCCCCCTGTGCAGTTTGCACCTGTTGTTGCTCATACAAGACAGAACTTGATATCAGTGAAGGCCACATATAACGGTGCTCACATAAGGTTTAGCCTACCTGATTCCATGGGGATATCAGAGTTAGAAGAAAATGTGATTAAGAGGCTACACTTGGAGAAAAATGCTTTCACAATCAAATATCAAGATGATGAGGGTGAATGGATTATAATTGCTTGTGACGAGGACGTGCAGGAATGTATAAAAATCTCAAGGATTTCAAAGACAACAATAATTAAGATGTTGATTGACCGGCATGTTGATAACTGTGCACCATGAAAAACAGATGGCTCCGCTATCTTTTTCTCTTTACCCTCTAGAAACATTTGTTTGCATTGTTCATTTGAGTGATTGATTATTTGCTTGCTGTCTTTGTCTAGCAGCTTCCCACATCTATAAATGACATTGTTTTTGTAACAAGACATACTAGTTCAACCTAAATTATCATAAACACAATTCTAGTTATACAAACTAAACATTATAATTATACCTGTGCTAGTTACAGATTTCAAAGTAGAATCCACTATCATAGGAACCACACCATCCGCAGATCGTACTCCGCCTCCAACTCCATCCCTATAAACAGTAGATTTCGGCATACTGACATAACTATCATCCCTCGTAAACAACTTAGAAGAACCATTAACACCCTCCTTCTCATACAAAAAACTCGAAGACAGGCACCCCACTCGCCCGATAATCATTCGAAAACCCCTCAGACGACACCGGACCAGCACCCCTAAACTCCCCCTTACTTCCCGAATCAACACATTCAGAAGCTCTCTGAATCAAATCATCAAACACCTGGTGTGCATTATCAAGATTCAATAATCTCAAAGCCTCCCTCTTATCTTCTTTACTTTCAGAAGCTACCCAATTCCTCTGCATATCTTGTAAGATCATAAACAATTCATCAGGAACTTGAGAACCCTTAACTTGCTTGGAAAAAAACTCGAGTTTCGAATGTTCATAGCTTTCGATGTTTCGAATCAAAATCTTGGCAGCTTCAACTTCTTCAATTCCAGGTCTAGGTGGTAAAGATCTGTGAATTCTCATAATCTCTCTAACGACCTCGTCAACTGTTTTGGGACGATTTTTCCATTGTATTCGTTAGGGTTAGGGGAGAGCGTGGATCGGTTAGACGGGTTTTCGGATAAAACCGGAACAACAACCATATATTTTCGGTTTTTGACTCTGTTTGGGATTGCTGTTAAAAATTGTTATGCTGTTACAAAAAGTGCTGCCGAAAAAAGTAGTGTTATAAAAATCAGATGACTGTTTGGTAATTTTTTTGATACGTATATGTGTTGATGCAAAAAATTAAAAATAATGATGCTTTTGGTAAGGTTTGATGGTGAAATTAGCATCTGCTTCCCGCAACACCTGAAAAACAGCTTTTTCTAAAAGTATGGGGGACTTGCTTTCTCTAAGAGCAGCTTTTAGGCCAAAAACTCTTTTCCGAAAAGCAGCTTTTAAATTTTATCAAACAGTTTTTTAGTTGCTTTTCAGCAAAAAACTACCGTTGCTGTCTACAACAGCAATACCAAACACACCCTTTATAATCAAAAACTATAACCGCCGGTTCGGATTCAGATTCGGTTTAGAAAAACCTGGTTCAGTTGTAATTGACTCGGTTTCGGTTACAAAACCGACTAATATAAAAAATAAAAAATAATATATAAATGAGACAAATTGATGCGCATGAAAATAGAATAATCAATACTCCCTCTCTTTCGTTTTAATAGTCTTTTGATTTTTTTACACTCATTTCTAAGTGCTTTGACTGAATATTTAAAAATATAATTTTTAAAATTTTCCTTTTTTTAATAAAAATATACAACATAAATTTTTATTTATAAAAAAATTTTAAAAATGATAATTTTTAATATGCGATCAATGCATCTTGAGATATGTGCAGAAAAATCAAACGACAAATAAAATGAAACAGAGTGAGTACACAATTATTAGCACGGTTTATTGTAATAGAGCTTAGCACAGTTCTCACCGTTCTGCATGCATGAATTATTATAACCCTCACCAATGTCATTATGTGAAGTTCTGCTAGTTAAGTTGTATCCTTCTAGACAGCTGTGACAAGCTCGTAAATAATATATATATTATTGTATCTAAAATATAATATATTTTTTTTATTATTAGTATCGGTTCGGTTGAAATATATAACCGGAACCGAGTCATTTAAATCGGTTCGGTTTTTTATTTTTCGGTTTCGGTTTCGGATCGGTTTTTTCCGGTTTCGGTTCGGTTACGGTTTTAATTCGATTTTTTACTCAGCCCGAACCCGAGTATTTGTGTTCGAGATCTTACACATGTTAACAAAAAGGTATTTATACAAGTTAAGTTAAGGTGTTTTTCCTGGTCTTTTCCTCCTGTATCTTAGTTAAAATTTACAAACATGCATGTCATTTACGGTTATGGTTACTTGATGATGTAGTATAAATGTATAAATGCATCATTGGTTCTAAATATGCATATTTGCATTCAAATTATGTAAAATGACACCACTAATAACATTATATTAGACTTGCTCTTAAAGTGCTCTCGGACGAAATTAAGACCTAAATTTAAAAAAAAAAAAATCCACAAATTGTCAATTTTTACGATTATCATTATTAAATTTAAATTTAAAATCTTGTGTTCCATTATCATAGATTTATTTAAATCTAAAATCATATTACGCATTTATCAGTTCTAAAACCACATTGTCAATTTTTCTTCTTTTTTTTTTTTCTTCAAAAAAAGTGATTCCAGTTTTAAAAAACCATCAAATTCCGATTCCCATAAAACCAGATGGGTTCAATTCTCTACAATGGGCTTAAAACATTAAACTTCACAAACCACAGCCCAAGAAAAACCAACAAAAAGCCCAATCAAAATAGCAAACCAGCCTACTTATTTATTCCCCTCATTTTTCCTCACCCACGCACTCTCTTAAGTTCTAAAAAACCCTAGAACCACAAGCCGCAGCAGCAGCAACACAACAAGATGGTAACTCTATCCAACACTTCAATTCTCTAATTCAATCATCAACTTAATTATATAAATCTCTAATTAAATAAATTGTATGTATGTATGTGTGTATGTATGTGATTGCAGACGTTTAAGCGTAGAAATGGAGGTCGCAACAAGCACGGCCGTGGTCATGTCAATCCTATTCGCTGCTCTAACTGCGGCAAATGCTGCCCTAAGGTCTCTCTCTCTCTCTCTCTCTCTCTCCCTCTCCCTCTCCCTCTCCCTCTCTCTCCTCTCTTTCCCTCCCTCCCTCTCTCTCTCCTCTCTCCCCCCTCTCTCTCTCTCCCTCCCTCTCTCTCCCCCCTCTCTCTCTCTATAGGATATACTTACGATTTAATTTAAATTCATTTTAAATGTTTGTAATTATTAAATTTAAGATCTGTTTTTTTTGTGTTGTACTGAATTTGATGACTTATAGACAGGATGTGTTGCATAGTGATCGAAAGTTTTGGTGTTTCATTTGTTTCGATAAATGTTTCATTTCGTTTTTGATGGAGCTTTGTTGTTATGCAATTAGTGAGATTTATGTGTTTTGGCAATTGAAAATACTATTGACAAATAATAGATTAAGGTGGTAAATTAAAAATTATCCCGGTGAAAACTGATTAGATTATTAGAATATTCTTATTTAGCTTAGTGCATTTTAGTCAGTTTTTGTACCTTTTCGTATATTAATCTTGAATTGAATATGCATTTTTTTGTTAATAGTTTCTGTTGGTGATCTTCACGGACTTCTTTATCAGTATTAGATAATAGATTTCAGAGCTAAGCTGTTCTTGTTTGTTCTGTCTAATAAAAACGGATTAAGGTGAAAATTTATTAACTTGTGATAAATGGTTGGAAAAATTTCGGAAAATGGTTGCTTGAGCATAATACAATGTAATGTATTGTGATGATAATTTGATAATTGTATGTAGCTTATATTTATTTAGGTTTGCTCTCTTATTTTGTTAATTTTAATAATTGTCATGTACTTATTTGTTTGGCATTTGAAATTAGAGGTAAGCTACGTCTATTTGTGCAATGTAGACGCGTCTTGTCGCCATTTCACACACCACTCTCAATTAGCCCATGCAATAATTTTAACATTTTCACATTTCTAAATAGGACAAGGCAATCAAGAGGTTTCTCGTGAGGAACATAGTGGAGCAAGCTGCTGTCAGGGATGTGCAAGAGGCCTGTGCTTTTGAGAGTACGTGTATTTAAATCTTGAATTTACCTTTTCTCTTTACTTGTCAGCCTATGTTAATAGTTTTGGAAAGAGTTTCACTTTTCGTGTTTTATTGATTTGCTGGAACGAGTTTTTAATTTGATAAACTTGCTTTTGCTGTAATTATTTTTCAGCCTATACACTTCCCAAGTTGTATCTGAAGATGCAGTACTGTGTTTCATGTGCAATTCACTCCAAGGTGGTCAGGGTCCGCTCCCGTACTGATAGGAGGAACCGTGAGCCACCAAAGAGATTTACTCGCCCAAGAGTAAGATTCTTTTGTTAGGATTATTGTCGCTTTCAACTGTTTGTTTTTTGAGTTATTTAAAGTAAATCACCCTATAATTTTTAATGTGAATGTTTTTGAGGACCTGATACGAGCGGGATATCTTTAGCAGGTTAATGATATATGCTTCTTTTTGGTTTCAGGATGATCTTCCCAAACCAGGCCAGCCACCAAAGTCTCTTGGAGCACCTGCGGCTCCTAGAGTTTAAGTACTCTTACAAACTTGTTGTTTTTGAAGTTCATTTTGTTGGATTTCTGTTGTCCTTCGTATGCTAAATTTTAGACCTATTTAAATTTTATTTTAATTTTCCTATCATACTGGAGTATTTGGGAAACATTGAGTTTTGATTTCTGGATTATATATGAAAATTCAAGTCTAGCAACAATTTTTCTGATTCAGTTCTGTTTTTAGAAACCCCTGACGTCTACCATTATCTTTGTAATATGCTTGCTTCGTAAGGAGCAAGGACCACGAGACTTTACATGTTGACCGCAGTTGCCTGTTATCAGTTATATAGAAATGGGTTCATGAAGGGTCATTGCAGTTGTCGGAGGTTAATAGTCACAGTAAATATTGGATGATGATCTTTAAAAGAACTATATGCATTCGTAGATTGGTGTGTTTTTGCTTCACTTGTGTTGGTTAACAAATTTGTGACTAATTTAGTTAATTTGGCAGTAAGCTTGATCCGATTGTACTAAAATTTTGTGAATCCTGGCGGTTCCTTCGTTTTGCTAGTGAACTCTGCTAATATTTACGTTTTGCTCACATCCCCGTAGTATTTTAAAATTAAGATATTAAGATGAACGTTACTTTTCTGGTAATGAAATAATAAATACGTTAGAATACTTGTTTAATGAATTTAATATTGATAAAAATGTTGAGTAACTAGCTCATCTAAAACTTTAAGAAGGTTTTAGAGGAAGACCCAATAGAATCATATATTTAATATTCCTGCTCACTCGAAAGACTATTTATGGATCGAAGATTGGAATACCGGCGCCCATTTTTGGGGCATTATTTGTCTTTAGTGTCCACATTAAATTGTGAGAATGTTGGGGGTGGCTGGGAATCGAACTTTAGTTTTCCCGCCAGCCTAAGCTCTGATACCATGTTGAGTAACCAGCTCATCTAAAATTTTAAGGTGTTAAAGAAATCTTAAGGTGAGGAAGACCTTAATAGGATCATATATTTAACATAAAATGGGATATAAAATAATTTATTTATTATTTTCATGGGCCTCGCACCTCTTAGTTTGATTTTGTATTATAACTCTTTCAGTCAAATTTGTGGATTTTCTTATATTCATGTATGAATATATTTTTTTTACAAAACAACTTAAATGAATATATTCTGTTGTTTAGTTCGCGGGAGGCTTGCACACCCAATGACCAATCCTGCTTTTTTTTTAATAGTTAGACTTATATGTCTTTTTTATATTTGTTTTGACAAATTTCAGAGTTAACGAGAATCAAAGTATGAGATGATAAGAGAAATGCTCAATACTTACAAATGCAGAAAGTTCTCATTAAATTAAATATTATTTAGTACAGTCGGGACAAACCCGCAACTGTCGATACAACCAGGTGATAAAACAAATAACATACTAAAAACAATTAGATGATTTGTTTCCTGATCATTTAACACACAGAATTTAAAAATTCTTGAAATTAAAAACGAAATCAAAGACATTCCAAGCGATTCAAATTGCAGCAGCATCTCTGAAAATAGCAACATTGCAATTGACCATATCACATAAAAACTATGGTTAGCCTAATGTTTTGAAACACCAATCGCATAAAATGAGATTGGAGAAGCGGCATCCCAGCTATCTACATGTCGGACACCAGCTATAGACATGCCGAAGGCACCCCAGCTATCTACATGCCGGATACCAGCTATAGACATGCCGAAAGTATAAACTCATGAAAGATGAACAATTTTTAGTTGTGAAAGGTGAGCTCTTGCAATAATCACCACCGTCCCAGATCCGATGCAGGCTTTGCAGATCACCAAAAATATCAATAAATTCGTCCTCAACAGATCTATCACCAGATAAACCCAACCATGACTAAATAAAAACATAATAAACACTCCAAAAGGAGAGACAAAACACACAATCCAAAAGAAGAGACACACAAACACCCAAAAAATTGGATTTTATTGAAAGAAAATAAACGAGAATAACAAAAAATAAAGGGGTTGGGGCTTTCCACCGGAGAAAATCAGTGGAAGCCCCTCAATTTATTTGAAAATAGACAAACTCTATCAGTGGAAGCCCCTCGATTTACTAAAAAACTTCTTATTATTCTTATTATTTCGCTACCAATCCCTTCATAAATTCTACTACACCAATGAAACAAAAACAAAAGGTAGTATTAATGGTCAATTAATTATAATTTGGGGCGGAAACTCTCTCTCGCGTGAGAGTCAACGGTCGTACAACCCTAATCATTCTCTCTCTTTTTTCATTCTTTTTATTCATTTTCATCTCCATCTCCTCCTTTTACTTACTTTTTTCTTTAATAAAATCAAGATTTATTTCAAAAAGTTCAAAAAATTCACTAAAGTTTTTTACTTTCGTTTTTCAAATCTACTAAGGTATGGGCTAAGATTTTATAATAAAATTCAGTTTTTAGATTCAAAATCTCTGATCTAACGAACATATTAAAATTTGGTGTTATTCTGAGATTTTTGGATTTTGGATCTTTTTCGTTTTCTTCTGTTTAAGTTATTATTTGTATGTTTGATTGTCTTGCTTTATGTGATGTGTTTGGCTTTGTTCGATGTGATAGTTGTGTTGAAAATGAATCTGACAGTGTATCGGAAGATCCTGATATATCGCATCAACAACACTTTCGGCAGGTTTATAACTGATATCCGGCAGGTAAATAGTTTTGTTGCGCTTAAAATGGTGGTGAAAATCGTATGTGCTCACCTCTCACAAAAAATATTTTTTCATAACATAAGTCATCTAAGCTCAGTTGTTGCAACTGATCATCTGAACATTGCACTACTAATGGAATTATATGAGTGTCAATTGTGAAGCTACTGTTTTCGGGGGAGATGCATGCTACATTGCCCGATAATACTCTCATTTTTTATTTTTAGAATATTTGTATTCAGTTTGTTTAGCAATTCAAAAACAAAACGGCTAATTGTTTGGTTTTATTTACTTTCCAACCTGATTGCATGACCAATTTAGGATTTGTCCCGGTTTAATTTCTTTCAAATTATTAATAAAATTTGCTTTAGTTTTTGACAAAATAAACAAGAATATAGAAAATATAACAAAAAGTTTTCCATTCAAGTAGAAAACAAAAGTTTAAAGTACGAGCATTTCTGACACGGAGATTATGTATTTTTTGTTTCAATACTTTTGAATATTATTTTTCTTTTTTTGACAAAAAATATTATTTTTCAATCCTTTTTAATATTTGCCTACCTACTTACGAGATTAAGTGAGATTTTTGTCATAGATGAAGTAAAATTAACAACAATAATAACGAATAAGTAAGTATATACTTTATATTACATAGTACACAAGTTTGCAAGAATAAGTTTCGAAATTTGTCCCATATAACAAAATTTTCAAAATCATCATTTCACCCGTAACCAAATTTTGACAAAATAATATTATTTTTCAATCCTTTTTAATATTTGTCAACCTACTTATAGGAATAAGTGAGATTTTTATCATAGTTGAAGTAAAATTAACAACAATAATAACGAATGACAAGTAAGTATATATTGTATGTTACATAATACACAAGTTTGAAAGAATAAGTTTCAAAAATATGTCCCATATAACAAAATTTTCAAAATCATCATTTAACCGGTAACCAAATTTTGACAAAAAAAGTATTGGTTTTCAATTCTTTTTAATATTTGCCCACCTGCTTATTAGAATAAGTGAGATTTTTGTCGTAAATGAAGTATAACTAACAATAACGAATGACAAGTAAGTATACACCACATATATATATATATATATATATAATTAAAACTAAATGGGTGCTAAAAATACTTCACTATAACACTTATTCTCAACATTCTCAACGAACCTATACACTAATCAGGTACATAAAGTTAGGAACAAATTTATCTAAGTACAACTAGTATTGAATTGGTAATCATTCTTAACTCATTTTGCACTATCACTAAAAATAGATGTTGAATAATTTTAGTTTTGTTTGAATTTTCAATCGTAATTCATTTTCGGAAAAAAAAATCTAATATACAAACAAGAATGGCTACCGTCAATTCTTTAATTTAATTTCACTATCAGTTATGCATTTTCAATCAAAATCATGTAGTCCCATTTCTATCTCGGAGCGCGGATATTTGGTTCCACTTCAAGTCCACCTATGCAAAGCTGGGCAAATCATGTCCAATGGGAAGCGCATTTCACCATGCCCATTTCACCTTTGTATTAGATAGTTTTTTACTTTTTATATTATAATAATTGTTTAGATATAATTTTGTAGACTATTTATATTATATTATATTTTTAATTAATTTAATTTTAAATTAAGCAATTAATTATATTTGTTTCCAATGTAATTTAATTTTTAATTAAATACTTTAAATTGTATCATATTATTAGAAATATTAAATTAAAAACATCACATACAAAAATATAACCGTTTAATATATACGTTAGAAATGTAACGTTCATATGGCAGCAGCAGATTGAATGAATTGATAAAATATTACTAACGTAAATTTAAAAAGCAAAAGCAGGTATTATAATATATAAAGTGGCAGAGTTGGCCATGGCCAGCTGATTGGCCGTGCCCGTTTGTGTGGATGTGCTCCAAAGCATGAAATGTAAACTGGCGAGCCTATTTTCTTTTTCTCGTATCCCAATGCACCCAAATGGGCAGCATTGGAGCTGCTTGATATATGTACGTTTTATGCTTGTAATTATGCTGAAGATGTGAGTTTTTGTGTTCTATGTTCGCGATTGAATTTGAATATTAATGCGTGTGTATTTGTGTATTTGCGTGTGATAGTTATTATTCTCTATAATAATGTGAATTAGTAAATTTATTTATTATAAAATATTTATTTACCAAAATTTCAATGACAACAAATTGCAGACAATTTAAGACCATCCGCAACCCAATTCTTAAAATACACTTTTATATTATTTTAATGTAAAATTTATCTCAAACACAACTCTAAATGGTACACCATTTTGATTTCACACCAAAAATTTATTTCAAATTTGATATCACACTAAATTTTTAGTTTTTTTTATATATTTCTATTTTGCCCTTATAGCCCTCTGCTAAAATAAATTTGTTCAATTTGTATCTCATCAATTTATTACTTTTAATTTTAACTTTGTACTTTAGTATTCAAATAATCTAGATAGTATAAAAATGATATAAAATTTAGTGTAATTGTGTATTTATTAAACTATTTTGATGTAAAAAATTACATGAAAATAGTGTAATGTATTGGAGATATACATCTTAATTTCCCAACGAAATTTGACGGTAATTTTGAGAAAATACATAATGTATAGTATTGTAGTCAAGAGTGTGCATTCGGTTCGGTTAACTAAAAATCGAACTGAAATATTTATTCGATTTGATTAACCAAAATACTAAATTCGACTCAATTTAGGTTAACCAAACAATGATACGATTCAATTCAATTATAACCAATTGCAATTACCATATCAACCACCCCGGTGTACCCATTTACATGAATCAGCTCGGCAATAACTTCTTTATTTTTCACTACTTTATGAGTTTATCCCATGCTAAAAACATATCTATCATGTTTGCTAGCAGATGATTTTCAAATTATTCATATTTTTTTGAGTAAATAAGAAATTTGCTTGAGATGTCGGTGAAAATTAAGACTACATTTTTGTTTTTTACCTTGTTATTTGTTATCATAACCTTTTGTGTGAAATTAAAACATTTATGGATGAAAAAAATATGTATTTTATATATCTCAATAATCAAGATTCAGGCATTATAATTTATAATTTATCTCTCTTTTTCCCTCCGTGCTAAATTTTTTATTTTTTTAAGTTTTTTTACGATTAAGTTGAATGAACTTTGACTAAGATTTACTCATTATCTTTTTATAATTTACAAAATTTGGAAAGAACATATGAAAGTAAATAAAACAAACTTTCTAATAATATTATTTTTAATAACATTTTGTCAAACTTTAATCAATTTCACCGTTAAAAATCAAACTACGATACTATATCTCCCTCGATGACTCTACTTATATTTTATAGTTTTATACATGTGTGATGCACATGATGCTTTGTAAATATTACTATTAATTTTATTTGTCAATTTAATGATGGTACTTATTTTATTACTATTAACTTTTGTTATTTTAATTTTTTATATTTTATGCATAAAATTTCATTTTTTATTTTAAAGTTTTATTCATATGTATTTTTCACTCTAACTTTATTAATTATATCGTATTTTCAAATCTTACTCAAAATTTTTATAATAAGATGCAAAATTTAACAATATTTTTAATTTCTATTAGTCTATTTTAAAATTTATTAAATATCAATGATACTTCTAAATTGATGTATATGCTCCTGACCATCAAATCATTTAAAACCCATTACACCAATTATATATAGGATATAATAATTCTAAAAATACAAATTTTTTATTTCAACAATCATATTTGAAATGAATATTATAATATGTATGTGTAATGTATTATGTAAACCCACATATTCTATTGATAATGATCTAGTGAATGATATCAAAAGTAAATTTAAATTCATAAACAAATAAGTAAAAATGTTTCGATGTTGCCAAATGCGGATCAAATGTCCCCCGAAACAAGTATATCAACAATCAACAACTAATTAAAAAAGTTGCGATGAATATTTTTTGTTGCGAACCAAATTTTTGAATAAGCATGTCATGAATATTTTAGCAATAAATTTATTATAATTCTTGAAATTTTTATAAAATAAATATTTTGTAAAAATTTATGTGAAGGCTAAATTAAAATACAAAACATGTGATTAATTTTTTTTTGCAACTATTAACTTGGAGAACAAAGCACTTATATCGAATGATACAATAATTGAAAAATATAAGTATAACTAGTTACTTTCTAAAATTCATAAATTTGTAATAAATAAACTTATAATAAAATGTGTTTCTTTAAATCTTTGCTAAGTCCCTCAACTAAAAAAAATTTTAATTTCATAACCGTCTATTATTGCATGAAAATTTCAGAACGGTCTAATAAGTATAGTTTACTCCAACATCGCATACTTTTATTATTGGAGGTCTTAGGTCTAACATAATGAAATTAAGACATTAATTAGATAGAGAAATTTATGCTTCAAAATCATTCAAAACTCATTTTATAGTATCATGAAATATAAATGATCAATAAATTTGGTAGCATTTAATTTGAATAGTTCTAAAGGACCCTAATTGAATAAATCATAATGTCACGTATGATATAATTGATTATAAATTAATTAATAATAATAAATTTATTAAATTACATAAATTTCACCAATAAAAATATCTTGAATTGTTAAGTCACTAATCACACATCATTTAGCAAAATTTTAGTATAATCCTAATAGGTCTTTTTTATTATAGTGGTCTAATTATTTTGAATAAAATTTTCTAGTTGTTAGTAAAATAAACCGAAAAATCATAACCAATTTTTGAATTGTTCAATTGTGACTTGTCTGATAAATCTGAACCATATTTTCGAATAAATATTTTTTTAACAAATATCATAAATATATGAGATATTTATTTTAATATTTTTTAATTAAATAAAAAATAATTCAACATGACCTATATATATAATAATTATTGGAAGACGTTATAATTATTTATACAAATTCATTAAAACCTCTTCTTTTTTTTGAAAATAACGTACTTGCATTACTTATAAATCTCCCTAACAAAGTACATCAGAAATAAATTCAGGAGCATTTTCATGCCATTCCTGACAACCTGACAAAAAATAAGCCGCCCTAGCCAAAGCATGAGCCGCGCTATTCGCAGACCTATAAACAAAACACACTTTTATATCATCAAAGTGTTGAAATAGATCAATACAATCTCTAACAATTGTATGAAAATACGACGAGCCACTAACTCCTTGACACGCTCGAGTAAGAATCTGAGAGTCAGTTTCAAAAATGCATTTCCTGTATCCCATAGTTTGCAGCCATATCAATGCTGATTTTAGACACAATGCTTCCGCCTCCCTTGGCGGGATCAGCCCTGCACGCCTTCGCGACATAGCTGCAATAAACCGCCCCTCTGCCCCTCGAATTATGCTTCCTAACCCAGTAGAGCCAATATCCTCAAAAAGTGCAGCGTCAACATTTATTTTAACCCAATCAACTGGTGATTTTTCCCACTTTCGACATGCAATCGGACCTCCTCTACTCCCAGCCGGTGTTGACTGATGTTCATGGGCCTTTTTCCAATCCTCCAGCATGTTCAAAGCAGTTGCTTTAATTCCAAATGCGGACATGTTAATTCTATCCCAAACCCACTTATTTCTACGGCTCCAAATACCCCAGCAAACTGAAGATACTAGCACACACTTATCCATGGTACAGAGCTCAAAAATCTTTCTAATAACATTAAACACAGAGTCTTCCGGCATTATATTAATGATCCCCTGGAGCCCCACCTGAGACCAAACTGCTTTCGCCATCTCACATTCAAACAGAACATGAATATCTGTTTTATGATAAATTCGACACCATTGACAATATGTATCAACTTGGACTTTTTTTCAGCTAATCTCACTGTAGTGGGCAAACACAAGGAACATACTCTCCATAAAAATTGTATAATCATACTTGGAAGTTTCAAGCTCCAGACTTTTCTCCAGAACACTGCACATAGTGCTTCCACCTCTCCTTGTAATATTCGATAGCAACTCTTAACAGAAAAACAACCCTTCTCATCTGGTACCCAAAACCACGAATCCTCCTCCTCCCTTCTAGATAATGGAATCTTCTTGATAAGTTCTCGATCCCTCTCGTTACAGATGTCCATCAAAACTTCATCATCCCACCTCTTCTGGTCTATCTGTATTAGGTTACTTACTTTACTTCCTTCCAACTGTGTGGGCATCACCGTAGTCATAAATCCATTTTCTTGGCACAGAAGCCATGGAATCTTCCAGATGTCAGTTTGAGTACCATCTCCAATATGTCTTCTACAACCCTTCAAGATTACTTCCTGAGCCACTAAGATACTACGCCACATATAACTAGGGTTTGTTCCCAACCTTGCCGTTAAAAAATCTGCCCCTGGATAGTACCTCGCTCGCATGCATGACGTGACTAACGGATTTGCATTGTTTAGAAGTCGCCAACCTTGCTTGGCCAACATGGATATATTAAACTGTTTCAATTTCCTAAACCCCAAACCTCCAGCCTCCCTCCTGACACACAATTTATCCCAAGCCTTCCATCTGATTCCTTTTCCTGCACGACCATGACCCCACCAGTACCCATTCATTTGAACCTCAATACTCTCACACACTTCATTAGGTATTAGGAACAAATTCATCCAAAAATTTGGATTTGTTTGCGCGACCGTCTTCAGTAATGTACATTTTCCACCGTTAGAGATCGATTTGCAGCCCCAGTTTTGCAGCTTCTGCTTGATTCTATCAGTCAAAAAATGAAACACTATTATCTTATTCCTCCCCACAGACTTGGGCATTCCCAAATATTTACCAGGCTCCTGTACTTCACTAACCTGCAACACCTGACAGGCTTCGTTTCGAACGTGCATACCTATATTCGGGATAAACATAACACTTGACTTAGTTAGGTTTATAGCCTGCCCAGACAAGTTCTCATACCGACTAAGAATATTTTTCATGGTTCTTGACTCCGCCTCTGTTGCTCTAAAAAATAGGTAGCAATCATCGGCAAACAGAAGATGGGAAATCTGTGGTGCTTCTCTTGCTATGGATACCCCATGAATCAGGACAACATCCTCATAACGTCGTATAATGGAGCTCAACCCTTCTGCACATAAGATATAAACGTATGGGGAGATAGGATCTCCTTGCCGTATACCTCGTTGAGGCCTTACATCACCAAAAACTTTGCCATTATTCACGAAACTGTATGTTACGGATTTAATACACACCATCAGCCTATGGATCCATACATGGTTAAAACCAAATTTATGAAACATACCTTCAATATACCTCCATTCAAGTATGTCATAAGCTTTTGATATGTCAAGCTTAAGTGCTACAATTCCTTGTTTCCCTTGCGTACGCCTCTTAATATAATGATTAATTTCGTAGGCCATCAATGCATTATCCGTCAACAATCTCCCTTCAACGAAGGCATTTTGTTTATCAGATATGAGAGATTTCAAACATGGTTTAAGTCGATTTGCAAGTACTTTCGAAACAATCCGCACTAAAACATTACAAAGGGATATCGGTCTTAACTCTGACATATGTTGAGGACTCTTCACCTTAGGTATAAGGCACACTAATGTTCGATTAACTTCCTCTGACATCTCCCCCGTAGTAAAAAACTGATGACAGAAGTCTGTAACATCACCTCCCACCACGTTCCAGAAAGCTTGGAAGAAACCCGGATTCATACCATCCATCCCCGCTGATTTTCCTGGATGCATCGAAAATATGGCTGCTTTCACTTCTTCGTACGACACATCTTGCATCAGCTCAATATTCTGTTCATCTGTTACATGATTGACTACTTCACGAGGTGTCTGCATGTCCTCATTTTCTGTTGTTTTTAAATAGATTATCAAAATACTGAACCACAATATCGTGAACCTGCTTCTCTTATTCTTTCCAATCTCCATGCACATCATACAAACCCTTTATACAGTTATTCCTTTGTCGAGTAGTCGCATAATTATGGAAAAACCTCGTGTTTTGATCCCCATTCTGGAGCCAAAATTGTTTGGCTCGTTGATACCAGTAGACCTCTTGTTTTTCCAGCAACTTTAAATATTCCCACCTGACCTCATTGTACTGCCTAATCCCATACCTATCGCACCTCGATCTTAATCTTTTCAATCTCCCCTTATACTCCTTGATTTTAACTTTGAACTGCTTTATTGTACCCCCGCCCCACTCTTCCAATTTGAGACAACAATATTGGATCTTTTCCATAATATTATGCGTATTCATCCTCCCCAACATGTTTGGATAATATTCAAGCAGTCTTTCTCCTTCAGCCACAAGTTTTCAAATCGAAATCTATGCCATTTTTGCACATACATCTTTTTGTTTAACTGGTGGTTCAGAGGCAAGTGATCTGATGTTGAGACGTCAAGCACTTTCATTTCAGCTAACGGGAACATATCCCTCAACAATCTGTTTGTCAATCCCCGGTCAAGCCGTTCTTGAATCCAATCTTCAGCTCCCCTCGCTCGCTCCCACGTAAACATATTACCAGTAAACCCCAAGTCCATCTACTGACAGGCGTTTATAGTGTCACTAAACCCATCAAGTAGCCTTCTTGGATGCGCACATCCTCCCAGCTTTTCATCTGCAGTCATCATATCGTTAAAATCGCCTATAATGCACCATGGGACAGATGACTTATCAGCTAACTCCCGTAAAATATTCCATCCTTGTTGTCTTTTTCCACGTTTTGGGCATCCATAATACCCCGTGTATCTCCATTGTCCTACCTGCTCAATGGTAACTTCGAAGTCAATATAATGAAGAGAGCTACCTGTAATTACAATGTCACACTCATTTTTCCACATGAGCGCCAATCCTCCTCCTATACCATGAGAGTCAACAGCATAACACCCCACAAACCCTAACTTGTTACAGACCTGGATAACCTTTTTTTGTTTTACTAGAGTCTCAGATAGAAAAATGAAACTGGGCCTTATTTGCGTGACCATGTCACGAAGAAAACGAACTGCTCGTGGGTTGGCCAGCCCACGACAGTTCCAGGTTAAAAGGCTCATTGATGTAGGAGGGCCTGCAATACAGGACCCGCCTTTTACAAGTTTTTTGGCCCATCTAACGAAACAGACCCATTTGAAATTTCCACATCCTCTTTCTCCATACTATTTCTATTTTCCACACGTCTTCTTTTTGGATCAAGTATTACAGTATATATTTCAAAACTTCCTCCCGCTATATTATCCCTTAATTTCTCCCCTGCCATATTTTTATCCAAACTAACTTCCTGATTTCGTGGCACCACTTTAATTCCAGCCATATCCCCTTGAATTTCGGTAATTTTACCGTCCACCTCCATGAAACGCGTTTCTGGTCGTGTACTGCCGTTCACGGCGGCTCATCCCTTACATTTGATACTCCTTCCTCCCATGCTTTGCTACTATCACCACTAATCCGTAACCATTTAGCTCCCAAATTCATGTTCTTCGAATTCTTTGTTGGCGCTCTTAGCCACACGCCATAAGCCCGAGTTATTTCCTTATCAGGGTTAGCATAAACAATGGCACAATCTCTTTCCTGGTGTCCTAGCAAACCACAAACGAAGCAGAACGAACTAAGTCGCTCATATTTGAAATTCACCCAGGTCCATTCTCCTCCATCCCTCTTGAGCTTCATCCTACGTGTTATAGGTTTATCAACATCCATCCTGACTCGAATCCGGTAGTATAATTTCCTGCCCCCAGTTACATTCCCAGGATCAGATTTAACAAACTCACCAATATAGTCCCCATTATTCTTTAAAACTGACTTCGATATGAAACCTGTGGGTAGATCATAAATCAGGACCCAAATATCACTAGTATTTAACTTGACAGATTGTGGGTCTTCCCTTTTCTTGAGATAATGGTATATCAGTAGGCTCTGTTCGAATGTCCACGACCCAACATCTAAGACTTTCTGAATATCAAGGACATGATAGAACACGAACGAGTACTTTTGTCCACCAAGATCAATGATTTCCATTCCTTCCCTTGGGCGCCATAACGAAGCCATAACGTTTTGCATGGCACGAAAATTGATATTCTTCTCCGTAAGAAATCGCCCTACTAACACATATGTAGTTCTTGCCTTAATTTCATCTTCTTCCTCCAATTATAGTCTAGCATACAACTCTTCTAATGAGCACTTCGACGTTGACATATTTAACAGATAGAGAGAAAACAATAGATTCAAAATGAAATTGAATAAGAAAATGACCTTTAATGACTAGCAAAAAAACAAACTCCCTCGCAATATTTGCAAGATATAGAACTTGCAATCATGCAAGACATGGCTTATTTTGCCCTTATTCTCCTTTAGTATATAGAAAGTAGAGTAGAAGTACAAATTCATTAAAACCTCTAAATGTTGTAAACAGGTAAAACCTGTCCCATATAACAAAATTTTTAAATCATCATTTCACCCGTAACTAAAGAAGCGTCCGACTCGATGAAAAAGTATTGAACTAATAGATACCAATGTTATATAGTAAATAAGATTGTTAACTAGTACTTATATTTGAGTTCAAGTTAAAAAAAACAGATTACTGGTAATAATTAAATAGAGACAATTGAAAAAGAACCCACTACCGATAAAATAAACCGGTTTTGTTGTTTCTTCATTTCAATACAAAATACAAACACAAACGTGCAATATATATGTAGAATTGAAACTAAATGGATGCTAAAAATACTTCACTACAACACTTATTTTCAACATTATAAACAAACCTATACACTAATCATGTACATAAAGTTAGGAATATAATTATCCAAGTACAACTAGTATTGACTTCATAAACAACTCCTACTTAAAATAGAAAACTAATATTGAAATAATAAGTAATACTAATTATTTTTAATACAAGTATTTTTTCATATAAGTCTAAGAAAACTAAGGTCTTGTTTGGATTGGGGGTTGAGGAGGAAGGGGTTGGGTTGAGCTAAGTTGGGTTAGGTTAAACCCTTACCTTATTTGGATGTAGGTGGGGTTGAACCCTTAACATGTTTGGTTTGAGTTTGGAGTAATGTTGGTTTTTATCATGTATATATTATATATTGAAAAACTAGTGAATGTTTTTAATGAACCCTCACAAAACTCAACCCCTACTTTGACAAATTTTCCCAAAAATGGTTCTCTTGAGCCCGTCAAAGCCCAACCCAACCCACTCCCTCCCAACCCCCATCCAAATATAGCCTAAGTATTACATAAAATCAAATTTAGTTCACTATAATATCACAAAATCAAGCATTGCGAGTAGAAGTAAATTTAATAAAATTTATGTTAAAATATTGATAAGAGAAGGATATGTATATTTCATAATCATTCTTAACTCATTTTGCACTATCACAAAAAATAAATGATTAATAATTTCAGTTTTGTTTGAATTTTCAATCGTAATTCATTTTTGGGAAAAATCTAACATACAAGAATGATTACCGCCAATTCTTTAATTTAATTTTATTATTAGTTATGCATTTTCACACAAAAGCATGTAGTTTATTCCTATCTCGGGGCACGGGTGTGGCTGGGGAAATTGATATATGTATCTGCTATTTTTGTTTTATTTCTTTTTCTAAACTTTCTCTTATTTCTAAATCTCTTTCTATTTTCAGGAGTATTTCTATATTTTTTGAATTTTATTCCACTCAACTTTTAATGCTTCCTACAGTAAATTTTACTATTTTTCATGCTTGCTACTATTTACTTATAGTTTTGATATTATTTTTGCATCCTTTTCTGTTTATCTTCAGGTTCGGCCTATTTCTAACTCTGATATCAGATTGATTGGAGATCATTTTCTATTTGATAATCCTAAAGAGGGAAGGCACACAGATTGATTGGAGATCGTTTTCTATTTGATAACCCTAAAGAGGGAAGACACACAAATATATAAATCATAAAATTATGTTTTATAATTTCTCTACAATCCATAACAATTTAAACATGACAGTTATTCATGACTCATTTTTATAGTATCACGAAATATAAATGATTAGTAAATTTAGGAGTATTTAATTTGAATAATTCTAGAGGTCTCAAATTGATAATTAAAATAAATCAGAAATGTCGCGTATTGTGATATGATTGATTATAAAATAATTAATAATAATGGATTCCTTACATTCATATAAATTTCATCAACAAAAATATCTCAAATTGTTAAGTCATTATTGACACATCATTTACTACCAAAATTTTAATATAATCCTATAAAGACTTTTTTGGATTATAGAGGTCTATTTGTTTTGAATAAAAAATTTTACGGGCGAGAAAAATAAACCGAAAAATCATAATCGGGTCGGAAAATCAAAAAATCAAATTGGAAAAAATTGAAACTGACGAAAAACATACAAAAAAATCGTAATTGAACCGAACCGATATAACAGTTAGGTTACGTTTTTCGTTTTCGAACCGAAAAATTGAACTGCTTATACTTAAAATTTATTTGTTTTACTAATATCATTTTATATAATTTATTATTAAATATTAAATATACATAACAAATTGTTTACTATGCATAGTCTTAGTATATACTCAAATAAACTGGCGCTTGCTATCTATTTTTCCTTGCTGCTTGCATTTTGTCGCCTCGTACTTACTACTTATTATTGTATGCATGTCAGGGGTCATTTGATAAATATAATATATTCAGAATTATTAATGTTGTTGGACGAATACAATTTTTAAATTGTTTATTTGTGACTTGTTTCATAAATTTCAACCACAAATATGATAAATATATAAAATATTTAATTTAATGTTTTTATAAAATAAAAAATAATTCTATATGACCTATATATGTAATTATTGGAAGACGTTATGATGATTTATACATAATTCATTAAAACATTTATATGTAGTAAATAGGTAAATAAGTCATAAAATCAAAAGTTACATAACTGGAACAACATGACTAATAAATATTTACTTGAACAAAATGACATTTGTATTTACTTATATTTTATATTTATAATTATCTAAACTCAAATATAGTATGAATTTTGTTACATAAATCAAGAAGTACAATGACTAGATAAATTTAGAAAATAATAATTGATTTTAGAATGTATAAAAGGAGCAAGAATGTACTTAATGTAAAAAAAACACCAAAATATAGTAATAGACACACGGGGCAGTGTTTAAATATTGAAGAAATGAAAAATCCTAAAAATCTCTCCATCTTGAAACAACGTCCCTGAAGAGCTTTTATTTTTACCGGTGAAAAACTCCGATCTCTTCTTTTTATTATTATTGTTAATTCATTTCTTATTAATCTTCAATACGTATTCAACTTATTTGAATTTTGTTTGTCTCTACTCGTGAGAATTTGGTTTTATTTGATTTGTTCGTAGTTCATCATATCTGAGACTACAGATTCTTGAAATTTTTATGGTATTGATTCGATTATAAAGTTTTGTATGGTGATGCATTTGTGATCGATTACTAAAAATAATAATTTGAGGATTACATCATGTACATATCGCTTCAAAAAATCGTTTGATTGTTGATCCAAGAAGGAAGGATCAACACTGATATAATTATGCGTTTGTTTAATTTTGATCATATATATATATCGTATGACTTTTCATTATTGAATTATTTTTCTTTTAAAAAAATATTAAAAGAATGATTCAGGTTAATTATTTTAACCACTCGTCCAATGAATTCAGAGTCTGCTCAAGAATTCAGATGAAGTAAACAAACAACCGGAACAACAATCGTATATTCTTATATCACTAAATCTTATACACATGTGACGACCGAGAATTTTGCGACGTAATAAAATGAATAAAGTATGCTTTATGTGATATGATTATAATTATGTGACCAAGTGCTGATTAATTGTCTTTTCTGTATATAAGAATATAGGAGCGTAAATAAAAACGTTCCAATTTAAAGAGTCAGCTTAGGAGTTAAACCGTGTCGTTGGGCCGTCAGGTAGAACGGAACCCGTCCTAATAAAGATTTAAAGAATATAAAATGTGAATTACGTGTGATTGAGTGAAATGAATGTTTAAATAAAGTATTTCGTCCTAAGTGACGTGTCGGTCGATAATGATAATGAGAAGCGTAATCGAAACGCTGAGCGTCGGGCCGTCAGGCTGAACGTGACCCGGTACGCGTAGAAAAGGATAAAGATTAAATAGGGATAAATTCTATGATCAGACATGAGTTGTTACATGCTCGTATATGTGTAATTGCTTGTCTGTATGCATGACTATGTGCTCTGTGACATTTTTATGAATTTAAAGGAATTATGTGATTTAAATAAAGGATTATTTAACCTTCGCGCATTTTTATAAAATTATCCGAGTACGATAAAGCATGAGATTTGCTTTGTTATCTTCATAGTAGTCCTAGAGACTTTTTAAAAATGATGAGTGGATTTATTTGATGGTCTTTGCATTTTAAAGTGATTTTTATGTGGGAAAATGATATTATTAAGACGAGCTTGCGAAATTCATATAAAATCAACCGTCCGCTCAAAAATCTATTATGAGTAACGGTTGAAGAGCTAATTTCGAGATCTACGTGTTAAAATTGTCATTTGCAAAAAATTTTGACTTTCCGAGAGAGATATATTTTATATTTGATTTTTGTTACATTTGAGTAAAAAAAAAGGAACAAATAAGCATAAAAAGGGATTTAGTAAAGTACAAATTTGCCCTTATTTTGGTGGTGTATAAATTCATTCCCCCCCTTTTCCTTTCTTTTCCCGAGCACCCCATTTCCCTTTCTCTCTTTCTTTTCTTTCTTTCCTTCACTCTCTCTCGGCTACATTCTCTCTCTCTCGGCTCTCTCATCTCTCATCTCTCTCTCTTGCATGCAACACTCAAACCTCACTCAAACTCAAAGATATTGCTTTCTTTAGTTTCTATTTTCGGTATACATCTCAATTGCCATTTGCATGTAAGTGTTGTGTAAGTGTTTTGATGTTGATCTCTATGGTTGTGTTCAAGGAAATTGATTTCTTGCTACAAAACTATAAGAGTGAATTGAAGGAGATTTTTGGGGTCACAAACTCGAGAGAAGTCCCGTTGTGGGCTCTCTTAAGTTCGGCCACCACCGGCTATGATCCAAGGAGAGCCGGTGGAGTTTTTACGATATGTTGATTTGAATTTTAAAGCCTTGCATGTTTGGTTTTTGAAAAGATCAAAAGAGTTTTTGGTATTTCCTATAAAACTTGAGTATGTGATTGAAAATGGATTTGTTTTGATTATTGATATGTGTATAAGTTGTTTGATGATTAGGAGATTAAAATTTAAGGTTGCATGTTGAGTTTATAATTCGGCTTTGTGCTAATTAAAAAGGGGAATTGGATTTGATGAATTGATCTTAGTGTACACTAAGCTTATTTAGAATGAAAAGTGAAAAGTGATTGCATGTTAGTTTTAGAGAAAAACAAGTAGTGCATGTCATTGTTGGATCCTTGAAATTGTAGATTATGTTTTAGCCGAATAAAAATGGGTTTAGAAGAGATTAATTTGATGATTTAGTGAATGCATGTTGATTGAATGAATTGATTAAAGTTGGAGTCACTAGGAGATGCTTGGTTTTGGTGTTTAATGGATTGAATGACTAAATTAAGGATTAAAACAAGTGGGAAATGTGATATATAACCTTGCATGTCAAAATTGATCTTTGCATGTATGATTTATTGAAAAACCCGAATGGGTCTTAGGATTAAAAAGAGGAATTAAGTTGGTTTTTGCCAATTATCTTAGTGGCTGGTGAGAACTTGATTGCATGACAAAGATTGAGTGGTGTTTATGTTCGAATTTTGATAATTAAAAGAAAGTGTTGATTTCGATTCTTAATATAATTATGATTCGGATTTTTGATTAAAAAAGGATGAAGTTTAAGTGCGTAAATGACTCTTGTGATTTGCATTAGTCGTGTTTGATTATATGAGATTAAAATTGAATATACATGGTTGTGTTTTATGTGTATGGTTCGAATTAAGGAATAAAAGAAAAAAGGGAATTAAATCGTTTGTTATTAAAAAGAGCTATAAGTGACAGTTATGGTCGTAAATGTTTGGTAGTGAATAAATCATGTACTCGTAAGAGTTATATTAGTGTGATTTGAGAAACAGCTAAAGTTAAGCAAGTACGCTTCGATTGTTAAGTATATAAGGATATAAAAGTTACGAGAAAGGAATGTGCTATGTGCTATGTGCTATGTGCTATGTGCTTATGTGTATAAGCTATATTCGTATACTCGAGTCAAGGATATAATCGAGTTATCGTATTGAGTGATCGTTCTGGGAACGAGAGTTGAGAAACTGATTAAGATTTTGGTTTTATTGTTGATTCAGAGCGTGAGTGCATTCAGGCTAGGAAAGGAAAGGATATACTAGGTGGCAGTAGTTCAACCTTCAGGAAAGCAAATTCAGGCAAGTAACTCTGATTACTTGTGTAAATGATTATAAAGAGAATGTTGCTCATACCATGTAGAGTATGAAACTGTTTAACTAGTGAAACCCTGATATTGGTTTGAGATACCCTGCCTTTGATCTTGATAAACTGTTATTGATAAGCTTACTGATTCAACCCTTTGATAATTTGTCCCTTCTGTTCAAGTTATTTGTTAAGCCATGAATCGTATTGAACCCTATAATTATCCTTGTGAACCCTGTTTAATGATACTTTATTTCCTGATCACCCTATTGATCCCTAGACCGATGTTGATCCTTCTAACTTAAATGCCTTGTTATCCTTGATACAAAATCCTTAAGAATTGTTCCTTGATTATCTTTGAATCACTCCCTGAACTTTGTTTATCTTAAAATCTGACTTAAGAATGAGTTTCGACTTGAAAGAGTCCGAATGATTTCATATTCTTGGTAATGATAAAATGTATTTTAGAAAACCTATTTGTTTTTCCAACTTAAGGTTTTCCAAACGAATTCCTGATGGATTGGATTGGGACGTAAGAGGCTAGTGGGACTAGTCCAGTCATGGTAAGAGGCTAGCGGGGCTAGTCCAACTTAAGGCTGAAATTATGCCGATTGGTGCCTTAAAGACCGGATGGAGGTCGGTACGGGCTGATCACTCGTATTATAATGAAATGGAAAGATAAAGTGATCCAATCAAGGGTTCTAAATGATTATTTAAAAGGGAACTGAAAATTTCTGTTCAGTAAATTGATTCTTGAAAATGAAAATGGTTTATATTGTTTTGAAAAGAGTTGATTATGTTAATGTGAAGCTTAAAGCTCGAGAACCCTGATTCTTAAATCTGTTGATCGTATGATTGATCCCATATAATGAAATACTGTTGCTTTCCTCTTTTGAAAGATCTATTCTGATCCTTTAATGATTTGTGAAGAATGTCGGCTTTCGTCCTGCATTGAGCCTTGTTCCTTGAAAGCCCCACATTATCCTTCAAAACCTTTCCTTAACCCAAAAGCTGGAAATCTGTCACCTAGAATAAATAAAGTAGAATGCCCTGAGTTCGGTAAAGTATATTGTGATTTGATATCGTAGAACTGCTTTATAGTTACTTGTTGAGTTTTATACTCATATATTTTGTTTAACATAACCATGACAGTTAAGCAAGAAGATGGTCAGGTTTAGGCGCACTGCTCGTAAGAGCGTACCTGGTGGTCCCTACCGTGTTGAGGGCTTCCGGTTGCCAGAGCAGGTAGTGGTACTTTTGAGTGAGCTCGCGCCTAGAAGGATATGTTTAAAGATATAATGGGTTATCTGTCGGTTCCCACTCGGAATCAATATTGTTTATCTAATAAGATTTTGGGGTTGTAAGTTATATTTTTTGATTGGTAGTTGTAATCTTGTCTCATACTTTATCCTGTTGATCCTGTTAGTAGTTAATCGGGGTTTATGCTTATTTAATTATCAGATTAAAAATGTGTGAGTCCTCATTTTCTAACCCCGAGATTGAGGGCGTCACGACACAAACCCCTAATTGAATTATTGTCAAATCTCAACACTCAACTCGCTTGCTCGATCAATTCACAATCTTAAAATATTGTAAATTTATTAAACAATAATTACATCTTTCATATTTGTATTGTTTTGTCCCACCCCTACTAGAATTATTTTAAATCTTAAGTTTTGAACTAATAAGCACTAATTTTCTAACTACCAAGTAGTGAGTAGTCAGTTCTAATTAATCAGTATAAATCACTTAAAAATCAATTATAAAATAGTGATAATGGTTTTTTTTATAAATTTTACCATTTAAATATCAATATTGAATTAATAATATGTTATTTTATTTTTTTAATTCTTATAAAAGGTTAGGGATATTTAAATAAAATTATTATTTATTATTTATTAAATAAATTATTTTTGATTAATATTCCTATTAATTACCGATCATCCTATTCATCATTAAAACGTACCTCTACCGAGCAATCCCGATTTCCCTCGAGACACTTGATTTAAACACTCTGGTTATAAAACCTAGTCCGAGTTAGGCTCTAAGTTTGACTCACAACTTCCCGAAATGCGAAGGATTAGAACAATAATGTCCACTCACCTCCTCACCACCACCCTCATAAACCCCTTCAAAAACCCTAACCCTAACCCCTCTTTCTTTCACCCAATACGACGTCGTTTCAATCTCTCCACATCAGCAACAGCTCTATCTTCTAATTCAACTTCAAATGTTGAAATTGATCCACTTTACTTGTCATGTTGTATGCCAAATAAGCGTCTCAATGTCGCTGTTCTTATTAGCGGCGGCGTGGATAGTAGTGTTGCTCTTAGGCTTTTACATGCTGCGGGGCACTCGTGTACTGGTTTTTATCTTAAGATTTGGTTTCAGGTATGCGGAGAATTTTATTCATTTATCGAGATTATAAATACAGTTTCGTAATTATGTTGGTACCGAAAAAAAATATTGTTTTCAGGTATATGTGAATAGTCTCGGGACCGGAGAATATTATTCATTTATTGAGATTATAAATACGGAGTTTATGTTATGTTGGTACCCAAAAAAAGTATTGTTTTCAGGTATATGTGAATAGTCTTGGGAACGAGAATTTTATTCATTTATTGAGATTATAAATACGGAGTTTATGTTATGTTGGTACCGAAAATAGTATTGTTTTCAGGTATATGTTAATAGTCTCGGGACAGGAGAATTTTATTCATTTTTAGGATTAGAAATACGGTGTTGATGTTATTTTTGTACTGGACAAAATTATAGGTGAATAGTCTTGGGAGCGGAAAATTTAAAATGCAGTGCTGATGTTATTTATTGAGATTTTTGTACTTGGATATATATATTTGTCAAAATGCTATTGAATGTGTGATTGTCTATTTTTAACTTGTACTTGTTGTAATTGAGCTCATTCAGCAGTAAAGATGTGAGCTTTTTGCATGTTTGAGATTCAATTTGGATGTGTATGCATAGTGTGTGTGTGTGTGTTTGTACATTTATAGTTATTGCTCGTGGTTATGCTAAAGAAGCAACCTTTTTGTTTTGACAATTTTATTTGGATATGTGTGTGTATTTATTGTGATTACTTACAATTATGCCAAAGATGTGAGTTTTTTGTTTCGACTGGTATATTTGGATATGTGTGTGTATCATGCATAGGCGCATACTCTATTGGAAGTGAATTAGTGATACCTGGAGTGTTGTACTGAGGGATTCATGTTTAGTATTTGGATAGGTGTTTGGCATTTTCTGATATTGTTTTTTTCGTTTACCTGATTTTAATCTCAGGAGGACTTTGAGAATTTCTGGTCTGAATGTCCTTGGGAAGATGATCTGAAATATGCTAAGGCTGTTTGCAATCAGGTCCATTATCCGTATCTTCATACTAATTACCGTTATATTGCTATGGATAACTGCATTAAATTGTGAAAAAATTGATCACTTAGATTGGGGTATGGAACAATTCAATTTTCTTCAAATGATTCTGATTAAAGTTTTTATATTGTAGCACTGTATTGTACAAGTGGGAAGCTATAGATTCGACTGCATATTGAAACAATTTTAATTTCTTTTTAAGTAGTCCGAGTTTATAGTTTTATCATTTGTGCAAGGCAGGGGAGCGAACATTTCTACTAATTGTGAATTAATATTCTTTTCAGGTTGACGTGCCCCTGGAAGTAGTGCATTTGACAGATGAGTATTGGAGTAATGTGGTAAGAATCGCATGGTTATATATTCTGTTAAAAGGTTCTGTTGCCTGGTCATTTCTTTAACTGTAAAGACTCTACTCTGTATCATGGCACGAGCTTTGCTTCATGCCATCATCTTTCCTTCAATAAATTGTTTATTCTGATTATCAGGGCTAAAGTGGGTAGGGGCTAAGTAGTTGTTTGGCTCAATAGTGAATACAGTTTAGAAGTTAAATGTGTATAATAGGAACATATATATTTTAAAGGGTCAGTTCTAGTTGTTTTGTAAAAATAGTTATAGCTGAAACCTACCGTATCATGTCCAGGTATCATATATTATTGAAGAGTATCGGTGCGGCCGAACTCCAAATCCAGATGTTCTTTGCAATACGAGAATAAAGTTTGGTATGGTTTTTTAGTCTACGAAGAATTTGTTATTTTACCTCTTGCATCTAATTTATACACTTCTTTCCTTTTTCTAAAAAAATTTGTAGGCGCCTTTATGGATGCAATTAGTAATATGGGCTTTGACTTTGTTGCTTCTGGACATTATGCAAAAGTCATTCACGAATGTACGGAGCAAACAAGTGGACCTTCTGTCCTACAACTCTCAGAAGATATGGTATATCTGGAAGTTTGTCAATATAAACTTCTAGCTTTTGAAGTATTTTCTCGTTGCTATAAATAATTCTGGAAATTTTAGTGGTATTTACTCATGTTCTATGTGTTTATCATATTGGATTTGATGTCGCGAACATCAATCTGGATGCATTGTCTAATTTATTGTAGCTGCATGAGATCTTGTATATAGGCACTTGATGCTAGTTGACAGATGAAGTGCTCACATACCTTTTTTTGGTGGCACGAGTTGCGTTAATTCTTGCATTACCTTTAACAAATACTCCCTCCGTCCCTCCCAATTGTTATCGTTTCTTGGAGAGTGTCCGACACGCATTTTAAGATGAAGATAAAATATAGTTCTTTAAATTTTTTTAAAAATTTTATTTTTCTGAATAAAAGTTTAAACATTCTATTTTTATTCAGAAAAAGAAATTTTTTAAACAAAGTTATAGAACTATACTTTGTATTCATCTTAAAATGCGTGCCGGACACTCTCCCAGAAATGATAACAATTGGGAGGGACGGAGGGAGTAACTTTTAAGACCTGGGCATCAGTTTTATTGTTTTATATTAAATTATTATGTAAAGTTTAGGTAATTTTGTGCATCTATTGTGATCTTATCTCTTAATCCTTCTTGTTTTCAGGTCAAGGATCAAACCTACTTTCTTTCACATCTTTCTCAGTCTCAGCTTAGAAGATTGATTTTTCCTCTAGGATGTATTCCAAAGGTTAGGTGAGGTTTGAGTTGTCCTTTCCATTTTGTAAAATTTTCAATTGTTAAAGGAATGCTCAATTTTTAGTGGTCAAATGATCGAGTTCTAAAGTAACACATTGTTTATAGATATTGGAGCTCAATCATTATTGGCGACTGGACTAGTTTTTTATTTTATAAGCCTTTTTTGTTCTTACTAAACTTATTAAGTGTTTCGTTTTACCAAAATCTAATGTATAATCTATTTGTAAATTAATACATGGACTAATATTTTGCTTTTTGCAGGACAAGCCCCTCAATTCTATAGCTACAACTTTTTATATGGGAGCACATTTCATTTTTTTCTTATGTTTCTTCTGTCACTGTTTTGCAGGATGTAGTCCGCAAAATTGCCACGAGTTTTGATTTGCCAAACAAGGATAGAAAGGATTCACAAGGAGTATGCTTCCTTGGTAAGGTATGTCTTGGACAACTACCACGACAAATATGAAATAGTTCATTAAAAAACAAATTCTGATACTTTATTTTGTATCGGGAAAAACATTCCTGGCAATAGGTCTGATGAACGTGCTGCTGTTTTTTAATCTATATGACTGTCTATATATGTGTATGTCAGGTTCCGAAACTAAATATAGTTGAACTGATCTACAATTTGCAGCTTAACAGCAAATTATTTGAGAAAAAATCATATATTTAACTTTATTATTGTATCAAATTTGTTTGTCTACAGACTACAAGTTTAATTACCAGTTATTATGTGAATGTAGTTGGTTTTATTTCCAGATAAAGTTCAGTGAATTTGTGGCAAGACATATTGGTGAGAGAGAAGGTGTAATATTGGAAGCGGAGACAGGAGACTTTCTGGGTACACACAGGGGATTTTGGTTCTACACAATTGGTCAACGTCAAGGTTTACGGCTTCCTGGGGGACCTTGGTAAGCCATTTAATTAATTATTTGTTGTCAAATGAGTTGTTTAGCCATGGTTAAAATTTCGTTAATAGAGGTTCTATGCTGATTTCCATTGACAATTTAAATTTTGAGAAGTAATGAATATCAAATGTTAGTGAAAGTTAACAATGCAATTCATCATTCTTGTCAGAATGAGTACGGTTTTTATTTTACTTGTTACAATATACAAACTACTGTACTCTTAGCAGCAACTGAGCTTCCTCAGTTTTTTTTTTGCTAAATTTCCTCTGTTTTCCTTGTTAAAGAGGAGAAGATACCATTTCAATCCCTTAATATGTTGAGTATGATGAATAAATTAATTTGATCAAAAAATTTGATGGAATGAAGCCCATATTTGTAATACTATATGTTCAAAAAACCTGCACAGAGAATTTTAATTTTGCAGTATCACGTGCAGGTATGTCGTAGAGAAAGATACCAAAAATAATGTAGTCTTCGTATCAAGGAGCTACTTCTCTGTTGATAAAAGAAGGCGATCTTTTCGAGTTGGATCCTTCAAATGGCTTTGTGGGGAGCATCCAAATGAGATCAGCAATCTGCGGTGCAAGGTACATAAACCCTATGTTTAAATATATATGTATGCCTTTGCCAGACATCCTTAGGCATGTTCAGTTGATCAATTAAAATATTAGAATGGAGATTTTCAAAGAAGTTTAACTTATTAAATATCTATCTATTTCCATTCATTGAGTTAGGGTTCGGAGTCCTATTTGTGCGGCACTTCATGAATGTCTAGTTGCATTGTGAAAGTAGGCCTGTGGCAGCCATTGTAACAAACCAGTTGATAACACCAAAACTCTTAGTTTTGTGTCTTTGTGACAGTAATTCTTGAGATACGATTATAGTGTAACTAAATATCTATGAAATCAAGGAAGAACGATATTGTTTTCACTTGGTTTGTAATGGAATCCTGTACGTGGTTACCCTACTGCACTAGAAATCAGTGGCGATTCCAGGATTTTACAAATTTGGGTACAAGTTGTTAAAAAAATTCGTACATGATCTTATATTTTTTCTCGATGAGTTTTCATTGACTGAAAATGATGTATTATAGCACGTGACTAATATTAGAAGGTAAATTTCTCTCCATAAAACATACTAAACACATTAAGTAACTCATTAATGGGGGTACATAATAAAAGTATAATTTTAAAAAAAATGGGGTGACAATTGTCCCCCCTCCCTTGGTGCTGGAATCGCCCCTGCTAGAAATATAAGAGATTTTAATATTTTATTCAATTTTGCTAATTAATTCCCAGTTGCAGACCGGCATGTCCCATCATATATGTAAATAGCCTTTTTGTTTGTGGCTTTAATGTGCGGGGTATTACCCTTACAGTAGTTTGATCTGCAGTGCATAATTCTCTGTTATTGTCTGCTAATATCTGACGGTCACTATTCTGTGTACATCTTACACCAATTTAGGTTCGACATGGCCCTGGTTTCTATGATTGCAGTTTGTTACTTGAATCTGGTGAAAATAGTAATGATAAAGTAGCAGTTGTACAGTTATCTGAAGATGATCAAGGTCTTGCAGCTGGACAATTTGCAGCCTTCTACTATGAAAAGACCTGTCTTGGGTCTGGTGTGATATTGGAATCCTGGGATGATTCTGGGTTTCCCATATGTTCGAAAGCACTTGAAATTGCTGGAATGGAAGATAAGTCAAAGCTCGGGAAACCAGTTAAGATCAAAGCACAACCTTGTCTTCCAAACTCTGCTACTACTAAAGATGCCAGAGAGGCCCTTCTAGAGGTGGTTGATTCTAAATCTGCTATTAGTGCTACTAGAAGGCGGGGATCACATCCCAAAACCATTTCAACTTCCCCGTATAGTTGGCTGCAACAGTTTACAAAGAAGTGGATGAGATTCTTTTAGTAATCTAATTTATCAGCGGGAATAGGTAGAAATAAAGTGGACCACATGTGCTCGACGAAGCAAATTTTGGCATTTTAGCGGAACAATCCCATCCCCAGAGCCTAATTTGTGGTAGAACAGCTGCTTCTAGTCATATGAAGGTGGCAGTTACTAATGTAATGCTTTTATTCACATCCAATGTATAGTTAGGTAGGCTACCAAAAAAGAAAAAAGTAGTTACCTCTGAACGGTAAACTTGGTTGAGATTGAGTGGTTGTATAGGGATGCATGATCATAGAGCAAGTTTGATGTAGGGTTAATCAAATTGTATTCTTCATTTTATGTTCTCTAGTGTGTATATCTAAATATTTAATGTTGAAGGATTCTAAAGTACGCAATGAACAATTAATGAAATTCTTGTTTATAAATTACCGTAAATTATATACTCTGTGTCAAAACACCCTGTAAACACCCATTACAAAGTCTGTAAAAATTTCACAATGGAAAGGCATATAAACTCAGTTTACTATAGTTTTCATAAATGTTTACGTGATACAGTAACAATACACATATTGTAACAGGTCCTGGTCTACTTTTACATCTTAAGCTCTGCTATTCAAAAAAAATAACAAATCAAATGAAATGAAAAAGAACTGAAAACTCGTATATCACACTAACATAATGCGCATAAAAAATTTCAGTGTCCTTTTTGTGTTCTTGTAAAAAAAAACCTACATATAAGTGTATGCCTTTCACCATCTCTATCTAATCTTCAACATGAAAAAATGGGCATCATGAACCCCAGAATTAAAATTATTTCATCTCTAATTGGTAATCAAATACATGTCACATGTATAATTTCATTAACAGTGCAACTCCAAACAAAGCAAATCTTGTTTGTCACAACTTGGTTTATTCATCAAAACTACAGAGATGACATTATGTCCTCAGAAGAGATAATAAATATAGCATCAAATAGAATTTTCACAAACATACCAGTACACTATAAAGATGGTGTAGGTGTGTTTATGGTTTCAGTGTTACATGGCTTTATGCTGTAGGCCCCAACATTCCTACAGTGAAGGATGTACAATCTTTCACCAAGGTAGTCCATAAATTTACCAAAAAAACTTTATGAGTTGGGTATTTGACCCCTCTTCACTTCGTTTCTTCCCTAGACAAAATTAGAATAAAAATTTTCTTAAAGACTTATTTGAACTATCTTCTACTAATCTTTCTTTTCACTAATTTTGCACTTTCTCTACCTTCAGATTTCAAGTGGACCCATAAAAGCGCCTAGACCAGCAATAGCATACACCAGAACACACATAGCAATTTCTCCTTATATACATAATGCATCCCATACAAAACTAAAAACATAAAAAAATCATAAAAACACCAAAAAGTTCTAAGCATCATCCATTCTGCACAGGATTTAACCAAAATTATTCAGTCGAGGATAATCTAGCGATTACCTAAGCGATTAAGCAAACTAATTGAAATATTTTTACTGCAAAAATCAGCAACGAACTAAAAACAACAAAGACTTATAAGTATATATGATCCCTGTCTGGACTCTGGACAGTTCGTAAGCTAACATGAACCGTATTCAAACACAGGCCTACATATATTAAACATCACATATAAAACTAAAACAATCCAATTATCCAAAACCCTCTCAAAAACCGAAAGTTTTTACCATAAAAATAAAGCCACCACTATATATATGTTCTATTTATTATTACTACAATCAAAATTTGATAAACGAAGAACAAGAGGATTTTATTCATTTGTCGAGGTTAACCATACATTGTCTCTATTATTAAAAAAAACATTTATTGAATACATATTTATCGAGGTTTTATACATCTTCCAAAACTACATCAACTTCCAGATTTCGACGAACCACGTCGAGCTTCTCTGCAACATCATCCTCACTAAAACCCTAATCAATAAGCTTGTTTCCTAACTCCCCGGGCTGCAATAGAGCATCTCCATGAGACTATTAAGTCACTCTGAAATATAATATTGATTATTAGCTCTTAGCAATTTAGTGTGCATTCATCTCCAACAATGCTCTTCATGTTCACTCCTCATTTGGTTATATATTATTAAAAGCAACAGGAACTAATAAAAAGTACTAAAGAAAGTAGATACAAAGAGAGCATGTATTTTAAGAACATACAAAATTATAAAAACACCAAAAGTTGAAAACATCATTGATTCTGTAAGAGATTTAACCAAAATCAACTTAATTGAGGATAATCTAGCAATTACTTAAATAATTAAGCAAACTAACCGGAATTTTTACAACAAAAATCAGCAACTAGCTAAAAAGCACAAAACATTTAAAAGCATATATGATCCCTATTTGTACAGTTCAAAAGCTAAAATATTCCTCTTCAAATGCACGCCTACATATATAATACATCTATAAAACTAAACGATCCAATTATCCGAAACCCTCTCAAACACCCAAAATTTCTAGCATAAAAATAAAGCCACCACTATATACATAATAGTATTTAACAATACTGCAATTAAAATTTGATAAATGGATACCCACAGAACTAAAGGATTTTATCATTTATTGAGGCTACAATTACATTGTCTCTATTATGTAGAGACTGAGAAAATTATTAATTTTTGGAGATTATTTATTTATCAAGATACTACCTTAACAAATAAATCCACCACTATAAATGTTATATTTAACAATACTACAACTAAAATTTGATAAACGATTACCCACGGAACTAGGGATTCATCATTTTTCTTTTGCCACGAAGGATTTCATCATTTATTGAGGCTACAATTACATTGTCTCTATTGCGTAGGGACTGGTAAAATTATTAAATTATCAACCTGCCTTTTGAACTAGAGGACTTTATCGTTTATCGATGTTACAATTACATTCTCTCTATTACGTAATAGGGACTCAGAAAATTATTAATTTTTCGAGATTCTTTATTTATCAAGCTACTACCATAGCAAATAAAACCACCACTATATATAATATATTAAACAATACTCCAACTAAAATTTGATAGATGAATACCCACAGAACTACACGATTTCATCAATTATGGAGGCTACAGTCACATAGTATCTATTATCTAGGGACTGATAAAATAATTAATTTATTGAGGCTACAATTACATTCTCTCTATTATTTAAGGACTCGGAAAATAATTAATTTATCGAGCTACCTTTTGAACTAGAGGATTTCATCATTTATCGAGGCTACAATTACATTACATTCTCTCTAGGACTCGGGAAAAGAATTAATTTATCGAGTCTACAATTACATTCTCTCAATTACATAAGGACTCAAAAAATAATTAATTTGTCGAGATAATTTATTTATCGAGCTACCTTTTCTCGAAGACACCGACATCTCCATCCTCCTTATCATCCTCCATCTTTCGACGAGCCACGTCCAGCTTTTCCTTAACCTCCTCCTCACTAAACCCCTGATCAATCAACTCCTCTTCTAGCTCAACAAGCCGTACCTCTATTTTCCGCTTTCGATCATGATCAAGGATATCTTTATTCGGCTTTTTCGAAACACAGGCAGTGCCTTGGGTTGAATTGAAGGGTTTGTGTTTGACGGTGAACTTGTTGGTTTGAGTATAGGCGTTGGTTCCGGAGCCTCTTGCGGTTTGTAATCCGGTTCCGTTGTACATGATTGTGTTGAAACCCTAACCCTAGTTGAAATTGGGGGAAATAGTGTGAAATATGGTTGAGGGTTTGAATAGACAGAGGGAAAATTGAAATTATGATGTTTATATAGGTGTCTATAGTTGTGGGATGGGCAATTGGAAAAAAGATTTAAAATCATGATTTTAAGTGATGGTATTTGATTTTTTTATTTTTATTTATAATGTAGGAGGGAAAACCTGAAAAAAGGCCCTGAATATCACATATTGGGAGTAAATGGTCCAAAATATCACAATATCAGAAAATGATCCTAAATATCACAAATAAACGCAACTGTTCATGGAATATGAAGACCACGCATTGTAAACATGCTTTGGTGTGAAGACCACACATTATAAACATGCATTGCTGCATTGGTGTCCCTGATATATCCCTGACAACGCAGTAATTTTATGCGTTTATACCCTTAACGCAACTTTTAAATGCATTTTAAAATTTTTTATTTTTATTTATTTATTTTAAAATTTATTTTATATTCTAAAATTAATATTAACGCAAATAAAAAATAATTTTTATAAAAACGCAAAAAAAAATGTGTTTTAAAGTGATAAGAAGGGCCATTTTTTCAAATTGTGATATTTTGGGCCATTTGTTCTAAAATTGTGATAAAAAGGGCCAACCTCTTATGATTTAGACACTTTTTCGTGCACGGGTGTGGACGGATCGGTTTGGTTCGGTTTTTATTAAAAATCGTTACTTAACTGTATATGTCGATTTGGTTCGGATCCTATCTATTAATCATAATCCAATTGTCCGGAACGGTTTTTTTTTCAGTTCGGTTAACCGTTTATCGTTTTCGGTTTTTTCGATTTTGTACTCATTTAAAATATATTTTTCATATTTTATTATAATAAAATTATAACATAAAAAGATATAAGTTTAGAATTTACAGTTATATAATTTCTATTAATATAAATTATAATATGAGTTTATACAACTTTGGAAATTAAAGACTAACGGTAATGACAATCTTCACATGTATTGAACAATATAATTCATTAAGCTCGACATCATCAGTTGTTTAAACTTTTTTCTTTTTATCTCAACTTCTTTTTTAGGGGCGGTGACCTTAATTATCACTTCATTGCAAATTATGGTCCAAATTGTCACTTTTAAAAAAAATGTCCCGACATGTCACCTCATAACAGAAGTTTGTCTAGCGTTATGATTTTTTTTAAAACATAAAACGGAACTTCGTGAACTGTTAAACGCACAGTAAAAAATACAAAACGTGAGATCGTAAACCAATTCAATTTTTTTTAAAAAAAAAATTATAAATACGTAAAACGGCACAAAATAAACCGTTAGGACGACGATTTTATTAAATTAAAATAAAAAAAAAATAAACGGTCCATTTAGGCGAAAACGGAGGTTAATAAGTCGTTTAAATGTTTTTTAAAATAATAAAAAAAGTAAAGCGCGGTATAAAGAATCGTTTACAGGGTAAAATGCTGATGATTATTTAAATAAAATAAGCAACATAAACGGCACATTAAGAAACGTGTAAGGTCAAAACGGAGGTTAAAAAATGTTTTTCTGTTTTTTAAAATAAAAAAAAAAAAGTAAAACGGGGGTTAAAGAAATGTTTACAGCTAAAACGTAAGACGATCATCCGTTTTGTGCTAAACGCCAGTTAAATAGCCGTTTTGCACATTTAAGATCAGTGGCTACTGTTCTTTTTACTACAAACTGGAAATTTTTAATTTTCTACTAAAATACATAAAAACAATATAAAAAAATTGTTATTTCACGGAATTAAAGCATACGATTATATTAACGATAACAAAACACACAATACATTAAAATGATCAATAAAAAATCTCCCAATTCAATATATTTTTTAGACAATATTATTACTTAACAAATCACTAAAACAACTCATTTTTTCCCCTTAGGTGCTTGAAAATCCATCGCATTTTGATACATCGTCGACTTCCTTCTTCCCTTCTTTTTCTCAACATCTTTGTCATGGATCACGTTTGGAAAGTTAATACCCATCGGACAACGAGAATTTCTTTTGCTCGGAATGGGTTCAAAAACACCATTGTAAACCATCGATCCATTCTCTAACCTATAGATTTCATCAACCAACGATTCATGGGTCAATTTCAAATGCGCGCAACATGCTATAACATGAGAATAAGGAATACAATACGTTTGCCATTTCCCACAAGAACACAGGTACTCGGGAATCCTACTGGTATTCCTATTCCCCCCTTTGGTCAACTTTCCTAGTGACTACTTCAAACAACAAAGAATTTCGATCATAAACTTTAAACTATGACCCCTAGCACGCACAATTGACCGACTCAACCTCTTGTTTGCATGATATAATTCAGTTGCAATTTCCAAACGCCTTTCATCAAAATACTCAACCGTCTTCAAAAATAGTGTTCTAACCAATGAACTAATCGGGAGCTTTCTAGCATCAAGGATCGCGTTGTTCCAACTTTCCGCATAATTGGTGGTCATCATGCCAAAACGTTTCCCTCCATCATATGCTAAAGACCATTTACTTAATGGTTTATCCTCAAACTATTCCGCCGTCCTAGGCTCCTCAATCAACAATTGTTCCCATATAAAATCAAACTTCTTCTCTTGCACCTGAGAAGCCAACTCAACTAACCTATTTTCAATCCCTTTCTCCTATGTGCAGTAGCAAAATTTGTAGCCAAGTGTCTAATGCAAAATCTATGATGATCAAGGGGCTCGCACTATCCTGTTTGTCGTATAGCAGCAATAATCCCAGCATGTCTATCAGAAATGACACAAATTCCATGTCTCCTACTTGCCACAAATCTCCTCAATCTATTGATGAACCACCCCCAACTAGAAACGTTCTCGGATTCGATAATAGCAAATACAAGTGGAAGAATATGACTAAAGCCATCAACTGCCACAACACTCAATAGTACACCCAGATATGAACCATATAGGTGAGTCCCATCTATATGTATGACAGACATACAATACTCAAATTTATCAATGCATGATTTGAAAGCCCAGAAGAGTCTCTTGAATGTCACTTCATGTTCCAAATAAAGACACAATATACTCGTTAACTACATAACATTACATAAATATGAAAAAACATTTAAAAATCTATACGATACTAGTATAAAAAAATAGAATACCTCTAAGCTCCCACGATCTTCCATCTCATCCTCCTTAAAAACCCAATCAACCTTGATTCCCACATTAAAACATTGCAACGCTTCCATAAAAAAAGGGAGGTCTTCATATGATCCTTCCTAAGATCCATGTTCTTCATTCATTGCTAGCTTTTTGGCATCTCTAATCTTCTTTCTTCCCGGTTGGTAACCAAAAATACTTTTCACCGTGGCCATCAACACTTTTTACTTAACCGTGGGATCAACTACGATTTGATCCTTAACTTGTTCAAGAATATCATAAGATGTCAAATTAGGATGATCTTGAGTAATGGTGGTGCGCAAACATGTGCGTGGTCCCGAAGTTTCCATAATTTGAAATTTCCCAAGTGATTTTCGCAACCTAGCTTTTAAACTCTATTCACAACCACTATCCTTATTCTTACAAACCACAATCCAATACACATCACTTGATCTAACCACCTTAATCTCTTGATGATTCCAGATATGAAAATCTCTAACTGTATGCATCAACATTTTTTTTAGTCGAATGTCATCCCCTCCCTCAACTCCATTGGCTCCAATGTCTCCTCACGTGTAATCAAAGCCGACTTAACAACATCATAAGCATCCAAACCTCTACGGCTAACCGTATCACCGCAATATACATACTACTAGTAGTTTGACAGTCAAAACCCCTACTACCACTCCTCTCGGAAACTCTCGAACTAGTTTTCATAACTCTCGAACTTGTTTCAATCAATGCATAAGTTGAAATTTTTTGTAAATAAATTTCAACAAAGAAAGGAGGTCCATTCGAAAAAATAATTCCAAACATCATCTCAACATCATCGTCATCATCAACCGGAATAATACCAAATTTCATATCATTGAAATTTTTCCATCGATAACACAACTTAAAATCATACAAACTCCTATCAATTTTTTTTAGAAACCGGTTTATCATATACGTAACCCTCTAATTGAGTTTGTCGTATATTACCATCGGTATAAATCCACGTAATTACCGTAACCGATTGTGCTCCTGATCCCGAAGCCATTACTAAATCTGTAAGAATCGTAATAAATATTTATGTAAAAAAATTTATCTTGATATTTGGATTTTTAGGTTTGGAAAGTGAGAAGCGGGAGACTGAGTTTTGTGCGTCTGCTGGTACTTACAAAGAAGCATGTAAAACGTTACTTCGTCCTCCATTTTGTTATTATTTTTTTTAATTTAAAACCAAAACGGGACATGAAGGAGCGTTAAATGTCTATTTTGTTTAAAAATGTAAAACGACACACGATAGCACGTTAGGGTTTATAATTTTTATATTTTTTTTAATTTAAAACCAAAACGGGACACGAAGGAGCGTTAAATGTCTATTTTTAAAACACTTAAAATGGAAGATAAAATATCATTTTCAGATTTTTTTTATAAAACGAGTAAAACGGAATATGAAGCAGCGTTTTTGGCAAAAACATTTTTTCATCTGCCGTTTTGCATCAGTTGCTTTGAACTGTTCCATTTCAACAGTTCTGTAATGCCCTGCTTTCCTAAATTAAATTTCTAATACTAAATTTCTTAAACCGTAAATCATCCCTAAATAGAAAAAAATTGATACAACCAACAAATACGAATAAACACCAACAAAATATAATACAACAAAATACAATACGAATTAAAATAAATAAAAAGTTTGCATCTTAATAAACAACACAATATCTCCAAGACTTTTTTTCTACAAGATTTCAAAAGTAAAATCCTAAAAATAGAGAAACTAAGCACAAGCAACTCCATCATCTGCATTTTCCAGTATTTGCATAGTGCCTATAATCCACAATCCACTCCATCATCTGCATAAAAAATAAATTTTATAAATATACAGTATAAATTAGGAATTACATTTGACAAGTCACACACACTTAAACGCTTAAAGTTACAATTAAGATGCATACTAAACATACACAATTAAACACACACACTAAAAAACTTAAAGTAAAGTTTACCCTCATTTCTTCGCGCACTTCTGACCATCTGTTCCACAGTTTAGAGGATTACAAGTTCTCTTTGAACGACATTTACCCTGAGAAGTGTAGAAATGTCCATATGTCCCAGGACGGTCCTGTGAACTCTGGTCCTGGGTACTCTGGCCATGGGTACTCTGTGAAGAAGTGACATCCGTGCCGGCATCAGGATCAGTAGGAGGTGTAGGTGTAACATGGAGACTGAATGATGGAATAGAAAAATCTATAGGAACCCGCTCAGTAGGCCGGTGAGAATGATGCAGAGGAAGAGGCTGCTCAGTGGAAGGATCCTCGGTACGAGGCTGCTCAGTGGAAGGGTCCTCGGTACGAGGTGGCTCAGTGGAAGGGTCCTCGGTACGAGGCTGCTCGGGAGTAGGAGTCAAGCCAAGATCAAAAGAGGGGACATATTCATACCTATCCAGAACCTGAGGATCGTGCTGGACGCGACTAGATGATCCCGGCACATGAACAGAAATAGTATGAGCAACAGAATCACGTACAGGAGGATCCTGATCATCCCCAAGATCCGTAGCCATAAGATCGGTACGAGCATTAGTAGATGACTCGGGCACATCATGAGAATTAGTATGTAATGGAATACCATCATATCCAAGCTCTGCAGCAATAGGATTAGCGTCAACCAAAACTCTAGCTCGCCTACCAGCAGCAGCTCATGCACCGCCGCGTCTACCTCGACGGGCCGGTTGATGATTCTCCTCCAACTGCCTAGCTCGACGAACCTCCAAAGGCATCTCATCAAAACCATGTAATGTGTACTCTCTGACAAAATCAAGATAGTGGTCAGCAAAATGAGACACATCAGGAAGAACATCCTGTGTCCGCCCAGATATCTGCCTGAACATAAGATCATGAAAAAATAAACAAAAAAAAGACACACATGTTACAAGATTCTTGTATGAAATAAAGAAACTACTAAAGCATTTATAATGAAACTAAGAAAGCAAAATAACCTATACAATAAATTGATTTAACAAGAAGAAAACTTACAATGCAATGATTAAATGCACCAACACGAGATATGAATCTAATAGTCCTCTCTAAATACCAAGGATGGTACTCAGGCACTGCACTCTCAGCAACAATCACATGTTCAATAAACAAATGATCTAAACGATGCGCCCATATAGATGTGCTAGCTACATGTTTCTGAATCCATCTGATTTTGTCATTGCCCCTCAAATTTTTACTATTCTCTGCCTCTGAGTAAACAACATCAACAGGTATAGTCTGCACGAGCCCAAACTGTCTAGCAACTCTATCAGGGCAATGAAGCTCGACTATGAAAATACGTATCAAAGGCCCTTAGTAGCGCCAAATACGCTCACCAGTCAAGCAATAAGCAGGAAGATCAGAAATGACATCGAGAGAGTAAGGCTGCCATATAAACTAAGATGGTCCAAGCCCATCCAATAGCGTCTGAATAACGGGAAGAGTACGACCACCCGTACTAGTGTAGGAATGACCATAAAGCCACCTATAATGACATTACAATAAATAGTTAGTTTTATATTTAAATTAAAGTCCGTATCATATTAAATTATTTTAAATGCTTCTAAAACCCAATTTGGGGATTAAAGAACCCTAAAAAATTGAAAAGTGTTAAATTCTAATCTTACATGATAATAAAGTCTGGTTTCTAGGGCCCTAAACCCTAGCTATAATTAGGGTTTAGGCTACATGGTTTAGGGTCCTAAACCCCAACCCGTTCCGTATCATATCATGTTCATTTAAACGCTTCTAAAACCCAATTTGGGGATTAATGAACCCTAAAAAATTAAAAGGTGTTAAATTTTAATCTTACATGAAAATAAAGTCTGGTTCCTAGGGTTTAGGGCCTAACGACCCTAAACCCTAACCCGTTCCATATCATATCAAGTTCATTTAAACAATTCTAAAACCCAATTTGGGGATTAATGAACCCAAACAAATTAATAAATGCTAAGTACCTGAGTCCACGTGGAGCTGCAACCTGACCCTTCCAGAAATGAGCATCAAATAAAGTAGAAGAGGTGTGAATGGGAGCAAGAGTGGGCAATCTCTCTCACGCCCATAACTGCAACAATAGCAGACAACCAGCTACCTCATCAACGTCCTTTTTGCTTGTCTTGCATAACTCCCTATACAAATATACAAGAACTGCAGCACCTCAAGCATAATCTCCGCATCTGTCTAGATCACGAAAAAAATGTAGAAACATGGGATGGAAGAGACCTCCCGAATGATCAGTGAAAAGTACACCACCAAACAGATGAACAAGATAACACAAGACCTGAAACCGAATATCATTTGCTGATGCATCCTGCGGTAAACGTGCTGGAGCAAATGAAGCAATAAAAGACAACTGAACTCTTGATCCCTTAATGTCTTTCTTCGGATCGGGATCTTTACCAAAAAGCTCGGCAACATAAGAATGCCAACTCATATCAGGGCCAGGGGTGACATCAGAAATAACAACATCACCATCAACAGGAAGCCCTAAAAGAACACCTACATCTTGTTGAGTAATAGTGACCTCTCCCATAGGCAAGTGAAAGGTATGAGTCTCTGGCCGCCATCTCTCAACAAGAGCTGATATGAGACTCCAATCCAGCTGTAAAGATGTCACTCGAGCAACACCATAGAAACCAGTAGACTTAAGTAAAGGGACCATCTGAAGATCTAGCGGTGGAAAGTAATGCTTCTTTATTCTCAAAATCCTGCTAAACAGGCTGCCACATTCCTTTTACAAATACTCGACGCATGTGACTGTGTTGTCACTGTCAACAGCTATTCGAATTGATCATCCGTCAGGTACATGCTTGTCATCCGTCGGGTAGCCTTGTTGATCATCCATCGGGTAGCTTTGTTGATCATCCGTCGGGTAGCCATTTATCACTTGACTCTATTTCATTTGTGCAGAATTATAAGACATTCTATATTTATATTTAATCAACCTATTCTGCACATCTACTAGCAGTCTACATGATTCATAGGCTACTACATAATCTATACAAAGTTGTTTGCAGAAATATGCTATATGACTTATTGTTACATAAGCTACTCACCCGGTGGATATCAATTAGTCATTCGTCGGGACTATATTGAATCATCCGTCGAGACTATAATTGATCATCTGTCGGGTGCTACAAAATTCACTAAGTTAAATCTACTAAGGTGTTTTGTTTAGCTTATCATCAAGTACACAACATATTCCTAACAATCTCCCCCAATTTATGTCTACTAGAATTGTAGCCATAAACTAAGAGAAACTTGATGATAACAAAACATCCTAAGCATACAGATTGAAAAATAGTAGATAAAACTGATAAGTGCTACAAATTGCTGAAAGTTGAACAATGCAAAGTACACAAAGAAATTGCTCATAATTGTTATCAAGGTGCTCCTCTAGTCTGAGCAGATAGATCTATTTCCTTGATTCTCTAGATTTCTTCCCAAGCCTTCTGTTGTTTTCTTCAATTTGATTCTGAAGTTGTCTGTGGAATTCAAGTTCATCAGCTTCTGAGAGATCTAGCATTTCCTGCATTTCCAAAAGAGCCTCATTGCTAGAGATACTCAATTGGTCTTCCACTCTGAAAAATCTTCTAACCCCTTTTTCATCCTTGAATTCCATCAGTCAATAGGGCCTCAGATGCACTCTCTTTCCTGTAAAGGGAATAGATAGAGCTCTTGGTAGTGCATCTTTGGCTCTAATACTCCTCAGCTCATCAATCTTCTTTAGAACTTGTCTTCTTGCAGTCACATTGTAACCAAAGTTCTTTTTGAATGATGAGTAGTCCTTTATCAGCACAGATTGGCTTTCTAGGAGAATCCTGTGAAGTGGCCATGTGAACTCTCTTCCTCCCTTGTATTTGAATACCAGTCTTTCAGGAAGACGTCTGTAAGCATCAATTCCTCTAACTTCTTCCAATTCATCTAAGTACAGGTTGATGTCAGAAAAATCCTTGATGTCACAGATGTACAACATGTCTCCTTTATCTACTATGGGTTGGGATTTGGTTAGAGCTTTGGATCTGAGAGATACAGGCTTCACTTTCTTGCTTGCTTTTATCTTTGTCTTCTTTGTCTTGAAGATGGGTAAATTTAGCTTAGGAATTGGTAAACTATCCCAGTCTACTGGTTCATCCTTAGGAACAATTGGTTCACCATGAATATTCCTTGTTGGATCAACCACTTTGAATTCTTCAAATACCATTGAGGGTTTTGATGTCTGAGTTGTAGTTGTAGACTTCTTGGGAAATTGGTCTTCCAATTCCTCATCATTAAAGTTCACTTTCCTCTTGGAATGGAGTTTGTATCTAAATCTCCTTTTCTGATGTGATTCTTCTTGCATTTTCAGATCCTTAGGTTCAGTGATTACAGTTGGTTGTACAGGAGGTTCTGTTGTGGTTTTTACAGCTTGAAGCTTGGACAAGATAGCAGCTTGTTCTTTCTTTTGTTTTTGCTTCTTAGCATCCAAATCAACTTGCTTCTTTTCTAGCCTAATTCTTTCTTTCTCTTCCTTCTTAGCTTCCACAAATAGTGGATGTCCAACCACCACACAAATCTCCTTACCATTTCTATAAATTTTGGCAATTCTACTTTTCAATGCTGAATCAGCTGGATCCTTGTAGAATGCAATAGATCTTGACAACAATTTCTTTTCATCTGGCTTTGGTGTCTCAAACACTGTATCTATAGGATTCTTGTCTGAAAACTTAGGATAGTTCCATTTGGCCTTCATGATGAGATCTTTCTTTGGAGATTTGACACAGGAAGTTTGACCCCTTTCCAGATAGTTCATACTTATATCATTCACAGAGATTTTCATGACTTTAGAGTGATGATTGAAAACTTTGTCTGGCATCTGTGTTTGGCCAAATATCTTCTGGATGTTCTCATCAATTTTCTTCCAATTGATTGGACTCAATTGCTTCTTCTCAACTGCTCTCAAGTTGGATGCTGCTTCTTTGATTAGATCTATGCTATCTTTAGCAGGTAGCTTTGTGAAAACAATTGTTAGCACAATTGCTTAACTAACTTGAATGTTGAGCACTTTTTGCTCCCCCTCACTTCTTGATTCTCCTTGACTGAATAAGATAATTGAGCTTTCTTTCTCCCCCTTAGACGAGGTTTCTTTCTCCCCCTTTTTGTTATCAGCAAGTTGAGTAGAAGAGGAGGTTTGTGCTGCCACCAGCCTTTGAAGCAAGTATGTTTGTTGTGCTTGGTGTAGATGAATTGTTGTTAGAGAGGCTTCCATTTCTATCATTCTTTTCTCCAAAGAATCCACCTTGGTTGCAAGATCAGTGTTCTTCCTTAATTATCTTTTGATATCAAGCATTGTAGCTTCTGGAAGTTTGGAATCCAATCTGTCAGAAATGTCCCTTTTCATTTGATCAATTTCACCTTTGATAGAGGTGACATCCTGAGTATGTTGAAAACCTTGGATTTGTTGCAATTGAAGAGAAGCAAGATGTGATTGCAGAAACTTCTTGGTGCTTGCATTTGTTGTTGATTGAAGAGCAGGGTGTGTTTGACTGATAAGTTGGATGAGTGTGGTCTTGAAATGATGTTCATCACATTTTTTTGAGAAGGCCCATGATGGCATGCCTGATCTGGAACTAGGGTCTGCTTCTCCCCATATGTCCAATGGCTTTTCTTCACTTTCTGCATCCTCACCACCAAAGAAATCTTCTGAACCACCAGTCTCATAGTCAATATCACCAGCTGTAGAGGGCAAAGCTATGATTGCATCATTTGCTCTTTGCATGGACTGTGTGGTGTGCACCAAATTGAGCATCCTTTCTGCATTGACATTGCCCTGTCCAGCTAGAAGCTGATATGCTGAAACAGGGTGAGTAAATGTATCAGCATCCAAGGAGGTAGAATCTATAACAACTTGACTTTGCTGAAATAGTCTCTCCCTGTTTGCATCCTGGACATTCATTAACTAACTTGCAATGACATCAACCCTTATATCTCCTGTACCTACATTTCTCTCAATATCTCTCTTTTCTTGCATCAAAGTCTCACCTTGGCTCTCCACCCTCACACCCTCACCTTCACCATCTAAGGTGGGACTCCTCTCACTCACTTTTGCCAGTCCTGAAGAAATGGACTACATTGGATCACTCTTTTCCTCTCCTTTTTCCTGGGAGCAACCCAGACTCTCACTCAAATCACTCCCTTCCCTCAGTCCTAGGAGTGATTACATTACTGTTAAGTCTTCTGCACTTGTAAGAATAGATGAAATTTGAAGCTGTGCAGAGACACCCGACGGATGAGGAATATCCATCGGGTTAGCAGTTTGATTATCCAGCGGATGACTGTTGTTAAACTTATTCGTAGGGATACAATCACCACTCGACGGATGATAGATATCCATCGGGATAGAAGAAATAATTGAGTTTGGAGTGGAGACTATTGTAGACTCTGTGCAGATTGATGAAAATTTTGGCACAGATGTCTCAATAGTCTCAGAAAGAAATGTCCAGTGAGCCAACAAATCATCTAGAAGATGATGCTCACTTGCATGGATTTTTGGCTTCTCCAAGAGAGTTAAAGATAGAGAATTTGGTTGAGATGTATGAATTATATCAACATCCAATGAGTGTGTGGGAGAATTTGGTGTATCAGGTGCTTCAATTATAAGAGATTTTGGTTGTGACTCCACATTTATTGGAGTCACATCAACCTGACTTTGAGAAGGTGCAGTGACTGGGTCTTTTACACCAGTTTGCACAGTGTGTGAACCCTGTGCATCCCCAAGGGTTTTTGGTTTCTTCTTTCTGGTATAAGTTTTGGGTGAGCTTGTGTCCCTTACCCTTTTGGCATGTGATCTTGGCTGAGAGCTTGTTTCAATGGTAACATCCTTTTGGGAGGATGAAACCAGTAATGAGCTCATATCCTTATTAAACACTGCAGTTTATTGAGAAACTGCAGTGTGGCTAAGCTGGGAAACACTCACCTCTCCAGCCTGATCCTTAGGGCTTCTTTGATTTTCACCCTGTCCCTCACCTTTCTTGCCCACCTTCACACTCCCCTATTTAGGTTTGGTGAATTTTACAACTGATCTCTTTTGAAAGAAATCAGAGGGGGCTTTCTTAGCTTTGGATTTATGAACTTTTGTTGGTTTGATAGCTTGGGTAGGCAACTGTTGGTCATTGACATAGTTGCCATAGCTACACTAGAAAGCAAAGAAATTTGTGAGGTTGGAAGAGTGGAGACAGAAGAAATTACCTCACTTATCTGAGGTCCCTCCATTATTGGAAAGTAGAATAAGGGAACCTCCTTGTGATGGTTTGCTCTGTTTAAATCTGCAATAAACCTTCTTTCTTGAACCCAACAATTTAGCTTGTTGGTTGGGTTCTCAATTACAATTTCCTCAACAAGATGGTTAGCAAGCATCATGAAAAATCTAGCATAATAGACATTTCTACCTCTCTTGTTGATCTCTCCTAACTTAAAGCCTAACTCAAACAAAACTAAGTCACTGAAATTGAAATACTTATCAGTAACTAGCATGTAAAGTATGTTAAGCATAGAAATGTTTATAGAGTCAAAGTTACTAACTTTACCAGAAAACACCTTAGTTACTACATCAAACAGGTAACTCCATTCTTTCCTAAGACTCAACCTCCTAATTTCACTTATTTTAGAAGTAGTGAGTGCATAGCCCATGGAATTAAGCATATTAACAATATCAGTGTCTGTGTGTGGAGCAGTTACAATATTATCATGAATCTTGAAGCATGCTTTAACAACATCAGTATTTATGCAAAATTGCTTGCCTTTCAGAGTGAATGTGATGGTTTTGTCTGTCGAGTTGTACACTGCAGTTGTCCATATCTCTTCAACAACCTCACAGTAAATGGTGGGTGATTCCAGCATGGCATAGTTGAGTTTGCAGTTCTTCACAAAATCCATCATTTTGTGATAGTCACCAGACTGTTGAATCTCCTTGTTCACCAAAGCTGAAAGTTGTTTTTCTCATAGATATAACCGGTTTGAAACATGATTTTCACTATAGGTGCCATTGTTAGAGGTTTGGAATTTACAGAGAGAGAGTTTGCTTTTGAGAAGAAAGAAATTAGAGCAATTGAATCTTGAGAATGATAAAAGAAATGAATAAAAGTGAATTTGCTTTTATACTATCTCATAAATTAACTGACAAAAATAATAAAGTAAAATAAAGTAACCAATAAAAATTGCCAAAAATAGCCGTTTAAAAATAAGTAAACTGTAAAAATTCCGTCACTTATCCGTCGTGTCATGCTTATAAACTGTAAGTATACTCGATGGATAATATTCAGGGAATTAACGGCTAGGATTGAGACAATTCGACGGATGAGGATAAATCAGTTATCCGTCGAGTTATAAAATATTCCAGAAAAATAATTGATTTTATTGACAAATTTCATTCCGACGGATGATCAAACTCGATGGATAATGATCATCCGCCAGGATGTAAATTTTGACTTAGCCAAAATTTCATCCAACACAGAAAAATCAATTAAATTTCTGGCTGAATAACAACTTGCAAAATATCTGAAATGATTCAAGAAAAATTTAGCATACCTAATTCACTTACCAACCTTGAAAATGTGGATTCATCCAGTGGCTTGGTAAATATATCTGCAAGTTATTTTTCACATGGAACAAAATTTAGTTCCACAGTACCATGCATCACATGTTCCCTCATGAAGTGGTACTTGATGTCTATGTGCTTTGTTCTTGAATGCTGTATTGGATTTTCAGTGATGGCAATTGCACTTGTGTTATCACATAAAATAGGAATCCTATCCACTTGTAGACCATAGTCCAACAATTGGTTTTTCATCCACAAAATCTGTGCACAGCAACTACCAGCAGCAATATATTCAGCTTCAGCTGTAGAGGTAGAAACTGAATTTTCCTTTTTACTGAACCAGGACACAAGCTTGTTTCCTAGAAATTGACAGGTTCCTGTTGTACTTTTTCTGTCTATTTTATACCCTGCATAATCTGCATCTGAATAACCAGTTAGATCAAAACCAGAATCTCTAGGGTACCAAATGCCAAGTTTTGGTATTCCCTTGAGATATCTAAAAATTCTCTTAATAGCTACCAAGTGAGATTCTCTAGGATCAGCCTGAAATCTAGCACAAAGACAAGTAGCAAATATTATATCTGGCCTACTAGCTGTTAAGTACAGAAGTGAACCAACCATGCCCCTATAACTTGAAATATCCACAGACTTTTCAGTAGTGTTTAATTCAAGCTTAGTTGTAGTGGCCATGGGAGTTTTTGCAGATGTGCAATCCATTAGATCAAACTTCTTTAAAAGATCATGAATGTATTTAGTTTGACTAATGGATATTCCATCACTAACTTGCTTAACTTGTAAATCAAAAAAGTAAGTTAGTTCTCCCATCATGCTCATTTCATACTTACTTTTCATCAATTTGGAAAACTTTTTGCAAATTTTTTCATCTGTAGAGCCAAATATAATATTATCTACATAAATTTGAACAAGTATACTAGAGCCAGTAACATTTCTAAAGAATAAAGTTTTATCCACAGTACCTCTTGCGAAGTGATTTTCTAAAAGGAACTTTAATAAAGTGTCATACCAGGCTCTGGGTGCTTGTTTCAGTCCATATAGTGCTTTCAAAAGATAGTAGACATGATTTGGGAAATTTGGATCTTCAAAACCAGGAGGCTGACTGATATAGACTTCCTCCTCCAAATCTCCATTTAGAAAAGCACTCTTGATATCCATTTGATAGACCTTGAAATTGGCATGGGCTGCATAGGCTAAGAAAATTATGATGGCTTCAAGTCTTGCAACAGGAGCAAAAGTTTCATCAAAATCTATTCCTTCTTGTTGACAATAGCCCTTATCAACCAATCTAGCTTTGTTCCTGACCACTATGCCATTTTCATCCATCTTGTTTCTGAATAACCATTTGGTGTCAATTGGATTCTTTCCTTTAGGCTTGGGTACCAGCTTCCATACTTTATTCCTTTCAAATTGGTTTAGCTCCTCCTGCATAGCTAAAATCCAATCAGGATCCAACAAAGCTTCTTCTACCTTCTTTGGTTCTTCCTTAGATAGGAAGCTGCTATATAGACATTCTTCTTGAGTTGCTCTCCTTGTTTGAACTCTAGAAGATACATCACCAATGATGAGCTCAAAGGGGTGATCCTTTGTCCATTTTCTTTGTTGAGGTAGATTAGCTCTAGATGAAGAGGCTTCATTGTTGTCTTGATGTGTAACTGAGTTTTGATTATTAGAAATTCCCCCTGAGTTTATGGATCTTTGATTTGAGAAAGGGGAACTTCTGTAAGTGATCTATTCTGACTTTTAGCTTCTTTTGATGACCCGACTGATGGTGCACTTTGAGTTCCGACGGATGAAGCTGATTGTCTCCCAACGGATAAAGTAGATTGTCTCCCGACGGATGAAGCATTTTACAACTCGACAGATGTTGAATTTTGTGCTTCATTAGTAGTATATTTTTCTGCAATATCATTTGTCATTGTTTCCTGATCACTTTCATCATCACTATCATCACTAACCATCTCCACATTATCAAATTTGAGACTTTCATGAGAATCTTCATCTTGCAGTCCTTCAATCTTTTTATCATCAAACACAACATGTATTGATTCCATAACAATGTTGGTTCTAAGATTGTAGACTCTATATGCTTTTCCCATAGCATATCCAACAAAAATTCCTTCATATGCTTTAGCATCAAACTTCCCATTTTGATCAGTTTGATTTCTCAAGATACAACATTTGCAGCCAAAGACATGAAGAAAATTTAGAGTTGGCTTCTTGTTCTTGAACAATTGATAGAGAGTCATGCATCTTGCTTGATTAACCAGAGAAATATTCTGAGTGTAGCATGCAGTATTTACAGCTTCGGCCCAGAAATATGTTGGCAATTTAGATTCTTCAAGCATTTTCCTGGCAGCTTCAATAAGTGATCTGTTCTTCCTTTCCACTACTTCATTCTGTTGTGGAGTTCTTGCTGCTGAAAACTCATGCAGAATCCCATTTTCCTCACAAAATACTCTCATGACAGAATTCTTGAACTCAGTTCCATTGTCACTCCCGATTCTTCTAACTTTGAAATCAGGATGATTGTTGACTTGCCTTATGTGATTGATGATGATTTCACTAGCCTCATCTTTAGACTTTAGGAAATTTGTCCAAGAGAACTTTGAGAAATAATCTACAATTACTAGGAAAAATCTTTTCCTGGAGATGGACAACACATTGACTAGTCAAAATAAATCCATGTGTAGCAATTGCAAAGGTTCTTCAATTGTTGAATCAAGCTTCTTTCTGAATGATGTTTTAATCTGCTTTCCCTTTTGACAGGCATCACACGGTCCATCCTTAGAAAACTCCACTTGAGGAATACCTCTAACCAGTTCCTTCTTGACAAGCTCATTCATGGTCTTGAAGTTTAGATGGGACAGCTTCTTGTGCCACAACCAACTTTCATCCTGACTTGCTTTACTGAGAAGGCAAGTGACAGATTCTACATTTGATGAGTTGAAGTCAGCTAGGTACACATTTCCTTTTCTCACTCCAGTGAGAAACACTTTGTTGCTCCTTTTATTAGTCACAACACAGGCTTCTGAATTGAAGGTTACTAAATTGCCTTTATCAAAAAACTGGCTCATACTTAGCAAATTGTGCTTGAGACCATCCACCAAGGCAACCTCCTCAATGATGACATTGTCTTTATAAATCAAGCCATATCCCACAGTATAACCCTTGCTGTCATATCCAAAAGTAATACTTGGGCCAACTCTCTCCTTGAACTCTGTGAGCAGGGTAGAATCTTCAGTCATGTGTCTTGAACAACCACTATCCAAGTACCACAGATTCTTCCTGTTTCCCTGATTACTCGAAGAACTTGTCTCTGTTTCATCAGACTTGGCCATGAGGGCTAGATTGACATAGCTGACATCTTCATCCAGACCATCTGCTACCCAGTCATTTTCTTGTGTAATAAAAGCCCTCTCCTTTTGTTTGAGCAACTCAAAATACTTCTGTTTATAATCCACAGGCTCAAACTTCTTCTTGCTGGAATCTGACTTTCTACACTCACTGGCAAAATGCCCTGCCAAGCCATATTTGAAACATTTGAATTTTGATTTATCCAACATGTTTCTATTTGGCTTAGCTGCTTCAAAGTTCTTCTTGAACTTGAGCTTGGCAAATCTTCTGGAAAGAAATGCAAGATGTTCATCAATATCATCCATATCATCTTGGCTCAAAGAATCTTTATTATCAGCTATCATCCCCTTGCCCTTATTTTCACAGACCTTAGAAGTAGACTCAACAACTTCTACCTTCACCTCTTTCTCTTTCTCCAACTCAGCAACCAGTGCTATGGACCCTCCTTTCTTCCTTCCTTTCTCCATCCTCTCATCTTGCTCTATTTCAAGCTCATAAGTTTTTAGTTAGCCATGCAGTCTCTCCAAAGTAAACTCCTTGTAATCTTGAGAGTTTCTCAATGAGACTGTCATTGGTTTCCATTCCTTTGGAAAAGATCTGAGGAACTTGAGATTGAAGTCTTTTGTCTGATAGAATCTTCCATGCAACTTCAGAGCATTTAGCGGTTTTTGAAATCTACTAAAAATGTCAGTGAGAGACTCACTATCTTCACAATGAAAGTGCTCATATTGCTGAATTAGTCGCTGCATCTTGTTCTCCCTTACTTGCTCAGTACCATCACATATAATCTGAATTATGTCCCAAACCCCCTTGGTTGTTTTACAGTTAATGATGTTATCAAACATATCACCATCAACTCCATTAAATAATATATTCATGGCCTTCTTGTCTTTCCTGACTTGCTCAATATCAGCATCTGACCATTCATACCTAGGCTTGGGAACAGATGGTTCATTGCCTGTTGCAGGTCTCATAGCACATGAGGACCTCTCTCTATACAATTCACATAGGCCTCATCTTGAGAAAGAAGATGTAGGTGCATCTTCACCTTCTAGTGGTGATAATTGTCTTTGTCCATAAATGGGATCTTGACTCCAATATCCTTCTTGTTCATCTTGTTATTTTGTTGTGATCTTTAAACTCTTTATACTTCAAGAGTTTGCTCTGATACCAATTGTTATTCCCTAACAATACAACAAGAATTACAGAAGGGGGGTTGAATGTAATTCTGGCTTCTTTTTGAGATTTAATAAAAATGATTCTAACTCAATAATATATATGTGTTTGATTTGCAAAGTGCGGAATGAAAGAATTATATAAATCAAAACACAAGTCTTTAAAACTTTCTGGTGTATATTATATATATATATATATATATATATATATATATATATATATATATATATATATCGAGAGAACCCTGTGAAGCTTGAATAGCTCACAGCTGCTTTACAAGTGAACAACTAAACTTACAGAGAAATGCTACAGGATACAGCTTACAAATATTTCTCTGAAAATGTGTTTTTGCTTAGTCTATTGTTGTTGTTGTTGTTATTTTTGTTGTTGTTGTTCTACTTGCTACACTTGGTTTATATATCACCAAGTTTACATATAGTAAGAAAAGGTAATAAAATAAAACCTATCAAGTCTAACTCCATGCTGCTTCACTACTCTATTCCAACATCTTTGAAAATCTTCATAACTTGCATGGAAATGGTAATGCTTCTTTGTTCTCAAAATCCTGCTAAACAGGATGCCACATTCCTCTTGAAAATACTCGACGCATGTGACTGTGTTGTCACTGTCAACAACTATTCGAATTGATCATCCGTCGGGTACATGCTTGTCATCCGTCGGGTAGCCTTGTTGATCATCCGTCGGGTAGCTTTGTTGATCATCCGTCGGGTATCCATTTACCACTTGACTCTATTTCATTTGTGCAGAATAACAAGACATTTTATATTTACATTTAATCAACCTATTCTGCACATCTACTAGCAGTCTACATGATTCATATGCTACTACAGAATCTATACAAAGTAGTTTGCAGAAATGTGCTACATGACTTATTGTTACATAAGCTACTCACCCGATGGATATCAATTAGTCATCCGTCGGGACTATATTGAATCATCCGTCGGGACTATAATTGATCATCCGTCGGGTGCTACAAAATTCACTAAGTTAAATCTACTAAGGTGTTTTGTTTAGCTTATCATCAAGTACACAACATATTCCTAACAGAAGACAATATTCCGTTTTGGGTGTAAAACAAACGCTACATTATATAATGTTATTAAGTGATATTTTGGGTCTTCTTAACCAGAAGTGACAATTTGGGCATTCTTTACTAGAATGGTGACAATTTGGGCCTTTGTTCCTCTTTTAGACTCAAGAGAAGTTTAGTAAAAGTCATTCAATACAACTTAGGGTACAGTACTACTAAATAAAGTATTATATAGCTAATATTATTATATTATCTTAATAAATATTATATTATTAACGCGAGTCGGGTTGGGCGAGTTAGAGGTAATAAATGGAACCAACCCAATTAATTCAGTTTTTAAAAAAATGAACTCATTAATAAAAAAAATTATTTTCAACCCAACCCTACCCTTTATTTATTGGGTCGGGTCGGCTCGGGTTGGTTTGGGTTAAAACTCGAATAAAATTAGTTAAATATTTTTAGGAGTCAAAATTACAAATAAATTTAATCAAAAGTTGAAGTGTACCCCCGAATTTAACAGAAGATAAATATTATTGGATATTATACGTACATTGTACTCTTCTTGTATAAAGTCAATAACTTATTGTGTGTAATCCGTAAAATAATAATTTTATTTTGAATATAATACTTATTACAATAAATACATAAATTAAAATTTCAAATAATAATACTTGTTATTCCTAGTGAACTAACAATGAGATTTACAGAAGGGGGGTTGAATGTAAATCTCAAAACTTTTTCAAGTTTTGAGCAGTTTCAAAGGCTGTGTGTTTAAGATAAACACGTGTGTGAATTGCTTTAAGCTAATACAGACAGATATATATTCAAGCACAAAAGTACAGAACACAACAGACCTTAAAAACTTTTCTGGTGGATTTGTTGTTCCACCAGAGATGGTATTTCAGAAAATCTGTGATTCAAGAAGTTGATCACAGCTGCATCCTAGTACAAACTAGATAATTTTTCTCAAGATTTTTCTAAACAGCTCTGGAAAAATTTTGTTCTAATTACTACCTGCTACTTGGTTTATATAACACCAAGTTTACAAGTTGAGACAAAGATAAAAAGTACAATAATAAAATAAGTTCTCCACTTGTTTCTTCTCCATTTTACTCCAGTGCATTGTTGACTATTGCCTCTTTATACTAGAGTAGAACGGCTGCTTTTTCTGATGTTCCTGAAATAGGCTACCACATCTCAGTTGTCTCTGTCAACCCATGTGCCTCTGTTTGTAGGTACAACTACCACTTGTCAACTGCTATTTAACAGAACATCCGTTGGAGCCTTTATCCGTTGATGGCTTTATCCGTTGATGTGTTAGCAGTTGAAGCTCTATCCGTTGATGCACTCATCCATTGAAGGATGTTATCCGTTGAAGCTTTAGAGACATCCGTTGAAGCTTTGTTTCTCATCCGTTGAAGGTCTTTAAGTTATCCGTTGACACCATTTCATTTATACAAAATTACAAGGCATGAAATATTTACAATTAGCCTTCCTATCTGCATATCCTTTAGAAGTCAACATGACTTATAATTTTCCTCAACATTTAAGAATTATATCTCAAATTTAGAGACTGAAATGTGCTACAACACTAGACTTATTTCTAAGTAAAGCTACACCATCAACGGATAGCCAAAGTGGTCTTATCCGTTGAGCCTACAAACACTAGATTTCTACTTAAGTGTTTTGTTAAACATATCATCAAACTAATGCATATATATTCCTAACAATCTCCCCCTATTTATGTCTATAAGAATTGTAGACATAAATTCAAGGTTAACTTGATGATAACAAAACACTTAACAAATATATGAACTGAAACTAAGTAGAAATTTAAAAGTGCTGCAAGAGTGTATGTACTAGAAGGTAATTGAAGATTTACAGTATTTCCAAGGGTGCTCCACTAGCCTGAGCAAATCATCTTTTTCTTCTTTGATCCCTGGTTTTCTTTCCTAGCCCTTTGTCATTTTCCTCAATTTGGAGTTGGAGTTGTCTGAAGAATTCAACTTCATCTTCATCACTGATATCCAACTTAGATTGCATTTCTTTGAGAGTTTCATTGCTGGCAATCTTGAGTTGGTCTTCAAGTCTGAAAAATCTTCTGACTCCTTTATCATCTCTGAATTCCATCAACCAATGAGGTGATTTGTGAATTGTAGTTCCCTTTCTTGAATGAGTAAGGTTCTGGGCAAAGCATTGGGCTCCCTCCAAGTTTTCCTTATGTTGGCAATCTTGTTGAGAATTTCAGTCTTGGCAGTCCTGGTAAAGCCAGAATCCTTTTGTATGGCTGAAAAGACTCTGATCAAGGTAGAGTAGCCTTCATTCAGAATCCTGCAGAGAGGCCATGTTCTTTCCCCAGCTCCTTTGTATCTGAACACCAATCTCTCTGGTAGCTGTCTGTAAGCAGCAATTCCCCTTACATCCTCCAGCTCATCCAGATAGAGTTCAATGTCTGAAATTTCTTTTATGTCACAGATGTGAACATAATCATCTTTAGAAATGGGTGGCTTAGGGTTAGGTTTATGTTTTTGAGTGAATTTCTTAGAGTTTAGGGGAGGTGTAGATTTGGATTTTCTTTTCTGTTTCTTTGGTAGTGGAAGAGTGGTTAAAAAGGTAGGCAAATTGATGGTGTCCCAATCAATAGGTTCCTCTTTTGGGATGATTGGTTCACCATGGATGTTTATAGTGGGATCAGCAACAAAGGGTTCAGGTATGGAAGGTAGAGATTTAGTTTCTTCAGTGTTGCCTTCACTCCTTCTATGTGCCTTGGCCTTTCTTCTGTTTCCCTTCCGCCATTCCTCTTTTTCCTCCATGCTTTCACCAAATATACTCCCAAAAACCTCATCTAAGTTTGCAATCTTGTCTTCACCCTTGACTTCAATTCCTTTCTCATTTTCAACTAGACTTGACTTTAGCTTTTGTTCAAGCTTTGCTTGTGCTCTTTTGTCAGCCTTGAGTTTTTCAGCTTCTTTCTTTAACCTTTTGGTTTCTTCCCTCTTGGCTATTGAGAATTTGGGATGTCCTTGCATCACACATATGCTATTTCCCTCTCTAAAGATAATAGCCATGTTTCTCCTTACTGCCTCATCCATGGTCTCCTTTTGTTTTATGATGCTAGTACCCAAAACTTTGTCTTCATCAGGCTTTGGAAGAGGAAAGTCCACTTCTTTCATCTGAGCAAAGTCTAGAGGGTTCTTTGTGGAGTCCTTGCTGGATCTGGTGTTGGGCTTGAGAACCATAGGTTTTAGATTCTTGAAAGAAGTCTCTCCAACCTTATTTCTCCTTTCTGGCTTGAGCTCCATATTGATTGGTTCAACTTTTGTGCTATGTTTCACAGATATTGATTTATCTTGTGTTGAGCCAAACAGCTGTTGTATCCTTTCATCAATTCTCCTCCTTTACTCTTTCACTTGAATTTCAGCTGCTGCTAGCTGGATTAAATCAATTCTATCAGGCTTTCCTTTGATTTGAATGATTTGAGAAGTAGTGATGGCAGGAACTAGCACTTTAGATATTTGAATTTTTGTAGATGGCTCTCCTTCCCCTTCCCTTTTACTCTCCCCCTTTTTATTATCATCAAGGAGAGGGGTCAAGCCCTATGCTTTTGCCAGATGTATAAGTAGATTTGTTTGAGATTGTTGGTTGTGAAGAATGGTGGCCACAGAATCTTCAATAACTTGAACTCTGTCTTCCAATTTGGCCAGCCTCTTTTCAGTATGTGATTCCTTTTTCAATCTCAACAAAATGTCCTGCATTGTACCAAAGGGCATGACTGAATCCAATTTTTCAGAATTGTAGGATTTCAAGTCAGCAATATCCTTTCTGAGTTCATCCACACTCAGATTCTGTCTTACTTGCTGCAACTTCATGAGATGCAGTGAGTCCAAGTGAGCTGTAAGGATAGCCTTTGTACCAGCATGAGAAGTTTTCTGAATGGCCTGTTTGATAGTACTGATTTGTTTGACTAAGGAGACATTGAATTGCCCTGTTGTAGACTCCTTTGTGAAGGCCCATTCAGGTAGATTTGGAATAGAACTAGGGCCTTCTTCTCCCCCTAAGTTCATGCTTCCATCAGAAGAAACAAAGTCATCATCATCAGAATTTACTCCAAATTCTTCAAATGACTCACCAGCTGTTGAAGGCATCTTGTTAATAGCAGTTTTGTCCCTTTGAAGAGATGCTGTTGTATGTACTAGATGTAGTGTCTTTTCTGCCTCCACATTGCCCTGTGCAGCCAATACTTGATAGGCTGAAACAGGATGAGTAAAAGTGTCAGCATCCAAGGAAATGTTATCAATTACAGCTTTGTAATGTTGCTGAAATTGTCTTTCCTTTTCAGCATCATTCACAATCATTGACTCACTAGCAATGGCTGAATCCATCCTTATATCTGCTGTACCTGCCTTTCTCTCATTTTCTCTATGTTCTTGCATCAGGGGCTCCCCCTGGCTCACACAACTCACTCCCTCACCTTCACCTACTAAGGTGGTACTCCTCTCACTTGCTTTTGCCATGCTGGAAGAAATAGCATGTATATTTGAGCTCTCAATCTCTCCTTTTGCCTGGGAGCAACCCAGCCTCACACTCAAATTGTCACTCCCTTCCCTCAGTCCTAGAAGTGATTGTATAGTAATCAAGTCTTCTACACTTGGAATTATTTCAGTTGTGTGTGTAGAGACTATCAACGGATGAGGAATAGCCGTTGAAGGTGAAACTGAAGGTATCAACGGATAACTGCTGTTAAGCTTATCCGTTGAAGAACAACCACTTGTCAACGGATGAGTGATATCCGTTGAAGAAGGAAAAGAAGTAGAAATTGAAAGTGATATAACTGTTGAATCTGTGTAGATTGATATGAGTTTTGGTGACACAGATCCTTCAATTACATCTGAAAGAATTTTGCGGGTGATCCAACAAATCATCTAAAAGATGATGATCACCTGTATTTGAGTGGGGCTCCTCCCTGAGTTGTAAAGAGGGAGAATCAGGACTTGATGGGAATAACATATCCACATCTAGAGATGGTGAAGAAGTGTGTGGTGATTGATGTGTGTTAATTGTGAGAGAATGGGGTTGTGACTCCACATTTGTTGGAGCCACATCAAACTGAGTTTGAGAAGGCATAGATACAGATGGATGTATCTGTGCAGTGTGTGCACCCTGTGTAGAAGATTGGGTTCTAGCTCTCTTTCTTCTAATAAAGGCTTTTGTTGGTGAGTGTTTGGCTTTAGTGTCCCTCCCTCATTTGTGTGTTCCTGGTTGGGAACTATTTTCAATAGTTACATCCTTTTGGGAGGATGCAGCTAGGGATATGCTAGTAACCTTTTCAACCACCACAGCTTTTTGAGAAACTGTGGCTTGGCTAGCTTGGGAAGCACTTTTCTCTCCTTCCTTATCCTGGGGGTTTCTTTGATGTTCACCCCTCCCCTCACCACTCACACCCTTTTCACTCCCCTCAGGGTTAATGGTAGGTGTTACAACTGTTGTCTTTTGAGAAACAACAGAGGTGGTTTTCTTTATCTTTGATTTTGAAAGTTTAGTTTTGGTGACCTTGGTAGGAATCTGTTGGGGCATTGTCACAGATTCCATGGCCACACTAGAAGATAAAGAAATAGAGGGGTTGGAAGAAGTAGGAGTTGTAGAAGCAATTACCTCACCTACCTGAGGTGCATTCATGATTGGTAAATATACCAATGTCACACTGCTGTTGAGATCCATTCTCAATAAATCTGCAAGAACTCTTTTCTCTTGTGCCCAACACTTGAGTTTATTATTCTCATTCGTAATGACCAAACCTTCAGCAACATGGTTAGCCAATAACATAAAAAATCTAGCATAATAGATGTTATTAGGTCTATTAGCTTTGTTACCTAATCTAGTACCCAATTCTAGCATAACATAGTTGCTAAAATTAAAATACCTATCAGAAACAAGCATATAGAGCATATTAACAAGAGATGAAGTTATGGCATCAAAATTGCTAATTTTCCCAGAGAAAACCTTGATAAAGGCATCCCCAAGAAAATTCCATTCTTTCCTAAGGCCTTTTCTTTTAATACTCCCTAAACTAGCAGAGTTAAGAGAATAACCTATGGAATCTAACATGCTGGATACATCATTATCAGTGTGTGGTGTCATGGCATTATTCTCAGGTAATTTAAAACATGCTAGTAAGTCATCACAGTTAACATAGTGATTTTTACCTTTGAGAGTGAAGGAGATAGTCATATCTATGGAGTTGAACTCAGCAGTTGTCCAAATCTCCTCAACTACTTCACAGTAAATCGTTGGGGCTTCCAGCATTGCATAGCTAAGTTTACAGTTTTTGATGAAGTCCATCATTTTGTGATAATCTGAGTGGGCTTCATTCTTTTCTACCAAAGCTATGAAATTGTTCTTCTCATAGATGAACCCAGATTGAGACATAATCTTTACTACTGGTGCCATTGTTGTGAGTAGAAATTGCAGAGAATAACTTGAAGGTTTTGCAGAGAGAAAATGGTAAAAGCTTTGAAATTTCAAGAAAGCGTAAAGTAAAAATGAAAAATCATAAGGGCTTATATACTTTCTCAAATTAAAAAAAAAACATAAATAAGAGATTAAACAATAAATATGTGTAAGTGAATTTTAGCCGTTTAAGAATAAACTGTAAGTATTCTGAAAACTACCTTTAAAACAAATACATACAGCTGTATGTATGAGTATCAACGGTTAAGACAATAGAATCAACGGCTGTGAAACACTTGAATCGACTGATGTGATATTTCAACGGATAAGGTAAACTGTCATCCGTTGAAGAGCACTTCAGTTTTATCCGTTGACGGATAAAAATTCCAGAAATGTATTTGACTTCAACGGATAATGAACATCCGTTGACAGAACAATTTTGACTTTCAACGGATAGGGAATATCCGTTGATGGAATAATCTATGTTAAAAATCAAATTTGTTCTTGCAGCTAATACATTTCAGACTTCAATTCAAATTGCAATAAGGACATGAATTTTAAGAGTAATTAAGCATACCTAGCTCACTTACCAATCTTGTGAATGTTGATTCATCAAGTGGCTTGGTAAATATGTCTGCAATTTGTTGTTCACTTGGAACAAAATGAAGTTCCACTGTACCTTTCATCACATGTTCCCTAATGAAGTGGTACTTGATATCAATGTGCTTGGTCCTTGAGTGCTGCACAGGATTCTCTGTTATGGCTATGACACTTGTGTTGTCACAAAAAATAGGAATTCTATCAACATGTAGTCCATAATCAAGGAGTTGATTCCTCATCCATAACACTTGAGAGCAGCAACTTCCAGCAGCAATATATTCAGCCTCAGCTGTAGAAGTAGAGACTGAATTTTGCTTTTTGCTAAACCATGATACAAGCTTGTTTCCCAGGAATTGGCAGGAGCCTGTTGTACTTTTCCTGTCTATTTTGCAACCTGCATAGTCTGCATCTGAGTAGCCAATTAGATCAAAACCAGACTCTCTAGGGTACCGAATTCCTAGATTTGGAGTCCCCTTGAGATATCTGAAAATTCTTTTAATAGCTACTAAGTGAGATTCTTTAGGGTCAGCTTGAAATCTAGCACAGAGACATGTAGAAAACATTATATCTGGTCTACTGGCAGTTAAATATAAAAGTGAACCAACCATGCCTCTATAACTTGTAATGTCCACAGACCTTTCAGTCTTATTTAATTCAAGTTTGGTGGCAGTGGCCATGGGAGTTTTTGCAGATGAACATTCTATTAAGTCAAACTTCTTTAAAAGATCATAAATATATTTAGTTTGACTAATGAAAATTCCATCACTAACTTGTTTAACTTGTAAACCAAGAAAATAGGTTAGTTCTCCCATCAGGCTCATTTCATAATTACTTTGCATTAGCTTAGCAAACTTTTTACAAAGTTTATCATCTGTAGATCCAAATATTATGTCATCTACATAAATTTGAACAAGTATACTAGAGCCATTAACATTCCTAAAGAAGAGAGTTTTATCAACAGTACCTCTAGTGAAGTGATTCTCCAAAAGGAATTTTGATAAGGTTTCATACCAGGCTCTAGGTGCTTGCTTCAGTCCATAGAGTGCTTTCAACAGATAATACACATAGTCTGGAAAATTTGAATCTTCAAACCCTGGAGGTTGACTTACATAAACTTCTTCCTCCAATTTCCCATTTAGAAATGCACTCTTGACATCCATAGGCTAGAAAAATTCTGATGGCTTCAAGTCTTGCAACAGGAGCATACGTCTCATCAAAATCTATTCCCTCTTGTTGAGAATATCCTTTAGCAACCAATCTGGCTTTATTCCTTATGACAATGCCATTTTCATCCATCTTGTTTCTGAATACCCATTTTGTGTCAATAGGACTCTTGTTCTTTGGTTTGGGTACTAGCTTCCAAACTTTATTTCTCTCAAAATTGGTTCAGCTCTTCCTGCATAGCTAATATCCAATCTGGATCCAATAAAGCTTCTTCCACTTTCTTAGGTTCCTCCTGAGATAGAAAACTACTATACAGACATTCATCTTGAGTAGCTTTTCTTGTTTGCACTTTAGATGATGCATCACCAATGATCAGTTCAAAGGGATGATTCTTGCTCCATTTCCTTTGAGGTGGAAGATATACTCTAGATGAGGTGGCCTCAGTATTGTCATGATGTGAGACAGAGTGTTGATTAGTTGAAACTCCCCCTGAGTTGTTGGTCCTTTGCAGGGAACTTGGAGTTCTATCAACTGATGATGCACTATGTCTTTCAACGGATACTGCATTGCCTCTATCAACGGATGCAGAATTTTGTGCATTATCCAAGGGCATGTTTTGAATCCCTTTTGAAGTGTCATCTCCATCAGTCTCCTCTTCACTATCATCACAATATATCTCAATGTTGTCAAATTTGAGTCTCTCATGGTGTCCCTCATCTGTTAGTCCATCAATCTTTTTATCATCAAACACAACATGCACAGATTCCATAACAATGTTGGTTCTTAGATTGTAGACCCTATAAGATTTTCCAGCTGAGTAACCAACAAATATCCCTTCATCAGCCTTTGCATCAAACTTCCCTTTATGGTCAGATTGATTTCTCAGTATAAAGCATTTACATCCAAAGACATGAAGAAAGTTTAGAGTTGGTTTTCTTCTCTTAAACAACTGATAAGGAGTCATGCCTTTAGCTTGATTGATCAAAGAAATATTCTGAGTGTAGCAGGCACAATTAACAGCTTCAACCCAGAAATATGTTGGTAACTTTGATTCTTCAAGCATTGTTCTAGCAGCCTCAATTAAAGATCTGTTCTTTCTTTCAACTACCCCATTTTGCTGAGGTGTTCTTGGAGCTGAGAACTCATGCATGATTCCATTTTCTTCACAGAACAGCCTCATTGTCAAATTCTTGAACTCAGTTCCATTGTCACTCCTGATATTCCTAACCTTCAAGTCAGGATGATTATTGACTTGCCTGATGTGATTGATAATGATTTCACTTGCTTCATCCTTTGATCCAAGAAAATAGACCCATGAAAACTTTGAGAAATCATCTACAATCACTAAGCAATATCTTTTTCTTGCAATTGACAATACATTGACTGGTCCAAACAAATCCATATGTAGCAGCTGTAATGGTTCATCAATTGTTGTTTCAAGCTTCTTTTTGAATGATGCTTTCCTTTGTTTTCCTTTCTGACAAGCATCACACAAACCATCCCTTGAGAATTCAACAAGAGAAATTCCTCTAACTAAGTCCTTTTTGACTAGATCATTCATTGTTTTGAAATTCAAATGGGATAGCTTCTTGTGCCATAGCCAACTTTCAACTGGACTTGCTTTGCTGAAGAAACAAGTAATAGATTCTGCATCAGTAGAGTTTAAGTCAGCTAAGTACACATTTCCTTTTCTAACTCCAGTTAGAACCACTTTATTGTCTTTCTTACTGGTGACAACACAGGCTTCAGAATTGAAGGAAATTGTATTCCCTCTATCACATAGTTGACTGATGCTCAGTAAGTTGTGCTTGAGACCATCAACTAATGCAACTTCATCAATGATGACATTCCTTGTTGAAATCAAGCCATATCCCATAGTAAACCCTTTGCTGTCATCTCCAAAGGTTATGCTAGGGCCAGCTCTCTCCTTAAACTCTGTGAGCAGGGAGAAATCTCCTGTCATGTGTCTTGAACAGCCACTGTCCAAGTACCATAGATTTCTTCTGTTTCCCTGCACACCATAAAATCAATCAAGTTGATTTTGGTACCCAAGTTTCCTTGGGTCCATTCATGTTAGCCTTTCTCCTAGACTTCATTCCTCCTGCATCTTTAGACTTAGGTAACTTTGAGTCAACCTTGATCTTAGATGTAGTTGGTTGAGGTGTAGGGTTAGTCACAGAATCATTTAGCACATTTGGAATTTGATAAGGCATGAATTGTGCAAACATGTTATTCCACATAGGCATATTGTATGGCATTTGAGGCATACTAAATGCAGCAAGATAAGGATTGTTAAAATATGGCATGTTTGCAAAATGTGCATAAGGATTCTGTTGAGACATAACAGGCATAGCATGCAGAGGTGATGCAGGCATATTAGGCATGGAAGAGGGTACAGGTATGGGAGTTTTCTTAATAGATTTGCAATTAGCAGATAGATGATTAACACTATTACAATGCACACAGCTTTTTCTAGGAGCATACTTATCAGGTGTGTAATTGTTATGTTTGTTAACCCCTACCTTCCCATTTCTATTAGATTTCCTTTTAGTTTCCTTTTTATCCTCAACCACTTTGAGCCTATTCTTTAACTGTTCTAAGGTCATGTGTCCTATATTCACCTTACTGAAATCTTTGGATGTGCTTGCTTCTTCTTTGACAAAGTTCTTGGAAGTTGAACCAAACTTTTTGTTGAGTTTCTTTAGATTTTCACTTTTAGAAATATCTGCCTGTTTTAATTGAGGAACCTTCAACGGATGCTCCTTTTCTTCCTTCAACGGATAATTTTCATCATCCGTTGATTCCACATCCGTTGACAGCCCATCAATTAATTCCATTTTCTTTTTGTTTTTATCCCAGGCAGTCTCACAAAATGATTCAATTCCTTGGACCTTGACAATTTGAGCACTAACATCCCTAGATGTCTTCCAGGCTTTGATCACCTCTTGCTCTCTCTCTAATTGATTAGAAATTATTTCTACTTTCTTAACAGATTCAGCTAGTTCATTTTCAACAGATATACAATGTAGCTTAGTTTTCTCTAGGTCAATCAACTTATCTTCTAACACAGCATTTCTATTACTTAAAAACAGATTGTTCTCTTTAATCCTACTATTTTCTTTAGCAAGAGATTTAAGAGACACACGCAAGTGATACAATTCAGTAGACATGTCATTAAAAGCATCATTGCACTCTTCTTTAGTAAGCTGTGTTAAATCAGTAGTGATTACCTGGTTGCTTGATGAACTAACTTCATTTTCCTCAGAATCAGCCATGAGAGCCAAGTTGACATATTCCACATCTTCATCCTCTTCTTCTCCATCAGCTGCCCAGTCATTTTCTTGAGTAATGAAAGCCTTCTCCTTTTGCTTGAGCATATCAAAATATTTCTTTTTATAATCTACTTGGTCAAATTTCTTCTTTTCAGAAGTTGGCTTTCTGCACTCACTTGCAAAGTGTCCACTTATACCACAATTGAAACACTTGAACTTGGATTTGTCCACCATGTTCTTATGAGGTTTAGTTGCTCTAGTGTTTTTCTTAAATTTCATCTTTGCAAATCTTCTGGACAGAAATGCAAGATGCTCATCAATACCATCAGAGTCATCTTGACTGGAGTTGTCTTCATTCTCAGCAACTTGCTCCTTACCCTTGCTTGATTCTGATTTGCTTGTGCCATCTTTGGAGTTTAATGTTGATCTCACAGTTTCTTGTCTGCATTCTTTCTCATTTTCAGCTACCAAGGCAACTGAACCTCCTTTCTTTCTTCCCTTCTCCAATACCTCATCCTGTTCCAGCTCTAGTTCATAAGTCTTCAAGATTCCATATAATCTTTCAAGAGTGAAGTCCTTATAATCTTGAGAGTTTCTCAAGGAGACAGTCATGAGTTTCCATTCCTTTGGCAAGGATCTTAAAAATTTAAGATTTGAATCCTTCACCTGGTACACTCTTCCATACAGCTTCAGTCCATTCAACAGCTTTTGGAATCTGTTGAATGTGTCATTTAAAGATTCATTTTCTTCAAAATGAAAATACTCATACTGTTGAATGAGAAGCTGCATTTTGTTTTCTTTTACTTGTTCTGTACCTTCACACAGTAGCTGAACTGTGTCCCAAACCTCTTTGGCAGTTGTGCAATTTATCACATTATCAAACATATCCTTGTCAAGACCATTAAACAAAATGTTCATAGCCTTCTTATCCTTGTGGACTTCTTCTGTGTCTTCCATTGTCCCTTCTGCTCTAGGTTTTGGAATGGATTGACCAACAACAATTGTGGCTGTAGCAACTGTGGCTACTTTGTGGGGGAATGTGAGGACCATTCTCAATGCAGTTTACATAACCTTCATCTTGGGAGAGTAGATGAAGGTGCATTTTCACCTTCCAATGGTGATAACTGTCTTTGTCAAGAACTGAGATTTTTACTCCAATATCCTTCTTACTCATCTTTGTTAGTTTCCAAGAACTTTAAACTCTTTGTGTGTCAAGAGCCTGCTCTGATACCAATTGTTATTCCTAGTGAACTAACAATGAGATTTACAGAAGGGGGGTTGAATGTAAATCTCAAAACTTTTTCAAGTTTTGAGCAGTTTCAAAGGCTGTGTGTTTAAGATAAACAAGTGTGTGAATTGCTTTAAGCTAATACAGACAGATATATATTCAAGCACAAAAGTACAGAACACAACAGACCTTAAAAACTTTTCTGGTGGATTTGTTGTTCCACCAGAGATGGTATTTCAGAAAATCTGTGATTCAAGAAGTTGATCACAGCTGCATCCTAGTACAAACTAGATAATTTTTCTCAAGATTTTTCTAAACAGCTCTGGAAAAATTTTGTTCTAATTACTACCTGCTACTTGGTTTATATAACACCAAGTTTACAAGTTGAGACAAAGATAAAAAGTACAATAATAAAATAAGTTCTCCACTTGTTTCTTCTCCATTTTACTCCAGTGCATTGTTGACTATTGCCTCTTTATACTAGAGTAGAACGGCTGCTTTTTCTGATGTTCCTGAAATAGGCTACCACATCTCAGTTGTCTCTGTCAACCCATGTGCCTCTGTTTGTAGGTACAACTACCACTTGTCAACTGCTATTTAACAGAACATCCGTTGGAGCCTTTATCCGTTGATGGCTTTATCCGTTGATGTGTTAGCAGTTGAAGCTCTATCCGTTGATGCACTCATCCGTTGAAGGATGTTATCCGTTGAAGCTTTAGAGACATCCGTTGAAGCTTTGTTTCTCATCCGTTGAAGGTCTTTAAGTTATCCGTTGACACCATTTCATTTATACAAAATTACAAGGCATGAAATATTTACAATTAGCCTTCCTATCTGCATATACTTTAGAAGTCAACATGACTTATAATTTTCCTCAACATTTAAGAATTATATCTCAAATTTAGAGACTGAAATGTGCTACAACACTAGACTTATTTCTAAGTAAAGCTACACCATCAACGGATAGCCAAAGTGGTCTTATCCGTTGAGGCTACAAACACTAGATTTCTATTTAAGTGTTTTGTTAAACATATCATCAAACTAATGCATATATATTCCTAACAATACTATAACTATAAAATCGGGTTTGGTTGGGTTAGTAAGGGTTTAATTTTTTTGAACCTTGACCCAACCCATTGTGTTCGGGTTGACAAAAATTAAACCAATTAAACTTCGGGTTTTGAATAGTTCCGCTCCGTCGGCCGAAATAATGGGCGGGTTGGATCGGTTTTGCGGTTTGATCGGTTTTTTGCTCAGCCCTAGTAACCGGTTTTAAACCGTTCCGTCACTTCAGTTCGGTTAGGTTACGTTTTTTCGGGTTTTGTCGGTTTTGATTTTTTTCTACGATTTTTCGGTTTTTCAGTCCTGTTTCGATTTTTCGGTTTTTGTTTGCTCAACCCTACTTTTTAGGGTCCAAATATTATAAATACTGTAATAACATAATCCGGAACAAAATATTAGACACTAGTATAACAATAAACGTAAATAAAGTAACTATACGAAATTGAACCCGTGATTGTATTTACATGAGATGTCCATCTCTCGCTTTAAGAGCATATCCGTTTCATTATACTATTTTGATATAACTTTTACATCAAAATAGTGTAAAAACTACACTATTTTTAAATTCAACTTCAACCCACAAACACTAACATTAACACCATTGTTGTACTATATAGATTATTTTATTACTAAAGTCAGTGTTATAAAAATCAGAAACCCGGGAAGATCGGTTGAGTTAGCGATTTATGATTAATTGAAAATCGGTGATTAATCGGAAGGATTAATCAGAGTAAAAACCGGATGTATTATAATATTAAATTATATTTAATATATTATGATTATATTAGTTATTTATTAACAAATATATATTTATTATATCATAATTTCTATAATTATTCATATTAAAATTAATATAGTATTTTAATTTTAATAAATAATTATAGATACTCCAATAAAGGAAAATTCGTAAGGATTAATCGGGTTTTAAAAATCGAATCGGTATGGTACTTTGCAGGGGATTAATCCGTCGAATCGGAAATTTTTAGACACTAAAGTACAAAAATAAAGTTGAAAGTAATAAAGTGGTGGGATACAAATTGAACAAATTTGTTTTAGTAAAGGAGTATAAGGGCAACATATGAAACAAAAACTCTAAAAATTTAGTGTGACACCAAATTTGGGATAATTTTTGATATCGCACCAAAATGGTCTAACTTTTAGGGTTCGGTTGGAGAGAAATTATACATCAAAATGGTGTAAAAGTGCATAATAGATTTGGGTTGGAGATGGTTTATGTTCCTTAACTGACATAATGCGTGATTTAGGCAAATTGAAAGGACATGATATGCCAGAAACTAATAGACACAACCACACTCTAACGTATCATCTCCAATCAAACATATCTAATGTCATGTCATATGTGAGATTTAAGGTCTCCAAATATTCTAATACGTCATCTCTGATCAACCCTATCTAATGTCATTTCATGAGATTTAAGATCTCTACATCCAAACTTAATTGATCAGCCAACATCCCACGCGGTCGACCTCACTTCTCTTTCTCTCATGCCTTCAACACTGTAACTGGAGCTGATGCATGTCCTCTCCGGACACGTCTGTACAACATAATCAACCATCCCTGATTTCCTTTACAATAGACTCAACACCTAATGCGCATCGAAATGCATAATTTGATATCTGATCCATTATTGTATAACTACAAATATATCGGAACATACACATTTTTGTCGTCTTTAAACGACTTGGGTCTTCCTCAATGGCCAATACTCTAAACCATGTAACAATGTTAGCCTAATTGCGACCTTATATAAATTTTCATTCTACTTCGAAGATACGCTTTTATCACACAAACATTCCTGTAACAGCTCTTCGTTTAATTCATCATGCCTCAATATGACACGTTACATCAGAAGTAATATCCATGTTACTATCAATAATAAACCCTATATACTTAAAACGATTAGTTAGTAAAAATTGGTCTTCACCAATACAAATGATAACATTAGCTTCATTAATTTTTACACTAAAATTAACACAACGGTACTTAATTTTTGAGCGGTTCAAATGAAATGTTTTAACCTCTAATAAAGTATATCATTGTTCTAAATTTGTATTTACCTCACCTCGGACTATCAACACAATGCCTACGATAAAAAAAAGTAATTATAAATAGCAATAGACTTAACACTGATACTCGATGAATTCATATCTCAACTGGAAATTATTGAGTTTCTCATATTGTTATCCTAACACATGTTCGTACCTCCAAGTATATCCTGAATAGTGCGTTCATATAATTGTGGAACCTTGAGCTTGTGAATAACTCCAAATAAACTATAGTGGTACAATGTCATAAGCCTTTTCAAAAATCTATAAATATCAAATCGACACTAAATTGTCACGCAAAAAAAATTAAATCGATTCATATAAAATGGTTCGTTTCGACTTTTTTCGGTTTAAACTTATTTTTATCAACAAAATTAAACTTTAACTTAAAAGAATTAAAAAAATATGAGATTATATCTTCTATTTTGATTTTTTTCAAAAAATATATAAAGAAAAGATGAAATTGACAAATAAAGAGAGATGTAAATGGGACTGTATGATTCAGATTCAACAAAATAAATACCGTACCATTTTTTTTATAAAAATCAAACTCGATCAAATAAAATCCAAAAATCAAAAACAAAACTCAAATCACCGGTTTCGGTTAGGATTTGAATCGAAACCCGAAAAATTATATACATTAAATCAAAATGAATATCTATAAATTAAAAAATATTAAAAAGTATTTGTCTGAAACATAAAACATCCCAAAATTGTTGAAAATATAATTAAATACGTATAATTGAATTTAGCAATTACATCGGTGATTCATGATTAAGAAAAAAAGAAAAAAACAATATATTAAAAAAAATTGTTCAATTCAAAAGAATAATGCTTAAATGATATCGATATCGATATCAATTGCTTATTATTCATACTTAATTACTTTAATCGTTTATATTTCTCATTTTAAGTATCGTATGCAAGTCATTAGATCTTTTTCCAATTATTTAACAATCTCTTAATACATTCAAATTGTTTCATATTTTGTTACTCAATTAATTTACATAATTATAGAATTATTTCTCAATAATTAAGGACCAACAACCAAATTTTTAATATTTCGTTTTTAATATAATAATATAAATAATGACAAAAATGAGAATGAAAAAAACCGGACTCCCAAAAATAATATTAGTCTTAAGAAATTTAGGGCCTATTTGGCTCCTCTTTTTTAGTAACTTAATTAGTTATAAACTCGTAAGTACTTATTAAAGAGTGTTTGTCGACCTAATTTATAATTAGAATTTATAACTTATAAACTGACAAGTTAAATGTTAGCTGTTACTTTTTTCAACTTATTTTGATTTTTTACTTTTTTATTAACTTTAATTTTAAAATATATGTTTCTTATTTTTTTCTAATTTAAAATCCACGAATTAAGGTAGTTGTATTTAAGAAATTATTCATTTTAATTAATTTAAGTAAAAAAAACCCGACTCATAAGTAAATTATCCAAACACTTACAATCACTTATAAGTTTTCTTTTACTTATCACTTATAAGTCATTTATTCATTTTAAATTATAAATTACTTATTTTAAAATTTGCCATACAGACACTAAGAAAGATATAAATTGACATTTGCGGCTCCGAGACGTAAATGCAATTTTTAACCAAAATATTTGAGACAATATTCGAGCCAATAGAAAAAAGTATCCACCGAATTGTAGTCGGTCAGCATTTATAAATTTATAAATTCCCTAAACGGGTCAAACCTAACCAAATCCAAATACTTAATAATAAATTAATCCAAGGCCCAACAGCGACATTTTACATTAGGAAAAAAAATAGAGGAGGGCAGTGGAAGACAGCAAAGCAAACGTAAGGTTTAGACTCTCTGCTGTCTGAAAATTTTCACTTCACTACACACTTCAAACCCCAACCAAACTAAACTAAACTAAACTAAACTAAACTAATAATTTACTACATTATATACATACAATTCTTACATACATATACTCGTGCTTTACTTTTTTATATTCACAACTCCGATCCTGTCTTCAGATTCACCTGATTCTCGCTCCTCGTTTTTCGTTAGTTCCTCTCATTTTTTGTATTTGTTTGTATAGTTTTATATGTATGTGTTTATGTCAGTGTGTTTTTTTGTTAGGTAGTTGTGTTGTGTTTATTATTTTATGTTGTTTTGTATGTGTTTTTTGTGAGAATTTGGATGATCATGTGGAAATTGAAGTTGTAGTAGCAAAATTGAGATAGTGTTTGATTACAGTTTTGTGTGTGTTTGTGAGTGTGTGTGTGTGTGAGAGAGAGAGGGGGAGGGAGGGAGGGAGGGAGGGAGGGGGGGAGAGAGAGAGTGTGTGTGTGTGTGAGTGTGTGTTGTGTGTGTGTGTGTGAGAGAGAGAGAGAGTGTGTGTGTGTGTGTGAGTGTGTGTTGTGTGTGTGAGTGTGTGTGTTGTGTGTGTGTGTGTGTGTGTGAGAGAGAGAGAGAGAGAGAGTTTGTGTGTGTGTTTATGAAAATTTGCATGATCATTTGGAAATTGAAGTTGTAGTTAAGGAATTGAGCTTGTATTTGCTTACAATTGTGTGTGTGTGTGTGTGAGAGAGAGAGAGAGAGTATGTGTGTTTCAATGTGTTTGTGATTATGTGTATATACGTGTTAAGGTTTGTGTTTTCGAGAAGTAGGATTTTAACAACTGAACTGAACTGGTTGTTGATGTTTTGATTGGTTATGTTTTCGTGTAATTTGTAAATGCCAAATTGAAGCAGTGGTTTCCTATTTTAGGTGGAAAGTTTAGGCTAGAGTTAGCCTTCGAGTTTGTTGAATGATAAGCTCGGCTAGACAAATGTTGATATGTTTGAGTTCAGCTTGAAGGCGCAAATGGACTAAACTAAAAAAATGTTAAAGTATAGAGTATGATTAGTTCGATCGAATTAAATGTGTAAGATATGTTTCAAGTTCAATCACTATGTGTGTAGATGGTTAAAGTAAATTTATAATTTTCCAAAGTTTTGAATTTAAGGAAATTGTTGGTGTAGTCGAGCACGAGTAGAAAATGAGCAAAGAGTTCATGATTGATCACTGGCTGATATGTAATTGGCTTGTAAAATATGTAGACTTGGTAAAATTGTGGATCTTAGAATATCTTTGTTATATATATTTTCTCATCTGGTACTTGAATTAACCTGGTTGTAATTCCCAAAATGAAAGTCCGTTTTAATGCCAAATAGGGTCCCTTAAGGAGTATCTATTAGTAAATTCTTTTTGAACTTTCTTCAAATACCTTCTTCACAGACTAAATTTTTTACTATGAAGTATCATGTTAAAGCATAGTATTGGAGCCACACGGGCCGGATATTATCAATTCATGACTTACGGATATATTTAGTCGCAGTTAGTATAGTTACGAGTAGTTATATATAGAAATATATTATATTTTATAAAATTGTCAGTTTTATCTGTATTTAAAAAATTCTATATTATATTAATTGTTCTTCAATTTTTTGCCTTATTTTTGTACAGCACTTGCAGAGTCTTAACTAATCACCTGACTCAAGCTTAGATTTATATCACATGTCCAAGTTAGTCAAACAAAGCTTCACATTTTAAATTAGTGACTGTATTTCAAATTGTTTCAACCTCGCGGTAATTTTTTTTGTTCTTTCTTACTCATGCGATCGGTCTTCATTTGATTCTCGCACTTCGGTTTTGTAGGATATAGGAGGAGACTGTTAGTTGCAAATTTGGAAAAACCATCTATTGTTAACTATAATATGTTTCGTTTTATGGATTACATAGGTGATTACTCTTTTCTGGAAGTATTTCTATTTAATTTTTTTTTAAATTTTATTGCAGAATATATCTTTATGCATGCAGTATATGTTGGATGCTAACCATTAGGGGAAAGACTCTATTCTTAACCAATAATTAACAGCTGAAGATATACTAAATATGGTTCAGTGTAGCTCCAAGTTTAAGTGCTAGTACTAGTTTGGTCAATCCTCCTATTGTATTGGCCAACTACAGTAATGTGCTGGGCAATAATACCAAGCCCCAGCTGAATTATAGAGATCGCCTTTGGTGCTGTGCGTCACATTCAGTTTCTGTAAGCGGGTATGCATCCTTTTTGCATTTGTTGGTGTGTTTCAGCGGGATATCTTTTTGCATTGGCTGTTTCTCTTAGTTCAGTGCAGTATGGAGGTATTCCCACGGATTCACTATTCAATAGTTCGAACAGTCGATCATGGAAGTACTTATCTCCATTAAATGGCTCAGTATCTTGTGAAGACCTGGAGGGTGTTGGATCCTTTGACACTACCTGCTTGCTGAATGCAAATCTTTATATAGATACTGATCTTTATGTGTTCGGTCACGGGAACCTTGAGATACTTCCTCAAGTTTTAATTTTTTGTCCCCGAGAAGGATGTATAATAACGTTCAATATATCTGGAAATGTCAAAGTAGGTGAATATGCAGCTATCGTTGCTGGTTCTGTGACATTCTCAGCTGCGAGTCTGAGTTTTGGTCCCAATTCTCTTATAAACACAACATCTTTGGGTGGATCACCACCATCGCAAACCAGTGGCACACCAAGCAGTTATGACGGAGCTGGTGGAGGGCATGGGGGGCGAGGTGCTTCCTGTCTGAAGAGCAACCAAACAAAATATTGGGGTGGTGATGTTTACGCTTGGTCTACTTTGTCCGAGCCATGGAGTTATGGTAGTAAGGGTGGTGGTACATCTGCCGAACATCAGTTTGGAGGAAGTGGCGGCGGACGTGTTAAGCTTGTCGTAAAAGAAATTTTGTACTTAAATGGATCTGTGATAGCTGAAGGAGGTGATGGAGGATCTGAAGGTGGAGGAGGATCTGGCGGTAGCATTATAGTGCATGCTAAAAAACTGTGAGTAGAAATCATTATTCCTTGTCAACTTGCATGCCTATAGTGTGTTCTGTGTGTGTCTTTCAGGTCAGTTTTTGTGCTGGTACAAATGTTTTTTATATGAAGAGACAAGGATTGTACATTATAGACTAGAAAATTCTTAAATTAAACTAGCAAACACTGAATTAGCAGTTTATATTAGAACTGCTACTATAAATTTACTTTTCTTCAGAAGCATAATATACAGAACTAGATGCAGCACCAATCTGCTTTTGTTAAAAGAGATAATGCGTGTTTCCTCTAAATGAGGTAACCTAATCACATGTATGTGTCTTGTTTCCTATTATTATTATGAATTACTTTTCAGTTTTGTATCAGTTAAATTCCTAATCAAAATTTTCAAGAATAATTTTATTTCTGTTTACATATAAAATAATATGTACCTAATACATGCATGTGGCTTTTGCTGGATAGGCAGGGATATGGTACCATAAGTGCTGCTGGTGGGAGGGGACGGGCAGGAGGCGGAGGTGGGAGAATATCGGTGTATGGTTACAGCAATCAAGAAAATGTAAAAGTCACTGTGCATGGTTCGTGTTTATACCAATTTACCAGTATTTAATTGTTTTGGTTAATGCAATGTGTTAAACCTGTCTGGTAGTTAATGTAACGTGTTTATTCATATAGAAGCTTTATCTACTCTTTTTTTGAATTCTATCCAAGGTATAAATTAATGGATATTCTCAGACCATAAAGATCTAAATGAATGATTTGAATTGCGCATATCAAAATGTAATGGAATAGTTTGTATCAGGAAGGTATAAATTCAGCTGTTTAGCATATTCTTTATCAGAACCTAGGTCTTCTTATGCCTCACAATTTGTTTCATATTTTAAGCCCGCATATCCTATATAGTAAGTGTTTAATTATTTGCTCATTATAGCATTCTGATTTACATGATATTTTCCATTGCACCTACCGACCATTTTACTTTTAAAAATAAAATAAATTAGGAGAGCCACAAATTACATGTCCATGCATCTCAATATTTAACTGTCTGTGCGGAGATTTAAAAGTGGAGGCTGGAGGTTCAGTCTAGGAATGAAGGCAACAATACCCTAAGATAAAGGTCATGGGTTCAATCCCTCACTCCCCCACCCCCTCATATTTTAAAGGGGAAAGGGTAAAAAATGGAGGATTCAAGGGTAGCCAAGTGGCAAAGTCTATTCCCCCTCCCCCCTAACAAGGTCATGGGTTCAACTCTGTAGTATCCCTACCCTGTGGGTGGGTATATGTTGACATGCATGATTAACATGTTTGTCTGAATGTGTGTGCGCATGTTAGTGTTTTGATATTGAAACTCGTTGAATGCCACTAGGTTACAGAACTAGTTTAGAGTATGGAGTTCCTACAATCAACTACACATATTGCCATTTTTTTCTCTTATGCTAGAAAGTTTGAAATCCTTGTATGCTAGATTGAGCCTATTATAAGACTCTGTATAACAGGGGGTCTATATTCGAGTTATCTCACATTTCACCGAAAGAAGGATCACAGATGTATATGAGAGGTTTAATTTTAATCTCTAATAGAAAGACGAAGTTGAAAATATACTTCTCCATCCCTTTGATCTCTGCACTCTATGTTGAATCGGTATCTCTCTCTCTCTCTGCATGTGTGTCTTCCATGTGTTTTTTACCTACTAAACCTTAGAATCTTGCATCTTTTATCAGATAGTCAATCTTACATCTTTCTTCTTTCACTTTCCCTTTCCGCTTCTCTCTTTTCAACACCTTCATTAGTGGCATCCTTTACTTCGTTCAAATCTTTAGAAAGTACATAACTAAATTACTTTCCAGTTGGCGAAAAGGGGTGGTTTTAAACCTTTTCAAAACTCTACAATAATTATTTTCTGATATTTCAACTGATGAGGAGAACTTTGGTCATGTTGGTTTGTTCTCTATCGTCCATCTTTTGATGAATGGTGAAGATTATTATGTTAAAAAATTTATCCACTGCATGCGTATGCCATGTGATCTAACTTCCTCCTCTCCTCTCCTTCCTCTATCTCCGTATTTATATATACAGACAAAGATTTATAGAACATGCAAAAACATGTAAATTTGTATATATGATTATTCATGTGATACATGACCTTCTATATGTTGATCTAGGTGGATTGAGTCTAGGCTGTCCTTCTAATGGTGGTGCAGCAGGAACTTACTTTGATGCCTCCGTCCTGAGTTTGAGAGTTGGCAACGACAATGTCACAACAGAAACGGACACTCCTTTGCTTGATTTTTCTACTAGTCCATTATGGTCAAATGTTTTCGTGGAAAACAATGCAAAAGCATTGGTACCATTGCTTTGGACCAGAGTTCAGGTTGTCAAGTCAAATATCTTTCCCTAATCTTGTGGTTATATTCAGTTCTTTTGCATAAAATTAAAAAAATGCAGCTTTAGTTATTTTTTACTTCCCTTTTGCAAGTGATTGCTCAGAAACAATAGTTCATCACTAATTGTTTGGTTAGGTGAGAGGCCAAATCAGCCTGCTTTGTGGAGGTATCCTCATCTTTGGATTATCTGATTACCAAGTTTCTGAATTTGAGCTTGTCGCTGAAGAACTCTCAATGAGTGATTCCATTATAAAGGTATGACTCGGTGTGTATGCCTTACAACACACACACACACACATCATCTGGTTTGGTTTATATGACTTAGAGCGTCTCCTGCCTATGAACTCAGGTCTATGGTGAATTTCGAGTGTCCGTCAAAATGTTACTCATGTGGAACTCCAATATCACAATTAATGATGGTGGAGATACCATTGATGCCTCCTCTGTCCTAGAAGTTAGAAACCTTGCAGTCTTAAGGGTATGGCTATATAAATGTCTCATATGATGCGATAGATTTCTAAATGGATGCATGTATTTTACTAATAATCATATGATATGTTATAGTTCTTTACGTTTTACAGGGAAACTCTGTTATTAGTTCAAATTCGAACTTGGCTGTATATGGTCAAGGACTACTATCGCTTACAGGTCAGGGTGATGTTATCAAAGCACAACGGCTTTCTTTGTCACTATTTTATAATGTCACTGTAAGTTATCATCAAAATTTCTTTATAATTGTGGAAGTTCCCATGCTCTTCAGTACCTTAATTCTATGTGGGAGACCAACATCTTTTACTCAGTATTGAGGCATTTTATATCATTTAGCTACCAATTTTACATCATACTGTGGATCAAATGTTAGTTGCACACTGCCTTTGAATTTTTTAAGTTTTATTCCTGCACATGTTTTATATGTACCTAAAAATTTCTTGGTTGTTTTAGATTCTGCAATCCACCTATCTGCATTGCATGTACTCACTGAGTTCTTTACATCACAGTATTGCTGCTACTTCATAAATTTGCAAAATGACACTATGAAAGAAGTGTCTTACTTCCTTTCACATCTCGTGCTTTGGGTGTTTTAGGATTCATTCTTCTATATATATATATATGTATCTATTTCACTAATGATTTATAAGATAGTAGTATCGCACTATACAAACCGCCTTGCCATGTTAGGTGTTAGTTGATGTTGCCTCTATTTTATCTTACCATATGTGTTCCCAAATGAGTTGTCACTCTGTAGTAAATTCTTTGTCCCATAGTAGTTTTAAATTTTACATCCTTTGTGAACCAAGAAATTCATGTTCTGATGCTAGTTTGCTATCTTTAAGATTGGGGGGGTTTCACAATTATATGATGCAGAACATCGTTATTCTAATTCCGGACCATGTTTAATATGCTCACTGGGGATCCTAATTAAAACAAGTTTGTGTATGAAGTTACAGATTTTCTTTTATTTTTTACTGAAAATTGCTGTAGGTTTTAAAGATTACTCATTTCTCTGATGATGGATTTGGCTTACGGTGCAGTTATTTGTTGTAATATTCAAGATATACTTCCTTCATTTAGCGCATGAAATGAACAGTAGAACATATATTCGCATTCATTCTTCTCTCTATTTGAGAGATATATATACTTATCTTATTGAGGTATAACGTATTATTAAGTAACAAGCTCTAAACTTCACAGATTGGGCCTGGTTCTTTACTTCAAGCACCTTTGGATGATGATAGCAGCAAGAGTGTGTGAGTATAAATTTTCGGTTCATATCTTTCTCTGTTGTTTTGACTACATAATGTATTGAAGGATCGTAAAATTTTAATACGCGCGCGTGCACACACACACTACTCAATAGCAGAACATATTTGAACTAAGCTTTATTCTTTCTGGTGTAGAGTAATTAAACCACATTGTGGGAGTCAGACATGTCCGAAAGATTTGATAACCCCGCCAGATGATTGTCATCTTAACTATACACTCTCATTTTCACTGCAAGTAAGTGCATAATAATGCTTTGTTGTAGGGATTTGTGTTTATGTTGTTTTAACGCTTTTACTCCTATCAACGTGAACCACTTCAGAGATTAACATCATATTATCTTTGTTAACTTCTGGTAACATATGGCAGATTTGCCGTGTTGAAGACATAATCGTATATGGCATCATAAAGGGTAGTATAATCCACATTCACCGAGCGACAACTGTCATGGTGGACACTGATGGCACAATAAGTGCATCAGAATTAGGTAATTTGTTATTTTAATGAAGTTACATATATATATGATGTTAATATAAAGTTAGATTTATGCGTAAAAAATTTCCATACAAATAAGAAACTTTCTTCCCATCTTTTATTTAGGCTGGTGGCGGGGTTCTAAATTCATGCCTCAAAGGCTCTTGTACTAGTCACTTGTTCACTTTAAGCACCTTGTTTTGCTTATATTTTGTGATAGACTGAACGCTTGGAGTAACCAACTACATGATAAAGTCACTAGTCTACATGTGTTGGGTTCCTGCTTCTGGTATTTATAATTTATCACTAGTGTTACAATGGTTCTTGCTTCATATATATGACCTTCCAGGTTGCAGAAACGGTCTTGGAAAGGGAAACTACTTAAACGGAGCTAGTGGTGGTGCTGGTCATGGGGGAAGGGGGGGTTCTGGATTTTACAATGGAAAGATGAGTGGAGGAGGTGATACATATGGTAGCCCAAATCTGCCGTGTGAGCTGGGAAGTGGGAGTGAAGGTCCTCATGCAGCTTATGGTCATGTTGCAGGAGGGGGAATGATTGGTAAGCTTTTCTGCAGAAATACTAGGAGCAAGAGAGACATACTTGTTTTGTTAAATTTATGTTTTTTCTTGATGCATTAGACTCAAAGTGGTTATGTTGTTCATCTCTCTCTCCCCCTTATATTCTTATTCGTGTTAAAAGTAAACCCGGTTAGTTGGAAGTCTTTTCTAACGATATGAAAATTTTCTAACGTAGTCCATGCATCTAATGTACTAGCAACATGTATTATATATATGTATGCTAGTTAATAGGTGCTTGACTTCATTATTGCTTCCTGTACGTCATTCTTTAAGTGATCTACACCAAGCTTACCTAAGGATGGTTACAGCATGGCTTTTGTTTATTCCAGTAACGGTGATCTTTCATTTACAATCGGAGAGAGTAACGGCAAGATTTGATTGTTCTTGAACTCTATAATTAGGATTTATTAATAGCTGGAATGGGATGCTTCAACAAGCCATTTTTGCATGTACTAAATACATATTTCCATAGTAATAAAATGTAAAAATGCCTTATTGTATTTAGTTATTGAAATGACAGAAGGGTGTATAATCAGACATCTTTGTGCCAATAATTATAGGTAAGATTGCATTAGCACGTGCATAAACAAAAGTACACAATTATGGCTTATGGGCGACATTGTTTTGATACATTTATACTAGGTGTAGTGTAATATGTTAACCTAGTAGAAATTTGAGGATGCTATAACATCTGTGTAACAAGTTTAGATTCTAACATGAGAACATGCTCTTACTTTTTCGTTGCTATGCCTCTTTTATATATTTCAGTAATTGGTTCTGGTCAGTGGCCACTTTCGAAGCTTTATATATCTGGATCTATGAGGGCTGATGGTCAAAGCTATGATAAAGCAATAGAGAATATCAATGGTAGCACAGTTGGCGGACTTGGTGGAGGTTCTGGTGGAACAATTCTTCTCTTCTTGCAAGCACTTGCCCTTGTACAGGACTCTTATATCTCTGTTGCTGGGGGGCATGGTGTTCCTTTTGGTGGTGGTGGAGGAGGAGGTGGAAGAGTTCATTTTCACTGGTCGAATATAGATGTTGGTGACGAATATGTTCCTATTGCAACAATAAATGGCACCATCTCCAGTAGGTATGCTAAAAATTGTGATACCTCAACTATTTCCGCCATTAATACCTTTTCTTTTATTTCTAGTTCATTATTTACGTCAGAAGTTTCAAATAGACTGATTTTGTTCAGTTTTTTTATAAATTTGTAACTCCGTCATCTGCGTAAAATCTTTTTTGATTCTTGATTAGCTTATTCTTTTCTCATTAGGAACCCCTTTGCAAACATAGCGGAAAAATAAACTGAAGTTCCCGACTGTATTGTTAGTGTGAATGCTTTACATATCTGCTTAATACAATAGGGAAGTTGGTAAATAGCATAATTTACTTTCAGCAAATGCAAAAGTTTACATTCTGATATCACTGCTAATATTTTCATGGTTTCATGTTGAAGTGCTTCAACTAGCTGCAGTTGACAACTCTTTTTATTTGCTAAATTACAGCGAAAACCTTAAGATCATAATAACATCAATTAGCTTCTATATGTATAATTGATTTATGTACAGGGGTGGAACAGGGGATAATGGCGGTCTTCCAGGAGAGGCAGGCACTGTTACAGGGAAGAAATGCCCTAAAGGCCTGTATGGCACATATTGTATGGTAGGTCTATGTTACAATTTTACATTGTCGTAAGATTGCGCTCTTTCCCTTGATCCCATTAATTACTTGGCAGTCCTTGTGGATATCTATAATATTTATTTGCAGGATGCTCTAGCAGTACCATCAGTTTATTTCGCAGTTTAGCTTATTTTTAAGTTGGGTTATGCTATAACAATAATTAATTTTGTGTAGCTTCAATTTCTGGAAATAGTGAAATTTTACTCACATGCCACTAATAGTTCAGTAGCCCAGGTGCCCAAGACAAAATGTGCGAGGAAACATCACAACTAGGAATACACTGTTAAAACTTAGTGGACCATTGTTAAAACTTAGTGGACCATCTCATTCTTTCTGAACTCGCGACTGTGGAGGTGGCATTTGGATTTTGGTCTAAATAAGAAAGTTAATTGAACCTCACTTTTGACACTTAGTGACAAAGTACACCAAAATGAAAATTTTTGGGGCAAAAAACCCACCTCAAAACAGCTAACTGATGCACAATCTAACCAGACAATTGAACTAAATAACCAGGAGGTATATATGTAGAGAATTTGCATCCCTTCCCATGTTTTATGTGAAAAGTAAAATACTAAAGATATTATCAAGTAAATTTAAGGCAAGAGAAGCAGCTAGATTTTGCTCATAGATCCATTGTATTCATGTTACCTTTCATATAGACGTCATCATGTAGATACTGGAGATCATCATTTATCTCTGCTTGATCATGTAATGGTGCCATAAATAAAACTTACCCTGCAAGTGCCTTTTAAAATTTTGATGGTCATCAAAATTAAATTTGGTCCATGTTAATGTATAAGCTTGCATTTCTTTTTCCTACCTACTGCCAAGAAACCAATGGCACAAACTATTTGATGAGATTGTCAATTGCAGGATTTTTTTAATTCCTTTCTTAATGCACGTGCAGGAGTGTCCTGTTGGCACTTACAAAGATGTTGAAGGTTCAGATGCAAGTCTTTGCACCCCATGTTCTGTTGAGCGCCTTCCAAGTCGTGCGTCATTTGTATATGTACGAGGTATGTTTGTTCTCTTAGTCTACATATTTGTGTTAACATAGGTTGTCTTTTCACTATATTCATCCTTGGGATGAATATTTTCCATTATAAAATGATCTTACTAGTGAAGCACAATTTCTTTCAGGGGGCGCCAGTCAATCATTTTGTCCCTATAGATGTATATCTGACAAGTACAGGATGCCAAATTGCTATAAACCTTTTGAGGAGCTCATTTATACATTTGGGGGACCGTGGTCCTTTGCAATTCTTTTGTCAAGTATTGTGGTGTTCCTAGCTCTTTCTCTGAGTACCGTGAGAGTGAAATTGGTTGGATCCAGCTCTTCATATGACAATGCAAATTCTGTTGAACGGCTCAGTTATAACCATTTCCCTCATCTTCTTTCCCTGTCAGAGGTATCCAAGGGCTGTTAAAATTTGTTAGCTCCTTGTCTCTTTGTAGTTGTGTCAAACCGTGACTAATTCAGAATTGACCCCTGTTTCTGATTTTTTTATACTGGATCAGGTCCGGGGAACCCGAGCTGATGAAACCCAGACCCATGTTCACAGGATGTATTTTATGGGCCCAAATACATTTAGAGAACCATGGCATCTTCCTTATTCACCTCCCAGTTCTATTATTGATATTGTGTAAGATCTGACTCTTTTTCCTTCTTGCACAAATTTTCAATATCTATTTGATTTTTCTAGAGTTAAAACTGGAAATTTAATTTGATTAGTAATAGTTCCAGGACAACTGTGCAAATTAGAAAAACTAACAAAGAAGCCCAAGCCCACAAAGTTTCGGTGTTTCATAGTTGCAAACTCCAACACTCTCTTAGTTGAATGAGCTTCTTTCTTGGCTTAGCTTGCGCCTGTATATATTTTGCACTATTTCATTTTCAGTTCTCCGGTGGACAGAATTCCTCTCTATCACTATATGCTATGTAGGATTGGCTCCAAATATAGTGCCATTTCCTATAAAAAGGGAAAACAATAAACAAAATACTTTTTGTGGGAAAACTGATTTTTTATCGGCCGGCCATTTTAACTATCCTTTATTCTACTTTTCATGGGAAAACTGATTTTTTATCGGCCAGCCATTCTAACTATCCTTTATTCCTGTTCCAATCTGGACACAATTCCTCTCGATCACTATATGCTGAGGATTGGCTCCAAATTAGAGTGCTACTTTTCTTTTAAAGGAAAAAAGGTTATAAAGTACTTTCTGTGAGCAAACTGATTTTCATTGGCCAACCTTTCTCAGATATCCTTTCCTGTTGAAAGTCACCTGTTTGAATCAGTTAAAAAAGATAAATCAAGTACAGTATAACTATTGGCTTCTAGTTGTTGGATTAGAATAATATATATCTAAAGTAATTTGCAATGTATATTGAGCTGCAGGTATGAAGATGCTTTTAACAGATTCATCGATGATATTAACTCATTAGCTGCATATAATTGGTGGGAAGGATCAGTTCACAGCATACTAACAGTGCTTGCATATCCTTGTGCTTGGTCCTGGAAACAGTGGCGTAGACGTAATAAAGTGAATTTCCTCGAGGAATATGTCAAGTCTGAGTATGATCATTCCTGTTTACGGTCTTGCCGATCACGGGCACTATACAAAGGAATGAAGGTTTGACTTCTTTACATATATCTATGTTAAAAATCCTTTTATGTTTTTCTTAATCAGCTGTTGCACTCTACACTGGCAGTGGCTGGTAATTCATCATCCAGATTAAAGGTTTTTGTGTACAATTCTTATCGTGCACATTAAACAATGTTGTTGTGGTCTTTTCGAATCAAATGTAGCACCCTGTTCTGTCTGGTAATGCATTAGTCCATATTCTAGTTGTTAGCAAGAAAATGGAGTTCAGCGCCTTGCATTTTAAGGAAGCATCTGGATTTTTGGAAAATCAATTTTTAATATAATATATTAAGTAGTGATTAGAAATGATGATAGATGAAACTTCCTGCTGTTAGATTCATTTTGTAAAAAGATGGGATGAATGCAGACTAAACAGATTTGAGAAAGAACTTGCTGCCTGGCTTTAAAAAAAATAGTTGTAAAATTTTTGCTAGTAGTATTTCCTAGTGTCTAAAATGCATCTGCTTAATTAGTCAAGGAGAAGATTGCGAAAGAAGAGGGATAAAGGGTATTTGCAAATCCAACAGGTTTACTTGCCAATATTTACTAGCTTATAACTTGTGCTATGCATGGTTTTTTTTTTTAATATATTTTAATTTTTGTTTTATGTTATATTTATAATATTAATAATATAATATTAGTAAAAATAATAGTTGTTTAATTAGAGGCATGTATTGTTTAGAACTAATAATATAAATTCTTAATTTTAATATGTTGTTGACATGATTCAAACCTTAGCTTTGGGTAGATTAATTTGAATATAGAATATTCTTTGGTATTAGATTTAGTTCTTATTTATGTACTAAAAATTTTACAATCATTATTTTTTTTATAGTTGAACAAAACTACAAACAGTTATACCCATGTTTGCTTATTATAGTTTAGTATAGATATTTCATATGACATGTATGTGGACTTACAATACATTTCTCAAGGGAACTTGTATGGGCTTTATACTTTTATGACATGTATGTGGAATTAATTGACGCCAGCCATATTTTTTCAAATCTTCTACTACTCTTACATATGTTGACACCCCATCAAGGGTGATACCTATCAAGTTGGATGGAGAGCATTTTCATTTATGACGTGAATATTAATATTAGACCACTCTTGGGAACACTGTCCTAGTTTCGATAATTATGTTCTATTTATTATATTTAATTATTTATACATATAAATTGCAAACATTGCAGCTTGGGGCAACTCCAGACTTCATGGTTGGATACATTGATTTCTTCCTTGGCGGTGATGAGAAACGCCGAGACATGGTAACAACCATACAGAAAAGATTCCCAATGTGCATAATTTTTGGAGGAGATGGAAGCTACATGTCACCCTACAATTTGCACAGCGACGCTCTCTTGACAAATCTTCTTGCACAGGTATCTCAATGTCTTGACAACCTTAATATATCATTTATCTAAAAATGTTTTTCTGATGCAATGAGCTATATTGTTATCTTCCCAGCATGTCCCACCAACTGTGTGGAATCGTTTTGTGGCTGGTTTAAATGCGCAGTTGAGAACCGTGAGACATGGGTGGATCCACTCTGCTCTTATTCATGTGATTAATTGGATACAAAGTCATGGAAACCCCCAGCTTGAGTTTCATGGGGTTAAGATTGAGCTTGGATGGTTCCAGGCTACTGCTAGTGGTTACTACCAGCTGGGAATCTTGGTAGTTGTTGGCGACTATTCTCCCCATAGTCTCCACCAATCTGATTTCTTAGAATGCAGCGAGGACTGCCCAAGGTATGTCTTGGAAACAAAATGCAAAAGGTCATAGACACATGATGCCTGCAATAATTTTCTGCACACTAAAAATATCTAAACCCTGGACTAATTTTGCTGCAACAATTTCCAACCTAAGATTCAGGCCTGAAGTTATATGACCTATAAATCAAATATCTGACAATACGCGGTATGGGTGTATGACATGGTACTCAAAGGTGTTTGAGACTCTCAGCAAGTGGAGAGGAAGGGATGGATGGTTATAGTATAGTTCCTTTTGAAATTATTTCTGAACTTTTTTTGAAAATAATTTCTAAAGAATTAGATTTCTTTTCCTAATCGTAGTTAATTTATTTGCCTTTAACTTGAACAAGATCGATGAGATACACATGATTGCCAGGTCATATGTGTATGCAGAGCCAGATTTAACAAACAACCTTAATGTTAGAACCTTATAGATAATTTAATTTTTCTTCTGCAGATCGTAATAAATTTCCTAAAAATACATTATATTGTAGTTTTGATTATTAAATACTTTTTTAACGTTTTATAAGAGTGAACAACAAATTGTTTTATGTAGAAAAACAATTTATTGTTTTAACAAAAGAATGTAGTTTTAAATAAAACATTGGTACACTATATTTTATAATTCCCAAAAACAACATTGTGTCCTGTTGACTGTTGTGCATAAGTTCTGGTTCAAACTAAACTTCTAAATTGATCTTCACCCTTTATATGTATCTTCTGTTTTTTTTCACCCTGAGTTACATGAGATTTTAAACTTAAGGATGTGTGAATGCTGGGATTTAGTTGTAATGTAAAAGTGGGCAAGTTTCTTTCTTTTTTTCCCTAACCCCAATTTTGCATTCACAGAGTACAAGTTTCTGACCATACTAAATAATCCAGTCATGTAACTAGGGTTCTACCTTCAAATTTTGAGTGCGTGACTTGTGTAAATCTGACTAAAGCAATCTGTTTTCTTCTTTAGCCCGTCATCCCGGAAAGTTGCAACTTTCGTACAGAAAAGCCTTCTACAGCCACAGGCAAGTCAGTTGTATGTGAGTCATGCACTATGTCCGAAAAAGATTACTGGTGGAACTAATGGAGGACTCATAAATGATGCTACTCTAAAATCATTGGACGTCAGAAGAGATTTACTTTTCCCCCTTTCTTTGCTCTTTCACAACACCAGACCCGTGGGCCGGCAGGTACTTGAGATCTGTACCACATGCAAGTGACTAATATTTATTTTCATTTATTAACTTATAAACGATGTTTCAGGACACCCTACAGCTGATGATCTCTATCATTCTTCTGGGAGACATTTTTGTTACCCTCCTCTTATTGCTTCAGTCGTTTTGGATATCTCTTGCCACATTTCTTGCTATTCTGCTTATTCTTCCTTTATCATTGCTTTTCCCATTTCCTGCTGGCTTAAGTGCTTTACTAAGTAGAGGTCCCAGGAGAGCATCGCTTGCTCGTGTCTATGCTTTGTGGAATGCTACTTCTCTATCAAACATTGTAAGTTTTACAAAGTACTGAAGAAGTTGGTTAACTTTCATATGATTTTCTTGTCTGTCATCTGCTACAGCTACTGGTCACTTTTTTAGCTGATTGTTGGCTTAAACGAGCCAATTGTAGATTCAAACTACGTAATAAATGAAATTCTGATATTTAATTTTCTTGGCATGAAGTATTTGATAATTCAACTAGAGGTTTACAAAATCATTTTCTGCTGCAACAAGAAAAGAACTGCTGCGAGCACACATCCCCGGCTTGATTGTAAAAACATGTCACCAAATTTTCATTGTTTATTGCAGGCTGTGGCTTTCATCTGCGGCCTAATTCAATATGGAATTTCTACATTGCATCCACCCGAAGAGGCAGAAATGTGGAATTCTTGGAGGTGAGCTTATTGATTTTTGTTCTTTCAACCTGACAGTTCTTAGGTTGTGCCAACTTTTACGCTACATATACTTACTTAATTAAACTACCGATGTACATTTTATAGTAGCTTGAAATTGTTGGATTTATCTCTAGATGTTAAAAATGTATGATGTATCCGAATGCTTACTTAATCTTATACATACAGCGAGGAAGATGAGAAGTGGTGGCTGATACCCTCAACTTTGATGCTATTTAAGTTGATACAAGCTCGTCTCACTGACTGGCACATAGCGAACCTAGAAGTACAAGATTTTTCCCTCTACTGTCCGGATCCTGATACTTTCTGGGCCTACGAGTCGACTTTGTAGAATTAAGTAGTTCAGGCATTCATAGGAAATATTGTGCGAGCAGGGCCTTGAGGAGGCATGTATAGCTCTTTGCCTTGTATATTTGTGGAAATCTGTATAGAGCTGTGCCATAGCTGTGCTGTGCAGTTTTGGTTTCATTAGACTTTAGTTAGACCATTGAGTGATTGTAAATATGATGGTATGGGTAGAGAAAGAAAATTGATGTGTAAATAGAATTTGCAGGTATTTTCCATTAGAAATATCAGTAAAGTGAATTAACTACCATTATAAAATGTGGTATAACATACCTGAACTATCATTTTATCCGATTCTTATTATGCCTTGAGTGTATTTTTAAATCTGTAATGCGCAATTACGCATTGATCACGGCACATGTTAGCGGCTTCCCTACCTGCTCCTCCGTTCTAAAATACAAGTCATTTTGATTTATTGCACGTATTTTAAGGTTTCACAAATCATTTTAAATTTTGAATAAAAATATAAATATTACAGTTTAATTCAACAAAAGAAATTTTAGACGAAATTATGACTTGTATAAGAGTGTTCTAAAAATGGGTCTAGGCGGGCGCCTATGTGTTAAGCGGTGGTAAAACGCCCCGACTTGGACCTAGGCAGTGATTTAGGCGTTTTTTCAAAAAATTGGGTCAAAATCGGGATTAGGCGGGCTAGGCAGTCAAAAATCGGTCCTAGGCGGAAAATAATTAAAAAATATTTTTTTTACGTTTTTATAATTTTAAATCATTAATTTTATAATTTCACACAATATCATGTCAATTTATAATATAAAGTATTGCTAAGACGTAACAAGTAATCTAATATATTTATTTTCTCACTTAAAATATAAAAATAACATATTATAATTAATTTAAAAGTGTGAATTAAAATATAGTTAATATTGTAAACTCAATAATTAGTACATAATGCATGTCAAATGTGTAGATACTGTTTAATACCATTCTAAATTCTTTTTTCAAACAAATATTTGACATGTTGATCATTATATAATTAAAAAAGTTTAAAATAATATTTATATTCTTCCGATTAATGTTCCGATTAATCTCCGACTTGCCGATTAATCTCTCGAAGGTACCCTCACCGCCCTGGCACGCCTAGCGATTTCTGGAACACTGCTTTTATACAACTCAAAATATGTGTAAAAATCAAAAGTACTTGTATTTTGGAACGGAAGTAGTAACAAATTAATATAAACAACACGCAAATAATTGCATTTGTTTCTGATAAACTGCATACTTGACAAATACTCCCTCCGTTTTTTTTTATTTGTTCCTTTGACTTTTGCACACATTTCAATATCTTTTGACCGGCTAGTTAAAATTATTATTTATAAAATTTTCTTTTTGTAAATAAAAGTAGACAACTTATATTTTATTCACAAAAAGAAAATTTTTAAAATCATATTTCTAACTAGCCGATCAGACCACATTGAAATACGTGTAAAAATCAAAACGACAAATAAAAAAAAACAGAGGGAGTAATACATAACACATAAAGTGATTTTTTTATTTACATCAATCATAACTAGAACTAAAATTGCACCAATAATGATATTTGTTCTAGATAAACAATACACTTTATAGATCCCGCACAACTAATTGGTTTATTTTCGCTATTATAACTTTTTAGGGGAGGGTCTCAGCAACGATTTAACAGGTAACCTTTATATAACAAACGATTTTTTGTTTGTTAGATCAACTAACGGGTGTGATTAAAAAAAAATACATATAGATACCACAAATATTGACAACCGTTGGGAGAGATTATCCGCAGTTGGAACCTGAAAAAAAATTTTATTTACTAAATGAAAATGAACCCCCGCATTAACATAAATCCCAACTGCAAACAATGACCACGGTCCGTGACAAAAGGGTAAAAAGGTAATTTCTCCGGACCGCAGACAATGTCCGCAATCCCTATAGCTATTTTTTTTAATTACAACCATTAAATAATTCATCCAACAGTCAGAAAACCGTCTGTTATATAACTTGCATGTGGTTAACGATTGCCACAAATCGAACTCAAGTACATGTTCTCGACGAACGAATGTATTTTGCAAATCACACTTTATGTAGTTGGTTTATTTTTGATGATTATAACTAATGCTAACATTACACAAATAAGCATTTCATCATCTGAGTGTCAACGAAATGTAATTAGCAAACTCGCATAAGTATATTTATTCTGAGAGACATTTTCGCACAATATTTTGGTCTCGAAATAATCAACCACTTAGTTTCAATTCGAACAATGGCTTTTCTGGTAAAATTCAATAAATATCAACGACTTCTTTTCAATTCGGACAACGGTTTTTCTGGTAAAATCCAATAAACATCAACGACTTCCTCTTATGTGGTCTTTTTCGATTTTTGAGAAAGAATGGATATGTAAACTCGAGTAACAATTCCTTATACAATCATATCTCATATAAAAAATTTCATAAAAAAATCTATGAAACATTAATTTTCTTCACTTATATGTGACCACCATATTTCAAAAATATTTAGGAAAATATGGTTTTGTTAAAATATTATCGGATCGCAATTCAAACAGAAAAAGCCCATTGGGCCCATCAAAAAGTAAAATAACAATTGAAAAAAGCCCATCGATACATATAAAAGGCCCACCGGAGCCAAAAACGAGGCACCTTCTATCATTTTCCGGCGACAATGTAAAGCACTAAAATTAATATACACACATATACATACAACCTCAAATTTTTACTTACAATTTCAACAATGACGTCATCTTCGCCACCTGTTACGACCACCACAAGCAGCACCGATAACGCTAATTCGAACCGCGCATCAGCTCCGATCAACTCGCCGTCGATCAACTCGTCTCGGAATCAACGTGGACTTAACAAACCTAAGTGTATTAAGTGCGGAAATGTCGCGCGGTCCAGGTCAGCAAGTAATTTAAATTTTGAGATTATTTAATTGCATTTTGTGTTTGATTATTTTAATTTAATTGTTTTGTGTTGAATTGTTTTTTTAGTGTGTGTTTTTGTGTTAATTTAATTTTTGTTTTTGGTTATGTGAAATTTTGTGTGTGTTTTTGTATGTGTAGAAGTGTAGGTTTGTGTTTTGTGGTGGTGTGAAATGCTTGCGAGTAATTGTGCGTTTTTCGAGTTTTTTTATGTGTTGTTAAATTGTGTGTGTGTGTGTGTGAAAGTCTAGGTTTGTATTTTGATTGGGGACTGGTGGTGGTGTGTGTGTGTGTGTTAGTTGCGAGAAATTGTGTGTTTTCGAGTTTTTAAAGGGTAGGATTTTTTGTTTTGTGAGATGATTTTGGATTATTGTTTTGGTGTGAGATTAGAGGAATTGGGGGAATTGAATAGATACATTTATAGATTGGATGCATTTGGAGGTGGAGTGAAGTTGGGGAATGAAATGAAGGGGGTTTATTGTGTGAGAGACGGGTAATTACTTGGAAGGAAACTTATATGAGTAATGGAGTAATTTGAACTCTCGTGCCAACGGAAAATTTGGATTTGAATTAGTTTTGCTAGTGGGATTGGCGAGAGGGGTTGTAACGATGACACGTTGGAATGAAATTGATCCCACCTATTCATGCGTTTTATTTTGCAATGATTATTTTACATTTGAATTTATCCGTTTTAGAAGTAAGATGTTAACACTAATTTATTAAGTCACGAGATTGTTCTTAATTATCGATGTGAGTGGTTGGCCAAGCACGTGACACCTTTTGGGACGGTAATCCCGAGAATTCAACCTAGGAATTTCGTAACCCAACCCTGTTTTAAGTTAAATCAAGCTTAGAGATTACACTTTTCAAGTAGACCCGCATCAACCTGGCCTTTCTACCTTGTTGGGCCACTCTTGGCACAGATCTACTAGCTTGATCGGCTTCGATTGCTTATGGAAATCCACCATGATACTTCTGAATCTCCAAATTCAGACACAAGCTCATGTGATTCTGCTGAATCTTCCAACATAAGAACTTGTAAAGTCTGTCTTGTAGTTATGCCTACTCAGGAGTGTGAAGAACCATTTGTGCTGTAAGTAATCGTTTAATTAATAAAGATCTTAGCATTACATTTGACCAAGTTGTCTTAATTCATGTATGGATGCTATTGTTTAGCCTAATATGCTAGCTTGGGCTGAAGCCAAGTCTTAATAGACATAGAAAATTATATGCCTTTTCAGAAGAGAACATTACATTTAATGTCTGATGGTGGTAATTAATGCCATCCCACTTCCTTTTTAAGGAAAAGGAAGCATAGGAAGAATGATTCTTGCCAGGATTGGCGTAACTTGGATATGAATAATGCCCAGGCTTAAGTTGGGAAGATTCTCCAGATTAATTAGGCTTCAAGAGGCCTGGAAGGTAACTTATTAAGATCAAGAAGTGTAGAAAAGGAATATATTGGAATAGAAATCTGATTAGGCTGTTCTTGTCTATAAAGTTGGTTGCAACAGAAAAATAAAGACAGGTAAAAATAGTTTGCACAATATATACCTTAAGTCTATTCTTTTTGAAAGAAAACTCACTTTTGACCAAGTGTTTGGCTTGTATGTTGGTTTTTGTTCTCTATCTTTAAATAGTTTATGTTTTTTTTATTTGACACAAAATCATTATAAAATGCATAAGCAAATGGTACGATCATTGTAGACCATTAAATTGAACTTCGCGTGCTCAATCTTAACATCAATGCTGAGAAAGCATGGTCATATATATCTGGTTACATCTATAATTGGCTTGATTTAGAATCAATTATTGTAACAGTGTCTCATTTGTGAATGTCATGAGCAGTAATTTGTATGGTACAAGGGCAGGGTTTTGTCATGTTGATATATGTGCATTTTTGTTGGTGCTTGAGAAAAGTTGTTGGCTGTATTTTTATGTAACTCATCTTTTGATTATTGTAAAATAAGTTTGTTGAGCTGTTTGCAGGTGCCCGTATCAATCATGTAAGAACTGTTGCGCAAAAGCTCAAAATCCGTGCCATATACATGGTATGTGAATCTCATTAGCAATTTTGCATTACGATAGGACATGTATGTGTTATAAATGTATGTGTGTAGGGAAATGTGATTGTACTAATGGCTATTGAGTATTGATTATTAATGGTTGCAAGATTTAAAGTCTTGGTAATTATGATTATTCATAACAGATCGCCCGTTAATAGGTTTAAATGGTTATTTCATCTTCATCCTAAACCCACACCCACCTTGCAAGTGAGTCATCTAACTCGGAAAGTTGACATTCAAATCAACAAACTATTTAAAACTTCCAACTAGGTTTTTGACAGTATGAAGGTTAAAATTAGACCAAAAAACCATTTGAACAAGCTGACACGGGGCACAAATTTGATACGTGGTTTGGTAGATGGACAACCCATATCAAAATTCAAAGTGTTCCATAATGTTTATGACCAACTTGACCTGATTGAACTCCATTTTTACTTTTTAAACCATCAAATTATACCTATATCATCACCACTCATATTTGTTTACACCCTGTTTGACATCAATTAACTTGTTTTTATTTCATTTTTCCATTGTCTTTTATTTGGAAAATCATACAATTGATCATTTCCCTTTATTGTAAAGCCGTCACTCATCTTCTAAATTTATGTCAATACCCTCTTCTTGACGCTGTACCTTGAAATAGCAAAGACTCTTCAACAGTGTCATCAGAGAAGGTTTAACCCTCTTCGGTTCATCAATTACAAAAAAATAGTTGTACCCAATGACATGGTGCACCAAATTTGATACGTGGTTCATATGTGTGTGCTATCTTACAAATGAACTCTATGAGCAAGTTTACTACCAATTTCACTCAATATCACATTCCCAAATTATCCCTATATTTACTCTCAACGTAAGCCATTTCCTTGTATGTTAAAGTGTGTATGTATTTGTGTTTCCGTTCTTTTAAAATCTGATTATAACCTTGAATTTCATCACTATTTTGACCTCCATCTTCGTCAACAATCCGAAAACCAAAATTTTAAGCATCACAAGGTTGACGAAGAAAAGTTTAAATATCACGAAACTGAAGGCTTATTACATATGTTTTATTTTGTCTCATTTCTTGTGTAACATTTATAAAATGGTGGTGGCAGTTTTGAAGGGCAGTACAAGCTTTCCGGACAAGGCACCAGCTACTGGCTCTCCTTCATCTGAACAGCAGCCTAATGACGTGTCCCCCTTGGGGTAAGTTGTTAGCATTAAAGTTCAAGACTTTGGAGTATAGTTGTGATTGTTGTCTTACCAAGTTACTGGTTATGTTTCTGAGGAGCAAACAATTATTTATGTGGCTCTAAATCTGATGCACAAATTATGCATGCTTGTAATCACAGTATGATAATAGAAAAAGCAAGGTAAATATGTATTTTGAGTTTTAGACCAAACTTTCCCTTGTAATGCTGTAATTCTCGTTTCTGCAGGAATTCTCATAGAGCAACTTCAGTTCGTCAACTTTCAAGCAATTTTTCTCAATTTAACAATTTGCAGAACCCTATTCGTTCAAGAAAGCCATTGACTAGACAGGTGCGAAGCACTTTATCTTGATGCCTTACATTTTCTGTCATATTTGTGGTGCCCCTGTAAACAAATATTTATTTTTAGGAAGCTGGAGAAATAAATGAATGGAGGTATCAGAAGGTGCAGGAATACAAAGACCAGAATATTGAATTAGAAAATGAAGCATTTGATCGATACATGCGGAATGTTGGCTTACTGGAGGAAGTGTTCAATGTGAAATCCACGAGTGATGGGCCTATGAAGGATGGTGGATCGCCAACATCAGAGATGAACACTACTTCTGCAGAAGATGAAAGGCAAAAGGAAATAGCAGAGATAAAGATGATACTTAGGTCAGAGCCAACAAGAGCTGAAAACTTCAGAAACAGAATACAATGCGCTGTTGATGAGGCTTTAAAGAAACTGCAGAAATCGGAGGCACCTGATGGTGGTGCCGAAAGCATTGAGCAAGATGAATTTGTTACAGGTCCAGAAAAGAAGAAGTTTAGGAGGCATGAGGAAATGGCTGCCCTTATTGACAAGATAAACAAAGCTCGAAACGAGGAAGATCTGAAAGTGTGTATAGAGATGAAAAATGAACTATTCGGTAAGCAAACTGAGACTACTGAAGCAGAACCCGAAAGTGCTCCAGTTCCCATTCCGCTCGATAGTGATGATGTGGTGAAACCTCAGTTCGCTGATCCTCCTCTAAAGTGGTTTACCGTCAAACATGCTGATGCCGAAGAGATTGAACGAATGAATAAGTTGTTTGATTCTATGGAGGATATAGAAGAACTGTAGCCTAAGATTAGTTCTCAGTACCAAAAACCTGGATGATTTAGTTGGTAAGGCACCTAGCAAGCAAACTATTAACATGCAACAGTTATAGGCTCACCACAATCTTCTGCTGCATGTTAGCAAGCTAGCACGAGATGATAGGCTAAAACTTGGGATTTTATGTTTTCCTGTTTACCTTCCTTTTTTTTGCTGACATTTTTCGGGTGTACTTTAACTATGCTATCGTAAAATATAGAACAGTTTAGAGACATTTGTGATTGTGTTGTGGGTATGTTTCTTTATGTGCTGTGTCTTCTCCCAGCCTCCCAGTGCTTGGTGGTGGTTTGTTTGAAATATCATTAAGTTAATATATCTAGAACGTAGGAAGTAATATTTAAAAAATTGTTTGGCTGCCATAGATGATGAGGAAAGTGAAAATTTGTGGAAGTATAAATATCTCATGTTACGTGAACATGATACCGTGCTTGGCACTTATTCTTCCCTCCTATTGCACTTTTCGTGGGTAGTCGATTCTTGTAGATATATCCCACAAAATTTGCTTCCTAGAAAATGCAATTTTATGAGATTAGTGTTAGTTGTTAACCAAACAAATACTTGTTAGGAATGCTAGCTCTTTTTTATTAACAGAAATTAGAAATGCTAGCTTGCAACCTTTGTTAAGTTGTTAAATAAGAGTCCGTTAAAATTTAAGATAGGCTGAAAAAATCTGAAATTATACTCCTCAATACCCGAACATGATCTTATACTCTTTAACATTCTCACTCAATTGTGCGATACTTTTTCGCTACGATTGACAATAACAAATACAATCAATTTCAATACCCATATCAATAACAAATACTTAAATTAAATAAATGAGGGTGAGAAGACTCGAATCCGAGTCCCTGCCTAAACAGAGCTCGTAAGTAACTTGTCAATCATAAATCCTAAGATGGCAGAGGAAGGTACCAACAACATCTCATACTCTTCAACATTCCTCCTCAATCGTACGATACTTTCTGTCAAGACAATATACTTACCAAAAATATACCAACACAAATAAAAAATATTTAAATTAAATAAATGGGGGTGGAAGGACTCGAACTCGAACCCGAGTACGGACATGATCTTATACTTTTTAACAACCTTAATAACTAACATAAATCAGAAAGTATTTATAATAAGTTAACAGAAATTTAGATATTTGAATAATTTTGTTAAAAACTAGCATTTTTAATTTTTGTTAATAAATCATAAATTAAAAATGCTTGGTTATGACTTAAAGTCATAAAATGTGATATAAATGATATGTAAATTATTATTAATAAGTTATTTAAATATTTAAATAATTTTACTTATTAGTTGGTGATGTTTTTGGTATATTATAATTTTTCCAAAAAAAATAATAAAATAATTTCATACTTGAATTAAAAAATAAAAAATATTTTAAAATTTTAGTCATGAATATTGTAAAGATATTTGAAGCTATTTTTGAATGTACCATAAAACACAAGTAAAATTTTTAAAGATTAATACCTTAAGACATGCACGAAGATGATATATAAAATTGAAAGGAGCAGGAGAGGTGGCCAAACGGATGGGTTAACCTCCCGAACTCGCCCCGGCTCGCCAATTTACCCGCGTATAACCAGCACGTATCGGGTCGTGTTAGAACCAGCACAAACCGTTACAACATGAGAGCTGATCACGAGTTCAGAAATTATGTTTCCGATAACGGCACGACACGCGGAACAACACGTGACATGGTTATTGTTTTAGGGATTTTCTATGGTGTGCCCAAGTGCACACAATAAGCACTAACTTTCCTGAGTTTGGTGCATTTTGATTGATCCTCTAATCATAAATATTGATGGACCCCCCTGCATTTACAACAACTCCACCGATCAAAATGCACCAAACTCAGAAAATTTAGTGATGGGCACACATTAGAAAGACCGATTGTTTTATTGTTTAACATTTTAGCAATTATAATATTCACGTGATTGTGACTCACAGCAGTGCAGCATATGCACAGTTATTCGATAATTTGTTTAAAACAATAAAAACACCTCGCCAACCCGCTTAACTCGTCAATCCGTTAACCCGCCTGACGAGCTTGCACCGTCTCTTTATGCAGCTTTCCAGCCTGACCCGTATACATAATACACCGCGAGTTATACACGAGCTCACCTGTCGTGATTCGGCACGAACCCTAACACCCCGTTCAGTAAGACGTGCCTTTCGCGAGTCTAGAATTTGAGAAATCGGCCCGCCAGAATCCCGGCAAGGCACGACACGCGGAACGACACGTGACATGGTCATTGTTTTATTGTTTAACATTTTAACAATTATAATATCCATGTGATTGTGACTCACAACAGTGCAACATATGCACAGTTATTCGACAATTTGTTTAAAACAATAAAAACACCTCGCCAACCCGCTTAACTCGTCAATTCGTCAACCCGCCTGACGCGCTTGCACCGTCTCTTTCTGCAGCCTTCCAGCCTGACCCGTATAACTCGTATACCCCGTGAGTTACATACGAGCTCACCTGTCGTGATTCGGCACGAACTCGAACGCCCCGTTCAGTAAGACGTGCCGTTCGCGAGTCTGGAATTTGAGAAATCGGTCCGCTGAAATCCCGGCACGGCACGGACGATCCGCTCGTTTAGCCACCTCTAAGAGTAGTAGTTGAAAACCTGCTTATGATATCTATGAAACTTGAATGTATAATGGATACCACTTTCTCGTTTTCACCGTAAATTTGAAAATATGAACATTAGCTTAAATCTCCAAACGGTTTGTTAAAATTGAAAATGAGTTTTGGAACCGTTTAAGCTGGAATCTAACATTGCTAAACATGCACTTAGTTTTTCCCTACGCTTCATAGTTTCTACTGGATCTTTGTTAATACTTGTTTTCAGTCTTTTATCTTATTATTAATTACAATGATTAGGGATTACCGATTTTTATATAGCTAGAACGCCTTTTACAAATTACGAATACTAATTTGTTAAGAATTAATCGGATTGAACATATAGGGTCATCGTTGACTCGATTCGAAATATCTACAAGATTGGGGGTAACAATTTGTATGAATTAAATAAATTATTGGAATTTCGAAAGTGATACTTTTTTGAGAAGCAGTATATTTCTAGTGTTGTTTAATGATATTTACAATACTTGATATCTTGTCATATATTTTATTCCGCCCAAATATATTTGTAAGTCAGATAATTGTCTATTCAACATTGCCGCATCTCTTTTTGGATGATGATGGAGTTTTCATTTTTTTTATTATGATCTCAAGTCTCTAACTTTTTATTTATGAAGTCTTGTTTCTGCAGCAGACCAATTCATTAACCCACTACTAAGTTGTTTCTTATAACATAATAACACCGAGCCCTTATTGCAACCCATGTTACCATATGAACTACTTTATTTTTAGTGCCAACGATTAAGAATTGTTTCCTATATCGTACTATTGAGACAAGGGTTTGCGTTTGATATACATATATAGAGATATTGAGATAGGGGGGCTTAATCAAGAATGGGTGACAAACGAGGAAAGGGTTTTTTTTACCGAGAGCAATAAAATCAGCCCTCAAAACTCTGTATACTGTTTATGCAAGGTTAAAGTTGATGTTTACGGAACATGTTCAATTCGGGGTTTATCGTTGACGTGAATCAAACATGCTTATTTAGATTTCTTACGATAACATGTAGCGAGCTTTAAACATTGGGTATGAGATTGATGGTCACATTGTGCTTGCATTGATGGCGTAAAAAGAAAATTACATAGTTGTTTACGCAGTGGTCATGATTGAATATAAAGAAATAGAGATATTAGTTGAATTTTTTCTATGACAATTACATAATATTTTTTGCGTTGGAGCCCGCAACAGAGAAGATCTCCTGCTTGTCCAGTTTCACGGATTCGGAATCCTATGAGTATCGACGAACATTTGTGTGAACCATTTTGGATATCACGCTTATCGGGAATATGTATACATTTCGAGATAAGTCCCATATGAAAATGTCACGGGCTTAGCTAATATCAATATCTTTTATATCACATACACTTTATTTGTTGCGCATTAAGTCGAGGGTCTGCACAGAAACTGTTAGTGTTTGTGCCCTAGAGACAACACTATGATGTTTTAGTTAAAGATATTTGTATTATTAATGTTTATGTTCTATCGATTATTCCCTTTATAATTTATTAATTCTTAATTTACTGCGATATAAATGTTAGATTAATAAATATCCTTGGAATATGATATGCAATTCTATATCTCTAAGTACCTGACTTGGAAATGAGATTATGAGAATAATATCAATATTCCTAAAGGTCCCTAGTCGAATATTATTATTAAGGGACAATAATAATGCATTAAGACTAGTGTGTTTGTTGACTGATGATCACATCTCATTGATCATAGGTATAATAATACTAAAGTCAAAGACACATGCAGATGTATATGTACATGGTGCTGGACAGACCCGATGTGAGATTCTACATGTCTGTTGTGTCATAAGTAATTCTCACAGTGATGATGATGTAATGGTCATTAGACCTGAAGTCATTATATTTTTATACGAGAATTAATATACATTGATTTCATTAAAAGTTATCCTTGACCGGGTAATAATAAAAGTGGACATTGGGTATATTATGAATCGTATAAGAAATATGAATGATCTAGATGGGATTTAACCCTCCTATTTTAGGAGTGATACTATTGGCCTCTTGTGTGAGCTAGACTACGAAATGCGTGGCCACGCTCAAATGTTGATTTGATATGATATTCTACTCATTGATCAAGGAAACCTGGATTAAACATTGATGAGGATGACACATTATATGACTCTATTTTAATCTATAATATATGGTTAAAGAAATTATATTACATTGTACATTATTCACGAAAGGTTTAATCGGTCACCGATTCAATTATTATTATTTGGGTAGCAATGATGTATTACCAGATGCCGCTCATTGTTTACGATTTTAAATTAGATTTAAAATTCGTTGCCAACTTAATAATATCCTATAGGGTCACTAACTAAGAATGTTTGAAGGATTATTTAATTTAAATTAGATTTAAATTATATTAAAGTAATTCGAATTATTTATAATATTAATTAAGTATAGCTTAATTAATTAGATAAATATTGATATTCGAATTTACTAATATTAATTATGAAATTTATTTGTTAAATAATTAAGTGAGACTTAATTATAATACAAATAGGAATTTCGAATTAATAATAACTTCTAATTAGTTAAGATTTATAATTCGTTTTTCTACTCTCTATATAATATCTCTTGTGTGGCTGATTTCGTGTTGAAAAAAAGACTTTTACCAAAAAAAACCTAGCCACCAAGGGAGAAGATGGAGAGAGTAAGAGGAAACGAGTTTGTGGTAGTACACATTCAATCCTTGAGTTCAAGCATTCGTGTGGATACCGATAGAGCATAGATCGCGAGAACGTGATGCGTGGTGATTGAACAAGTTTTGAATATCCATTAGTCAACCAATTGGTAACACTTCTTAAGGTAATCAATCTGATCTACGAATTAAATATATGTTTTTCGCATGAATCATGCGGTGGGTTTCGAAAATTCTGATTTTTTACGTTTTTAATTACTGTTTCCGTGGCGTTTATGTGCTTGAAACCCAACAATGACATCAGAGCTACTTGTGAAAAGTGTTTAATTCATTTATGTGTTTACTGGTTTTATTATGATAACATGTATACAATATTCCATGACTGTTATGTATGCGATTTTGTATGTTTTACATGTTGTTATGTTTATATATGCGTATGTATATATATGTTTTGAATATATGATATTCATGAGAGTTGTATAATCATATGATGATTATATAATCTGTATATATACTGATATATACATGTTTTGTGTTTGTTTTTATTATAAGAATCGTATTTGATACGATTCTGAATCAGATGCAGCGAATTTGCTGAAATCTGTGTCTGATGTCCGATTTTGGCGAACAAATACGCTATTTAATATGGAATCGAGCGTCTGAACGTAACCGGTAGCTAAAGCTATCTTAAACTGATCTGTAAGGCGTTTGACGTCATTTAGGACCTGTAATCTTCGATTTAATGTTATCAGATTTAATTTCGAATTTTAATTTTTTCATGATAGGGGCAGGCTCTGCGTACAATAATCTGTTTCCCTCCTCAAATATGTTTTTTTTTTGTTTCCAATGAAAATTTGTTATGTGATGTAAATATATGTTTTTGTACAATAATCGTTTTCTGCTTTTTTTAGTTCATTCAAACCTTTTCGATTATTGTTTTAGAAAATCACTATATTTATTTAAAACTAACAATATACTGATTTATTTATTTTAAATCAATTTTATCTATTGGTTTCACATTTTAACATCTTAGATCTTGATGGCGTTTGACGTAGACAGTTGTTTATTACTCCTATACTGAACATAATATGAGAAACTGTTTAAAAAAACTAAAATTTATCTTTTTTAAAATTGCTTTTTACTAGTTACATTTAGAACTGACATAATAACCTGTGCGAGGCACAAGTTATTTTCTAGATTTTTTTTACGCCATAGAATTCTTGATCGTTTTCTTATTGGTAAATATTGTGTAACGTCTAAAGTATATCGAATATAAGTTGAGTGTTTATCAATGTATATAATTTTTATGTAAGAGTCTAAGACATTAACAACGTACACAATGTTCCTAATATATCTCATTAATCAAATTACATATTTTCTTATTTATGTCATGTAATTTATATTTTTTGCATGAATACAAGCGGGGTAGTCACTGTACGTTTAAAAAGAAAAGATTTAAAGTTAGTTCATAGAATGTTGTCAGAGATCAGGCTTACCCCTCTCTGAAGGACTCGGGCTCTCCTCTCTCTTAGAGATTCAGGATCACCTCTCACTCAAGAGTTCGGGCTCTCCTATCTCTCAGAGATTTGGGCTCTTTACGCTAGTAAAGAGGCTCTCCTCTCCCTTTGCTAGCAGAGATTCAGGCTCTCTATGCTAGTAAACAGGCTCTCCTCTCTCTTTGCTAGCAGAGGTTCGGGCTCACCTCTCTCTCAAATATTTGGAATCACCTCTCTCTCATGAGTTCAGGCTCTCCCCTGTCTCAGAGATTCGGGCTCACCTCTCACTTGTGAGTCCGGGCTTTCCTCTCACTCATAGGTTCGGGCTCACATATTTAAGGAGCTCGACCTCACTTTGTTAAGAGAAGCTATGGCCCTCATCACAGGCAGGATTTGGAAAATGGGTCGCGAACCCACAATACTTGGGCTAATGTGAATACTTGAAGTATGGTGAGACACCAACCGGCTCACATCATGAATACAAATACAAACAAGAAATGCGGAAAAGAGAACGAAGCGAGGCCACGATGGCTCACTTCATGAATTTCATTGGGATGTGGGAATGACCCCACTAGGAGGGTTAATGTGAGCCGATATGGCCAGACCGACTCGCATTACCTAATCTTGGATGAATGGGCTGCCTTCCCACCGCATGAAGGCATGTTACACGATAGATGGACACCGCACACTAAGCTCATGAGCTCACACTCAGTGAATAAGACCATTCAAGGCTCTTTAAATTGCGGGCTTGCATCGCATGAAAGGGTCATGCGAGCTGGAATAAACTAATGAGGAAATGGCTCAACGTTTGGGAGAGACTAAACGTGCTCACCTCTCCGCTTTTTTGAGTAATTCTAGTTGATGCGAGCCGAGGTGACCAGGCCGGCTCGCATCATGCAAATTATACCTGCATTATGGATAATGACTTACAGACGATTCAGTTATTCTTAAATGTTGGGACCGACATGAAATATTCCTATAATTACGGAAAGAAATGCGGAGATGCCGCGAGATTGTAGGAGTCGTGTGCGGTCGTTCGGGATTTACGTGACTAATTGGTTGAAGGCCTCATTTGTGTGACTAAAAATGAACACGTATGTTTAATGCAGAGTCGAGTAAAAAATTTGAGTTTTGGTTAAATAAACCATGAGTAATGAGCTATTTTATTACTTAAGTCACTACTAATATAATATGCAACCACCTTGCTTAATTTAAAATGATTAGTAATGCATAACTAAAGTCGTCAATACCTACAATTGTAATATTGATATTCAAAAATATAACAAATAATAATTTACAGACATACATAGGCGCATGTGGTTTTATCTTTACTAATTTTGAAAGATTAAATGCTAATGATGCATTCGGGTTTATTAATACACTAGAAAATAATAGCAAAAATTTTTTATGTCGTGAAAATGAGAATGATAAATTAAATCTAAGTTTTTTTCAATGTGTTAAAAATTGGGTATATTATGTCAATTTTAATTTATGAATTATGACATCGAAACATATCTGACATATTATAAAATTAACTTTGTATAATAGATTAGATTAAAAACTAAGAACACGGTTGGGTCAACTTTAGTTATTGAAATAAGAAATTAACAATGACATAAAATCAACATAAACGTTAAATTTAAAAATATCATTTTTCATAAAAACTAAACTTAAAAAATCTCACTAATTTTATCATAGTGTTCTCCTATTATATATAGAAGAGATTGATTTAATTCAAAAGTTTTTTTTAATAAAAAACACCTTCCACCAACTACTTTTGAGAATATATACCAACCATACTTTCGACATTTTTCGGTTTTGGCGGGAAACACATCTTAAACTTTCTTAATAATATTATTTATAATATTCTACATCAAAACATGAGAAAATATCCAGAATATCCACATTTGTGCTATAACAGCCAGGAATATCTATCTGCAGATGATGACCCAAAATACCGAGTGGATACTCATTTTGTAAAGATACAATATGCCAGAAATGGAAAGATTTAGAGATAACTTAAAGTAGGGTTTAATATATTTTATTGCATGTTGTGTAAACCTGTATTACTAATATATAAAGTAACACTGGTCATTTGTTTTTAGTTGCATCAAATAGATCTAGTTTTTTTATAACTCTTTCGAGGAAGAAGTTGAGTTCTTAACTTAAAAAGAACCCAGGATTTGTAGCAAAACACTAGCTTGATATTAATACAAAATTAATTGAGTTTTGAAATATTGTGTCCACTGTTTTATTTCAGCTAACATAAATTACCGCATTTCTAATCTGCTTTGTCAACCAAGTAAGAAACATTCAAAAAGTCTTAAAAATATCCAAAACACATTCACCCCCTCTGTGTTGTATTCATTACCTAACATGAGGAGATAAGAGCAAGTCCAACGAGCTAACTATCTCATGTCTTAACTTAATATTTAAGGATTTTGACACAAAATAGTGCTACAACAGCCTCTTAAATGGCTCCTCAAAAGTTAAGACACTAATTTTATTCTTTATGTTTAAAAAAACACCAGTCATTCCTTATTTTATTTCACCAATTAAATAATCACTTCGCTCCAAATCTATATCTCTTTTTTCATCACTTTTTATTAGTGGAGAATTTGAACTTAATATTATTATATCTATAAAAAGCAAATATAAGTAGCATTGTTGGAGTTGCAGGACCTATCTTATAATGTCTTAAATTACTAATAACTATATTTTTTACAATATTTTTAAGGAACATCTAAGATACTGTGAGATTTGCTCTAAGGTTCCTTAAAAATAAGGGAGATGAGGAGTATATCAAAATTTTAAGATACAAGAGCCTGTCGGAGTGACAGAATGTGTCAAATTCCTTATATTTTGAATTTAAGGGATCATTTAGTTAATTTTTCGTAGATACTCTAAACATGCAACTTATTTACATTTTAGAAGTAGTCCCCACTTGATTTAAAAAAAAAATATGTCCCGATTCTGAAAAGGTCGGCTTTTTTAATACCCGGATAGTTCGCTGGATTTTTGTGCATCGATATTAGGGCTGTTCATGGTTTAGACAACCCCGACCAAATCGAACCAACACCCCCACTTTTCGGCCGACCAAACCGATTTAAAAAACCCGGACACTTCATTTGGTTAAAATAATTCAGACCGACCTAAATGGGTTGGCTACGAGTTTCATATTTTTTCAATCAACCCAATGCAATCTGATTTAAATTACAAATTTGCTCAATAATTTAAATATATGTCAAACATTTTATATACAATGATATATTATACAATCTATTATACTTTTATTTATAGATATATGATTAAATTCTATGTACATGACATGCGACATAATTTACGTTACTAAATTATAAAACTAATCAATATAACATATATAAACAACACGTCCTAAGTTATAGGTATTTTAGTTTTGCTTAAATTTCCGAAATGTGTGTTATTATATAATATTAAGGGATTGCTGTTCTTAGGACGTTCTCAGGAAACACGCTTGAGATTAAAAAAACAACACTAACATATGGGTATTTTTGTAAATACAGGGGGGTGTATTTGTATTTACAGATTTGCCTTTCAAATTTTATATTATAAAATATCTTAAACTCTGGTAATTTGTGTGTGAACACTTTGAGGTCTAGTTTTCTTTAATATTAAACAGCTTTATAAATTATTAAACACATTCAAACTGACCCATCTCAACCCAATCAAACTCCAACCGACGGAGGACGAGTATAGTTGAATTATAAATTTATTTTTTTATGAGTTGGGTCAAAAAATTTCAAACTAATTTAAGTGACCCGAGTTAAAAATGTCTAAAATCCTATTAACCCGACTCATGTTACGAATTTATTTTTTGACAAGTTGGGTCAAAAATTTCCAAACTAATTTAAGTAAGCCGAGTTACAAAAATGTTTATAATCCTGCTAACCCGACCCAAGAACACTCGTAATCAGTGTTCCGAGAACAAAGGCCCAGATTGTCACTATTTCAATTAATAATGCCCAAATTGTCACTTTAGGGAAGAAAGACCCAAAATGTCACCTTATAACGTCATATAATGTTCCGTTTTTTAATACATACAAAACGGAATATCGTCTTCCGTTTTGCCTCTTATTCTTTTAATAAAGTAGCAACGTGACTTCAAGTCACGTTTTGTATTGCCTTTATTTTCTGTTTTGTTTTCTTATTTTAAGCTTGTTTTGATGTATTATTTAGGGTTTCGGAAACATCATTTAATGTTACGTTTTTCAATATTTATATTTATTTAATATTTTTAGAATTTATAAATGATACCATAATTTAACAATTTTTAGCATTTAGAGTTCACCAATTCCCTTTTGGGTTTTAGAAACATTTAAAAAGAAATTAATAAATGTTACGCCGATTTAGGGTTTAGGGCCCTAAACCCTAGAGCCTAAACCCTAATTTAACCTAGGCCTTAGGGCCTTTAGGCCCTAACCCCAGGAACCAGAAAAATTAATTTTAAATTAAATAATTATAAAATTTAAGGATGTAACTTAATTTAATAATTTTAACATTTTAGTGTTCAGCAATCCCCTTTTGGATTTAGAAAATAATTTAAAATATTTTTTATTAATTTATTATTTAATAATTTACAAGATATAGTGTTTTGTTTATATATTTTTTTAAAAAAGGTAAAAACGTTTTGTTACAAAACGCTGTTTTATCTAACGTTTTACCCTATAAAAAAAATCAAAGTGTTAAAATGGTACACGAAGTTCCGTTTTCTTATATATAAAAAAAATTAAAGTGCTAAAACGGCAGACGAAGTTCAGTTTTACCTTTAAATAAAAAAAATTAAAACGGAACACGATGTTCCGTTAAGAAATGATATATATGACCATCTTTTTCGAAAAGAAAAAATGACCAAAATACCTCTTTTTAGATGTCCTTTTGCCCAAAATACCCATTCTGGAAAAAGATGCCCAAAATACCCACTAGATACTCCACCGATACTGGAGTATCAGGATAATACGCCAATTTCAATGGAGTATCAGGATGATACTCCTTTATCAGTAGAGTATCATGGCAGATACTCCTCTGTCAGTGGAGTATCAGTCCGGATACTCCTTTACCAGTGGAGTATCAGTCTTGATACTCCTTTCCCAGTGGAGTATCACTTTTATTTTTTTTAATAAAATATTTTTAAAAAATAAAATTAAAAATTTAAAATTTTAGATGATACTCCACTGACAAAGGAGTATATGGGTGGATACTCCATTGACAAAGGAGTATATGGGTGGATACTCCACTGACAAAGGAGTATCATCCTGATACTCCCATGTCACTGGAGTATCCACCGGATACTCCACTGAAAATGGAGTATATGGTGGGTATTTTGGACAGCTTAAAATTCTGGTGGGTATTTTGGGCGATTATTATTTAAAAATGGTTATTTTGGTTTTTCACCCTTTCGAAAATGACAATTTGGACCATTTTTTTTGTCAAAGTGACATATAAGACCACCGCTCCGATTTGCTCCCGCGATATACTGCTCAAATCTCAAGCGTCGACCGACATAAAACTTAAAAACAATCAGCGGCCGAGATTAAATCAAAAATCACGTGACCATGACGTGCATTTAATCCCACAATAGCTACGTGTCTGAAATCAAATGCAAATCAAAGCACATGACCTAAGCACACACTATATAAATAGCAAAACGTTATCGAAACTCAAATAGTAACTTCCTCGCCAAGACATAAACAACGGCAAATTCACGAAACAAAATAATAGATAAAATAAAAACATTATTTCTCTTTTAAGTTTTCCGTAGTGTTACAGATTTTGTAAATGAGAATTATTCGGTCAGATATTGTTTTGCGATTTATCGAATAATTTTTTAAAAAATTGAATAATTTATTATAAATTTATCAAAAATTGATCAAATCGAACAAATATTTTAACCGAATTTTGAACAATTTATCAATAAATTTTAAAAAACCGACCCATTTCTATATACCAAGAGACTTGCAAATCTCTCTCTCTAATAAATTAAAATAAATAAAAATATAAACTTACTTGTTTTATACAACAGTCTAGCAAACGTGTCCTGCGTTTAATCTCTCCCCCATCTCTCTCTCTCTCTCTCTCTCTCTCTCTCTCTCTCTGTGCGTGTATTATATGTATAGTAATTGATGCCGCGAAGGGAGTAATCGAAGAATTGTAAAGATGTTAGAAGATCAGGTAGCGTTTTTGCTACAAAAGTACCTCGGGAACTACGTTTTAGGGCTTAGTAAAGAAGCTCTCAAGATCAGCGTCTGGCAAGGTCTATTTCATCTCTATCTATACTTACATACTCTTGTATGTATACATTTATTTGTTGTTCACTTCACTTTACTTGAATTCTCGCTGATTGTTTGATATCGAAATTCGAGTCGTGTTGCGATAAATTTTGATTAAATTAGATGCTTGTGAAATTGAATTTAGTTGTTTATGTGACAATATGAAGTTAATTGAAGTGATATTTGCGATTTTGTTTGAATTTGACGAGGTGCGAGTGGAATTAGGGCTTAGTGAGAGTGTTTGTTGTTTTCGTGTTTTATTTAGAAAGTTTAGTGAATTAGTAAATACTAAATAGTAAGTTTGAGTATGATGTTCTCGAGTTAAGTATAATAAGTTGTGTGGTGTCTGTATAGTGTTTTACGGAGTGTGGAATGTTTTAGTACTGTTTATGAGAAGTTATGTGAGGAGTGTGTAATTGTTGATATGTAGGGATGTAGAGTTTTCGAATAAGTTAATATGTGCTGTTTTCGTTTTTTTATATAGAAATTTCAGGGGAGAACTTAAACATTAAGTTCTCGGATGATATTATAGAATCAAGTATTATAAGTTGTGTGGTGCTAGTTGTCCATTATGGAGCATGGAATGTATTAGTGTAGTTTACAAAAAGTTACGGCGGGAGTGTTTATATATAGTGCTGCGGTATCCTCTTAGTGATGAAAGCGATATTGGAGTATAATAGTAGATGTGAAAGTTGAACATATGTGCGGAAGAATAAGGTACAGGTGAGGATTTGGGAACAGATTTTAATTAACTTTGTAGTATGTGATAGTTGTCCGATAATATGACTCAAGGATGGTTTTACGTATCTTCGAAAAACTAGTTTTGAATATTGTGATACAGGTAATTGTTGCAGATAGTGTCGGTTAGTTGTAAAGGAATCCAGTGAAGTGTAATTGACTGATTATATTTAATTAACTCAGAAATACAAAGTTTTTTTCCCGAAAATTATGCTTTTACATAATAAAAATGAAGAACCAGGTAGATTTTTTTGGGGTACATTCTAAGGAGTATTTTCGGTCTCTTCTCAATTCCAGTAACACAACCATCGGGATCACTAATATCTGCATGCTAGATTTACTACTCTGTTTCCATCATTATATGCTTGTAAGGAAATTAGTTAGTGATATCTCTCAGGATAGCTCAGTCTTAGTATAGTATAAGTATAGTATATTGTGTTAGTAAGGGCAGTATAGTCATTTTCTGTTTGTCATGTTAGTTACTATACTAGTATACTGTGATAGCAATAGGTCTATAAATACTTTTTAACAGTTCCGTGATTTCATTAGATTGAATATGAAACTGGAAATCATTTCCACCAGATCTCTATCTCTCTCTCTTAACTACTTTCTCTGTCTAGGGGTTCTTGCTCTTAACTCTGACTTCTCCCTCTTTTCTGCTCCAATCTCTCTGTTTCTCTCTAAATCTCTCTCTAATCTCTTTGTTTCTTCTAAACCAGAAAATACCAAAAATATACGTAAATACTCATAAAAGTCATGGAGAACCTGACTAAATCTTCCACTAGACCTTTACTATCAGCATCATTTTCTTTTTATTCCATCTTAGAAATTAAGTTAAGGAGCTTTATTAGGAGCACTATTAATTTTTCTCTTTGTTAGAAAGAGAGTCTTTATGCTTTTTACGTGATAGTTAGGTATTATTTCTGTTATCGCCAATGTTGATTTTGTGGGGTTTATTTGCTGTATAAGAATTGGTTGGTATCTGTTTCAGTTTTTTTTAAATGTAGATTTGTTTATGCTACATTCTTATATCTTTATTAAATCTGCAGGCGATGTAGAGTTGAATAATATGCAGCTGAAGCCTGAAGCACTTAATGCTTTAAAGTTACCTGTAAAAGTGAAGGCAGGGTTTCTTGGCTCGGTGAAGCTCAAGGCATGTCCTAACATAGATTAAATGCTTAAATTATTTTCTGATCACCTTATAGGCTCTATATTTTTATGCCATTTACCTATCTCTTTTTTCCAATTAGGTGGGTGACATCATAATCGATCAATCTAATAATTAAGAATAATAGTAAGGAAAAGGAAAACACACCCTACCCTTTGCACTCATAAGTATGCAAATATAAAGTGCCCTAACTTCTGTCAGAGGGCTGTGACTCGGTTATGTGCAGCATTTATCTTCTCAAGAATATTGTTAAGGTGGTTTTCATGAATTTTAGTATTAAATCTGCATTAAAATGAATGCATTACTGATGTGTCTTTATTTGCTGTACTTGTTTATATACTGTCTGAATAAGAATAGCCTCAGTGATAGATCTCTATTAGCCAAAAATGAACATATGACATTATTGCACTTCACTACATTTTTTCTGTTAATGTCAACTTGTTTAACAGTAGATGCAAAAGTCATCTTCACTTGAATCCGTTGTGAAGTCTAAAGCAAATTCTTGGTCAGGTAGTGGCGACAACATGACAAACAATAAATGCATTATGGATGTGTCTTTATTTGCTATACTTGTATGTATGCTGTTATATTATGAATACCTTAATTGACAAATCTTTCTTAGCCAAAATTTAAGACATGAAATTATTGCACTTCACTAGATTTTTTACATTATGTCAACTTGTTTTAAATTTGTCAGTAATTGATGTTGATTTCCCACTTTGTATTATTAAGAAAGTAAAAGAATCTCCTTAGTGGTTATACTCTCCGTTAGAACATTTACTATCTGATTTTGCTGAGTGCGTATAATATTTTCAAAGGTTTTATAAATAAAGTCTAAATTTCAGGTTCCATGGAGCAGAATTGGCCAAGATCCAGTTATAGTTTCTCTGGATCGGATCTTTTTATTAGCTGAACCTGCTACACGTGTTGAAGGGTCGACCGAGGATGCTGTTCAAGAAGTTAAAAAGACTCGAATACGAGTAAGACTGTGTAAGCTCAAATACTACACGTTTCTGTGATTGATATTGACGTTCTGCTTTATTTTACTTTACAGGAAATGGAGATGAAGCTTCTGGAGAGCAAACAAATATTAACGAATGAGATGGTTTGCTTTTTCACCCTTCATTAGCAGTGTGTTTTTGCTTATTGTAGAATATATTTCACCCATGCGTGTACTGTTGGGTCGAAATGAATTTATTCTTTCAAGGCACTGAGGTCATCTTTCTAAGATTAGGCTCACTTGATAGTTAAGCATCTTTCCTGTTAATTGATCTTGGAAAACAAAGCTTGCAGCTTAACTGTTTAAAAGGATATTACAGCCTGTATCAGATTCTATGGTTTCTGTTTATAATAATTTTTGTAAAGAATGAGGTCCTAGTAACCTCAAACCTGACGCGAGGAGCCTTTTCATCTAACCTGCAAGAAGTCGAACCAAATATTTGCTAATTTTATTTCACACTTTGGAAAGAATCTACGTTTAATTGGTCTGCTTTTGCCATGTTAGCTGCTAGGAACAATGCGGTCTCCACCTCTAGATTGAATTATAGACACATGCTAAGCCAACCACCTTCTAATTTGATTAAGGAATGGATGCTGTCATATTAAATTTCTATTTTAAAACTGGTGTTTCTGGGACACTCAGAGTTAACGTATCCGCCTTCTTTTTTACTATGACAACTCAACAATGTTATAATCTATTGCCTTGGTAAATACAGAATTATTATCCTTACTAATAATGTGAAAACAACCTTGTTCTATTTATCAAGGAAAAATATCTATTCACGTGGCTCTAGCTGTTTCGATCGAGTCATTGAGCGGTATCATTATCAAATATATGTTAGGTATTTTTTACGTTCTATACATATACAATCACTTTGGTAAGAACCTTTATAATCTTTAAAAGCTCAATGCAATGGCATAATCATATCGCTGATAATGTATTATTTGTATGGAGACATTTCTTCTTATGAAGTCACGAGGCATTCAGTTGTAACGTGCAAGGAGCTTATAAAGTTTGATGGTATTTCATAAAAACTCTGCAAAAGTATCTAGTATTTAGAATATGAATGACTTTTGATGATATTTTTCCTAAATTTAAGAGGATGTTCCTATGTATAACAATTGACACTGCAGTATTCTTTTTTTTTTTCTCATGTTCTTTAATCTCTATTCTAAAATTCAAGATGTTTTTTTAGGATTTGTCAGTTGACATATCTGTATTCTTTTTACTCTCTCTCTCTCTCTCGTATAATTTTTACTCGGTTTGAAAATTCTATGTTTGTTATATACTCTCAGTATATACATACTAATTTTTAATTCTTCTCTCTCTCTGTCCTAGTATACTAATTTTTAGTTTTTACTCGGTTTAAAAATTCAATGTTTGTTTGTATACTCTCTTACTTTTAACAATCTATTTTTTAGTATGATTTTTTCTGCATGTCAAAATTAACAAGCATAGCGTATGCCTAATTTTTTTTTACAATTATTAAAATTAAATTATCTGAAATGTATAAGATTTACCTATGCAAAGTCTATTTTTTTCTGGTTAATTGTACATGGTGAAATCTAACAAAGTTTAAGAAGTATTAGTTAACTTTATCGTAATAATTTGAAGGAGGGCATCTATTGAACAAAATAAATCTGTTAAGAAGTATAAGAAATCTTTTGTACTTTCAAGGATAAATTATGTACATATTAGACATAATGAAAAAATTGTTTGTTCACTTCTTGTATGTAATATAATTATTAATTTTATATATTGTTTATAAGAAATTATACAATCATATATTTATTATACCAGAGCGCTAGAATGTCTATATTTGTCTTCCTAACTAAAGTATCTAGAAATTGTCTAAATATTCAAATTTTTTATGAAAGTCATTGAGAAGTCATTAAACTCATTTTTCTATTTTTTTATAGAAAGTCCTGATATAATACAGCCTTCTTATTGTGAAAATCTGAAGTCTCCATTTTCATACAATTTTTATCTACGGCAAAGTTCTCTTTAAGGTCTTTTTTGCGGCAATGGTGCTATTAATATTTAGGTACAAGCTATTTTTTTTATATATATTCATTTGGCGCAAGAACTTCTCCTTGATAATAATTAAAACCCAAAGCAAGTAGGTGCTTTAATTGTTGGAACTAAATTGTACTTCCAAACTTTATCACATCGTCATTTTGAAATGACCGACCCACCAGTACTACATGTTCAGCATAAAGTTGTTACGCTTGTCATTATCCAACAGAATATCTGATCGGAACTAGCAGTTGAAATACCTACATATAGTGATTAAATGTTTTAGTCGACGCCCTTAGCTGATCAATTTATTGTACAGTTTGTAAATTCAAAGAAACAAGCATTTATTGATTAGTCTCTAAAAATTTCAGAGTCTAATTAACCGCGAGATGTAAGTGCAGCTGTCTTACTGTTCTTATTATTTCACATAGTTATCCTACTGGAGCTGAATGCGCACAAGGAATTTAAATAATGAAGCTAGAAGCATTGTCTCACAACCCACATATAGTGATGCTTTCAGTCGATTGTTCAAGTTAATAGCTCAACTTCTCGAAAACAAAGAAATTAGAAATATGTCTACATCTTTGCTCAACTTCGTAAATTTTATTTGGACATGCTTTTCGGGTGACAAGCGAGCCTGAGTTATAACTAATAGTTTTTTTGGTACTAGACTACTGGTACTCATTTCAGTATCTGTATCTGATAAGTTTGCGTTGGATTTGTACACTCAGAAGACAAAGGTCTGATAAAAGTGAATGTTAGGTATTCGGTCTTAAAGCTATTAACCTAAGGATTTTGCTGCAACTGCAAACAGGCATATTTAACTGCTTTGTTGTTTATCAGAGAATTGGGAAAGAATGTCAGTCTCACGTAATTGCCTTTATTCTCAAGTGTTTATAGGTCAACTTTCTGGATATATGTAATTAAACTGTCCTAATAGGCCATTCATTATATTGTGCAATTTTACTTGTGATAATCTTAATCATGTTTCTCCTGTCTTTTTTGGTCTATCAAGAATAAATCATGGCTGGGATCCTTCATTAACACCATTATCGGGAACTTGAAGCTTTCGATATCGAATATTCATATCAGATATGAGGATCTTGAGAGGTACTGTTAATATCATTTTATTTAAACAAAGGGTTATTACAAAATTTTAAACAATGGAAATTGTTTTACCTGGTATCACCTTTTGACTGCCTTTTTTAGCAATCCCGAGCACCCATTTGCAGCTGGCGTAACTTTAAAGAAACTCTCAGCTGTTACAGTTGATGATATGGGGAATGAGACGTTTATTAGTGAGGGAGCTCTAGATCATATTCGGAAGGTTGTTTCTTAATATTATCTGTAACCAGAAATTGTCTCCCCCCTTCCCCCGACCTGATCCTCTCTTATTTGTTCTACCTATTTTTCACCTTGGTTACCATATTTCAGACATGGATTTTGTTTTCTTCAGGATGCTTGTAAATTTTGTAGCTATTTACGACATCAGATATAAAATTTGTCCAGCATGGTGTTACACTTTTGACTTTGAATTTCTCAGTAAAAATGTTTCTTGAGACGTCTCTTAGAATTACCATCTAAGTTGCATTTGATTACAATCTTTCCTGATATGACTTACAAAATTGTAAGTAAATCTTAAGACTCTATGAAAATCATAATAAATTCTGAGCACTCCTGGAAAATGTTCTCACTTGGTGCATTAAGTTTTATTAAATTTTATATGGATAGATGTTTCGCAATAGCATTCTTTTCTTATTTGGTGTCCCCAACGGTATGGAAATATTATTCTCTCCTTATCTGGTACCCCTAAATTGTTTTGCAGTCCATAGAACTTGAAGAGCTGGCTGTTTATTTGGATTCTGATATCATTCCTTGGCATATTAATAAACCATGGAAGAAATTGCTGCCAATCGAATGGAGTCAGGTCTGTCTGAATCTGTGTGCATGTGTTATGTACACCTTCTGGGTCAATTAAATTGCACCATGATATTTTTTACTGTTTAGGTTTTTAAAAATGGTACCAAAAATGGAGAGGCAGCAGATGAGCTTGTTAGGAAACACGATTATATTCTGCAGCCCGTGACAGGAAATGCAAACTATTCAAAACAGAGACCAAATGCGTCTGCTAAAAGTGGTCAACCTTTACAGAAAGCCTTAGTGAATTTGGATGACGTTACCCTCTGTTTGTCAAAGGTTTTTGTTCCTATAAATATTAGTTTTTTGATATTTACAGAAATCATGTTATGAATTTAGCTGTTTACATTATGCCTTCCTCTCTACAGAATGGTTATAGGGACTTGTTGAAATTAGCTGATAACTTTGCTGCATTCAATCAACGATTGAAATATGCGCATTATCGACCACTTGTGTCTGTCAAATCTGATCCAAGATCTTGGTGGAAATATGCCTGCAAAGTTATTTCAGAGCAGATGAAGAAGGCCAGGTACCAAATTGGATGCTTCTTTTCACCTAATTTTTTTTAATATTTTCTCTCTTAATAGCATTCTTTCTATCATTTACTTGGTGTTTTGAAGGCTATATAATTGTACACAAAACACATGTAAAGTTATAAACTTATAATACACAGGAATGTTAATCTGGGAGAGTGATTAGTAAAATGAAAGATCCTTATCTCCCTGGAAGAAAATACGTCAAAAAAATCCTAAGTTAAACGGAAGATGTTATCTTTCCAAACATGCGGAAGAAAGAAAGGCCTATGGGAGTATATTGAAATCGTTTAAGCAAGTGATGCTTTATGTATGCATATATAGATAGCATAGTGCTACAAGGATCTTTGTGTAATGGAATAAGGTTTAGTAATTGATGGGGACAAGGATCAGGGATGAGATAAATATAAGGATAGCCAGACACACCAAAATCAACTTAAAGTGTCTGTTTTTCACTTTTAGCTTTGCCAAACATGCTATAAATGGTGTTTATGTCATGCCTGTGATCCATCTTACAAATGAGACCCTCCTTGATCCTTTCCGGATGTGCTTGACTGCCCCCATAGTACGCTCACTCGGGGACTTCTTGAAAACGTTCCTTTTCATTTTGATCTCGTGCTTAGAAAACGATTCTTTGGAAATGATTAGCTAGCAGAAGCTTCCTGATGTTGATCTTTATATTAATTAGGTCAGAGCAGTAATCCGAAACCTAGTTTTTTTAACAAAATATATGGGATATTGTATTTTGCAGCGGAAAACTGTCTTGGGAGCAGGTCTTGCGTTATGCAAGTTTACGCAAGAAATATATATCCCTCTATGCTGCACTGCTGAAATCTGAAGTCACACGGGCCATTATTGATGACAATACTGACATCGAAGAAATGGATCGTGAACTTGACATAGAACTCATAATTCAGTGGAGGTATTTTTCTTGCAAACAACTTAAAAATTCATGGGGTTTAAAAAAAATACCCATTGATTATAATGTAGTATACTTTTTAAGTATAGAGATTGCTTTTGTTTATTGTTTGTAAATGTTAATTTCTTTTACCTTTTGGCTTTTTTTTTTCTCTTTTGAGAGAGCTCTGAGTTGGAGGGACAGGTTGCTTTTCACACTATCCCCCCCTCCCCCCTCCCCCCAACTTTTAGTGTTTTTTACCACCAAAGTCCTGAGTAGCACCTCAAACTTTTAGAAGAGAGAACAGAGTGATGGGGAAATGGGTTGATCTGCGGCCTGTTTTATGTTAAAATGATGTTCTAGAACTAAGTTGGTTAGAACTATTTGCAATGTAACAGTTGTAGAAGGAGATAATTAGGAACTTATTTAATACTTTCGAAGTAGGATATCTAGTTATGGTCAATGTGCTCTTGATCTTCTTACTGTTGAGCAGGATGCTGGCACACAAGTTTGTAGAGCAATCAGTGGAGTCGGACCTTTACTTGAAAAAACAGAAAGCAAAGAAATCATGGTGGCCATTTGGAGGGTAAAACCCTTATATGTTTGTATATTGATTTACAATTGTAAAAGTCATAAACTAGTTATTGTCATCCTGATTTTTTTCTTTTTTTAATTTTTCAGGTACGGTCAATCTACAGAGGATGAAAATGAACCTGGGAACCTTACTGTTGAAGACTGGGAGCAACTGAATAACATGATAGGTTACAAGGAAGGTGATGAAACACTTCCACTGGGAACTCATGACAAGGGTGATGTTCTTCATACTCTGTTAGAGGTTCACATGAAACATAATGCTTCCAAGCTTACTGACGCGCAAGAGTGCCTAGCTGAATTATCTTCTGACAATCTCAGTTGTTTGATTAAATTATACTCTGAAACAAAAATTTTCGACTTGAAATTGGGATCATATCGGTTATCATCTCCAAATGGACTACTTGCCGAGGTATGATCTCTGACACTTTTCATCACTAAATAGGTGACTCTTTGCCTTCGTATTTTTGTAAATAAAAGTCTTCCATTTCTTTTATAAGAAATTCTTTTCCTGTGCACAGAGTGCCACTGCGTATGATTCACTACTTGGTGTGTTCTGTTATAAGCCAATTGATGTTGAAGTAGACTGGAGTATGGTTGCAAAAGCTTCTCCGTGCTACGTTACTGTATGTTATTTCTTTTCTCATTGTTGAATGCCATTTTTATTAAAATGTCTTAAAACTGATGATTTGTTATCAACCAGTATCTCAAGGACTCAGTTGATCAGATCGTCAATTTCTTTGAAAGTAGTGCGGCTGTTACGCAGACAGTAGCTTTGGAAACTGCTGCTGCTGTACAGGTTTGGCTTAAATAATTTTTTTTGTGTGAATTGACCTGTTCTGAATATGTTTGTATTAAGATACAGTGTATTGAGATGCAGGAGATCTGATTTATTTCACCTCTATAGTGTTGTCGGTCTTTGCTATCTGATCAATTAAATTACGCTTCCGTCTATACTAATTTTTACTTCTTCCAGATGACAATTGATGAAGTTAAGCGAACTGCACAACAACAAGTTAACAAGGCAATGAAAGATCAAACCAGGTACTAACGTTCGTGGCTTGGTGCGATCTTTTCCAACAATTTTTAACTGGTTTGCAAAAGTGTCATTATGATTGTGCATCATGTGTACTTTATATTACATTGTTAGTCTTTATCTGGTTTATAGCATCTTGGTGTTTTCCAGCACGTGATTCAAGGGAGATGAGCATGATTAGCTATAGAATTATGTAGAGGAGGAAATGGTGATCATTTGGCCTTTTTAATAAAGTGAATTTATTTATCAATTATTAGTAAAGTCCATCTTAATACATTGGCTGGCTCCTGCCCCTATCTGAAGATGTCTTGTGCATGATTGATTTTATTTGCCATTCCGTGAACTCATAGGAGTGCAAGGATGAATGCAATGAAAGATATCAGGCATTTTAATCCTATTTGCAATTATGTGAACAACTTACAGGAGAACAAGAATGCAGTGGATGACTGAACCCAAAAATTATCTTTGGTGTACTCTCTAAAACATGTTAAATTATTTGACAGTAGAAACTAGAAAGTGCAACACATTCATATATAGTATATAGCCATTATACTTTTGCTTCTATTTTGGGAAACCGTAATACTTCAACTCATTTTTTGCAACAGTGAGACTTTAATTCATAGTTGACTTTCTTTTGCTTCTAGATTTTTCTTGGACTTGGATATTGCGGCACCGAAGATTACTGTACCTACTGACTTCTGTCCTGACAAAATCAACTCAACGAAGCTTCTGCTTGACCTGGGACATCTTTTTATTCGTACTCGGGTTGGTTGCAACATGTTCACAACTTCTCCATGAAATTTTCTTCACCAAACCATCTGGCAATTATCAAACATGCTTGTACCATTTCTGCAGGTTGATAATGAAACATCGTCAAGTGATGAGAGCAATATGTACCTCCAGTTTGATCTGGTTCTGAGTGATGTATCTGCGTTTCTGGTTGATGGAGATTATCACTGGAGTCAGCTACAATTGAATAGTTCTGCTGGTTCTTCTCCATCTGCTTCTGCTAGAATCTTGCCTGTTGTTGATAAATGTCGGTTGATAGTTAATCTTCAACAGGTAACAAATTTTTGCGTTGAAATTTTTGCTTAATATATCCGTTCTTATGATTGGACACTATTGGAACAAATCCATGTAGATTCGGCTGGAAAATCCCTCTTATCCTTCAACAAGAATTGCTGTTCGGCTACCATCTCTAGGGTTTCATTTTTCGCCCGCTCGTTACCATCGGCTGATGCAAGTTGTAAAGATCTTTCAGTCAGAAGATAGTGATGCTGTAGATACTCAGCGTCCTTGGGACCAAGCTGACTTTGAGGGGTGGTTATCTGTTCTCAGTTGGAAGGTTACATTTTTTTTAATGCAAATGTATCAGTAATCACTTTGGAGGTTGTGAACTTTGATCTTCCCTCAACTTCCTGTATATTTCTAATTTTGGCAGGGTGTGGGAGGTAGGGAAGCTGTATGGAAGCGTAGATATCTTTGCCTTGTGGGGCCTTTCCTTTACATACTTGAAAAGCCTGGTTCTAGATCATATAAAGATTATCTCAGGTGCAACTCCTTTCTTTGACCTGTGTGGTACTAATGTGATGAAGAACTCTTTAATAGTAATATAAAATAATCGATCTTGATGGTAAATGTGGATATATACTCGCTTTATATTAATATAATTGTCTTAATAAAATCTTACATAGAAACCAATATCTCGTCAACCTTTATGTTGTATGTGCAGACAGTTGTATTAGCCTCTAGGTTAGTTTGAAAGGGCTTGCCATGTACATAATATATTCTTTTAGAATATATACATGTATATAATGCAAATATCTGAATTTAGTGATACTTCTGCAATGAAAAAGAGGAGTCATTTAATAAGACTAATAGAATCTTACAAGGGATGATGAAAAACTAGATTTGTTGGGTACTTGAGTTAATTTGGATATGGGCGCACACTTGACGACATTATCTTTAGTAAATGACGACATTTGTGTGTGTGTGTCTATATATATATATTCATCTTATCTACCCAGTCACCAAAGTACATATACTTGGTTACCCAAAGTTTCCTCGTGTTCTGTTGGATATTCATTTACTCGAATTCCCGACATTGGTGTATTTTGCATAATCTCAAATTTAGATTTTTTTTTCTTCACAAATCATATTAGAAATTGGTTCTAAGTAACTACTTGAAAAAGAATATTGTACTAGTATTAATAGCAAATAAAAAAGTAATTATATCGTACTAGTATTAAAAAGTAATATATATATATAAATTCAGTTTTGCAAAAACTAAAAGTATTACTTAAACTATTGTGTTTAGATGATTTAAGGCATCCATTTGATTATATTTACATAAATTTTCTAATTCTAATTAGGGCTGTCAAAAAAATTCAAAAAATCCGATATTCGTCCGAAAAATCCGCATTTGTATCCGAGAAAAAGCGGATATAATCCGTATCCGAGAAAAAACGGATATTATCCGTATCTGAGTTCGGGGTATTCGAATCCGAAAATAAATACATATATGATATTTAAATTATATAAATATAAAATTATATATAATTTAAAATTTATTTTTTTAGTTTATAGTGTGTAAATGTATTAAATAATACGTTTATACAAATTATATATATATATTGTACACTTACTTTATACATATATAAATATATTATGTGTATTTAATCGTATAAAATGTTCTAAAATCATCGTCAAAACGGTAGGGGCAACAAAAAAAATTCAAAAAATCCGATATTCGTCCGAAATATCCGCATCCGTATCCGAGAAAAAGCGGATATTATTCGTATCCGACATAAAGCGGATATTATTTGTATTCGAATCCGATGATTGCGGATACGGATCCGAATTATCCGTTTGACAGCCCTAATTCTAATAATTGTTTTTTATCATGAACAAAATCGAAATATATTTTTATAATCTATATATGCAAGCACATCTAAATCCTGTGCAGGCACTTTGAAAAAATTAAAATATTTTATAGTTATAAACTTATAATTAAGTTATTGTAAAATATTTTACATATATAACTATATACTAGCTTATAGCCCGTGTGATGCATGGTTTTCTAAAATTTATTATTTATTACTTTTTTTTAATAATTTTTTAATGTACATATATATTGTCATTTCTTTTTTATTTTTGCAATTTGTTTTTTTTTTATATTTTGTTGTAATATTGTTGCAGCAAATATGCAGATATTGATAAATATAAGGATGTGGAATTGAACTACAACTATATATAACAGAATATCTATTAATATTATATATATAGTTGTATCATTAATGTATCATAGGTTTTTGAATAATAGTAGAACAATGTAATTTTTTTTATACTTATAATTTATTAAATCTCTAATCATATCCTATCTAGGATTGTATTAGGATATTGTACCGCAATTGGTGTTTGAATAGTAGTAGAACAGTGTAATCGTTTCCTATTTATGATTGTATTAAGAATATGATCTTAATTGTCTATTTTTAATTATATCAGATCAGTGGTTGATATTGTTTTGGAGGTTTAGGATCAAAGTTTAGGATAAGAAGTCCATTGAGAAATGGACCAAAGTGTCATTTTGGGGTGAAAAATGGTCTAAAATGTCACTTCTGGAAATTATGGCCCAAAATGTTACTTCACCACGTTACATCGTGTAGCGTTTGGAAAACAACCCAAAACACTACATAATGTAGCGTTTTGCTTCCTTTTTTTATAGTTTTTTAAAGCCATAATGTTACTTCATGTAACGTTTATGATATTTTTGTTTTTTTTCTTATTTTGAGCTTATTTTGGTGTATTTTTTAGGGGTCCGGAAACACCACTTAATTTTACGTTTTCGATATTTCTTTTTTATTTAATATTTTTTAAATTTAGGAATATACCATAATTTAACAATTTTTAACAGTTTAGGGTTCACCAATCCACTTTTGAATTTTAGAAATATTAATAAAAGAACTTAATAAATGTTATACCGATTTACGATTAAAACCCTAGGAACCAAAAATGTAAACTTTAAATTAAACAATTTTAAATTTTAAGTTAATAAATTTTATGATTTTACGGTTCACCAATCCCCTTTTGGATTTTAGAAACAATTTTTTTTTTTTAGCGTTTGGTGCCAAAAGTCTACTATGTCACATTTTGCACATCTAAAAAAAAGAAAAAAGAAAAAGTGCATAACGCTAAACGATTTAGCGTTTTGAGCTTTTTTCCTAAACGCTACACGATGTAGAGTCTTGAAGTGATATTTTGGGCCTTGAGGGCCACCACCCAAGTCCATAACACTTTTTATATATGAGGATATAATTTGTGTATATAATGTTTGTTATGTAAACATGTGCATGTATAATATGTAATCATCAGTATTGATTTCATAATCTTTTGTAATACTTGTAATTGTAGTAATTCTTAACCCTGGTTTGTCTTAGCTGGCTCTAAAGATGGAAACCAAGACGTTGGGTTAGAATCTCATTAGTTATATATTATAATTCGATATTCATACTATTAGCTCTAAGCATACTACTAAAGATATAGGGTGTAAATTACATCAAGAACGTATTATGCCTTGTCCGCCAGCACTCGAATGCCAATATTATCATGTTTGTTGAATCCGTGTATTCTTGCATTTCATTCCCTCACACCTGCACCCGGTTTCTTGTTTCTTAGCTAACATTAGTATCTTATGTCAACTTTAAAATGGGATACAATGTCTAAAACTAATAGAATTATTTTTTATTAATTTAATATACTAGACACTTTTTCGTTTGTCAATTATGTAACTAATTTCTATTTGTTTTTGTAGTCTACGTGGAAAACAATTGTATCAAGTTCCCCCTGAAACTGTTGGCAATGTAGAGCATGTCTTGGCTGTTTGTGATATAGAAAAATCCAATAATAAGGTTCAAGTTGGTTCAATTTGAGAGCGTAATACTGCTTTCTTTTAATGTTTATCTAATGACAGTTGGCAACATGTCTTGCTGGATACCCTCATATTTTCTGCGTGTAGGTTGTCGAAGATGCCAATGCACTTATACTAAGATGTGAGTCGGAGGAATCAAGGAAGATATGGCAAAGTCGCCTCCAGGGGGCTGTTTATCGCGCATCGGTATGTTATTACTCTGTATATTTCAATTACTGTTTGCACTGTTGTGTTCCTTTGTAAGGCACATCAAGGTATATTTCTATCGTTTGCAGCAATATCTTTCCTTTCCTGGAAGTAGATATCCCATCCAATTGTTAACATCTTTTAAAATAGAATTTTTACTTCAGTAATTTCAGTAGATCCCACTAATTCAACCGCTTTTTCTTCTCGTTTCTTTAACTTTCTTAATCTCCTTGCCCTACCCAAATTTTAACAATTGGGTGGGACGGAGGGAGTAGTAAATATTGTTAATTTTGTAAGACGATGCGGTGGTTTTTCCTGATCTGTTACATGTTGATATTCATTTTGGTCCAATCGCATGCGCTGCAACAAGCTCTTTTAGCCAACTTGTTTATATTCTTTTTCGGTGGTTGGGAAGGGGAATAGCCCTTAAGCAAAGCTGCCTCCGGCGATATCCGATCTCTAGACCTCGAAAGGGGGGGGGGGATCTCTGGATGCTAACTATACATGAACCAACTGCTGAGGGTAACACGAAAATTCCCCCCTTACCTTCCATGATAGTCGAAGAACATATATGGATATAATATGCGACATAAAGAAGTGCTTTATCTATGAATGAATGTACAGTGTGATGGATGAGTCATTGCCTTTACAGTATAATATCTTATATTATTTGAGTATAATGGATGTGTACAAATCAATGACGAAACTAGGTCTTTAAGCGAGTAGATAAGTATTAGGTCTAAACTTGGCAGCAATAAAATCGATTCAGGTTGAAGAATGTTAAAGGATTTTTTGATACCATAATAAATGCTAATTAAGTGTACTATGTCTGAGATTGTTAGCATGTGCATTGTTTGGAAAATAAGATATATTGTTGGTGTCTCAGTGACCTATGTAAAAACCTTCGATGTGCATTAGTCTGGCTAACCCTGCCTTGCGGCTTTCAGAAAAGTGTATGGTCTTAATATGCAATAATTACATATGATGATCACTGTAGGATTTATAGCATGGGAGTTCTCGTATAAATCTATGTGAAATTGTTGGATTTCCGTCTGACGAATGTATGCGCTATATTGTTTTGTTTGAGGTTGCAATCATTTCTGCCTAGTTTATTTATTTATTATCTGTTTGGGAAGATCAACACCTTACAATGTCCGACTGATTGTGAGTGAAGATCCTTTATGGATGTAAAGGCTTTCCTAGATATGTGGTTACGCTCACCAATATAGCTGTCGCAACTGAGGCACATTCTATTGCATTAGGCACAGAGCCAATATTACTGAATTATCCTCACTACTAGAATTTTCATGCAGGGCTCTGCTCCTATAACTGGTGTGTTGGAGACTTCATCTGATTCGGACGAATCTATAAAATCTGTTGATAAACATAATTCTGTGGATATCTCAAAGATGGAAATGATGTTTATAACTGGTGTTCTTGATGAGCTAAAGATACGGTTTAATTATAATAACCAGGTGGGTGTGGACCCAAGCCTTGGTTGATATGTATGTTGTGGAATGTTGTATTGATTATTGTACGTGTGATTAATAACTTTCTCTGACCTTGTTCAGCATGATAGAGCTTTCAAGAAGGTGCTTCTAGCTGAGGAGAGTCGTCTTTTTGAATTTCGAGCAATAGGTGGTCAGGTATGATTAAATTGCATCTTCGCTTTTCTATTCTTTTGTATCACATTTTATATTCCAATAAATTAATCTGTGTACACAGGTGGAACTTTCACTGAGAGCAGGTGATATGTTCATTGGCACTGTTTTAAAGGCTTTGGAGTTGGAAGATTTATTTTGCTACTCAGGGGTATCACAGGATCAGCCCTTATATTTAGCACGATCCTTCATTCGTAGTACTGATGAACCTTCCATCTTGAAAGGAACCGAAGGTCAGACTTGTGACAAGATTGAGCGAAATCAAAGTGAAGATGAAAATTTCTATGAGGCATCAGATACTCTAATTGATCCTGTTGATAGTCCGAAGCTTTCACTTGGAAATGTATCTGAATATCTTAGTTCCCAGAAATCTCTCTCCGAATACCTGAGTTCCCAAAAGTCTCTTTCCTCGGAGAAATCTATACTAAAGCCCCCTAGTTTTTCTCGTATTGATGGTTTACTTCCTGATGTCAGTCTCCAGACTCGTGAGGAGTACGTTGGTGTTGATGTCACTGATGATTTAAATAGTTTTGTGAAAGCTCAGATAGTGATTATTGATCAGAATTCGCTGCTGTATGATAATATCGATAAACAGGTCTGGACCTTTCCCTGAAAGTCATTTTAGTTTTTTTTGAAACCAAGTTATTTTAGTATATTACTCAATGTGGTTGTGAACTTTTCCTTTTTTGTCTAACCCAGGTGACAGTTACCTTAGCGACCCTATCATTTTTCTGTCGTAGACCGATGATAGTTGCCATCATGGAGTTTGTAGATGCTATCGTTGTTGAGGATGACACATGTGAATCTTTCAGTAATAGTTCTTCAGCTGCCACTGCCCAACAAGAGAATTTGACAGAAGAAGAGGTTTATAATCAGCGGTTAGCTGCCAGTGATGAGCCTACTGTAAAAGGTTTACTTGGAAAGGGGAAGTCTAGAGTCATGTTCTTTTTAGCACTGAATATGGCTCATGCTCAAATATTGCTGATGAAGGAAGACGGGACAAAGCTTGCGACTTTGTCACAAGATAATTTCCTGACTGATATCAAGGTTTGAAGGCTCTTTCCTCAGTTAAAGCTTTACATGCATCACAGAAATGTATAAAATGATTACCACAGTAAATTCCTATTTAATTGAGTTATGTACATCTTTCATAATATATGTATGAACTAAATATGAAACAAAATAATTACTCTACAAATAGATGAAGTAATATTAATCCCAACAATATTTGGAGTCTTTTTCCTTCCAAATTTACCTTTTTAGGACGATAGAAATGCGTTGACAACGCTTTACTGAAACACTTCTTGAACTTATTGTGACCAACACGTGAACCTCTTTTACGTTAATGCATGATAAATCACTTGCGTTAATGCCTGTTTGGTAGGTTAACGCATAATTGGTAATACGTGAACCTCTTCTAGGGTAGGTCAACACAGTTGATAACACGTGAACCTCTTCTCGTTAGCTTAAAACTGAAAAGGCGTGACCAGGCGTTGTTGAACGACTTTGGCTGATTCTTTCAAATTTTGGTGCAGTCCTTCAATTTCTTTATTTTTTGTTGCATCTTCTTCCATAGAATTACATCACTCAGATTAATGAGATACTAAGCTTTTTCAACTATTTTAATTCAAGCTAGTTTAATTATTAAAATATTATTTTTCATACTTGTCACCCATACAATGTGCAGGTGTTTAATTTCCTAAAATAATATTTGATGTATATATTAGAATCTTTGTTGGTTGTATTTTCATAACTTTTGAAAATACGCACACATTTTAAGTATGTGCATTACTGAGACTAGAACCCTTGATCCTTCAAATCATTTACATATTTATCCGGGGATTCGAGCGTGGCTGACAACCATGAACAAAGTTACTCCTGCAGCACATATCACAACTCAGTTTAATTGGACTGCTGAGTTCTATTTGGAAGTTATTAATGCTTCAACTAGTTGGCTGTAACTTGAGTTTAATGACCCACCTGCAAGTTGGTGTACAATAAGATGATGTCTTTGGCCAATTAACTCCTGGTTTTTATGTAAAGATTTTACAATTGCACTCGTGTTTCTGTCTAACTAGTTTGTATCTTGTTATTTGTCCTCATTACTCAATAAAGAGAAGCAAATTCTAAACATTATAAATTCTTTTCTGATCAGGTGTTCCCTTCTTCTTTTAGCATTAAGGCCTCACTTGGAAACCTCAAAATAAGTGATGACAGTCTCCTCAGAAGTCATATCTATTTCTGGGCTTGTGATATGCGGAATCCAGGTGGTAGTTCATTCGTGGAGGTATGGCTTTGCAATATGCATAAATACCTTATATTTAGTCTGCAAGTGCTTTTCCATAGAGCAATTCATGTGGTTGGTTTGTAAGTATAGGGAGGGGTATGATGTATGCCGACCTAACCTTTACTCCAAAGGAGCATATAGGTTATTTCCGCAAGGACCCTGGTGTGGATATTGTAGAAAAAAAATTATAAGAGTACCTAATGAAAGATAAGAGACAATAGATATGATGCAGGTCAACACTTTAAAAAGCCCAAAGAGACTATTTGGGAGCAATATAAAAGGCTTTGGTAGCCCATCAATTAAAATATATTAGAATTTAGTTATTATATATAAATAGTTCTCTAAAATTAGAGAAGATCCTATGTTATAGTTCTATTGGAAACAGGGATGTGTTCTTGTTTTCGATAAAGGAAAACTATTATTATACGGAATATTTTTATTGAAACAGCTGGTCTTGTTTATTTCTCTTGCGTGCTTCTTGCTCTTGGGAAATAATATTGTATGTAATGGTGCTCTGGATTTTTTTATGGATTTCTGTCCTTGATGTGGATAAACCAGGAGGAGACGTTATCGGCAAGTGGAGACCTAGATTATTCCTACTGTTAATTTTTTTATGTCTACAAGGACAACACTAAAATTTGAGGAAGTGCCAGATAAGTTCATTGAATGAGTTGCATTATGATAGGTTTTAGTGCAGTACCGCTTTCAAATTTTTTATTTGACAAGGAACAATGTTTGCAAGTACTGAAGAATAGGAAGCTTATGCCTCTTAGGTTTTAAAAGCCTGAAAGTTGATCCCACTGAGTATGAAACCCTTTTTTTAGTTAAAGGATTGGGGAGCGTGTTAGAAATGATATGCCCTTTATTGTGAAATTTATGTTGCCTCTCTGTCAGGAGTAGTTCTGTCTCTTTTTCAGGGCAGCATCTTTATTTTTTTAGTTTAAAGGATTGGAGAACATGTTATAACAGATATGTCCGTTAATGTGAGATTCATGTTGTCTCCTCCCCTTCAGGGATAGTCAGGTCTTTTAAAAAGTAGGAAAACAACTACAAAAGTTATAGAATTGTTAAATAAATAAATTGGCTACAATTAACTGACAAATATAAAATGGGATGTTGCCTCATCGTTTTTTTTAAGTTAACGTGTTAAATCAGGGTGCAAGATTTCTAATGTTGAAACTTGAAAGAGTACATTTGTTAGATGGTCTTTCTCTGCAGAGGACAGTTCTCCCATTTATGTTCTGTTTTTAAGTCCAGATTCCGTACTATATATAGTACAACTGTTATTAAGCTTCACTTGATGCATGCCATGTATTCTTTTGGCCATTTGTCTGTAATTGTAACTGCAAGTTGAAGTCGTTATAGTATTTACATTTGTAATATTGACCATATGGTAGGTCCAGCGCATGTTTCCTTATCTAATAGCATTTTTATGTGAAAATGCAGCTGGAGTTCAGTTCATTCAATGCTGATGATGAAGACTATAAGGGGTATGATTACAGTCTTCTTGGACAGCTTTCTGAAGTTCGCATCGTCTATTTGAATCGCTTTATTCAAGAGGTAAATTGGTTCAGATGACTTACATCTGGTTATATGTTTTAATCTTTATCCTGATGTCTCATAAAACTGGCTTGTAGGTTGTCAGTTATTTTATGGGCCTTGTACCCAAGACTACAGATGATGTTGTCGAAGTAAAGGATCAAGTAACAAATTCAGAGAAATGGTTTACTAAAAGTGAAATTGAAGGATCACCTGCTGTAAAGTTGGACCTTTCACTTAGAAAACCAATCATTTTGATGCCTCGGAGAACTGACAGCCTTGAGTAAGTGCAGCGTCCAGCAGTTGTGCCCATCACCCTGTCATTGCATTTTTTGCTAATTTAATACTGTAGCAATCACTGATCTGCTCTACTATGTTTGCAGCTATTTGAAGCTTGACATCGTTCATATAACTGTGCGGAACACCTTTCAGTGGTCTATGGATAGTAAACAGGATATTAGTGCTGTCCACGTGGATATTTTAACTGTAATGGTAAGATATTTTTTGGAAGTATGAGTTTTGGTTGCCACTTGTTAGATATTGGATTAGCCTGGCTGAACTAAATCAAATATAAGCCTTCGTGCTGGTTAACTCCAACTTACTAAAGAAATCAATAGTAACTTAGTAGAGGGGGGAAAATATTATTTGAGTATTATGTTCTTTATGTGGTTCTCATAATATATTTAACGATATCTTATAAATATGATATTAAAATTCAATGAAAGTTACCAGTCACTTTGTCCATTTCAGTTTTATTTTTTAACATCCTCTGTATTCCCACTCAAAATGATTGACCTAATTTTGACTTCTAAATGTCAAATTTTGATTTGGAAGTTTGTACAGTTCATTTAATATTCGGGGAAAAGCAAGAGAGAAAAATATATATTGCTATATTGAAATTTGTAATACCATGGCGGCATTGGCTAGAATGAAGACATTTTACTTGAATTAGGAGATAAGCCGGATTGAATATTTAGAAAATTAGCTGATGAATTTCTGAGCAAACATTTTTTAGATTTAGTGACAGTGATATTTACTGCATAGGGGAAAAAATGGGACTTGGCTGATTTGTAGATACAATTTTTTGTGATATGGAGGCTTTTTGTTTGTAATTTAAACATTAAATTATGCAGGTAGAAGATATCAATTTAAATGTTGGTACTGGAACAAAATTAAGTGAAAGCATACTTCAGGAAGTAAAGGGGGTTTCAATTGTTGTTCAAAGGTCACTTCGTGATCTGTTGAATCAAATACCTAGTATTGAAGTTGCGATCAAGGTAATTTTACTTTAATCGTTATGATTGTCGACCTTTTTATTATATAAACATTTAAGTCAAAATTAACTTTATTATTACTTCTTCAGATAGAAAAATTGAAAGCAGTTCTCTCGAACAAAGAGTATCAGATAATCACAGAGTGTGCTCTGGAAAATATGTCAGAGACTCCTAATGTCATTCCCCCATTGGAAAATTTTATCATACCCTCTTCAAATAATGTGATTGACCATGTAGTTTCTCAAGGTCTTGATGATGCTGGATCTGATTCTCAAAGTGCGGGCATATGGATTACTACAAAGGTCTCTGTTGTTGTTGGTGTAGTTGAGTTGTGCCTCCATTATGGTCTCGCAACTGATGCGTCTCTTGCAACTCTTCAGGTATATTAATTGACTTTGTTAGTTGTTTTTTTGACGGGTACATGCTGCTGGTTTAGGGTTTGCTGGAATTTTTGGAAGCCCTCTCACAAGAGAAAATCATTACTTTAAGATTAATAATTTTTTAACTATAATATATGTGTATATTATATATACACACACATACATACTTAGAATAAGCTCCTATGTATATCAATAAACCTATATTAGATTCTTAATAAGAATTAGAGCCTAAAAAGGTAAATTACTTGAGACAGGCTACTAGAACAGTTGTCTAAACTAAATTATCACTATCCTACTTCATCCAAAGTCTTATAGGCCGTTTCCATATTGTTTTGCTTTAGCATCTATGCGAGTAAAAGCATGGTGCAACCTATAACTATGTGAGTACAAACTATATGGTGTAAGCATAAAAAGAAATTTACATGTTACATTGAATGAAGAGGTGTTGTTAAGTTCTTTTGGTATAAAAGCTGTTATTTCGTCATATAGCACAGGAGTTAAGAGGTGAATATGTACTTATATTATAAAAGCTTGAATTAGTTAAGTACACGAATAGCTCGAGATAAGCTTGATTATTGTGAAGTAGAATTTGAGTTTTTTACAACCAGAGTTCGAACTTCTCAGGAATTGCTTTACTCGGTTACCCCTCGACCGGTGAATAGCTAAAATCAGTAACAGATATAGTTCTGCTGGGTTCATATTATAATAATGTGTATTGTATTATTAATTTATTATATTTGTGTATGTATTGTTATTTTCATTTATTACAGTTTTTTATCTGTGTGTGTGTCAGGTCAGTGGTCTATGGCTTTTGTACAAGTCCAATACACTAGGAGAAGGTTTTCTATCTTCGACGCTCAAAAGCTTCACAGTTATTGATGATCGCGAGGGAATAGAGCAAGAACTTAGGCTGGCTGTACGGAAATCTAGGACCGTTGGCTACACTATGTCAGAGCATCTGACAGAGGATGATACTAACATTGTTGAGAACAATGTTTTTGATGAGTGCAACTTAGAATTGGTTCCTACAATGCTTCTCCTGGATGCGAAGTTTTCTCAGCACTCAACATCTGTGTCTGTATGCATGCAGCGACCACAGTTACTTGTTGCACTTGACTTTTTGTTGGCTGTTGTTGAATTTTTTGTCCCGGCAGTTCGTAGTATGGTGTCGAGCGAAGAGGATGAGAGCTCATCACATTTTATTGATGCAATTGTTATAGATGAACCAACATACACACAACCCGATATTGAATTCTCACTTTCTCCTAAAATTCCTCTAGTTGTAGATGATGAAAGATATAACCATTTCATATATGATGGGAAAGGTGGAACATTGTATTTACAGGACAGAAAGGGGTTAAATGTTTCTTCTTCCAGTGCAGAGTGTATGATATTTGTTGGCAGTGGGAAAAAGTTACAATTCAAAAACGTATATATTAAGGTATGTCTTGCACTCTCTTGGTATTATTTCAATCAGCTGAATGATCTCTTTCTTGGAGCTGGCTATGAAATACTTCAACTTGTGTAGGATGGGAGATATTTGGATTCGTGTATTTCCATGGGATCTGGCAGCAGCTATTCTGTTTTAGAGGTCGACAAAGTTTATTTGGTTGGACTGGATGATGATCAAGCTCTGAACTCTTCACGTGAATCCGGTGACAGTGTTGCTCAAAGTAACACAGTTGGTAGATCAACAGAATTCACAATTGATTTGCAGGTCCTCTCTTCCGGGTTTTGAAACTAAATCCTCCTTGGTGTTGCATTCAGTTTAAAAGATAGTTGAATTCGTTATTTAGTCTATGCAAATTCTTCGTGTATATGTATATATATATGTCATTTTAACTTGAAGTTGTCGGCTATTTGGTTTCTGATATGAATATAGCAATCAGCTGCAAAAAAGGGAAAACGCAGGGGAGAGTACCTTTTAAGAAAATTGTCAACAATGATTTATCTGTGAATAGATAGATTTGTTTAAGGAGTATTAGGAATACTTGGTTTAGCTTTAGCATACGACTATTTCTGTTTCATTTAAATTTTCTGATTATTTGGGTTAGGGGAGTTACTTGGTTCGAATGAGGTGTTATCTTATTCAGGGGTAAAAAGGTGTAGAAGGCGTAGATTATTTTCAATAAGGATTTGAATCATATGAATCTATTTTCAGTAAGGATTTGAATAATATGTTGATGGATGTATAGAACTACATTGGTTCCTTCTTTCCCGATGTGTAAAGATTTCTACTCATCCAACTCTATGTAGTCTGGCATATGACCAAGTCTATACAGTAATTTATGAATTTTTGACAGTCTCATATTTTTGAGATGGTATTTTCCAGGCTATTGGTCCTGAACTTACGTTCTACAATTCGTCAAAAGATGTAAACAAATCATCAAATCTCTCCAACAAACTTTTGCATGCACAGTTTGATGCATTCTGCAGGTAACCATCCCGTATTTCATGTGTTGTAGTTCAAATTCTTCCTCCTGTATGGATGCCTAGCTTGCGCTATGTAACTCATAAGCAATCTTATCAAATTTCTTTGTGAAAAATTGTACCACATATTTTGGTTGATTTACAGTTATGCTAATCCAAGCATGTTTTATTGTGACTATATATTATTATATATAGATATCCATCATATGTTCTATGTTTGAGAAGCTATTGTTACTTGGTACTCTGCCTAGATGTAAATGTTATGTTAAAACATCTTATCTTAGGTGTATCTATCTAGTTTATTAAGTAATATATATATGTATCAGATGAAGCAGACAAGCAGTTTTTCAATCATATTAATATAATTTTCATCTTCTAGGCTTGTAATGAAGGGTGATGCAGTTGAAATGAATGCAAGTGCTCTTGGGTTTACAATGGAGAGTAATGGAATCAGAATTTTGGAACCGTTTGATACTTTTTTGAAGTACTCAAATGCGTCAGGGAAGACAAATATACATGCAACTGTTTCTGATATATTTATGAATTTCTCATTTAGCATCTTACGGCTATTTATAGCAGTTGAAGACGACATTATGGCATTTTTGAGAAAGACATCAAACCAGATGACAGTATTGTGCTCTGAGTTCGATAAAATTGGAACAATTAAGAGTATGCTAAGATACCTGTTTTTTTGAAGTTTCAATTTAGAGTAATGTTTTTTTCTGGCTTGTAGTGTATTCACAAGAATATAATATACAGATCCTGGCAGTGACCAAACATATGCATTTTGGAGACCACATGCACCTCCAGGCTTTGCTGTTCTTGGCGACTATTTGATGCCACTGTTAGTAATTTTTTTGAGAATTTTATGTGGTTCCCCAATTGAATATTTACACGTGAACTACTATAATTATTACCCTTTCAATGACAGTGACAAGCCCCCAGCAAAAGGCGTGTTAGCAGTCAACACCAGCTTTGTAAGAGTAAAGAGACCCGAGTCATTTAAACTTGTTTGGCCCTTACCTAGTGGCGAGATTGCGGATTCTGAAGGTTTAGTTATGCATTACCAGACTACAAAATCTGTCCTCAGTGATAGGGATGAAAGCTGTTCCATTTGGTTCCCTGTAGCCCCTAAAGGGTATGTTGCATTGGGATGTGTCGTGTCCCCTGGAAGAGAACAACCTCCACTCACCTCAACATTCTGTATCTCGGTTTCTTTAGTTTCTCCATGTTCTTTGAGGGATTGCATCACAATCAGCTCTGGTCATCCGTACGTTGAATCTTCCATTTTTCTTTTTTGCATTACAAGGGTTTCTAAACATTTTAAATTCCAGTTATATGTACTTATTAAATTGTTTAAATAAATCATGATTGTAGGTATAATTCTAAAACAATATAAAGTAAATTGAACTTACTATGTAAGCGTGGGAAAGTTGGATCCAAAGCTTTTATTTGCTTGTGTACTTTCGTATTTCTTTAGGTTCATTGTCAAGCAATGGAAGTTTGGATCACTCAGAGTAAATTGCATTAGTTCTATTGCTTCTGAAATACCCCGCCCTCATTTTTCTGGTCTATATGGATGCATTTGCATCATAATTTTAGCATAATTTTAGCATAATTTTTTTTTCGAGATGCTGCCTGAATGGTGACTGACCTTTTGTGCCAAACTTTATGTCAATGGGATTTTGTATTAGACCGGACTAAATTTTCGAGGTTCTAATTGGACATTTTCTTGCAGAAATCCTTCTATTCTTGTGGCGTTTTGGCGTGTGGGTAATTCTGCTGGCTCTTTTCTCCCAGCAGATCCAAGAACTCTGAGCTTTTCTGGAAGAGCCTATGAACTTCGCCTAGAACTATTAAGAGTACGAGAAATGTCTTCAAAAAGTTTGAAAAGAGCAGACTCACAACAATCCTCTAGTGGTCGTGAACGTAATATCTCATCAGAGAGGTCGCTGGCTCTAAATTCTGGCCGTCGTTTCGAGTCTGTTGCTAGCTTTCAGTTGATATGGTGGAATCAAGGATCGTCATCAAGAAAGAAATTATCTCTATGGCGTCCTCTTGTTCCTCATGGGATGGTATACTTTGGAGATATCGCAGTTAAAGGGTGAGTAAAGTAAGCATTAAGCAATGTTGTGTACTTATGGTTTTTCTTTCTCTGAAAGTGTTCATTGATGTCATAATTGCAAGTAAGTATTTTGCATTAATTTTACAGGCATGAGCCCCCGAACTCCAGCATTGTTCTTCACGGTTCTGAAGATGAGGAACTTTTTAAAATTCCTGTAGATTATCAATTTGCGGGACAGATCAAAAAAACTAGAGGAACTGAAATAATATCTTTTTGGCTGCCTCAGCCTCCGCCAGGTTATGTGTCTCTTGGTTGTGTTGCATGTAAAGGAACACCAAAGCAATCTGATTTTGTTTCATTAAGATGCATGCGCAGCGATATGGTGACGGGAGGTCAATTTTTGGAGGAAAGTGTATGGGATACTTCCGATATTAAGTTCACCAGAGAGCCATTTAGCATATGGGGAGTTCGCAATGAGCTGGGAACTTTTATTGCTCGAAGTGGTTTCAAGAAACCCCCTAGAAGGTTTGCTGTTAAGCTCGCTGATCCTAACCTACCAAGTGGCTCAGACAATACCATCATAGATGCTCACGTAGGAACGTTCTCAGCAGCACTTTTTGATGACTATGGAGGTTTGGTACGGCATCTTTTTTAGTAAAATTTTATAGTCTCATCCTATTAGTATTGTACTAAATTTACCTATTTAAATACAGTATGGTAGCACATATATACTGTCATTTTGCTGACTGCTACAAGCTACCCTTTTAAATGAATTTCTTGACACATTCATCAAGTTATGCTTTAACTAGCCAAACATTCATGGGATCGTTGTTTGGTGTAATTCTTCACATTGAAAACTAGTAAATGGTCACATGCAGATTTGGTTTTTGTTTTATGACCGAAATACAAAGCCACATGTTTTGACTGGGTCATATACAGCTTGCTATAAATCGCTCCAATTTGACTAATTAATAACTGAAAAAGATCTGCCAACTGCCAAGATGAACTATACCAATCTTATTTATAGAAAAAGTTGGCGTGTTTGTACATGCTTTTTAATTCAAATGAAACTATTTATATCTGCAGAATGTCTTTTTTTTTTTTTTTGTAAAAATGAGTACTGAGAGATATTTTTGCAAAAGTTGTAGTCGTGCATTAGGCACTACTGTAGTAAAGATCGATATCTAATCTTTGATTGTTCTGGAATCTGCAGATGGTCCTATTGTTTAATATATCCTTCAGCGGCATTAGCTTTAGCTTAGATGGAATCTATACCTACAGCATGTCTTTATTATTTTGTAAAATTGAGTACAGAGAGATATATTTGTAAAAGTTGTAGTTGTGCATTAGGCGTTGCTGTAATAAATATCCTTTTTTAATTTTTGATTGTTCTGGAATCTGCAGATGGTCCCATTGTTTAATATATCCTTCAGCAGCATTAGCTTTAGCTTACATGGAAGGCGTGATTACTTGAATTCAACTGTAAGCTTTTCTTTTGCTGCCAGATCATTTAACGACAAGTATGAAACATGGGAGCCTCTTGTTGAACCGGTTGATGGAGTTGTAAGGTGATTTTGACGGCAAAAATATATTCATCTTATTATTTAATAGCAATCATGACCTCGAAGTTTACTAATTTTAGGTTTTTAGTGACAGTCAAAGTCCGTGAAACATTTAGAATTACAACTAACTTTGGGAACTTAATGTTGAACTTCTTTAAAATTAACTTTATGGAATGCTGTCTTATTATATATACTGTGTGTGGGGTGCTCTGACCCATGATTAAATTATTATTATTATTATTATTATTATTATTATTATTATTATTATTATTATTATTATTATTATATAGTTATGTTTTTTGGGCACCGCAAGGTGTAATTATGTCAGTATCTAATATAATTATTACATGCTGCATGCTTCCATCATGAGATGCAAATATTTAGTTTTTTCCTTAAGGAGGAAACAATCTTTTTTGGTGCTTATAGTAATAATAAAAGAATTTGGGTATAGATCACTTCCAAAGTTTGACTTTGACCTACTTTGTGAAGATCAGTCCTAGCTTAAATATACTAAATAAAAATGTAAGGGGTTTAGGATGAAATAAGGAAACAAGAAAGTAAATTTGGATAGTACACAATGAAATGGTAGAATCACTACTATCCTAATATTAAAACTATTGCCTTTCAATAGAGGAAATAAAGAAATGAAGAATAAATCTGGATTAGGACATGGACATGCATGATTGCATAACTCAGTAGAGGATTCCCAAATGCCAGAATGTTGAAGATGGATGTCAATCTGTAGGTCCAGTAGCAAGGGGCATATCAGTGGACAAGTTCATAGTAGGCTTGTTGATAGGTGTTTAGAAGATTCCCACACTTAAAACAGATTATCTTTGTCCGGACCAGCATGAGATTATTGCTACGTCCATAATCTTCTTAATATAGTGCAATGTGCATTAAGTACATTGGTTTTCATTGGTAATTATACTGGTTAGTGTAGAATAATTTTTATGGGCCTCTAGGATACTAAGATATGGCTGGACTGTCCAACGTGAATCATGATATCTAACACCCCAGGTCAAATCCTGGCCCATCCCACTCTGCATGCCAAATAACCTTCAAAATGTTGTAATGGTTTGCCTGTTGGTGGTTGATCTTTGATCAGGGTATGTTTTACTGAGTGGTCTGCTTCAGTATCCACAATTGTCATAGCAACAATGGCATGACGCTCATAGTACTTCTTAATTACCATGTTTTATGACCAGGGTATGTTTTTACTGAGTGGTCTGCTTCAGTCTCCACGATTGTCATAGCAACAATGGCTTGACGCTCATTGTACTTCTTAATTACCGTGTTTTATGACATTGACTAAATCCTTTAACAAATAGCTTAAGTGGAAGAGCGAATGTCATGACTATGTGAATGACCAGCCATGTAGATGTCTCACCATCTAGTTTCTGTACTGGCCTAGTGGGGCTCTATAGCAGTTCATGTATTAGAGGTAACTTTCTTAGCTATGCCTCCAACAAGGCTTGCTCATTGACAATAGCAAAATCTTTTCGAGCGAATTAGGTCATGCTGCAAATTGTTTCCTTGCCTGTTTGAAATAATTTAGTATTGTCTTGTCACCATTATTTTTATTTAAATTTAAATTCTCATGGGCCCGATTATTTCATTCGATATTACGAAAAAATGATATAGAAAGATAGAAAGACTCTGCCCAATTCCTCCTTACAAAAACGTTATATATATTTTTTCTGTCAGGTACGAATATGATCTTAGTTCCTCAGGTGTTCCATCTCAGTTACGGATTACCTCTACTAGAGATCTGAACTTGAATGTCACTGTTTCTAATGCTAACATGCTATTTCAAGCTTATGCGAGCTGGACAAATCTTTCTAATGTGCATGAATCTTACAAAGCAAGGGTAAATCATTATTTCCTTTGTGATTTGTATTCGAACCAAGAAATGACCCTATATTTGAAGACAAATTAATAATATTGTTTTCTATACATTTTCATTTTTAGGATGCAGTTTCTTCAACACTTGGTAAAACTCCTATTATTGACATTCATCACAAGAGGAACTTTTGTGTCGTCCCACAAAATAAACTCGGTCAGGACATTTTTGTTCGTGCTACTGAGATCCGGGGACTTCCCAACATAATTAAGATGCCATCTGGTGAAATGAAGCCATTAAAAGTTCCAGTATTAAAGAATATGCTTGAAGCACATTTGAAAGGAATTCATTGCATGAAACTCAGGACAATGGTGACAATCATGATATCGGAGGCAGTGGTATGTTTCCTATTTTCTTCTTTAATTTCTTAATTTTCTTTAATATGATTATAAAGATCAAATTTTCATTTTTCATAGAATTGCATCTTTTTTCAATATATTTGTGCCTGTTGCCTTAATATCATTTATATTATATTTTAAAGAAAATTAAGCATAATAATGTTATCATGTTTACAGAATTTGCCTATGTTTGTGTCACCTCTTGTTCTAGATTTTTTCTTTTCAGCCGGTATTGAACTTTGAGCTATCTGTGCACTGGTTTTTATTTGATGACAAGTATATAATCTTCTTCTCATTTGAACTGCATTTATATGGCGTTCTTAAGTGTCCCCTAGATCCGCATCTGAAATTTGAAATGTCAGATGTTCTATACATAGAGTTCTGCGTGTTTACCAAGTTAAATTTCACTATTATGTGGGCCTTAAATAGATATCAACATATCGTTGCTTAATTCAGTTTATCTAGAAATCAGATTATATAATTGTGATCTACCTGGTGTCTTTATTTCAAAATGTTATCAATATAAGAGTTAAAATTAGCTAGATGGAGATAGATTTTAACAAATATTTATATTTATTATTTATTGTTCACTTCATTATTGATGATTAAATATGTGAAATATGGTCAACAATCTTGATTACTGATACTGCAGTGTTGTTCACAAAGTCTTTTGATTTGAGAGCTTCTGTCTTCTTCAGCTTCTTGTTTGATCTTATATTGCAGTTACCAAGAGTGGAAGGACCATCTTCTCGTCAATATACTGTAGCCTTACGTCTTACAGTAAAACAGAGCCTCCGTAGTGAATCACCTCTATATCATCAAAGTGCCCGGACATGCGGTACCAGTTCAGTTGTATCAGTATCTTCTGACCTTGTGTCAGTGAAGTGGAATGAAATATTTTTCTTCAAAATTGAATCTTCGGTCCGTAATTGCTCTCACTTGAACATTGCACAGTAGATCGCATATGTTGACACCTCGTCAAATTAGAAAAACATAGCTGATAATTTTTCTAAAAAATTAATAGTGCTGTTCTCCTTTCTTAGACTTTTTGCATGTGCTCTTTTATGTATATTTCTTTTTTCATGGATTGGCTACCTAGCAATATGATATATGTTCATATAGGCTATTATGTCTTACTCTTTGTATTAATCTTTACTACTCGTATTATGTTCTGGTTCTCTCTATGTAAACATTGATGTTCTCTTAATATCTTTTGAAATAGATTTGAGATTCTGTGTGTAATTATAGTTAGTATGCAAATTTTTAAGGACTAGGATGTTATGGTAGTACTTCTGATTAAATATTTTTAGTTATGTATAACCATGATTCATTTATTCAGATAGTATGATCTTCCTTGGATTATTTTTTTTTTCTTTTCATTTTTTGAGTATAGCTAATAAGCTAAGAAGTAGTACCCATTCTATAAATACATGAATTATGTTCCTGGTGTAGATTTATCTATCATGGTCAATTTTATCCTATGAGTTTATTTTCATCTCTAAGTTTATTTCAAATATATAAGCTTCTTCAGCTGCACAGATATGATTGCTCCACTTGCACCAATTCCTGGCACGTATCTTATAGTTTCTTCTAATGAAACAGGAGGACTACATTGTGGAATTGATAGTAACTGACATGGGGAAAGGTATCATTCTATTTCAGTTTGATGTTTATTTTTGTTTGATTTTTAGTCTCTGATAGATATTGGTTCAGATACGTCGTAATTTGTATTTTCCCTCGGTCTCCAAACTTTTAAGTCTTCTGAGAATCTCTTGCTAATACGATCAACTTTCATTTGTGCAAACTAAATTGTGGTTCCTGATTTATCCAGTTATAACTACCTGGCGATGTTTGTTTCAAATATCAAGTTACTCGGTAATTATTGGATATTTAAACAAAAAAAGATGAATTGGGCGATATATCTGATAAGACTAACCAACAGAATATACTTGCCTGTAGTCATTGTAATAATCTATTTCTTTTTGCAGGAGACCCTGTTGGATATTTTTCAACTTCTCTGAATCTTATAGCAGGAAACCAAGACACCTCAGATTATATTGATTATACGAAAGCATTGAAGTGGATTGAATTTTCCTCCTTAAAATCACATGTGAGTGATCTGTAAGAACTTTGTCTTTATGAACAGAACATTTCGAGGATTTATCTAGATGGATGTCTGTCACGCGTACTTGTTTCTCAATTTCCTAACTAATATTTGTGTAGGAGTTGACCGAAGGAAATACATTGCAGAAACCTGCTGGTAGAATAAAATGTGCTGTGTTCTTATCACGGGGATCTGATATTGAAAGCAATGCGCAAGAATTTAACAGGAGTAAAAAATCTGGTTTTATTCAGATTAGTCCTACAAGAGAAGGTCCTTGGACTACAGTAAGGCTAAATTATGCTGCACCTGCTGCTTGTTGGCGACTAGGTAATGATGTTGTTGCCAGTGAGGTCAGCGTGAAAAATGGCAACAGATATGTAAATATTCGTTCCCTGGTCTCTGTTCATAATAGCACCGACTTTACTTTTGACCTGTGTCTCAAACAAAGAGAAAATAACATTGGGTCACAAGATGTTGCCGTGGAAGGTGTACAGGGTAATAGTAATGAAGTTGTTACAGATGACTACCTTGAAACTGAAAGATACAACCCAGAAACTGGATGGATTAGTTTTGTGACTAAACCGAACAAGGATTTAGCGGTAGGTGGAATTTCACTTCAGGTAAGTTTTAGAGTATGTATGTAATCAGTTAATGACAAAGTTCACTCTCAATTACAGTTAAGTACTACATATATCTATTATGAATTCCGAACTGTGATTTTGAAAATGAATGTTTAAAATCAAGGGTATCTGAAGGCCTAGATGTTTTTTAAACCCAAAAAGCATTTTCAACAATTGGAATACTTTTATGATTTTGTTAGTTTTTCGGTTGCCAATCATACTATTTTCTTCATGCTGCATACATGTATGGGAGCTTCTCATTCTTCTTGTCTCTATAGATTACACTATTTATAATGTGCAGGGAAAATTTGGCCTTCACCTGCCATCAGGCTGGGAGTGGATTGATGATTGGCATTTAGATACAACTTCAGTTATTACTGACGAGGGGTGGGTTTATGCTCCAAATATTGAAAGCTTAAAGTGGCCAAATTCTTATGATCCTCTAAAGTTTGTAAACTATGCAAGGCAAAGAAGATGGATTAGGAACAGGAGATCAGTCTCTGCCGTTGCAAAGTGCGAAATTTTTTTAGGGCCGTTAAGATCTGGACAAACTCTTCCTCTTCCTCTTTCTGCATTGACACAGTCAGGATCTTATATATTGTGCTTGAAGCCTTCTAATGGTAATAATCAAAATGGATACTCTTGGAGTTCAGTGCTAAATAATCTTGGCGGGTCAGAAGATTCTAATGGGCATAAACAAAATGAAATATGTGTTTCAAGTCTCACGGAGTCTGAGAAACTGTTATATTGCTCTGAAGTTAGTGGATCATCATCACATAGTGCCCGAGGATTGTGGTTTGCTTTGACCATCCATGCGTCAGAGATAGCGAAGGACATCCGTTCCGAATCTATTCAGGATTGGAGTGTTGTGATCAGTTCTCCATTGTCTATTTCAAACTTTCTGCCAATCGCCGCGGAGTATTCTGTTCTTGAGATGCAAGCCAGTGGCCACTTCCTGGACTGCTCAAGAGGAATATTTTCTCCTGGAGAGACTGTAAAGGTTTTTAATGCTGACATTCGTAATCCCTTGTATTTATCACTACTTCCGCAAAAAGGATGGCTTCCAGTACATGTAAGATTTAAAGATCACAGATTTGTTGTTCACTTTACCTAATATAGTGTGCTTGATAAGGATTAAGAGATGCACTTTGTCTGACCATGTGTAGGAGGCTGTTCTTGTATCACATCCCACCAAGGTTGTAGCACGAGCAATCAGTTTGAGAAGTTCAGTTTCTGGAAGGTTCGATCAGAAGCCAAAACTGTTCAAATATTTTACCTCTCAATATGCACATCTCTATTGATATTACTACTTTAATTCCTTTAAGTAATCTTATGTCTTGCGTTGTTCATTTTGTGCAGGATTGTTCAAGTAATTCTTGAACAGAACCAGAACAATGAAAATCCGGTGCTAGGAAAGATTATTAGAGTCTACTCGTCCAACTGGTTTTCCATTGAAAGATGTCCACCTCTTACACTTAGAATTCATGATATATCGAGAAAAAGCACTCGCAGACTTTCTGTACCCTTTCAGTCGAAAAGAAATAATGAAGTCATCCTTCAGGAAATTACCGAAGAGGAGATAAATGGTGGTTATACTATTGTCTCAACATTGAACTTCAAGCTGTTGGGTCTGTCAGCGGCTATAAGTCTATCTGGTCCGGAACAGTTTGGACCTGTGGCAGATCTTTCGCCACTTGGTGACATGGTATTGTTTATAGCATTCATGTTTCACATTATATTGAAGTAAAAGAATCTTGTTCATTTTTCGTTTCTTTTCATAGGATGGGTCAATGGAGCTGCGTGCCTATGATGCTGATGGGAACTGCATGCTTCTCTTTGTATCATCAAAACCATGCCCCTATCAATCTGTTGCCACAAAGGTTATTCATGTTCCTCATTTTCTACTTTATACATATACCTTTAATATAATATTATACCTGAAAACTGGTCGTATCTTGAACGATCTTTTCTTTAGGTAATCTTTGTTCGACCCTATATGACTTTTACAAACAGAGTTGGTAGTAACTTGCATATCAAGTTAAGCAGGGAAGATGAGCCAAAAGTTCTGCGTGCATCGGATGCTAGAGTCTCGTATGTATATCGTGAAAGTGGCGAAACTTGTAAATTACAGGTAAATTTTCCATTTGCATTCAGGGATTATGTTGCATGTGTTCTCATGTCCAACATTATTGAAATATATATATCTTCTAAAAGTTCACCTATCTTGTGAATGTAATGTTCTAATGGATCTGGGCTGCATATGCAAAAACCAAGTGTTGACCTAGAACCCTTATTATGTAAAGCTTGACCATTCAGAATTTGATACAATTACTTTGTTGACAGCTGAACTTATATTGGGCCCAGTAGGAATCATCTGAAAAATAATGACAATAATTGTACCATTCAAGGATTTGTTTCCTAGTCAAGAACATTGTATCAATTAATTGAGTTCCTCAGGCAAGGAATTCCAAGGAAGTCGAAGATTAATAATCTATATCCTCTAAGAATCTATTTAAGTTACAAATTATGATGTACACGCTCCACCATTCGGGTTGACCATAGGCGAGCACCCCTGCTATGTTCAATGGAGGCCACTAACCTTGGCCATGGGCCTTCATGATCATCCATTGACTGCCAAAAAAATGAAACAGAAAAAAAGGAATCCGTTTTGGTACTAGGTTTAATGCACCGCTTTTACCTGATACAAATCAGATACATTTATTGTCTTTTGTGTACTTTGAAGGTTTGCATGGAAAACACAGATTGGTCATTTCCCATTCAAATTTCGAAGGAGGACACCATCTCTCTGGTATTAAAGAAACGTGATGGGTCGAGGATATTTTTGCGGACAGAGATTCGTGGTTACGAGGAAGGATCTCGTTTTATTGTTGTATTTCGTCTTGGATCTCCGAATGGCCCGATAAGGTAAAAAATATGCCTATATTAATGTGTGCATGTTGACGGAGATAGTGTGACTGGGATGGGAGGGGAGTATAAGGAGCATTAACATGTACCTCTGGCTATTTTTACTTTTCTTTGATGTCTATATTGTGCCTAATAAGCAAATCTTGTGCTCTTCAGGATTGAAAATAGAACAAGTAGCAACACTCTAAAATTTCGTCAATCTGGATTTGGTGAGGATGCCTGGATTCTCTTGGGACCTCTTTCAACTACCAGTTTTGCTTGGGAGGATCCGTACAGACAGAAACTCTTAGATACTGAGATCTTCACCGATGCTAAGACCACATTATGGAAAGTTGATCTGGATAAACCTGAATTATGTCCTGCAGAGGATGGTCAGTCACAGGTGTCTTTTCATGTTGTAGAAATGGATGGTGGTAAGGTTGCTAGGTTTGTAGATGATAGAACATCTGGTGGGATTCAGAGATACTTAAACATGCAGACGGAGATGCAGGAGACTGGAGCACCACTAGAGCTAATTGTTGAGTTGGGAGTTGTAGGAGTTTCTATTGTTGATCATAGACCAAAGGAGCTCTCCTTTTTTTGCCTGGAACGTGTTTTCATGTCCTATTCAACTGGTTACGACGGTGGGACTACAAGCAGGTTAAATATCTGTCAATTTGGTAGTCATATTGTGTAGTTGATATATTCTCCTAATTCCATTTCTGTGAAGTCATGCTTCAGTCTTTATTTCTGCTAAATTTGGTGATGTCTAATGATCCTCCTGCTCACACATATATAATTAAATTGCTATCAGTGAGGGTCTAGAAGTATTAACTTTTTCCTATTAGAATTGTCTGGAAACCACTGTCTTTGTAAGTTAATTAATTATTATACAACGATTTTTATATATTTGAATTTATTTATTTATACTAACACTAAATTTTGTTGGTTTGGCTCCATTTTAACATTCACATTGGTTACACTTACCTGAAAATTTTGGTAAATGTGACCTTTTTAATTTTTAGACTTAACGGATATTTTTTTATTATACATGTAACAATATGAAACTAAGGGAAAGGTAAATGATTCCTTTGCTAATTAAGATTTTGTGTCTCTAGGAATTACTAACAGTCAATGAAAACTTCCAACCTGGATTTACACTGTTGGGACAATGGAGATGCTATCTCAGTTGTTTTTATTCAACATATGCCTTTACAAGATATCTGTGTCCTGACGGTGTTGGTGTATGCACATAAAATATTCTATATCTGCAATTTTTAGAGCAGTGCATGCTTCACAGTATAATTTTCTTTAGAATAGTTGTTTAGCGGTGAGTCGGTGAGAAATTCAGCTGTCAGAACTTGTATTTAGTCTCTAACTTGTATTGTCATTTGAAGGAAATCAGTGTGGTTACCAGTTTCCTTGGCCAACTTACCCATTGGGGACCTGATTTTGTTAATTGAGCTTCTATGATAAATTTATAATACGAATTTACAAAATATTAAAATAAAATTCTGTTATTGTAATAGGTAATGCTTAAAGTAATTGTTGACATGAGTGATAACTTCTTTTACTTCCTCGCAGAACCTAACTCATTAACTACTCTACCATCCCCCTACCCCTATATCTTCATTCGTATTGTGCTTCTTAGCTTTATTTGGGTGATCATTTTGCATATATAATTTGTTAAATTGCTTACTCTGGAAATACTATGGGATGACAATAACTGACAAATTGTAGTGTGTAATTAAGGGGACTTGGTCAAGTGAAAAGCTCAAATGAGAATCACTAAGATATATTGCGTACATTAAAATTTACTTCTAATTTGTGAACAATAGTCATCTAGTCGACAATTCAATCTTACTCAGCTTGGCTTACAACATTATATATGTCGGATTTCAAAGAGTTTACACTCAAGCTGCACGAAACTCGTGCCCTAAATTAGTTGGAGACATGATATTCCTTTTAATATTGATTTTTAAATTGGTTCCTGTACTTTCTCCAGATTCAAGCTTATCCTGGGGTACTTGCAGCTCGACAATCAGCTCCCTTTAACCCCAATGCCAGTGTTGCTAGCACCTGAACAGGCCTCTGATATAAATCATCCAGTATTCAAGATGACTATTACTACACGAAATGAAAATCTTGACGGCATTGAGGTCTACCCATATGTCTACATACGGGTAATCCTTTTTCAGTGGTGCATTACTTTAAAATATTGGTAGAGGTGCCTACCCTTGAAATAGAAGGCTACATCAAGTGTGAATATATGTTTTATCTAACAGAACCAAATGTTTTGTTTAAGGTGACGGACAAGTGTTGGAGACTTAACATACATGAGCCAGTTATCTGGGCTTTTGTAGATTTTTACAATAATCTTCAACTAGATCGTATTTCTCAAAGTTCCAGTGTGACACAAGTTGATCCAGAAATACGAATAAAGTAAGATTTTTATCTAGTATAGCACAACTGTAATGAGAAATGTGCACAACCTCATCCCATCGTCTTTCTTCTTTTTGACTGGGACTAAATCAATATCAAAATGATTTAATTGTTGATTTTTGAGGTCGCAAGAAAATTGACATTTCTATTACTATCTATTGAAACATAAACATGTGCCTAATTGGTCAAATTGCATCCTCATGACATTATTTGTGTATCATGTATTTCATTTTAAGCTTCACGGATCTTAGGGGCTGCATGTATTCATCTTAAAACATTTTAGTTGGTGTACCTTGTATGTGTCCTTGGTAGCAACATTGTAATTTTTTTATTAATTCTAGCATTCGTATGTGCTCGATGTACCGTGACAAGGAACAGGATATTTCCACAAATACTTGTATGGGCCATGGGGTCATATCTTGTTTATTCTTGAAGAGTTCTTTTGCAGATATAGTCCTTTCCTATATTTCCAAATGAAAGTTACAAGGCCAATTTTTCTGTACATTTCAGTCTAATAGACGTCTCAGAGGTTAGGCTTAAGTTGGCCATGGAAACTGCACCTGCTCAAAGACCACATGGAGTCCTAGGTGTATGGAGCCCCATCCTCTCTGCAATTGGCAATGCATTTAAAATTCAGGTCAACTTTACTTGGTAGTATTTGACATTTCAATATGTCTTATCTGCCTCAAATTATTTGTTTCATACAGTACATAGACAGCTTGATTATTTTTGACAGCAATCTGAAGGAGGGAAATATGAAGTATAATTTTCATTGCTCAGTCAGTTATTCCTTGTGGCATTTGCATCACGATAAACCTTATCTTTGTCTCTGCATTTTTACGAGTGGATTATAATACATCTTCCTGCTGGAGGGGAACTAGTTATGTGTAAACACTTTAGATTGTGCTATTATGAATTTGATCTTTTTTCACTCTTGTCCGTTTCTCGAATTCCACTAATATTTCATGTGCACTGGTATAAAGATGTAGCTGATCGACTGGTAGCTAGTTTTTCTTTGCTCTGGCCAGGGGAGGGGATCTTTAAAGGTCTAACCTTCTCCCCAGCCCACTAGAATGTAATCTTTTCCGGATATTGGCCGTCTATGCCATGGGAATCTTTGCTGCATGATGTAGACCTTGAAGTGATAACTATGTGGCAGATCTAAGTATAACCCTCGGTCCTAGTTTCCTCCCTCCCTCCCTTCATCCATGTGCTACATGACAAATCAACTAAAAAAATATCTATTACAAGTGTACAAGATGTTGTATTTCAAGATATTATCCGTCAAAATCGTAAAATTGAATTATCTTCTTATGATGCAAAAAAATTCAGTTTTGGAGTAAGACTGTCGCTTATTTTTTACGCTACAATTTTATGAACAATTCTTGTCTTCCTATGTTCTTATGCTATGATCTTTCATATGTTCATCTCTCAAATGTCATTAGTGCACTACAAGTTGATGCTAATTCTGGGAAACTATATCCTTCAGGTACATCTGAGGAAAGTGATGCATAAAGACAGATTTATGAGAAAAAGTTCAGTCATTCCTGCGATTGGAAACCGTGTCTGGAGAGATCTAATCCATAATCCACTGCATTTGATTTTTTCCGTAGATGTATTAGGCATGACAAGCTCCACATTAGCTTCTCTCAGTAAAGGGTTTGCTGAGCTTTCAACGGATGGACAGTTTATGCAGCTGCGTTCAAAGCAGGTATGTAATTCAATTGTTTCTATGTTTAGAATTCAGAAATATTAGATACATTCTTATTTAAATGGGAAATTAGGTATGGTCACGGAGAATTACTGGGGTAGGTGATGGAATTATGCAAGGAACAGAAGCTCTTGCGCAAGGAGTTGCTTTTGGAGTTTCAGGTGTTGTGAAGAAACCTATGGAGAGTGCCCGGGATAACGGTGTTTTTGGGCTTGCTCATGGGCTAGGACGTGCATTTCTGGGTTTTGTTGTGCAACCAGTTAGTGGAGCACTAGATTTCTTCTCCTTGACTGTTGATGGAATTGGTGCCAGTTGTTCACGGTGCTTGGAAATTCTTAGCAACAAAACCACCCTGCAGAGGATCAGGAATCCCCGGCTTATTCGTGCTGACAATGTTCTTACTGAGTATTGCGAGAGGGAAGCAGTTGGACAGGTACACCATCATAGATCAGATCATGAGTTTCCGTCAAGTAATATATATATATATATATTGCATATACGATGTTGGCTAATCATTAGGATTTATTTATATACAAGGGACACTGCTTAAGAAATTAGTATCTACTTTTAATGTAGACATAGAAAAATTATTTATAGCTTTAAATTAGCAACACATGGAATTCTTTACTAGAAAAATAGAAGAAAAGATACAGAAGCTCCTATCAAATGAACCTGAAAGTCGAATTGATTCTATTGTTCTTTTGTACTTTGTAAATTTAGTGAAAGTAAAAAGTATTATCACATACTATTGTACATAAAAAAAATGACCGCAGAAGTCATCGTAAGCAGGAGTTAGCACTAGTTCATTACTCTCATACAGTGAATATAAATTGTTTTTAAGTTCTTATCATGCTTCTGGTAGCAGAATAGTTGCCTCTGTTTAGATGTCCATGGATTCCAAAGATATGTACATTTTGATGCAGATTAGATTGTTTTAAAAGAAAACTGAGTAAAAAATTTCACTTTGATTCTTGTCATCTATGACTTGTGATCCGTAATTTGGTAGGGTTGTGGTTTACCTCTCTGCTCTTGTTGTTCAGATGGTGCTCTACCTTGCGGAAGCTAGTCGACATTTTGGATGTACTGAACTATTCAAGGAGCCCTCAAAGTTTGCATGGTCTGATTACTATGAGGACCACTTTATTGTTCCTTACCGAAGAATTGTTTTAGTAACGAACAAAAGAATCATGCTGTTACAGGTTCGAAAAAATTTAGCTCTGCACGCTTCGTTTAATAATTTTTTATTCACATTGAATAATTAAAGTCTGACCAATTCCTTTGTACTTTTGTTCCCTCTGTAAAAACCAAGTGCCTGGCACCGGAGAAGATGGATAAGAAGCCATGTAAGATCCTGTGGGATGTCTCTTGGGAAGAACTTATGGCTTTGGAGTTGGCAAAAGCAGGCTACTCAAGACCGTCTTACTTAATCCTTCATCTAAAAAATTTTCGAAGATCAGAATCCTTTGTCCATGTTATCAAGTGCAGTGTTGAAGAAAACTCAGAAGATAGTGAGCCCCAAGCTGTTAGGATCTGTTCTGTGGTGCGCAAGATGTGGAAACTATATCAATCCGACATGAAAAACCTGACACTAAAGGTTAGGGCCCATTTTGCTTAATATAAACAAAGTTAGTTGTTGCTTAAAGTTAATATGTAACGTGTAATTTTTTTTAAAAATTATAAGTTATTAAACATCCGTTTGGATAGTTCAATTGATAATGTAAATATTATGTAATTTAAAAAAGAACAACAGAAAAGAAGGGCTAGAAGTCATATGTATATCCAAACCTATTTGTCAACCTGGTTCCTAGTTTAAGACATTTAACTTATCTGTCAGTTTTAAGTAATAATTAGTATTTCACAAAAACATCAAATAAGTCAATTTAGACTTGTAAGTTGCTGCTCCAAACTGGCCAAGCTTAATCTTGCAGATCGTACATGTTTTATAACGCCCCTCTCTTTCTAAAGGTTCCTTCAAGTCAAAGACATGTGTGTTTTGCATGGAGTGAAACTGATTGGAGAGATTCTCGTAACCAGCACAGAGCCATTATCAAATCAAGAGATCTTTCGTCGTCAGATTCTGTTTCTGCTGAGCGGAGATTTGTTAAACATAGCATAAACTTTACGAAAATTTGGAGCAGTGAACAAGAGTCGAGGAGACGATGTACATTGTCCAAAAAGCAGGTAACTAGAAGTTCAAGTAGATTTAATTAAGTTTTTATGATAGTTGTCCTGAAAAAGATTTACCAATGATATAAATTTTCCACTGTAGGTTGTAGAAGACAGTGCTATATGTAGCATTTGGCGGCCGATCTGTCCTGAAGGGTAAATATGAATGCTTATTTTCTATTGCTCTATTGTTTCATCTCTATTTGTTTTAGATGCCACTGATCTAATGTGTTCGATAAGATTTTTTTCGATTTTATATATATATATATATAGTAAGGTTCTAGTGAGGACCCTCTTAAAAACGGAACAAGAGAACCTTTCATATAAAACAAGATTCTAAATATTTTTTAGCTTATTAAAAATAATTATTCATTAATATTATAATAGTCATTACATAAATTTTAAAACCAAGATTCTTTTAATTTATGAGATTCAAAAACAGATTCTTATAATTTATGAGATACAAAAACAGATTCTTAAAATTTATGAGATTCAAAAGTAGATTAAAAACTTGTTTTTTCACGAGTTTTTGAAATTTTTAAAGAAATTGTTGTTTGTAATTAATTTTATGGAAGAAATACAAAAATAAAGAAAACATTTACACCTTTTTTGAATTTTAAATTTAATTTTTAAAAAAAGTTCTTTCGTTCCCTTTTTAAGGGGGTTCTCTCTTGAGCGCTGGCCTATATATATATATATATGTATGTATATGTTCGTGGTGGGTTGTAAGATTGTAGAGAATAGATGGGAGAATGAATGTTTAATGTATTAAAAACGCAGCTGACAAAATAATTATAGTGATTAGCACACGTCCCTTAATAATCTGGGTATATTCCCTGGATACAGTCCTAGGACAAGTCTCAACTTGTATAGCTAGCCATCTGGCCTCTGTTCCATTTGAAAGACTACTTAATAGAAATAATTAATTCATTGCTGTTAGAACGTGTTGCATGGTACTTTACCTTGGAGGTCTTATTGCATCGTCATAGTAGTCCTCCATTTTAGTATTATGTAGAGCACATCTGGCTAATCCATTATATGCGGGACCGAGAGGTTGGATACCTTAAGTGATCATTAAAAGATCTCATGGTTCTTATACCTGCAAATGTGGAACAGTAGTTTGCTGAATTAGTTTCCGTCTCTGGAGCTTAAAATGTGAAATCTTAGCATTCTCTCGAGTTAGGGTGTTATCTAATGTCTCATCTCATGCTTGGATAACAAAGTTGGAGTGTGGTGAACAAGAGAAGATACTCCTCCTATAAATGTTAAATAGTTGACTGAGATGTTGATCAACTTGCCCCTGTGCAAGGGCGAAATGGACATAATTTTAGGGTACCGTAATTTAACAATTTTTAACATTTTAGGGTTCAACAATCCCCGTTTGGGTTTTAGAAATATTGAAAAAAGAAATAAATAAATGTTACACCGACTTAGGGTTTAGGGGCCCTACCCTAAACCCTAATTTAATCTAGCCTAGGAACCAAAAATGTAAACTTTTAATTAAACAATTTTAAAATTTAAGGGTTTAATTTAATAAAATGTTTAACATTTTACTGTTCACCAATCCCCTTTTGGGGTTTAGAAACAATTTAAAATAGATTTTTATAATTTTAGGGTTTAACAATTTTTAATTTGGGTTTAAATTTTTTTTTTTTTTAAAGATATGTGTAAAATGCTACCTGATGTAGTGTTTTGGTGCCAAAACACTATTCCATCTCACGGTAACATGGAAAAAGAAAAAGGAAAAAAAATTAAAAAGCCTTAACGCTAGTTGATCTCACGTTATGACAAAATTAAAAGGAAAAAAAAAAAAAAAAACAAAACGCTAGGCGAGGCCACGTTTTGCCAAAACGCTGAACGAAGTAGCGTGGTGACTAGTGAGGTGACATTTTCGGCAATTATTTTCAGAAGTGACATTTAGGACCATTTTTCACCCCAATTTAGGGCCAGCACCCTGTGCAAGGAGACGGAGGATGTGCGAAACAGAAAGAAGAAGACGCATACTCCCAACTTTGTCAGAAAGAAGAAGACGCATACTCCCAACTTTGTCAGAAAGAAGAAGACGCATACTCCCAACATTGTGATGGGCAAAATTTAGGGACTACTTGATAACATACCAGGTACCTTGAGTATCATGCCCGAAGGTAAATTTTCCAAAAATGAGAAAAAGGCAATGAATTAGAAAATGAACGAGGTCATGTATAAATTAAGTGTATCTAGGAAGCTGTTTATATGAGCTCTCAAGGTATTGACTTTCGAGTTTTCCTATAAGCTGGAAGCCATAGGGCCGAATTCTAGATTTGTCCTGTTAAAGCACCAGTAACATCTATGCTTTCTTACACCTGGTAGGTTTCACAGGTCATGTATAAATTAAGTGTATCTAGGAAGCTGTTTATATTAGCTCTCAAGGTATTGACTTACAAGTTTTCCTATAAGCTGGAAGCTATAGGGCCGAATTCTAGATTTGTCCTGTTAAAGCACCAGTAACATCTATGCTTTCTTACACCTGGTAGGTTTCACAGGTGTGCACCTACTGAAAAGTACAAGAACTAAATATGAAAGAAAATCTCCGTATCGTTGCTCGATAAATTGTTATTTACATCTGATTATGTAATGATTTGATTTTCAGATATGTTTCTATTGGGGATATAGCTCATCTTGGTTGCCATCCTCCTAATGCTGCTGCCGTTTATAACAACAGCAATAAACTTTTTGCACATCCTGTCGGTTATGATCTGGTAAGAATCTGAGATGGCATTTAACATTGATGACAATTTAGTTGTAGTTACTAGTTACCTTAACAAATATGACTGATATCAACTTGATTGCAAGCACTTGTTCTTTTCCTGCTTTGAGAGTCTGGAAATTGTAGTTCATCGTAATGGATACTAGCCAGCTTTTTTTTTCAGCCATTTTTTCAGCCAACTTCTTTAATCATCCGCACTTAATCCTATATGATCACATGTGAAAACATTCTTATGCCTGCACCTATCGTCCAAAGAAATGACTTTCGTGCATCCTGGGGATGCTACTACTACGAAACACCTGGGTTTCAACGAGGAACTATGATGATCCCACATGAGCGGCATGGCCTACATTCATACTACACCCTCTTTAAAAGCCTTACTGATGCCCTCTATGTTCGAAAGCATCCTTGACTACCTTTTGTCCAACATATTCACTGTGGTTGCATCTGTTCCTACAAAATTATCTACTTTACGTGCCCTGATAACTTTATGCTTCTATTCATACACAATAACTACAAATATAAAGCTATGCTTGGTACAAATTGTTATTTATATGATTTATTTGTCCCTTAACTAGATGAATATTATGGAGGGGCAGTTGCATACAATATTAATCCTTCGAACGAATAAACTTAAAAATCTATTAAAATATGTATACAAAGAAGCGCACTTGGCTTTTCAGTTCAATAGAACATTTTTTATATCTTGATTTGAATTAAAATCCTGGTAAAACCCTCTGAAATTGCTTAAGAAGTCATGGCTTTTGAAAAATATGTCTTCCATGAACTCCTGTTAAACTTTAGATCCTTTGAAGCTTAACTAGTTGTAAATTTAACTTTATTTTAGATGAATATAAAAGATTCATTTTCTAAATTGACTTGCTGCTTCTGAAGAGATTGAAATGGACTAGGTAAAAATTTATTCTTTATTGTATTGAAGGATTTGGTTCACCCAGTAGCATAGCCATTGTCTGTCTTTGAGATTTTCCAACGCTATTTAGACTCTTTCATCTGTGATCATTATCTTCTGACGAACAAGTTATCTTCTGATTTCTAAAGAGCAGTGTTATGATTTTGATCTTTTGGTAACCAGAGTAACTTTTGACTAGTTAACTTTTATCATGACCAACTAGAAATTTACAGATTAATATTAAAATAGGTCCAAGTTCAGTTACCTAAAAATATCTTCTGATGTTTATAGATCATTTCAGATGATATGAAAGTTGCATCCGAGTTAGAAAATTATAAATTTCTGATGTATCAAGATGACTAATAGTCTAATACAATGCTTCATTTTATTATTTTGCGGGTTTCTCTATATTACCTTATGCTACCTACATTATGGTAAGAACTTATAAATTGTATGAATAGGTTATACTTAACATGTGATTTATCATGTACTCTCTTAAAACTATTAAATTATGAACCAGTGATTTGTTTGGCTTATGGGCTAATAGAGCCATCATAAAACTTAAGGTGTCATTACTCATTAATAACTCAAGACCTTTGTTTGTCACTGTCATGTGTGTTGAGCTTTGAAAAGTTATATAGCAGTTCCGCCATATTTGAAAGTCTCATCATGTATTTTTGTATCACTATATAGATAATAGGATGCCTCTTCAAATGTTCTTTATTTTGTTACCTCTTTTCTTTGGTAACACAAAATAATTACTAGTCTGGTATAGGTGTGGAGGAACTGCTCAGATGACTATATCACCGCTGTATCAATATGGCTTCCACGTGCTCCCGAGGGTTATGTTTCTCTTGGATGTATCGTTGTCCCTAGTTATGACGAGCCCGAACCCAATACCACGTACTGTGTGGCGGAATCATGTGCTGAGGAAACAGTATTTGAAGAACAGAAGGTATGGTCAGCACCGGACTCATATCCCTGGGCATGCCACATTTATCAGGTGCGTAGTGACGCTCTTCATTTTGTTGCATTGAGACAACCTAGAGAAGAATCTGAATGGAAAACCTTTAGAGTTCTTGATCAACCAAGGCCTTCAGAATAGCAGTGACATGGATGATGTGTATATTGCTGTTATGCCAGACCTGCCTTCTTCTGTGAGATAGCATCCTCTTTTGGGGTGGTGTACGTTAATTTTTGAACCGATGTAATTATTGTGGTGCAAAGATTTTGTACAGTACAGATGTTGGGTTATATATATACACCTCGAGTATTTGAGTTCTTCCTGTTGTAATTTGTAAATAACAAATGCAGGTAAAGAAAAACAGGGAAAACATTGCAGTTTTGTTCTGAGATTCCGAGGGTGGCCTGTGTTTAGTATGTCTGTGACGCCTAAGTGGTTACATGTTCTTGTAATGGTTAAGCGAGGTTTCTGGGTAAGAGAAAAAACAGAAAATTGAGAAAACCTGAGGAACATCCCAAAATATATTTAAATAAGATTTTCGGTTCGAGTTTGGTATTTTTTTTCACTTTTCACAAGGTGCAAAGACATGTATAAGCTGGTGAGACATTTTTTTTGTCTTGTGGTGTGCAGTCTGGATCCTTTTCACTTTAAATGCATTTGAGAAGCTGGTCGAGTTTCAATCATGCATATTTAAGGGTGTTTGGCACAAAATGTCACTTTGGTATGAAAAATGGGGTGGTGGTCCAAAATGTCACGGCCCAAAATGTCAATTCAAGACACTATATGGTGTAGCTTTTAGGTAAAAAACTCAAAACGCTTTGTTATGTACCTTTGACTTTTTTTTAAAAAAATGTGTAAAAAGTAATATTAAGTTGAGTTTTGAAACCAAACACTACATTATTTTGGTCCCAAAATACTACTTTATCTAGCGTTTTATACATATAATTTTTTTAAGAAAAATATTTTTGTTTATTTTTCTCAATCTCTAGTTTCTGATGATATTTGTATTGAAACAATTAAAGTTTCAGCCTATAAGTTGTAAATGACATCCTCCAATTTGGAACATAAATTATTTCGTGCAGTCCTAAGATCTTAAGAACCTTAAATAAGAGCATTTCTTCAATTACAAATTTTATCTTTCAAAATTCAGCGTTGGAATTAATTTTACGAGGACTTACAACCGAATTTGGCTGCTATTCATCTAGTTTAAATGCTCTAACTACATTTCTTCTAAGGTTTATGTAAGTAACCTCAAAAGAGTTGATAATAACCTCATAAGATAATAAGATTTTTTTTCTACCTTCTCATCTGACGGAAGAATAAAAAGAGTTTTGTACAATTTCATGTGATGTGGTTATTTTTGTTTTTATTTGCTCGCCTAGCACAACTCATTAAAAGGTTTTTGTTAAATGTCTACTCCTCTAGCATGAACTTAAGACATATCAATCATTTAGTTTACTTCAAAATATAGGATAATTTTAGAGTTTCCAAAAATTTTCCCAAAAAACATAAGGTATGACTTTTTTGTTCGTTGTTTTATCTTAAAAGTGTTAATATTAATCACTCCTATTAAAATATTTCATAAAGCCCCCAAATGAAACAATTTGAGATAAAATGTCTCAAATGACACAACTTGAAAAAATAACTCTAAATAGCACTTCAAAACATACTATATCGTGTATCATTTAGAAAACAATTTTAAACGCCTACTTTGTGTAGCGTTGTTACCTTTTTTTAGTTCAAAATGTGTGATGTTTTGACCAATACTTATTTTTTATAATTTTAAATTTACTTCATGCCATGCTTTGAGAATGGAAATAATACAACAAAATACAATTTATAATTACATTATTTTTAAAATTTTAAGGTTAAACAATTTCCAATTCGGGTTTTAGAAATATTTTTAAAAAAATAATAAATACTACAATGATTTAAGTTCTAGGGCCTCGTGAAAGCCTAAACCGTAATTGAAATGTGGCTTTCAATTCAAAATTTATAAAATTTTAAGTATACTTTTGTACATTTGTATCCAAGTATAAAACACCCTTTAGAGTTCAACTTTTTAATGTATGATTTCAAATTTTAGAAATGAAATCAAATATAACATTACATTGGACTTATTCTGAGATTATTTCACAATTTTGTTATAAATGTTTTTGAAATTTGCTAATAAAATTTAAGTCAGAAGAAATACCTTCTCAATCTTTCATTAATATTTTACTTCAATAAATTGTCTCTCTTTACAACTTCATATAGAAATTTAACATGTATAATGTATTATCAGTTTTGTCTTCAATTAACAAGTTATTACATTTTCATAGTGCTAAAATACACTTACTTTTCTTTTTAACTAAAAATTTCATAAATGTAAACATACGTAGTAAGTTGATGGATTCTAATTAGATTTCAGCTACACGTTCTGACTGAATGTTTGCTTGTATGAGCCAAGTATAAAATTAATCCTATTTTCTTTAACCATTGTTAAGTTTAACGTTATATAGTTAAGGTTGTAGCTGATGTGACATGTATAAATATTGAGTTTTTATAGATTAAGAATTTTGAAACTTGAACAATTTTTTTTTTTGCTAAATGAACAATTTTTATTTTAATAAAGTGTTAACACCTTGTTTAAATTAAAATAATATTATTTCGAAGTAATTGCCCGTATCAACAAGAAATGTTCCAGTTATTCAGAAAAATGATAATTTTACCTCTTTTTAACACATATTTTACAGAATACCACGTCTTGAGGATAATGGTCAATAATACCTCTTGATAAGCTTTTTCAAAATGTGTAATAAAAAAACTTAAACTTAACAACTCAACTAACACCCGACACAGACATACATTATACTCGGTACACACACAATGTGCATGTTTTGAGACAATAAATAACACTTTATGTTTCGTTTTTTAATAATTAACCACAACTTAGAAATACATTATCGGTAACTTTTATTAATATTTAATATTGTCTTACGTTATTTTTGGGTTTTCAAAATTAATAAATTTTAAATTAATTTTTTAAAATTCAAGCATGAACCATAATTCAACAACTTTTAATATTTTAATAGTTCTCCATTTGAATTTTAAAAATATTTAGAATTAAATAAATAAAATAACACAACGATTTAATCCTAAACTCTAATTTAATCTAGGATTTAGGACCTCTAGAAAGCAAACTTGAATATAATCCTGAAATTGAATTTAACAATTTTTAATATTTTAGATTTCATCAATTGTCAATTTGGTTTTTAAAAATATTAAAATACGTTGAAATACACAAGAGCAAAATACCATCAGAATAACCCACTTGTGCAATGCGTATTAACTAATGCTAAGTATATTACCCATGTGAACAATGCCTAATAGCATTGTATTACGCATTTATAAATGTATAATAGCGATTACGCATTTATTTAGGAAAAAAATTTAGATAACTAAATTTTTAAAAATCTTAAATTTATGATCTAGTTGAATTTGATGTATGTACGGCTTGCTCATTTAATTGAACTCTAACATAGAATTATAATCTTAGATTAGATACAACCGTATATCAACAGAAGTGTGCTAGAACTAGGGCGGACCATTCGGTCGGTTCGGTCCGAACCGAATAGACCGAAAAATGGAATTAACATTTTTTCTTAGACCGGACCGGACCGGACCGAAATTATAATATGAACCGCAACGAACCGAAATAATTCGATTCGGTCCGATTTTGGATCAAACGGACCGAATTTTTTTCAAAAATAAAATTGTATTAAATTTTAAACCAAAAATTATAAAATCTAAAATATAAATAAACTAAGATCATACATAGAATAATAAGAGTGTAGAAATATAATTACAAATTTAAAATTATGACTATAATGTTAAGATATATATAAAATGTATATAAAATAAAATGATAGTATTTATAATTTGGTCTTTTCGGTCTATTTGGTCCGGACCGAGATATTTTTTAAAAGAACCGGATCGAACCGAATTTTATTTCGGTCTATTCGGTCCGGACTGAATAGACCGAAATTTCTGAAAAATCAGGACCGAACCGAACCGAATTAGCACGGTTCGGTTCGGTTTTTCGGTTTCGGTTCGATTTTGCTCACCCCTAGCTAAAACTTTAATACCACTGCTTAGTTGTTGTCTCGACACCACACATATGCAACAATACATATATTATAGCACATAATACTTTCAAATATATTTTCACTTAACCCATATTTTGATAATCAAATATACATGCATAACACATAATTTTGAAAACAATAGAAAGATCGATCGAAAACTTATCTCAAAACCCGACCAGATCTGAATTTGCCCCTTTTGACCATCTAAACGAAATTATCTTGAAAAATACGAAATACAAAAGTTGCAGAGAATGAAAAGACCTTTCCAAAAAGTTTAGAACCAACAAATTCTGACTTACGATGAATTTTCTACGAATTTTATAAGATGACTGATTTTTACTTAGAAGAGCCCAACGAATTTTAATACAAAAGACGAGGAAAACGAATATGATGTATTTATAATGATACAAAATTATATATCTTAAGCTAGAAGTTATCCGTATTCAATTCTGATCCAAATTAGGCCCATTAGTCTAATTCAATTTTAAAATCCTAATTCTTATCCAATTTTAATCCTTTTAATTCTATTGTTATGCCACGTTTTGGCATGGCAAATACTTTTTAATAATTCCTTAATTTATTAATTATTAATTATGATTAATAATTAATTGCTTAATAACCAAGTTATCCTCTCTCCGAAACGAGAAAATAATCAATCTCAATAAATCAATAACACGAAAATATCTCTCAACGATATTCTTCAAATCAGGAAGATATCACAACGCTCAGATTAAATCAGATAAAATCAGTAATTATCACATTAACGAAACTTATCCCTAAAGTCTCTTAGAGATAAGCCCGAATTTTACAGAACTGCGTAAGCTTGATCCAATATAAATTGGTACGCAGGCATCTTGGCAAAGGGATCCGATACAACGAGACAAATCGAGACACCTCCCAAGTCCAACCCCCATATTTTCATAAACCCTAATCTCACACTTACACACAAATCGCTCTAATATTCCAGCAACCCTCCGATTTCGTGTTGTTACGAAATTCCTCCAACAACATTTGGCGCTAGAAGGAGGGGTATTTTATTATTCGTGGAGGACGAATGATTTACAAACTTAAACAGATTGTTGGGTTTATTCTGAGTTCCGGACAATGGGGGGTCGACTGAGGCACTAGAACCAAAAAGTGACGCAGTAGATAAATATGGAAAACAAGGAGATCGGAGGTGTCCATATCATTGCAGTGTGCAACATCAACAAGGCAGTGATGAAAAATATAGGTCCTTGGTTAAACATTTGATGGGACCCGCTTGAAAAAAAGAAGAAGCAACGCTGGTGTGAAAAGAAATTGATCAACAGCTTGGTGGAGACAAAATAGGAGGATAAAAAATAAAGGAAGAATCCAGAGTCACGCGCAGACCTGCAGCTCGGAAAAAACGGAGAAGCGCGTAAATCAGAAACGCGTGAAAAAAATGAACCGGGAAGAAACTCTGGCGATAAAGACTTGTTCGCGGGCCAATGAGGATAAAACAAAAAAAAAGCACGCGACGGGGAAACTTAAAGATAAGTTTTTTGAATTTTAATTTTATTTTTGCTGCAATTAGATATATTTGTTGTTAGGATATTACGGGATGCATACATAAAATTGTGTTTCTAGATATTTTTATAAGAAAATTATTTAGTGATAAAATTCGTGCGAGTCACATATTTTTATTATTTTAAAATTATTGTGCTATTCTAATTTTAGACGACGCATATATTTTTGAAAATATCGTACGAGATATTTATTTTGGAGATTTGTTTTTTAGAAGATCGTACGAGCTGCATCTTTCTGAAATATAAAATATTTATGTTAGTTACATAATTTTGGGAAAATGTTTAATAAAGAGCATTATTTTCGGGAAAATAAATATCGCGACAATTTTAAATTGGCATATTTATTATGTTTGAATTGCGCGATAATACATATTTGTCAAAAAATATTTTCAAACTTGTGAATGAGAATTGCTATGTTGGGTAGCTGAGACAACCACTTGGAATGATATACACTACCGATTGTGAACTTGTATTGTTGACACCTTACGCCTAGATAGGCAGAAAGATTACAAACCGAAAGATTGAAGGTACGAGCTCACCTTATCTCAAGTATGGAAAGAGATTCAAGGTGCGAGCTCACATTATCTTAAGTACAGAAAGAGATTGAAGGTCGGAAGTTCCACCTTATCTTTTGCTGAAGGCATGTTTGTTGATCTTGTTACATTCATATAATACTAGCAGTTCACCTCAATAATACAATTTTACAATCGGTTGTTATATCTATCTTGAAGTGTGTACGCCAAGGTCCAACTTAATAATGATATTCGTAATGTTTTTTTTAAAATTTGTGCTCGCACAACCACAAACAAGGGAAATATGTATCTTTTTCGGATCTTGCATGGTTTCGCACTTGCATTTGCATAATTATTTCGAGCACGAAGGTGCTCCATGTTATGTACTAAACTCTGATTTTTAGTTGTTTCAGCGATCGAAGAATATTTAGTTCTCCACTGCAGCAAGCTACGCTGAAGAACTGGGGGTAGTTGCTATGCCACATTTTGGCATGACAAATACTTTTTAATAATTCCGTAATTTATTAATTATTAATTATGATTAATAATTAATTGCTTAATACCCAAGTTATCCTCTCTTCGAAACGAGAAAATAATCAATCTCAATAAATCAATAACGGAAAATATCTCTCAACGATATTCTTCAAATCAGGAAGATATCACAACGCTCAGATTAAATCAGATAAAATCGGTAATTATCACATTAACGAAACTTATCCATAAAGTCTCTTAGGGATAAGCCCGAATTTCACAGAACTGCGTAGGCTTGATCCAATATAAATTGGTACGCAGACATCTTGGCAAAGGGATCCGATACAACGAGACAAATCGAGACACCTCCCAAGTCCAGCCCCCATATCCTGAGGGAGTACAGAATGAAGCTCAACCCCCAGAAATGTGTGTTTGGGGTCGAATCAGGGAAGTTTTTGGGATTTATTGTCAACCATAGAGGCATTGAGGCCAACCCCGCCAAGATACGAGCCCTACTCGAGATGAGATCCCCTCGACGGGTGAAGGATGTTCAAAGCTTAACGGGGCGAGTGGCTGCCCTAAACCGCTTCGTCTCAAAGTCCTCCGATAAATGCCAGGAGTTCTTCAAAGCAATTAAAGGAGTGGGGAGGAATTTTGAATGGACAGAAGAATGTGAGGAAGCCTTTTAGAACATAAAGAAGCATCTCAGCAGCCCTCCAATATTGTCCAACCCAGAGGCAGGTGAAACTCTGGTCCTATACTTGGCCGTCTCTGACTTTGCAGTAAGTGCGGTATTAGCGAATCTTTCACTCTACCCAGAAGCAGAAGGTCCAACAATTATTCCAATAATTACATATCCGATTTGACCTACCGAGAGGAGGATGGTATCCAGCTCCCGGTATATTATGTGAGTAAAAGGCTAGCCGACGCCGAGACTCGGTACACAAGCCTCGAAAAGTTAGCATATGCTTTGATCCTGGCCTCCCGAAAGCCCAGGCCCTATTTTCAGGCGCACAAGATAGAAGTGCGAACCTCCTACCCCCTCAGACAAGTGATGCACAAACCAGAGTCTTCTGGTCGAATGTTAAAGTGGACGGTTGAGCTCGACCAATTCGAGGTGGATTATAAGTCAATGACCGCAATCAAAGGCCAAGCCCTGGCTGATTTTGTGCTAGAATTTCCTCCACATCAAGAAGTGGAGTCGGGAGCCCTTTTTGTCATATCTAGCACAGAAGAAGTTGGGCTGGAGAGCCAAAATAGTGCCCCATGGTGGAGCCTATTTGTGGATGGAGCATCTAATGGTGATGGAGCATGAGGTGTAATTGAGCTAATCAGTCCAGAGGCGCACAAGATCAGACGTGTGACCCATCTGGCCTTTCATGCAACCAACGATGATGCTGAGTATGAGGCCCTGATCAACGGTCTCAAGCTAGCTTTGGAAATGAAGGTGGAGAATTTGAATGTGTTTAGTGACTCCATGATTGTGGTCTATCAGATAAACGGGGGGTATCAAGCTAAGGGGCCGAGAACGGAGCTTTACCTGAAGTGCGCGCAGAGGATAATCGCAAGGTTCAACGAGGTGAGGCTGGAACTAATCTCGCGCGGGTAGAATGAAGGCGCAGACGAGCTAGCTAAACTCGGCTCGCGTTGCGAGGCCACCCTGCTAGGGGTCATGCCCCTTGATATACAGAGGCAGCCTAGTATGCCCGAGCACGAGGTGGGCAGCCTCAATAATAACCTCGGCCCCACGTGAATGACACCTATCTTAGCCTACATAAAAGATGGTTCACTCCCGGACGAAAAGAATGAGGCAAAAAGGATAAAATACAAAGCAGCCCGCTATGTGATATACGATGGGGTCTTATATAGAAGAGGTTTCAGCATGCCCCTCCTCAAGTGCATAGATGGTGATGAGTACAATTATATTCTAAGGGAAGTACACGAGGGAATTTGTGGTAATCACTCGGGAGGTAGCTCTCTAGCTCAGAAAATCCTCCATCAAGGTTCCTATTGGCCAACAATAAAAAAAGATGCCTTTGAATTCTCCCGAGCCTGTGATAAGTGCCAGCGATATGCCAATTATTATAACAGGCATGTGGCTCCCCTAACATCCCTCATGAGCCCATGGCCCTTCGCTATGTGGGGGATTGATCTGATTGGAGAACTCCCGAAGGCCAAGGGAGGTGTCAAGTATGCGGTGGTTGCGGTAGATTACTTCAAAAAGTGGGCAGAGGCCGAGCCTCTAGCCACTATCACATCAAAAAAGCTCAAGGAATTTGTGCACAGGACTATTGTGTGCCGCTATGGCATCCCTTACAAGTTGATATCTGACAACGGGAAATAGTTCGATAGCAAGAAAATATGGGAATTTTGTGAGCAGCTGGGGATTCAGAAGAGTTTTAGTGCGGTTTGCCACCCCCAAAGTAACAGGCAGACATAGGCTGTTAACAAGATCATTAAGCACACCCTGAAGGCAAAGCTAGAAGAGAAAAAAGGGACATGGCCAGAAGAGCTCGCCCAGGTCCTATGGTCTTACAACACGACACCCCGAACTACAACTGGATACACCCCTTTCTCTCTGGTGTATGGGTGTGAAGCTATGGTGCCCGTTGAAGTGGGGGCATGATCTTTTTGGAGGGACAACTATGACTCAGAGGCAAATGAGGTCAACCATCGGCTCTATTTGGACATGATCGAAGAAACTCGGGAAGATGCTTAGATCAGGGTAGCAGCATATCAGCAGAGGAGGTTAGGCACTACAATAGTAAGGTTAGAGACCAGACTTTCAAGGTGGGAGATTTGGTTCTGCGCCGGGTCATGCCGAACACCAAGGTGGTGAGTCACGGAGTCTTTGGAGCGAATTGGGAAGGCCCCTACAAGATAAAGTCGGTGCTCTGGGAGGGAACCTACCACCTCAATGATATGTAAGACAAGTTGATCCCGAGAGCCTGGAACGCGGAACACCTCCGCAAATATTATCAGTAATATTATTCTTTTCAGACTTAGTACTATCTTACAATACTCATAAGTCTCGGGGGGTAGTGCCATATAGGTGCCTCTCTGAGACCACAAATATGCACTCCTTTCACTTTCCATTATCTATGAATAAACAATTAATATCTATTTTATGCACTTGATATTTTAACTCCTGTTAATAGATTAAATACCCAGCAGGGGAGTCCATCCTTGGGAACCCATGCGAAGACAGAACGGTTGTTTTATTAACATGTTAAAATCACAAGTCAAAGATATGAGCACAAAACAGATAAAAGATGAAGATAAAAAGAGGTATCCGGCTCGCAGGACCACAAATGCGACCCAGGGAGCCCAACCCTCCATCAAGCATGGCCAGGGTCGCATTATGCGAGCCTATGTGCCCGGCTCCAGAACGCGTGCAAAACTTGTAAGTTAGTAATGATGCGAGCCTGTTCCACTTAGCATTTTTTGTTAATTTTGTTTGATTGAACAAATGACGCGAGCTGATTAATTAGGCTCGCTGTGAAGGTGTAACGTCTGCCATACGCGACCAGGGTTATGATAACTTCTGGTCAGTAGAGGCATGGTAAGATTACACAAAAATAAGGAAACTAGCTGGCATAATAAAGAGGAATGCGGGCACAAAAAAGTTGGGATTTTATACAGACAATAGATAAATAAGTCAGGCCCCAAGGCAGAATACTTTAAATACAAACGCGAGGCAAGAAGGGTGCCCGCCTACCCATTCAAAAGTCTAGTTTCAAGATAAAATTAAATTTAGGGGTTATCAGCCTCTTTCTCCCGAGCTTCATCAGCCACGACCCGGGCCTGCTCAGTTACGAGTCGGACCTCCTCGGCAATCTGGGCGTCCCGCTCCATCTCCAGCTTCAGTTTCTCGGCATGCCTAGCTGTGCCCGCACCCAGAGCTGTCCAATCAAAATCAGGAACCTTCTTGATAAAGATTTTCATGAAGTTCCTGGGCCCTAGGTTCCTAGCATCAGCGAGGGCGGCCTCACGACCCTCGGTCAGGGTAGAAACTGACCCCTCCAGCTCGAGCACCCTACCCTCGAGGCTACCCTTCTTCTTCTTCCATGCCTCAGCGGCCAGGTCATGAGCTTCCTTCTGCTCCCTTAAGGCCTTGTCATGAGCAGCGTTCAGGTTAAGTATCTTCTGATTATAGTTGTTCACCGGCGTAACTTTCTCCTGCCCATGCTCAGCGACCTTGCTCTGAAGATATTTGACCTTAGAGTCGAGCTTTGTGTTGGTCTGGCTGAGGGCTCGTATCTCTCGAGCCTTAGACAGCTGATAGTAGTATACCTCGGCCGCAGCCCGGGACAGTGCATCCTGGTTAACCTCGAGAGCAGAATAGGACCAATCCTTTACATTCTGGTCGCTGATGTGACCTTGAACGAGCCGGATGAATGTGGTCGCGACTGTGCTGACAGAGGAAGAAGTGGGGAGAAGGGCATCAGATGGAACAACCTTTTTTGGGTCGCGCTCGCCAGTCTTCCCATCCTTGTGGCTTCTATGCCATTTCAGCTGAGGAGAAGGCCCTGACCCCCTGAGATGCTCGGTCAGAGTAGTCATGCGGGCTGGAGGGTTAGCCTGAGAGCGGGCCGCTGTGGTCGCAGCCGTGGGTTGAACCGGGCCCGAGGACGCCGCCTGCTCTGCCTCTTTCATAAAAGGGATAGGGGAGATAGCCATTTCTGAAAATAAAACAGTAAAGTGATGTAGTAGTCACAATAAAATATAATGGAAAGAAGTAATGCGAGCAGCAGATAAATGCAGAAAAATAAAGTACAATGCGAGGTGAGATGCATGTGGGAAATGTAAAAATGCAAGCACACGAGCTCGCACATGCGAGCAGACAGGGTCGCATGTGCGGCCCGATATTCTTACCCTTTCTGGCTCTCTTATTAGGTTTCTTCTTTTGAGGAGTCAGCCTCACCCCTTCCTTCAAAAACCCACACACGACCAGGTTCGAGGTCGTTATGAGCTTTCGAATATCCCTATCCGGCTTAGGAAGATCTAGAAGGCTATCCACATTTATTTTTTCTTGTCCCACAAGGACAGTGCGAGGCGGGGTGGCTGGAGATGAGAAAAATAAAAACATTTCTTGTTAAAGGAAAGAATATGGTAGAAAAGACGAGAGCGGCTAGGGAAGACTTACATGGATTGTAATAAAAATGAGTCTGGACTCGAGGCACCTCGTGGATATAAAAAAAAGGGCTCTTCCACTTCCCTGAGTTACTCGGCCCATTGTGGATGAGGTTCTTTTTGTTAAAGCACGGCCAGACAGAAAAATAGAAATATCCGAAGTCATTGGGGGAATGCTTCAGATTAAGAAAGTAGCTGAGCTGCCTCGCTGTGAGAGGAGGAAACTCACATTTGTTGTACATGATGTATAATGCGAGGGCGGCCCGGTATCCATTCAGGTTGATCTACAAAGACGCGAGCTGGTAGTACTCGCAGATGTCCTTAATGAAAGGATGAGGAGGAGAGGAGATTCCTAGCCTCAGAAGGAAGGTAGACAAAACCATACGAGGCACCCTGCCTCCATTCTCCGAATGGTTAAATCTGTAGCACCTCATGTGAGGCAGGGGCAAGACAACATGACCCTCGAGCTGGAACTGCTCAATGTGCTCGGCCAGATGTTTCTGAGTCAGCGAGGTGGGCAGGTCGCGGCAAGCGAGCACCTTAACCTCCTCGGTTGCAGTCGAGCTCTCCTCCCCATCAGGAAGGATATGCTTTTTGATGATTATTTCACCCTCGAGCTGGGGCTGGGCAGGAGGCACGTAAGGTTCAGGAGAAGCCGCGGGGACGTAGTTATGTTACAAATCTTAAATTGACTTGTAACATCTGCCACCTCCTCGCTCTGAGGAGAATCATAGGACCAATGCGAGCCGTCCTCTTCACCCTCGAGCCCCAAGATGGGATATTCAACAGCTACGGGCTCCTTTCCTTTCTTCTTGGTGTCGTAGTATGCACTCCTCAGATCGCTGTCAGTAGATTCCGAGTCAACATGAATGGGGTCGAGGTTGTTAGATGCAGCTTGCCTCAGGCGGGCCGCCCTCTCTTCAACCATTTCCCTTAAAATCTCCTCAGCCCGTTCTTAGTCCAAAGGAGCAGGCTCGCGGTTTAGTAGCTCTTCCACTATGAGGGAAGCTGGTATGTTGGAGAGATCCACATGTCTGTTTCTCCAATCATAGATGTTCTTTTCCCTGGTGTAATCCTCAGGGTTCGGGTCGAGGTGAATATTGAGCGAGCCGGAACCTCCTGCTCGCATCGAATTCTCGACTCTGGCAATGTTTAGGGCCCCTTGGGGGTGATAGCAGAACCCGGGGAAATGGGTTGGCTGAGATGGCCAGAAAGAGAAGTCAGCTCGTGTTAGAAGTCCTTTGAGCCTCGCTGCTCAGGAGGGTATTGGTTTAATGGAGAAGGAGTAGCTGAAGAGCGAGCCGGGCCGGCGGAGGAATGAGCCGGGCTCGAGGAGGAGCGAGACGATCCGTAAGAGCGGGATGAAGACGCACTTGACATCTGTAAAAGATGGTGAAAGTTAGTGTGTGGCCCTAAAAAAACCAAGTATGGGGTCGCACCTAAGTGTCCTCACAACTCACACGGGATCACACCTAATTATCTAAATGAGCAGACGGGCTCGCATCGCATATCGTGATTGTGTGTAATCGCATCAAGTTACAAGAGAATGTGTGAGCTCACATTGCATGTTGTGAGTGTATGTGAGCTCGCATCAAACAAGTGGTGTGTGCTCAAGTTGAATGACTAAGTATGAATGTAAGTGGGCTCGAATCAAAGAGTACCTGTTGGAGAGGTGTATGAAGATCCTGATGAATCTGTGCCGGGAGAATATCGCCGCCGGTAGACGGTTCTTGTGGAAATGATGATCTTCGCCGTGTTAGATCCTTGAGCAAAGTGAGCAGCAATTCGACAAATGTTCTTGGAAATGTTAGAAATGAAATGAGAATCCCACATATTTATAGGGGATAGGAAATAGAAAGAGGGAGTGACGCGTGTCACCATCTTAGAGGTGGACACAAATCCCCACGCCAGCTGTCCAACAGCTGTCATGCGTTCAAAATGCATGTTAGATGAAAGGCATGCGAGGTGAGGCACGCGAGGCGGCTTGGTGCGACCTGGTGGGCTCGCACCTGCGAGGCCATGAAAGACTAGAAAATTCCTAGCCTCAAGATGCGATCAGGAATTTTGGGGGTAGTTGTTATGCCTGCTTTCGGCCATGGGCCCTAAACAGGTCCCTGTAGGTGCACTGAATAGCTGGACTCTCGTGTGTGGGCTAGAACCATGGATTAATATGACTTGGGCCAACACATGCGGGCTGGGCTCGTGACATGCGAGCTGGGCTCATGACATGCGAGCTGGGCTCATGACATGCGAGCTGGGCTCACACTTGTAAGGAAGGCTCACACTTGCCATCTGGTGTCCACACACGAGGTGGGCTTAGGTGTCCACATGCGAGGTGGGCTCATGTGACTTCACGCGAGATGGGCTCAGGTGACAGTATTCGAGCTGGGCTCGGTTGCCCACACGCGGGTTGGGCTCATGAGCCCACATCTTATGAAATCAAAGATAATATTGTATTTATTGATTAAAAAGGAAGGCGGTGCGGGCCGAGGCCGCTAGGCCGGCCCGCATTAGAGGACTTTGTGTTCGACATGGAAAGTGACTCATAGATGACTGAGTTGCTCGTATATTTCGGGGCCGACACAGGTTATTCTTACAATTACGGGAAGAAATGCGGAGATGCCGCGAGATCGTAGGAAGCGTGTGGAGCCGGTCGAGATTTACGTGACTAATTGGCTGAAGGCCTGACTTTATCGTGGGCTTGGGTTGCACGGATTGGAGAACCCTAACCCTAGCCTACGTGACTTGTTCTCCAAGGACTACGTAAGGCTTGATCCCTATAAATAGGGTACGTAGGCATTTGTATGAGACATGAGTCGACACTTGATAGAGAATAACAAACCCTATTCTTTCTTAAGGAGTCAACATACAAGCTCAGCCACCACCATACATAACCTTCCTCCGCCCTCAAATACCGTGTTTAATCCTTGTTCTGCCCATTAATCTTCACAACACTGTTATACGAAATTCTTCCTATAACATCTATTATTCTATTATTAATCTATGCTAAAATTTACGGGATATTACATAGTTAAAGAGAATTTGAATATAAACATCCAAACCCACCACCGAATGTGCACGTAAAAGTCTCAAACACCCTTATCTAAACTTTTAAACAACTCGCGAAAACACGTAACTAAAGTTAACTACACTAACTCGTCCAAATTGAAGCAGAAGAAAAAAGTAAGAATCAATGTATTGCTGTAAGCTTCTTGTTCTAAAACCAGCAGCAGTCCAATTTACTTTCAATATATTTTTTAAACTCTTGTAAATACAACCTTAATTTTACAGAGCATACGACTTCTTAAAATACACGAAGATTACAAGGGATTCTTTTGGATTTAGGATTTAAAATTGAATCCCCCTAACTTATCAAAATCCAGATGGAGTTATAATTTTTGTATAAATTAATAAGACTAATATATAATCCGTGCTCGCACGGTTATTTTTATCATTATATATTATAAATTATAATTTTAATATATTGTTGATGAGATTCGAACCTTATATTTTTTTATTAATAATTTTTTAAGATTATATCTAACAAATCTCATCAATTTGATCTGTTCTCTGGATTGAGTGAATAGAGAACCAACCAACAATGTTTCGTGTTTAATATAATAGTATAGATGCATACATGAGCATGAGCCAATACCAGTACCAATAACTCTGCTGCTCTCAGGTGCTTTCTTGTAGTCCATGATGCATGAGAGAAGAAAGACAGATCGGGACGGAAAGAAAAGTCCCTATGACATTATGTTTGCAGATGAGATATCATCCTCACCCTTCCTTGATCAACTTCTTGCATTCACTATCGAAAGAAAGGTATCCCTAACTGTTATATTAAAGTCGAAACATTGAAACATTAAAAATTTTGCTGTTTGAATTGTTTTATTTAAGTTTTCTTACAAATCTAAACACTTGATTGTCTCCGGGACGAGAATTTATGATTATGCCTTCTGAGTCAGAGTCTGTTGCTTAAATGCAGTTTACCTTGCTCAGGCTTAGGGCGCATGATCTCATTGCAGGGCTTGTTCACGTGGTGTGCGTGAGCCCGCAAGGTTTACCTAGCACGCACCTTAAGGTAGCGGCCGTGGGTTACCTAAGAAAAAAATAAAATAACAGAGACTTGATTTTACAAGCTTAATTGGTAGTACTAAAAGCTATTAAAACCCTGGTTTGACAGATTGAAACACCTGAAGTTTGCATTGTTTCATACTAGTATTAATACTTCAGGGCGATTAAAACCTTAATTTGACAGCTTGAAACGTTTAAATCTCGAATGAATCAACTGATTTCCTCCACCGAGGACTCTCCGGAGCAGCTGGAACACCTCAGACAGTTTGGTATGTTGATCTTAGGTGGTACGTTGTCCTCTGTTTACCAACCTTACCTTTTTCACATCTTCCACTCGATTATATCTTTGTGCATTTGTATTTGTTGATCGAATTATCACAACAGATACCAGGCTAGGTGACCATCTAAACTCTCAAGTGATTTCCCTCCTCGTTAAGTTCCTCGATGATAAGAAAGATTATAAATTCCAGGTTCTTTTGCTTTCTTTTGCTAACCCATTGTTATTGTTATTGTTATTGTTATTATACTGTAGTATATCGTATCAAAACTGTGAAAAACTTTTCCCACTATGTCACAGCTTTATTCTGCAGTAGCCCTGGAACATACTGTATCTTCAAAATTTGGCAGTGAGTTTAAAGATACATCAGTTCCATATCTTGTGAACCTTATTTCTTCTCCAGATTTGCCGGTGCAGACGCAGGTAACCTCCTCCTCCTGTCCTTATAATATTTTACTTCACTGTTTAACTAAATGATAGTATATTGTTACAGCAGCTGTTCTTATGTGTAGGCTCTGTATACATTGATTACCATAGCCAAAGCGTATCCCGAATCTTGCAATGCTATGATACAAAATAAAGCTTTGGATCTCCTGGTATCCATTCTTACAGAAAAGAGCAACCACTTTGAATTGTTAGAATATGCTGGTGGGCTTTTGGCAGTCTTCTGTCAGATTTCACCACATCTACTCTCTGATAAGGTACCTTATCAGCTACTCAGTTTTCCATAAGGTACCTTCTCAGCTACTCAGTTTTCCATTTTTAAATCTTAATATACTGTTGACATGCTTGGTCTAATCATTCTTGAATTATCTTGATAGATGCATAAAGTTATTGGTACTATTAGCACCGCCATTCAGTATCGACAATCCTGGTCGGTAATAGTGAATGTATCTCTAGCGCTTTCAATTCTCTCTGACAAAAAATTGGTGGAAATTGGAACTGCAGTCATCCGTCTTCTAGAGCTGATTAAGTCAGTAGATTTGTTCCATTGTCTCTTTCGACAAATTTGGTAGCAATTTTTATTTATCCTGTTTACTTGTGTTGCAGTCATCGAGAATATTTTGTATTTATTTCTGCCCTTCGAACAATTGGAAACTATGTGAGATGGGGCAGTGATGAGGATATCCAGGTATGGTCAAGTGACTAATTCTGTATGTGCTTGCCACACTTTCCACTTTTGGCTACTGAAATTTTCCTCTTTGGTAGGACAAACTTGATAAAGATATAAAATGATCCAGTGTAGTCCTCTTCACACCTAAGGTTTCGAGAGAGCTGGTTACTTAAAATGGTATTCTACTACGTGAGTCATGACATTTAGCTAGATCCGCTACTACTACCTGTTTGTAGAAGCGTCGTCACAGCATCAAATCTCACCTGTCAAGGCTATATATACGTTAAAACATGTCCTTCAACTAGAATCATATTTTTTACTAAAAATTTGCAAGTTGGATTTAGAGTAAGGCTTATATTTCAGTGATTTACACACCAATGAGTAGGTGAACTTTGTTGATCTTCAAAGCAGTTCTTCCTGGTATGTATTTGTTTATGCAATGCGCCATATTTCTTGCAGTTCATGATGGAGCGATCTTTACTGTCACGCCATGAGAAATTGTTATGCCATGAATTTACGATAGTGAGGAAGGAAGCTTGCTGGATAATATCTAACATAATTGCTGTTGCAAATAACTCACAGATACAAGTAGGCTCACATTTTATTTTGAGATTATTAAAAATCATAATTCTTTGTTTGTAGCTACATGTATTAATGTTCTTCCCTGTTTCTGATTAATCAGAACTATCTAATCCATGTAACTGGAACTAACAGGAGGTAATTGACATGGGCTGGATAGACGCGCTCATCAGACTTGTTAGAACTGACAAGTTTGAAGTAAAGGAAGTTGCAGCTCGTGCAATTTCAAATATTGTCTCTGGTAGTAACAAGAAGCAGTTTATGTATGTCTTAGAACCAACCTTATCTTACGTTGTGAGTAACCAGCTCATCGAAAACCTTAGGTGTTAGAGGAAGACCCCGCATCAATCTTATAGTAGATTCAACACTTACATTACAAGTTACAACTCCGGAAGTTCCTATACCTGACTGTGAACTTGCATTTTTTGGACTGCAGGTATCTTGAAAATAATTGTTTTCCAGTTTTGGATGATTTACGCTTCTTTCATTGTCGCGATAATCAGCGGATTGTTACTCTCTGTTCTAATATTTTACAACTGGACAACATCAGAGCAAGAATGGCTAGTGGTTCTACTACTGATCACGCGAGTGCTGAATATGCTAGACAGGTTGAAAAAATTACTAGGAAGAAGAATTCAAGAAGATGCAAGAATAGCAAAGGGTAATTTGATTTGAATCTGGATGAGTGTTTAAAAATTTGTGACTAATGTGATCATACTACTGTTCGAATGTATTTGACTCGTTTTCACCCGACATTTAATCTGGCCCGAACGTATTTGACTCGTTTTCACCCGACATTTAATCTGGCCGGCCTCACAAATTAAGTAGTTTCAAATTCAAATTATACAAATAAATTACCTAAATAACATTAACTCACTGCTCAAAAAAAGAACATCAACTCTAATGTTGGGTGTATGTAATTGAAAGATTTAAAGATTTTAATCGATGAATTTTTCAAAAAAACAATGAGAGGTTTGATGTGCAATTTCACAGAGCCGAAGTCTCATAGAATCTGTGTATTGTTGTGATGATTATAGTAGAATCCTCCACGACCTGGTTGAATTTGATCAAGTTTCAAAGATATAAACTCCAAAATGATCTATAGTTTTTTTAATATCATGAAATTTTAAAGAATTATTTTAAATAATGCTAAAACTACAAAATATAGTACATAAAATTGTTACAAAATGATGTGTCATGACTGATTTAGCATTATGAAATCCTAATAAAAAGAAGAGTAAAAAATTTGTTACAAAATGACGTGTCATTGCTGAGTATGGAATGATTTTATTGGTGTTTTTGATGTAAATGCAGGGGGGTTCATATTCATATAGCTAATAAAATCCTTACACGTGACATTTTGTAACTTTTTTAGTAACCAATTTGGTACCCCTAGCATTTTCCTAAAAAGAACTTGGAGAATTATTTAAAATCTAAATCTAAATCGAGTATCTTCATATTTTAGTTGATTATTCAATATAGAAAATGAATGCATCCAAATTTTAAAATTTTAATTTTTTTTATTCAAAATCCTAAATAAATGCACCCACAAAATATGTTTTGAAGTTAAATTTTTTATCTATATAATACACCAAGTGTGATAAAATTTATTCATGAGTTTAAATGACTAATTTGCCCCTATTTTTAATATTTATTTAAAAATTTTGTTGTTAACGAGAATCGAACTCATGTCTATTCATGAACATATTCATATTCATATCAATGACACTTGTATTTTTTTTATCATACACATAACATGTGAGTGTCCTAGATAATAATACTTATTATTATTAACTTCAAACATGATTATAATATCATCGTCTTGAATATTACCATTATCATATTGTCATTTATGTTAGATATTTTATTCATTAAAATTAGTGAGATATTTTATTAATGTGCAATGACAAATTTACCCTTATTTATGCTAGGTATTTAAAACTATTTGTATGCACATATTTTCAAATGAACTTTTGTCACATTGGCATACATATATAATATGTGTGTGTCATGTGAAAGAAACAAAATATAAAATTAAACATAAAATATGAATAGATCACATTTATATATACATATGTGTGTGTCTGTATGTGTGTGTCTGTATGAATATTTCAAATTTAAGTAAACTTTAGGTTTGTAAATATAATTTTTTCAACAACAAAAAAGTACCATAAATATATATAGTTATTGGATCATAAGATTGAATTTAAGATATAAGATTAAACATTATACATTAATCGATGAACGATGTACACTCGACAATTCATAAGTCATTTTATTTGTTTTGAAATGATCAATATATCCACACATCCAATATTTAGTTGAGGAATGAGGATATTTAAATGATATAACATCTACCTAGATGGTAATATCTGAAAAACTAATATTTTTTGTCAAAAAAAAGCTTACATTAACGTTCGTGTAAGTTTTACTTTTTTCAGTATACGACTTTAAGTTTGACTTTAATTATATATTTTTATACTTTTAAAAATATACGACTTCTAATTCGGTCATAGTTGTGAGGGACTGTTTAACCAACAATCAATTTTTTTGGTCGTTGGATCATATTTTCAACGGTTAGGATAATAATATACGGTTCGCTCAAATTTGAAATTGAATACAATTAAACATATGTAATAATTTTTAGTTTACTTCGTGTGAAAATACTGAAGATTTCATTCTATGGATTAACTTTTGAATTCTATTTTCTTTTTAAATATTTCCTAACTTAATAACCTACACCGATTACAAAGTATATGAAATAAACAAGAAAATGTATAATTTGCTTAATGAGCTAAATTAACACCGTTGTGTAGGTTGATAACGTCTTACATGCAAATCATACATATTAATATTTATTCAGCTTATAATAGGGCTGTAAACGAATCGAGCTGTTCGTTAAGCTCGTTCGAATTCGAGTTCGATAAACTCGTCTGATAAGCTTATCGAACTCGAGTTCGAATAACATTTCTTGTCTGATAATCTTAACGAACCGAACTGAACTTTTAAGGTGTTCGGCTCGAGTTCGGTTCATGTTCGGCTCGAGTTCGGTTCGTTCTCTAAGCTCGAGTTCAGTTCGAAAAAAATAATATATATAATATTATATGTATAAATAATATATGTATTATTAATGATATATATTATTTATATTTTATAGTTATTTCAAATAAATATTTTATTTGTGAAAAATATATAATTAATAGTTTGATACAATTTTTTACCTAAAATAATATTTAAAATTATTATTATTTTTTAAAAAAATACAAATGTTGTTCGCGAACAGTTCATGTTCGTTTGTGTTCGGTTCAGTTCGATATGTTCGCGAATAGTTCATGTTCGTTTCGAATATTACCGAACTCGAGTTCGGACAAGAAATTTTGTCCGATAAGCTTATCAAACAGTGTTCGGTTCGTTAAGATTTTGTCCGAGTTCGGTAAAAATTCGTCCGAGTTCGTCCGAGTTCGGTTCGTTTACAGCTCTAGCTTATAACATATATATGTGAGTCGTGCACAAATTACAAAAAATAATCAAAAATACTATAATTATATGTTGCATAAAAAAATATTGTAGAAAATAACTTGTGTCATGCACTTTGTTACTATGCTAGTTCCAATATGAAATTAAAAACACATTCAAATTTGATTTGATAAAGCTTATATACACCCACTAAATATGTTTTAGAGTTGAATTCACTTTTATCATTTCAGTTATATTAATGTATCAAATAGATATTGAGAATGAATTTTATTTAGAATTTTAAGAGTATGTTATAAAGTTGTGGTTGATTTTACCTCGTTTAGCATTTCAGTAGCTGAAATTTTATATTTACGATGCAATGGCCAATTATTATTTATATACTTTAATAGCTAAAGATCACATTTCTAAGAAAAAAAAATGTGTGTTCTAAAAAAGATGATCATTACTCATTAACCGCCTTTTTTAAGTGCGAAAGTAATATCTAGCAACTATATTATAAAATTATAATTTAGGCGATCAAAGTGATAAAACATGTAAAGTCCAGTCACCACTTTTGCAAATCTCAATATCTAGCAATATATATTTAAATTTCTTTGAATTTTACACATATTTTCATGTGCATAAAAACTACGAACTCCACATTTTATTTTTTAAAATTATTTTTTATAAATAAAAATTTCAATATTAAATCTATTTTAAAAAAATTTAAAAAACAGAGTAATTGACACTTCGTAGATCAGTTCTTTGGGGTTTTTTTATTCGGGTATATATTATGTCTACTTACAAGTTGCACCTTTAACTATAAATGTCGTTTCATTTTGCACCCTCGAAACAAAATTATGTTAAAATTGATTGTTAATGTTAGTTTGACAAGGTGTAAAATCGGAAAAAAATTAGTTTATGTTATAACATAATGCACCTCATAATTTTCAAATTTTAAAGATTAAAAAATCAAGTTTTATTAACCAAATCGAAACTCTCATCAAGTTCTAATATATTTTATCCTCCAAATCACTAAAAAGAGGTAAGAAAAAAAACTAAACTCGATTCTAGGGTTCTTACTTCGAATTATAAGTTCAATTTTAGGGCATTGATCATAAATTTGGATACTATAGATAACTCTTACTTGTCACTTGCAATGGATTCATGTATTTATTATTTTATTTGTAAGTTTCGACTAAGAAATCAAAGGATCTGGCTAGCTGTTCTTGTAGATCAGAATTTTTTCAATTTTATTCATGATGTACTAATGGTAAAACTAAAAAATGGTTAAGGGGGAGCAAAACAAAACGATATTTAAAGTTAATTTCTGCAACTTGTAAGGAAACAAAAATTCTGTAAGAAATAGGTTATAAAGTGCAATTACTTTAGAAAATAACATAATATAGTTTTATTTTTTATCCATGTTGTGCAAGACATGCTTGTACTATAACAAGATTAAGTCACATTAACAATCTTGAGATTTAGTTGTTTGATAATAAATTTTGTATTCTGTATTGTATTACTTGAGTATGTAAAATTGTTAGAAGATTAGACTGGTTCTGTGAACAGATTCAAGCTAAGGAATAAACTTTGGAAGAAGAGCAAGCCATGATCATGTCTCACAAAAAAGTGTAGAAACTTGGAGTTGAATAAAACTGTTCTATGAAAAATGTTCAAAGTCAAGATATCGACAAGTCATAGATCAAGTTATATCGAGAAATAATTCAAGAAGTCCAGAATGACTTATCGAGAAGTCCAAAATGGCTTATAGAGAAGTCTCAGAGATATCGATAAGTCAAATGAAGATGTAGAGAACTGGAGATATCGACAAGTCATTTCTGCATGTAGAAACCTCAGAGATATCGACAAGTCAAATGAAGATGTGAAGAATTGGAGATATCGACAAGTCAATTTCTTATATAGAGATCTCAGAGATATTGACAAGTCAAAATATGTATGTAGAGATCTCAGAGATATCGACAAGCCATTTATACATATAGAGATCTCAGACATATCAACAAGTCATTTCACATGCAAGGATCTAGAGACATCGACAAGTCAAGTATACCTATAGAGAACTCAAAGATCTCGATAAGTCATTATACTTATCGAGATGTCAGTTCTCTATAGAACAAACTGGAGATCTCGACATGTTTCTCAAATACAAGATGCAGATAAGTTCAAGTTTCAAGATTACCAGTCAACAAACAATCTAAACTGCTTGTTCACCTAAAATCCAAACAAGATTATAAAGGCTAAAAATCCAAGAAACACATTCACCCCCTCTGTATTGCATTCAATATCTAACAAGTGGTATCAGAGCAAAATCTGAAAGTAAACAAATAAAGATCTTGGAAGAATGAGTGCACCAAAGATTAGTAACATCAAGATACCAGCCTTTGACAAAGCTAACTACACTCTGTGGAAAAAGAAGATGATGTTATTTATAAGGATGGCCAATCCCATGTACATCCAGATTCTACTGATGAATCTACTGATGATTCTACTCATGAATCTACTGATGGAGATATGGTCATTCTAGCTCATTTTGCCCCTAAAGACCCCTCAAAATACACTGAGCCTGAAAAGGAAAAAGTCTCTCTGGACAGTGGCCTGCAACTAATACTGATAGAGTCACTTGACAATGTTATGTACAACAATATTGTCAACTATGACACAACCAAATAGATTTGAAAGAAGATTGAGATTCCGTGTGAGGGTACAGCGGGAGGTAGGGTTTAATCAAAGGAGAATACTACTGTCTCAATATGAGGGTTTCAAGGCAAAGCCTAAAGATGGAATTACTGAAGTTTTTGAAAGATTCAACAAATTGATAAATGACTTGCAATTTCATGATAAATGTTATGAAGCTGAGGAGGTTAACCTAAAGTTTTTGCTAGCCCTTCCTGACCATCTTGAACAGAAAATATTAGCTATTAGAGAAGGAAGAGACTTGAGAAGAATGATACTGGAAGTCTTATATGGGATCTTGAAAACATATGAGCTTGAGATGTTACAAAGAAAATCATTGAAGGCAAACCAAGGACATGTGGTTGATGGATCCAGTGCTTTATTGTTCAATGACAGTGAAGCAAATGAAGATGGACACGATGCTCAAACTCCAGTCATTCATGTTGTTGAGTAAAAGAACAAGGGACCTGAGAAACGAGTTGTTTTGGAGCTAGAGGAAGATGAATACTACACCCTTGATGAGATAAATGAGATGAATCAATCAATGGTTTACCTGGCTAGAAAATTTTCTAATATCAGGGTTAAAAGGCCAAGGTTTTTCAAGAACAAGGGACAACCCTCAGATAGCAACAACTGGAAACTCAAAACTCAGTTTAACTCAGCTAACAAAGGTGGTTACAAAACTGGATTTGTTGACAGATCAAAGATAAGGTGCTTTAACTGTTAGTGTTTGTGCCCTAGAGACAACACTATTATGTTTACATTATGAAACATTTGGCCTTTTGATTGAGTAAGACTATAAAATGCATGGCCGTGCTCAAATACTGATTTGTTTAATAGTTTACTCATTGATCAAGGAAAGAAGGACTGAACGTTAACAGAGGATGACACAATGCATGCCTCGAGTTTGATCTATAATATAAGGCTAAAGGGATTATATTACATTGTACATTATTTACGAAAGGTTTAATTGACCACCAATTTAATTATTATTACTTGGGTAACAATGATGTATTACTAGATGCCGCTCATTGTTTATGATTTTAAATTAGATTTAAAATTGTTGCCAACGTAATAATAACCTAAAGGGTTGCACAAAGAATGATTGGAGGATTATTTAATTTAAATTTGGATTTAAATTAAATGTAATTAATTTGAATTATTTGTTATTAATTAAGTGTGACTTAATTGATTTAATAAATAGGAAATTCGAATTTAATATTAAATCCGAAATTAAGTTATTGGATGATTAAGTGAGACTAATACAATAATTAGAATTTCGAATTTAATAATAATAATAATAATAACTCTAAAATTCAGTTTAGGGTTGGAGGCCCATTAGCTCTTGCCTATATAATATCTTTTTCTAATAGAATTAGGGTTACACGTTTTATTTTGATAAAACATAAACCCTAGCAGCTTGAAGAGAGATAGAGAAAGCAAGAAGGCGGCCTCAAGAACGTGCTAGTACACACCCATCCTCCGGGAGATTATTCGTGTGGATACCTTTAAGGCGTAGATCGTTCCAGCGACGGGCTACGTGGTGATCATTCAAGACCTCCATCTTTCCATTACGTAAACATACTGAACTACAAATTAAATATTATTTTTCGCATGGATCTTGCGGAGGGTTTCGATTTTTAAGATTTAAATTTACATTTTTCGTTGCGTTTATGTGCTAAAAACCCTTCAATGGTATCAGAGCTACCTGCGAAAAGTTTTTAATTCGTTTATGTGTTTAACCGTTTTCGATATATGAGCATGTACGTGATTCACCATGATTTGATGTTGATATAATATGCTTGTATATGTATGGTTTTGAATATATGATATTCATGTCAGTTGTATAATCATAAGATGATTATGTAATCTGTGTATATACTGATATATACATGATTTATGTTTGTTCTAATTATGAGAATCGTATTAGATACGGATTCTGAATTGGCTGCTGCAGATTTGTTGAAATCTGGGTCTGGTGTCCGATTTACGCAAATAAATACCCTATTTGATAGGTAACCGAGCGTCTGAACAAAACTGATAGTTAAAGCTATCATCGACTCGTCTGTAAGGCGTTTGACATCGTTTACCACCCGAAAACAGTGATTCTTGTTTTTCTGATTTGATTCTGATTTTTCTGATTTTTGTCATATTTCTTTTATGATTAGATCAATAATATGATATGTTAAGATCAGATTATGTGTTTTAACATGCTTTTATGTGTTGTATGAGCATGGTGGATGGTTATGACCTTTCGAACTTAGTGTAATGGTTTTGGTTTTGGTTTTAAATACGACTTGCATGTCGTCAATCTTTGTAATCATAAATCTCGAATGTAACTCGAGTTATTCTTGTAAGTTCATTAGATTAGTTTTACTTTCAATCATTTAATGTAATTGAAGACTCAAGAAGGCTATCCAATAGAGGTGATTCAAAGAAGAAGATGAGGCATACAAGAAGTCTAAACAAAGAAGAAGACTTATGTAATAAGTAGTTGTATTTATTTTCATCACCACATTAGATTGACCTTGATCTTTATCATGAGCTTGATAAAGATCACATAGGATGGGGCCATAACCAAACACATTTACTTTATTGCACTTTACATATTGATGTATGAATGTATGTATAAAATAGTTAATGATGCATGCTTTAATTAGATTAATCATGCATGGATGTATGTATTAGAAACGTCACCCATGTCATGCCTAAACAAGATAAAATCTGTAACGACTCAAGATTTTAAAATTTATAAACAATTATGAGATTCTCATGTTTATGAAACACGGAATGAAATACAAATCTTTTTTATTTCCGACATGGGCCGATTTTGTCAACAACGGGTTCATAGAACTTGTAAGGCTGTGGGTTTTAAGCGAAACCGATGTGACTCCCCCACTACCTGGAAATCAAACCATTGACGAGTATTGATTTCAAGTATTTTATTCAAGGAAAAATTGGGAATCTCTTTATGATGGGATCATGATCGTTATAATACTAACAAAACCCTAATGTTTATATTAAGTTATTTAGATGCCTTCCAATATATCCAACGCGTTAACCCCTAGATCGATAAGGAGTGGGTTCACCAGAGCGAAGTACTCCCATCTATTGTGGGACGGTGTGTTGAAGTATATGATACTTTTTAGACCTTTGGGTTTTAACTTAACTAAGTTACCACAATAGGATTGTGAACTTAGAGGCATAGAGTTTGGTGAGATTTATTGGATAAATAAGAATAAATGTTGTTCCACTAAACTATTCAAGAGTTATATAGTTGATATAATTGACAAATGTTGTCTACCTTATTGAATCATGTTTTAGGAGTAAAGCCAAAGCTGAACTAAAACGTTGTGAAAATTTGGATCTTGGCTCACTAGAAAGTATATAGAAGATACTCTTTCCGAATTAATAGTTAGGGCTATTAATTTGATAAAATAGTGGGAGATATATTTTGAATATATATGAATAATCACTTGAACATAATTTAATAATCATCTGTAAACTAATTTATCTTATGCATTTTAAACATTGTAGATATCAAATGGCAATCAATTCAAACAACTTCTCTGTGCGATCAGTCCTTGAGAAGGACAAGCTGACAGGAACAAACTTCCTTGACTGACAGAGGAACTTGAGGATTGTCCTCAAACAAGAGCGCAAGCTCTATGTCATAGATATCCCTCGCCTTGCACCTCTCCCTGAAGGAGCATCCCGTGCTCAACATAATGTTTATCAGAAACATATCGATGATGACACGGATGTTCAATATCTCATGTTAGCGACCATGAGTGCCGAACTTCAGAAACAACATGAGAATATGAATTCTTATGATATGATTGAGCACCTTAAACGTATGTTTGAAGGACAGGCTCGTCAGGAGAGGTTTGATACTTTGAAATTGTTGCATGCATGTAAGCAGGGAGAATGTGATCCGGTTGGACCACATGTTCTAAGGATGATTGGGTATATTGAGTACCTTGCCAAGTTGGGTGCCCCGATTGCTGTGGAGCACCAGATTAAACAACAACTATTCTCAATTTGTGATTAATTACAATATGAATGAGAAAGATAAGAACCTGTTAGGTCACACTTTCACTGTAGAGGGGGTGAATACAGTGTTTATTACAATCAAATCAAACTTCAAGAACTTATGTAACAGAAAACAAACTTTATTGAAACAATAAACTCTGTTACAATCTGGAACTGTTATCTCTCAGTGATGAACAAAATATCACGAGAGCTGCTAGGGTTACAGTAAATAATATTCTCGATGATGATAACACTTATAGTGTAAACCCTATGTCTGTGTTTATATATTACACAGTTACAAGATAATCGCTAATTGATATGGAATATAATTCTGCTTCCTAATATATATCAATCAGATATCTTTTCTTCCAAGTATTCCATTCTTTACGGAATTCCTTCTTCATGCATATCTCTTCTTATGTTTATCTTGATCTTCTTAACTTTAATCAGCTACTGTCCTTATCTGATCGTCCTTCAGCACCTAAGTTCTGATATCTATCTCCTGATGCTTATCTCCTGATAACATAAGTACTGATATCCCTTAAGTTCTGACGTCCAGTATAAGTACTGATCAGTTAAGTACTGATTTGTTCTGTTCAAATAAGATCTGAAATCTAAACATAAAACATATTAGCCATGACATTATCAAATATATCTAACAATCTCCCCCAACTTGTAAATTATCAAAATATACAAGTTTAACAGATATTTGATGATGTCAAAAACATTAAGTACAAATGCATGAGAAATAGACAAGATAACTACAACTTACAGTCCTTAAAGCTTTTACCAATTCAACTTCTGATAACAACTTTAGTCTGTATACACATCAGAATTTAAGTAGTTGTAGATCTTTGACTTGGCTTCATCATTTTCTGATCTCTCTGATGTCAGGAGTTGTTCTGAGATAATTCTTCAACAAACATTTCTCAGCATATCTGAGTTCATCAATCATTCTCCGTTTGACATCTTTAAGCTCTGCAGTATCTTCACCAGTTTGAAATATTGCAGCTCTGAGATCATTAATCTTTGCTCTTCTCAACTCCCGATCTAGTCTTATGACATAAGCTTTGTTAGACTCTAGATTGAATTCAAGCCCCTTAATACCAAGATATGTTCTGATCTGTGCAGTATTAGGCTTCATATCAACAATATCACCATTGTGATTTCTGTACTTTGGAACATATATGCTGTCAGACTTAACAGAATAAAGTCTTTTCTGTCTCTGAATCTGTTCTTTCAAATAATTTGCAGCAGTCCCTGTCAATCTGTCATCCACTTGAAGTAAGAATAATACATGCTCCAATTCTTCAAAATACTTCAATGGAATGGCATTTTGTCTTATATGATAAACCCTACCATCTGTCATGAAATACAACAAGATGTGTTCCTTCAAGTAGATATGGTAAACCATTTGTACAGATTCCAATTGATTTAATCTTTCAGGAGTTGCTCCAATTCCTGGTTCACACAAGGAAGTTGGATCATTGGTAGTGTTGTGTACTCTTCTTTCATCAGCACTTCCCAATCCAGTTTTATCTCTTGCTTCCTTTCCAGTAACTACTCTAGCTTCAAAACGACTTGCAGTAGTCTTCAAAGGTTGAGTTTGTTTTGCTTTAGTGAATCCTGGTAGGAGTGTATTTGATCTTCCTTCTGATATCAAGTTAACTTGAGCTGTGTCAGAGGTTACTTGCTTCTTTTGAATATCAGAACTTTTAATTTCTTGACTCTGAACAACTTGAGCTGTGTCAGAGGTTGTTTTAAGAACTTTTCTTGAAGTCAGAGCAAGATTATCTTTGTCATCAGTAATTTCTTCATCTTCAGGAGGTACATAGACTTTAACAGGTTCACCAACCTTTTCTTTACCCTTGGATCTTGGGTCTATCTTTGGTTGTGATTTAGCAAATGTTGCTTCAGTTTGTGCCTTTTCTTTAATCACAATACCTTTCAGTTTTGGAAGTGACTTTTTACCAGAAGCTTCGGATTTAGATGTGACTTTCTCTGATTTAAGTCTAGCTTCTTCTTCCTTTAAACTTTCCAAGTCCATTCCTGGATTTTCTTGAAGAAATAACTGTCTTGACATTTCTTCATCAAGATCTAGAAGTTCATCAGAATTTATTCTTTTACCAGTATCAGAACTTAATCTCTTCCCAGTATCAGAACTTATCCTGTGACTTGTAATTTCAGCATTTCTTGATGAGAATCTTTTACTTTGACTATGACCTCCACCCATTCCAGAGTTTCCTTGGTCATCTTTTTCATCATCCTTTCCTTGCAGTGTCTTGTCATCCTTGCATTTGGACTTAATCACTTTCTCCCCCTTTTTGGCATCAGCAGGAAGTAGAAGAGAGATAAGCAATTCCACTGAAGATTGGATTTCTGTCAGTTGTGATTGCTGAGAAGCTTGATTTTGCAGAATTTTATCAATCTGTGCTTGTTGGCGATCTTGAGTCTTCTCAATATAAGCAATCCTGTCCATAGATGGTTGAAAGAACTTTTTCTTATCAAGTTTCCAAACTTGTTCTTGTTTGATAAAGTTCTCCTGAATCTTGTGTATTTCGGCATGAGTAATTGAATGAAGACCTTGTAGATTTTTAGTACTCAATGCAGTGACACGAAGCTGAGCTTTGAAATCATCAGAATTTAACATTTCATCAGCTTTAGTAAAGTGCTCAGTAAGATGTAACGCAGATGGAATACATGAGACTGAGTTCCATTCCTTAGTCCACTCCTGTCCTGTAGGAGTTTCACTCCAAGGCACTGGTGGTTCCTCTGTAACATACTTCTTTACTAGTTCAGACTTTGAAAGAGGAATTTGTCCTGAAGGACCTGCTGCATCAGTATTTGCAGTTGGAGCAGCATCACCAGTATCCCCAGCATGTGCAGCATCAGAACTTATAGAATCAGTATCATCTGATATAATAGCAGTGTGAGTAGCAATGGAGGCGTCAGCATCCTCTAATTGCTGATCTGATGCTAAGTTCTGATCAACAGCCAAATCCTGATGCTCACCTAAAGTCTGATCATCAGTGTCTAGATGCAGAGAAGGTGACTTAGATAATTCCGGAGTTTTAATAGCATCAGTAACAGTTGTTGGCAAAAGTTTTGTTGTTGTTGGAGCTTCTAAGAAAATTACTCCAGGCACAACTAAGTGTTGATCAGCATTATCAGCACTTGTGCCTTGATGACCAAGAGACACAGATGGGAAATCAGCCTTGTCAGATACAGTTTCCTGAGATTGAGTGGATGGAGAAGAAGTAACTGGAGCAAATTCTTTTTCTTGTGAGATCAGAGATTCCTGATCCCCTTCCTTAGCTGCTTCCTCTTCATCATCTGAAACTGGCCTTTTTGCCCTCTGTTTCTGGTATGTCCTTGGTAATTTAGAGTCCTTGGAAGTGTCAGGAATTGTCATTTTTCTAAGCCTCTTGAGAAGCTTAGATCCTCCAAGTTCAGAATCCTTCTGAGAAATCTTTTTCTCAGCTGCAGTTACCACAGGTTCTGAAGAAAGAATCGGTTCCTCAGAATCGGAGTCATCTCTCAAGGTGATCCTCCTCTTCTTCTGAGGTGTGTGAGAAACAGTCTTTGTTCTCTTTGGCTTGGAAGATATAGGTTTCACATAGGACTTGAGATATGTTCTGAGAGATGGTTGAGAGGTTTGAGGTGGCTGAGTAGAGATGGTAGGTGCTGATGAACCAGGTTCTGATGTTTGAACATCAGGATAAAGTGCAGTGTACTTAACAGGATCATAGGTGATTAAGGCTTGTTTGACAGATAAAGGTATTAAGAGGGGTCTTAACACAGCCTTTTTATTATCAGAAGATAATAAATCAGTAAAAGCTCTCTTAGCTATTCTGAAAGATGGAATGAGATCACCAAAATTTTGGGGGGAATTATAACAAAAATTATAAATAAGCTGACAAAATCTTGCAAAATATACAGTATTGCGATCTTCTGTCATCCTATCCCCAATAAAACCCAAAACTGCACGTGCATAATCAAAATCAGTGTGATTTAGAAGTGCATACCCGATTTGTTGGCTGAATATGGGAATTGCATCAAAATTTGTACATTTGTTGGCGAAAGCTTTGGTAATGCAATCAAAGAAGAAACTCCATTCCCTCCGTATGAAGGATCTCTTCAACTGTCCAAGCTTGGTCAATGTCCCTTCATATCCCAGACTAACCATCATATTTTGAAGAACTGAGTCATCAACAGTAGAATAAACACAGTCCTCAGGAAGCTGTAATGCCTGTCTAACCGTAGACAGAGTCACAACATACTCATTTTCCCCTGATGAAAATATTAAACTTGGGGACCCGTGAGCACCACCATTGTCATATACTCCACTCCTCCAAAACTCCAGTACTTGAACCCCAGAAATTGATGTAGGCTCAGTTAGAGCAAACCCAATATCAGAACTTGTGAGAAAGTCTTGAATAAAATGAAATTCAGAGGGTGCCTCTGTAGTGTGTAGTATCGCAGAGAAGTTATTAGGAACAAACTTTGCTCCATCAAAGAAAATGTCCTTGGGTGCCATTATGTTTTGATAAGAAAACGGTAACCTGTAATGTGTTTGAGAAAATGCCTCTGAAAAGAAAATCGTCAGAAGATGAGAGAGTTTAAAAGTAAAGAGAGAGATAAAATATAACTGTAAATAAAAGATTTGACAATCTTTGCTCTCTTTTACTTATACACAAAAAGTAACCGTTGAGGACACATGGCAGACATGCATTTAGAAGTAGTGGGAAATACCTTGACACCTGTTTTACATAGAGAAAGCAAAAAGTAATGGGCACGGTAAATAAGGAATAATTACCACCCACTTGCAGTTTTTCAAGGAAAAACAAACCGTTTCACTTACCTAGATTCCATTAATCAAGGTGAATCAGTTTTAATTTAAAATTGAAACTGTTCCCACTAATTCAAATATTTTACTCTGCAATATTAATATTCCGAGAAAAAAAACTGTGTGTGAGAATGAGTAAAATCAATCAGTTAAGTAAGTACTGATAAAACAGTATCAGAACTTAAAATCAGACACAATTTATACGATCATCAGAATATTTATCAGGATTTATCAATGCATATCAAAATTTCTCAGAGACAAGATCATAAGACTTAAAACAAATTCCATTAATATATCAAAATAATACATTGATGAAATTGAAATTACATCAGAACTTTTACATTCTTGTCCTAAGCTTCTAAATCTAACATCAACAGCCTTAGTCCTAGCTAAGAAGCCTGACAAAGCTGAGGATGAAGAAGAACAGGAAGAAGACGAGATTAAGTCATCTTCCTCTTCCTATCTTCGACAAACAAGATAGCGAGTCGAATGATTCGCTCTTGCTGACGGATAGCTTCCCGCCGTTCCGCCTCCAATCGATCAAGATGAAGCTGGTAGTCCATCTCGAAGAACAGAAGTTGGTTCAGCACCGCCTGTGGGACAGAGCCCCATATCTCTTCAGGAATGGCAGTAACATGCCACTCCTGCTGCCAGTCGGCGCAGCTTAGCTCCATATGAAAATTTTGGTAATTCAAAAACATGTTGTATCGAACCATGATGCTTTTGAAAAAGAATATGAAGTTAAGATTGTGAGAAAAATTGATGAAAGGGCTAAAGTGAAGTGGCTGATTATATAGGCAAGAGAATGCCAGGAGACGCGAAGAAATTTAATGCTGACAGATAGAGTTAAGTCTACCTCGTCTCCCTAGACTTGAAAAAGAATAATAGCCATTGGAAAAGGAATGTGCACTTGTAACATGAGTGAACTGTTCAAGGACGAGTGCCATTATGTTTTAACCATAGACTATTAATCTTCCACTTCAACATTTCGAAATTAATCTGAGACTGTTACCAAATTTTACTCACAGATAAGTCAAGTAAAGGGTTAGACTGAAAAATCAGAACTTAGACCTATACCAGAACTTAACAGTCATCAGAACATAATGTCTTAACTCGAACAAGGAATATCTATCTTAGTAAGTTTTCATACAAGTTCTGAGTTATAGTCTTCAGGACTTAATCATCAGACCATATAACTAGAACGTGTCCTCAGAATTTGTGCAAAGGGACACAGTGACTGTTTGTCTAAAAGAACATAGACCACCACAAAAATTTCATCATTCATATGGAGTGATTTGTGTGTGCATTAAGCTAAATAACTAATAAAGAGTAAAGTCTGATTTACTTCAGTACATCTTAGAAATAAGTCATAATTAAAATTTTGCTAAAGAGCTGTCATTATCCTGAAACCTACTGATAAATGAGTTCATGCATGAGTCCACCTCAACTGTTTTTGTGCTAATTTTATGCATCTTTAAAATTCTCTTTTACAGTGGCTTCTCAGTGTAAGTGAGTCACGACTGCTTATCAGAATTTATGCTATTATCAGAGTATTTCTCCAGTAATCATAGAGTGTGAACAGTCACCAAGAAAAATATTTTGCTTTTCTAATGCATATTTACTTAATACCAGCTATGCACTTGGGTCGTCCCATTCACATTTTTACTCTAGATCTCAAAGGAGTACCTGATATTATTCTTTGATTTTTTTTTTTTTTTTTTTGATAAGTGAGGTTTATCAGCACTTAGTACATTCAGCAGTTTTACTAGAATCAGAACTTAAACAGATGAGTAGCATTATTCTAATTTTGGACTTAGTAATAAGATGAATAAAGTAAACTAAACTAAGCTCAAGTATCAGAATTTGCTTGTGTCATAAGATTTCCACAGAAATAATTACTTCTTTCATGGGATCATTTGTTTATTGAAGACTAGTAGGTCAGTATCTAGCACAATTATCCTCATAGGATCGAATGATTACTTAAACAGATATATCACTTATTAGAGTTAAGAGATATGGATCAGACAACAGTCAGTACTTAAAAACATTTATCAATTAATGCACAGAATATACAAAGAGATTAATTCTGTAAATACTGATCATAAAGTCTGATAACATAGAACAAGTTTAAGCAGATTTAGAGAAAGAACCTGAAATCATTCCAAGTTCATTTACCAATTTTGTAAAGGTAGCTTCACATAGTGGTTTTGTGAAGATATCTGCTACTTGTTGATCTGTGGGAACAAAATGCAATTCCACTGTACCTTCATCCACATGTTCCCTGATGAAATGGTACCTGATGCTGATGTGCTTTGTCATAGAGTGTTGAACTGGATTACCTGTCATAGCAATAGCACTTTGATTATCACAGTAAATAGGGATTTTGAAATATGTTAACCCATAATCCAGTAACTGATTCTTCATCCAAAGAATCTGTGCACAGCAGCTTCCTGCAGCAATATACTCTGCTTCTGCAGTTGATGTGGAAATTGACTTTTGTTTCTTGCTATACCAAGAAACCAACCTGCCTCCAAGAAATTGGCAGCTACCACTTGTGCTTTTCCTGTCAATTTTGCAACCTGCAAAATCTGCATCTGAGTAACCTATTAATTTAAAATCTGATTCTCTAGGATACCATAATCCTAGATCAGCTGTTCCTTTAAGATACTTAAAGATTCTTTTTACAGCTGTTAAGTGAGGTTCTCTTGGATCTGCTTGAAATCTTGCACAAAGACAGGTAGCAAACATGATATCTGGTCTACTAGCAGTTAGATAGAGAAGTGAGCCAATCATACCTCTGTAATCAGTGATATCTACTGAATTACCAGTATCCTTATCCAGTTTTGTTGCAGTGGCCATGGGAGTGGATGCACTTGAACAGTCTTGCATTCTAAATTTCTTCAGCAAGTTTCTGGTATACTTAGATTGACAAATAAAAGTTCCTTCTTCACTCTGCTTGACTTGAAGGCCCAGAAAATAACTAAGTTCTCCCATCATACTCATCTGATATCTTGACTGCATTAGTTTGGCAAACTTTTTGCAAAGTTTGTCATTTGGAGACCCAAAAATAATATCATCAACATAAATCTGGATCAAAAGTAAGTCCTTGCCATGGTTGAGATAGAACAGTGTTTTGTCAATAGTTCCTCTGTTGAATCCACTTTCCAGAAGAAACTGAGCTAAAGTCTCATACCATGCTCTAGGAGCTTGCTTAAGTCCATAAAGTGCTTTATCAAGCCTGTAGACATAATCTGGATGTTTGGAATCTACAAAGCCTGGAGGTTGTTCAACATATACTTCCTCTTCCAATTCTCCATTGAGAAAAGCACTTTTCACATCCATTTGAAAGACAGTAAACTTTTTGTGAGCAGCATAAGCCATGAATATCCTTATGGCTTCTAACCTAGCAACTGGCGCAAATGTTTCATCATAGTCAACTCCCTCCTGTTGAGAATATCCTTTTGCAACCAGCCTTGCCTTGTTCCTTACAATTATGCCATCACTGTCAGTTTTGTTTCTGAATACCCACTTTGTACCAACAACCGATCTATTCTTAGGTCTTGGCACTAAGGTCCAGACTTTGTTTCTTTCAAATTCATTCAACTCTTCCTGCATTGCTTGCACCCAATCAGCATCTTGAAGAGCTTCTTCCACTTTCTTTGGCTCAGACTGAGAGAGAAAAGAATTGTAAAGACATTCATTCGAAGTACCTGTTCTAGTTCTGACACCTGCCTCAGGATTTCCAATTATCAAATCAGGTGTATGTGATTTTGTCCACTTCCTTGCAGATGGAAGATTTTCTCTAGAACTGGATGCTCCCCCATGATTCATGCTGTCTTCGGTTTCATTTTCTGATGCTCCCCCTGAAACTATGCTCTCTGAGTTGGATCCTTCAGTATTTAGATTTTCAGTACTGTCAGTACTTGGCTTATCAGAACTTGACGAATCAGAATTTGAAGAGCCAGATGTATGTTCTGATGCTTCTTGAGATGTGATAATATCTTGAGTATGCTCCCCCTGCATTGGTGCATCTTCCTTTGACGTAGTCACCACAGTTTCAATAACATCAGAGTTTAATCCATCAGAATTTACAGTATCAGGACTTAGACTTTCAGGACTTGAGGTATCAGAATATGAATCTTCATTTTCAAATCTCAGCTGATCATGATCAATGCAATCTTCAAGTCCAGTGATCTTCTTGTCATCAAAAGAGACATTGATAGATTCCATGACCACTTTTGTTCTCAAATTATAGACTCTGAAGGCTTTTGTAGAAAGTGGATATCCAACAAAGATTCCCTCATCAGCTTTTAGATCAAACTTGGATAGCTGTTCAGGATGAGTCTTGAGAACAAAACACTTACATCCAAATACATGAAAGTATTTGAGATTTGGCTTCTTGTTCTTCACCATCTCATATGGTGTTTTTCCATGCTTGTTAATGAGTGTTGCATTTTGAGTAAAACAAGCAGTCTGCACAGCTTCAGCCCAGAAATAGGTTGGAAGCTTTGCTTCTTCAAGCATTGTTCGTGCAGCTTCAACAACTCCATTTTGCTGTGGAGTTCCAGGAGCAGAAAATTCCTGCTTTATTCCATGATTTTTGCAGAACTCTTCCATTATCAGATTCTTGAATTCAGTGCCATTATCACTCCTCAAAATTTTCACAGAATCTTTGATCAATTTATCCAGATGTTTGACATGATCAATCAGGATAGATGCAGTTTCACTTTTTGTGTGCAAGAAATACACCCATGTGTATCTGGTGAACTCATCTACTATGACCAACGCATATTTCTTCTTTGCAATAGACATGACATTCACTGGACCAAATAGATCAACATGAAGTAGATAATAAGGCTCAAGAATTGATGATTCAGTCTTGCTCTTGAATGAAGATTTTCTTTGTTTAGCCTTCTGACATGAGTCACAAAGACCATCAGGAACAAACACTGATTTTGGCAGTCCTCTCACAAGATCTTTCTTGATCAGTTCATTTATCTTGTTGAAGTTTAAATGAGAGAGTTTCTTGTGCCAATTCTAGCTTTCTTCAGTTGAGGCTCTACTCACTAAATAGATTGCAGAACCATCAGAACTTGTTGAAAGCTTAGCTTCATAAATGTTACCACGCCTGAATCCCTTCAGAACAATTTTTTCTTTAGATTTACTAACTATTTCACAATGTTCTGCAAAGAAATCAACATGATAACCTCTGTCACAGATTTGACTTATACTCAGTAAGTTGTGTTTAAGTCCTGAGACCAGAGCTACATCTTTAATGATGACATTCCCAAGATTGATATTGCCATATCCCAAAGTTTTTCCAATGTTGCCATCTCCATAAGAAACACTTGGGCCAGCTTTCTCCACAAAGTCTGATAGCAGGGCCTTATTTCCAGTCATATGTCCTGAACATCCACTGTCCAGAACTAAAATATTTTTCCTGTTGCCCTGCAATCAAAAAGACCACTAATTATTAGTTTTAAGGACCCAGACTTGCTTGGATCCTTTGGCCTTTTTAGGTTTGTTAACATTTGCAGCGGATTTAGCATCAGATTTTATGTTAACAGTTTTCTTATCAGAACTTATACTACCAGACTTTGAATCAGAACTTACACTAGAAGGAACAACAGAAACTTTCTTTAAAGAAGGTTTTATTTGATAATAATCATAGTACAAACTATGATATTCCTTACAAGTATAAATGGAATGCCATAAACTACCACAATGAAAACAAGGATCTTGTGGTTTGTATCTAACAGACTGACTCTTAACTCCTGATTTTGTAGATAAGGAGTTAATATTCTTATTCTTCCTGCAAAAAGAAGCCAGATGGTTAGAACTTCCACAGTTATGACACGCTTTCCTAGGAGCATCAGGAACAGATTTATAGTTATTGCTTTTATTCACACCTTCCTTTCCATTCCTGTTTTTCCTAGGTGATTTTACCTTGTTTGCATTCTTAACATCTTTCAGCTTATGCTTAAGCTGCTTCTTTGTCATTAAGCCTATGTTAACTTCAGCTGTCTTTTCCTGTTTTAGTTTGTCAGAAGCTAATTCCTTTTTAACTTCTGATTTCTCATTTTCAGATTTTTCAGTTACAAACTTAACAGGTTTTAACTTCGGCTTTTGCTTATCAACAGGCTTAATTTCTACAGTTCCTTTTTCATTTTTATTTTCTCCATAACCTAAGCCCTCTTTCCAGTTTCCACTGCTTAGCAAATTTTGAGTTGTTTTGCCAGAGTTTGTCCAAGTTCTGATAATCTCTCTCTCCTTTTCTAACTCAGTTTTTAGAGATTCATTCATTTTTAGCACTTCATCCCTAACATAAAAAGCATCATCTCTATCCTTCTGAGTTTGATGGAACATGACTAACTCTTTTTCTAAGAAATCATTTCTTTTCCTAAAAGCAAGATTTTCAGAAGTTAATCTTTCACATGTTAAAGTTTGATCTCTATAACTAACAAACATGGTTTTAAGATATCTTCTCAACTCATTAATATCATCAGTATGAAAAGCATAAGTAGTCTGAGGTACCTTTGTTTCAGCAGCTTCAGAACTGCTCTCAGAACTTTGTTTATCAGCATTTGCCATCAATGCATAGTTCTCCTCACTTTTAGAGTCTGAGGTGTCTGTCCAGCTTTTCTGCTTTGTGACATGAGCTTTGCCTTTGTCACTCTTGGTCTTCTTGCAATCAGGAGATATGTGGCCTTTTTCACCACAATTATAACATTTAACATTAGCGTAATCTCCTCTGTCAGACTTTCCTCCTCTTGCTTCAGATCTTCTAAAATTCTTCTTATCAGAACTTATGCCTTTCCTGGAAAACTTCTTTCCCTTCCTGAACTTCCTGTATGCAATCTTTGTGATTCCCTTCACCATAAGAGCACACAGCTTCATCATCTCCTCATCAGCATCAGTTTCAGGCAAGCTTTCAGAATCTGAGTCATCATCACTCTCAGAACTTGATGACTCAGTATCAGACTTTATGATAAGAGCTTTACCCTTGTCTTTCTTTGAGGAAGGTGGTTTGGGGGATTCCTCTTCAGCCTTGAGAGCAACCGTCCTTGACTTTCCTCCTTTTCTCTTGCTTCTTTGTTCCATCTCAAGTTCATGAGTCTTGAGCATTCCATAGATTTTATCAAGAGTTGTTTCATCAAGATTGTAGTTGTCTCTTATTGTTGTTGCCTTCAAATCCCAACATTCAGGAAGAGCTAACAGGAATTTAAGGTTTGTATCTTCAAGATCATACTCCTTATTAACCAATGACAAGTCATTCAAGAGTTTGACAAATCTATCATATACATCAGTCAATGACTCATTAGTCCTAGAGTCAAAGTGTTCATACTCTTGAGTGAGTATTGTCTTCCTGTTCTTCTTAACTGTTTCAGTTCCTTGACACCTTGTCTCCAGTGCATCCCATATCTCCTTAGCAGTCTTGCAGTTGATTACCCTGTTTGACATTACATTATCAATGGCACTATGCAATAAGTGTCGTACCTTGGCATCCTTAGCAATAGATGCTATATCTTCAGCAGTGTAATCACTCTTTTCCTTTGGTACGGTCTTTGCTGCTTCACCTGCAACTACAACAGCGAGCTTTGTAGGTTTGTGAGGCCCTTCCTTGATTCTATCAAGGTATTCTGGATCTGTTGCTTCCAGAAACATGGTCATCCTTACCTTCCATATGGGATATTCAGATGGTCTCAATATGGGAACTCTGATAGTCTCATATCGACTCTGAGTTGATGTCTTTGACGATTCCTCAGTTTTGGTAGGCTTAGTTGGAGTTTCTGTGTCAGACATGATTGTGTTTGGATCTTTAACTGTATGTGTGTTAACAGAAGGCTCTGATACCACTTGTTAGGTCACACTTTCACTGTAGAGGGGGTGAATACAGTGTTTATTACAATCAAATCAAACTTCAAGAACTTATGTAACAGAAAACAAACTTTATTGAAACAATAAACTCTGTTACAATCTGGAACTGTTATCTCTCAGTGATGAACAAAATATCACGAGAGCTGCTAGGGTTACAGTAAATAATATTCTCGATGATGATAACACTTATAGTGTAAACCCTATGTCTGTGTTTATATATTACACAGTTACAAGATAATCGCTAATTGATATGGAATATAATTCTGCTTCCTAATATATATCAATCAGATATCTTTTCTTCCAAGTATTCCATTCTTTACGGAATTCCTTCTTCATGCATATCTCTTCTTATGTTTATCTTGATCTTCTTAACTTTAATCAGCTACTGTCCTTATCTGATCGTCCTTCAGCACCTAAGTTCTGATATCTATCTCCTGATGCTTATCTCCTGATAACATAAGTACTGATATCCCTTAAGTTCTGACGTCCAGTATAAGTACTGATCAGTTAAGTACTGATTTGTTCTGTTCAAATAAGATCTGAAATCTAAACATAAAACATATTAGCCATGACATTATCAAATATATCTAACAGAACCCCACCGAACTGTTGACTATGTTGAAAACTGCTGAGACCAATGTTCAGAAGGCATCCCCTACTCCCATGTTGATGGTGAATAAGGGGAAGGCCAAAGGAAAGGGTAAATGGAAAGGGAAGTGGAAGATGGGATCTAAATTGAATGCCAATCCGAAACCTGATCCGACCAAGGCTTTGAAGCCTAAAGGTGGTGTTCCAAAGGTTGGTGATTGTCACTATTGCAAGAAACCAGGTCATTGGAAGAGGAACTGTCATGCTTATTTGGAGGATCTGAAGAAGAAGAAGGTTGTTGTTACTGCTTCTGATTCGAGTAATTATGTTTTAGAAGTCAATTTGTCTACTTCTACATCTTGGGTATTAGATACTGGATGTGGTTCTCATATTTGTATAAATGTGCAGGAATTGCAAGGAAGTAGGACATTGGCGAAGGGAGAAGTCGACCTACGAGTTGGCAATGGAGCAAAGGTTGCTGCTTTAGCTGTAGGGACTTATCGTTTATCGTTGCCCACGGGGATTATTTTAGAACTAGATAACTGTTTTTACGTGCCTGCGATTTGCAGAAACATTATTTTGGTTTCTTGTTTGGACAAGAAAGATTTTTCATTTTTTATTCAGAACAATAGTTGTTCCTTTTTATTCAATAATGTTACCTATGGGGTTGCATGTTTGTTTAATGGTTTATATGTTCCTGATATAGATACTCATATCTATAACATAAATAATGATAATAAACGTATTAAGATGAAAGACTCAAATCAAACATACCTTTGGCATTGTGGTTTAGGTCACATAAATGAGAAACGCATTTCCAAATTACATAAAGATGGTTACTTGGATAAGTTTGATTTTGAATCATACGAAGAATGCAAATCTTGTCTCATTGGAAAAATGGCTAAAGCTCCTTTTACCGGACAAGGTGAAAGGGCCACCGAATGATTAGGACTTATATATAGTGATGTATATGGTCCAGTGTGTACGATGGCAAGAGGTGTTTTTTACTACTTCATTACTTTTACTGATGATTTCAGTAGATATGGATATGTGTATCTTTTGAAGAACAAATCCGATTCTTTTGAAAAGTTCAAAGAATACAAGGCTGAAGTGGAAAAGCAAACAGGGGAAAGTATAAAAGTTCTACGATCAGATCGTGGAAGAGAATACTTAAGCCTCGAGTTTAAAGGTTTCTTAAAGGAGTGTGGTATCGTATCACAACTTATTCCTCCTGGAATGCCTCAATGGAATGGAGTTTCTGAGAGGAAAAATCATACCTTGTTGGACATGGTGTGATCGATGATGAGTCTAGCAGATCTTCCAATAAGTTTCTGGGGTTATGCTCTAGAAACGGCTGCATATACAGTAAACCGAGTTCCAACTAAATCGGTTCAAAAGACTCCATATGAGATATGGACTGAGAAACGGCACAACATGTCTTTTATGAAAGTATGGTGATGCGAAGCGTTTGTGAAACGTTTGGTGTCTGACAAGCTGGGACCAAAATCGGATAAATGTTATTTTGTTGGATATCTCGAAGAAACTAAAGGGTATTATTTCTATAATCCTACCGAGAACAAAGTATTTGCTGCTCGAATCTCTGTATTTCTTGAAAGAGAGTTACTTTCAAAGAAAATTAGTGGGAGGACTATAGATCTCGATGAAGATCGAGTTGTACAAAATAATATTGAACCAGAGTTGGAAAATGGGCAGGAAGTACATCAAGATGTTCCTGCTCCGGAAACACAGGTTGTTCGTAGATCTAGTAGGGCTCGTCATGAGCCGAAGATATATTATGGATTTCTCTTGACTCAGGATGATGATATAATGCTCATAGATAATGATGAGCTTCTTACCTACCAAGATGCTATGAACAGTCCAGACTCCGAGAGATGGCTAGAGGCCATGAAATCCGAAATGGAATCCATGTATCAAACTAAAATATGAACTTTAGTTGATCCACCTGAAGGGGTAAAACCTCTAGGGTGCAAGTGGGTTTTCAAGAAGAAAACTGACATGGATGGTAAAGTACAGACCTATAAAGCGCGACTGGTGGCAAAAGGTTTCAAATAAGTTCATGGTATAGACTATGATGAGACCTTTTCACCAGTTGCTATGGTCAAGTCCATTAGGATTTTGCTAGCAATAGCTGCTTATTACGACTATGAGATTTGGCAAATGGATGTCAAAACCGCTTTCTTAAATAGGAGCCTTGAAGAGGATGTATACATGATACAACCTGAGGGTTTTGTCGATCCCAAGTTTGCTAAGATGGTCTGTAAGTTGCTTCGATCTATTTATAGATTGAAGCAAGCCTCAAGGAGATGGAATCGTCGTTTTGATGAAACAATCAAAGAATTTGGCTTTATTCAAAATGAAGATGAACCATGTGTTTACAAGAAGGTTAGTAAGAGCCATGTGGCATTCCTAGTACTATATGTAGATGACATATTACTAATAGGGAATGACATACCTTCTCTACAGGCTGTTAAGACTTGGTTGGGAAATAGTTTCTCGATGAAGGACTTAGGTGATGCTACCTATATATTAGGGGTCAAGATTTATAGAGATAGATTAAGGAAATTAATCGGCCTAAGTCAGAGTACATACATTGACAAAGTATTGTATTATTTCGGGAGGCAAGAGGCAAAAAGAGGATATGTCCCAATGTCTCATGGGATATTGATCTCAAAAGACAACTGCCTTAAATCATTAGATGATAAGGGCCGTATGAGAAAAGTTCCATATGCTTCGGCGATTGGATCTATAATGTATGCGATGATATGTACTCGACCTGATGTTTCGTATGCCTTGAGCATGACGAGCAAATACCAGTCTAATCCTGGTGAGGGTCACTAGACAGCTGTCAAGAATATTCTTAAGTACTTGAAAAGGACTAAAGATTCATTCTTGGTGTATATAGGAGATGAGAAGCTGATTGTAAAGGGTTACACTGACGCCAGCTTTCAGACAGACAGAGATGATTCAGTATCTCAGTCAGGTTTTGTGTTTTTTCCTTAATGGAGGTGCTGTAAGCTAGTAGAGTACAACAATGGAAGCTGAGTATATTGCTGCCAGTGAAGTAGCCAAAGAGGCTGTTTGGATAGGGAAATTCATAACGGGACTTGGTGTGGTTCCATCGATCACAGATCCAGTTGATCTTTACTGTGATAATAAATGGAGCCATCGCACAGGCTAAAGAACCAAGGTCCCATTCCCGGGCAAAGCATATACTTAGGAGATATCACCTCCTTCGAGAGATTAATGAAAGAGGAGATATACATATATGTAAAGTGCATACTGATGATAATGTTGCAGACCCACTGACTAAGGCTTTATCGCAGCAAAAGCACGAAGGTCATACTAGTTCCATGGGTATTAGATACATGGGTGATTGGCTCTAGTGCAAGTGGGAGATTGTTAGTGTTTGTGCCCTAGAGACAACACTATTATGTTTACATTATGAAACATTTGGATTATTAATTATGATTATATGGATTATTCTTTAGTAATTTATTATATCTTTATTTTCTGCGATAAGATATTAAATTAATAAATGTCCTTGGAATATGATATGTAAATCTATATCTCTAAGTACGTGACTTAAAAACGAGATTATGAGAATAATATTGATATCCCTAAAGGTCCCTAGTCAAGTATTATTGTTAAGGGATGATAATAAATACATTGAGACTAGTGTGTTTGTTGGCTGATGATCACATCTCATTGATCATAGGTATGGTGATACTAAAATCAAAACAGAGGCACATGTATTAAATACATGGTGCTGGATTGACACGTTGTGAGATACTACATGTTTATAGTGTCATAAGTTAATCTCATAGTGATAATGATGTATTGGTCTTTTGACCTGAAATCATTATATTTCTATACGAGAATTAATATACTTTGATACTATTAAAAGTTATCCTTGATCGGGTAATTATAAAAGTAGACATTGGGTACATTATGAATCATATGAGAAATATGAATGATCTAGATGAGATTTAGCCCTCCTTTATTAAAAGAGTGATATTATTGGCCTCTTGATTGAGTAAGACTATAAAATGTATGGTCGTGCTCAAATACTGATTTGTTTATTAGTTTACTCATTGATCAAGGAAAGAAGGATTGAACATTAACAGAGGATGACACAATGCATGCCTCGAGTTTGATCTATAATGTAAGGCTAAAGGGATTATATTACATTGTACATTATTCACGAAAGGTTTAATTGATCACCGATTTAATTATAATTACTTGGGTAAAAATGATGTATTACTAGATGCCGCTCATTGTTTATGATTTAAATTAGATTTAAAATTGTTGCCAATATAATAATAACCTAAAGGGTCGCACAAAGAATGATTGGAGGATTATTTAATTTAAATTTGGATTTAAATTAAATGTAAGTAATTCAAATTATTTGTTATTAATTAAGTGTGACTTAATTAATTAAATAAATAGGAAATCGAATTTAATATTAAATCCAAAATTAAGTTATTGGATGATTAAGTGAAACTTAATAATACAATAATTAGAATTTAATAATAATAATAACTCTAAAATTCAGTTTAGGGTTGGAGGCTCATTAGCCCTATGTAATATCTTTTTTCTAATAGAATTAGGGTTACACGTTATATTTCGATAAAACATAAACCCTAGCAGCTTGAAGAGAGATAGAAAGAGCAAGAAGGCGGCCTCAAGAATGTGCTAGTACACACCCATCCTCCGGGCGATCATTCGTGTGGATACCTTTAAGGCGTAGATCGTTCCAGCGACGGGCTACGTGGTGATCATTCAAGACCTCCATCTTTCCATTAACGTAAAGCTTCTTAAGGTAAACATACTGAACTACGAATTAAATATTGTTTTTCGCATGGATCCTGCGGAGGGTTTCAATTTTTAAGATTTAAATTTACGTTTTCGTTGCGTTTATGTGCTAAAAACCCTTCATTAAATATGATAAGTTGGGTCACTTTACAACTGAGTGCAGGAAGCCAAAGAAAGTGAAGAAGGATAAAGCCTATCTGGAATTGGAAGTAAAGTATGAAGCTCTCTTGAAGAAACAATAGGGAAAGACATACATAGATGAAGGCAAGAGTTGGAATGACACTGATGAAGATGATGAGAATGAAGAATTTGGAAATTATGCACTATGGCTCTGGAGCAAGGAGAATCATCCTCATCAAAATCAAAGGTACCAACTCTAACTACCATTGACTTATATACAAGCCAATATAAAGAAACTGTTGAAAAGATGAGTGTAGTGATGTTTCATATCCACACAAACATGGTGTTAGCTACTGAAGAGGTTAGTAGACTTTCAAAGACAAATCAGAAGCTTGAGATTGAAAAGCAAGAATTGGAACTACAGCTTGTTGAGCTTGAAACATTTAAGCAAGAAAAAAAATATCTGAAAAGCAAGCTCAAGTGTGCAAATGAAATTGAAGTTATGTTGAGGGAAAAATTGGAGAAGAATGAGGTGAAATTGAAGTCTTTTAGAAATGCATCTCAGTTGGTTGGACAATACCATGGGAAGAACAAACCATGTGCTAATATAGATATTGGTTTGGACTATGATGCCTTGAACATCAACAAGAAAATTGAAGGTGACAAAGGTAAAACAATTACAGATCAAGATGTTCCAGTTATGCTGAGAAAAGTTGATGCACCTTTGTTCAAGGCATGTAAAGTTAATTTCAGTAAGGTTGAGTTGGTCATCAAACAAGAACTTGTAGATGAAGACAGTGAAAAGAAAAATGAAGAAGCCACTCCCACTGCTGAAATTGAGAAGAAACTTATGGTCAATCAAGTTTCTAAAACACCAATCAAGGAAATCAAGACTGAGAATACAGGAAAGAAGAAGAAGAACAGAAAGGGGAAAATTGGAGTGAACAAGAGCAATAACTTTGCATTTATTACAGATGCTCCCAGGAAACAATGTCAAAAGTGTGACTCAACCAATCACCTAACTCACCTTTGTAAAAAGGATGTTGGTGAGTCATAAGTGGGAGCATGCAAATACAATGAACCAAAGGCTGAAGATCCCTACTCATTCTGTGATAAATTTGATTGCATTCCTTGTAATATGAAAGTGATGAAAAGTTGTCATGAACTGAGAGTAGATCTCAAAGAAGTTAACCTTGGATCTACATCAAAAAGGAAAAATGCAAATCAAACATTGAACACTCTTCTTTTTGAATCATCAAATTCTACTTCTACAACTTCTGTTAAAAAGACGAAATTACCCAACACTGCTTGGGTAGCTAAACACACTTAATATTCATTGTGTGCAGGGCAACATAAAGAGAGTCATATGGATCATTGACAGTGGATGCTCCAGACATATGACAGGTGATAAAGCCCTTTTATCACAGTTTGAGGAGATGGCTGACCCATTAGTGACTTTTGGAGACAACAACAAATGGTTCACAATAGGACATGGCAAGTTTATTTCCGAAAATGTTGTCATTAAATATGTAGCACTGGTAGCTGGACTTGAAGTAAATCTCCTAAGTGTCAGCCAATTCACAGATAGAGGATTCAAAGTTTCATTTGACAAAGGAGATTGTTCAATTATCAGCAAAAAGACTGGTGATGTTGCTTTGAAAGGAGCAAGAAAAGGAAGCTTGTTTATTGTAGATCTATACTCAACAAATAAGGATGATATATGTTGCTTCTACACCTAGACATCTATTGAGCAATGCAAACTATGGCACAAGAAACTCTCTCACCTGAATTATAAAGTTATTAATACCCAGGTGAAAAAGGAATTAGTGAGAGACATGCCAAATCTGGAATTTGCTCAGGATGAATTTTGCGTGGCTTGTCAAAAAATGCAAAATGAAAAGGTCTAGTCACAAAAGTAAAACCATGAATTCCTAAGTGCACCACTACAACTTATTTACATGGACCTGTTTGGACTAGTTAATGTCTTATCTATTTCTAGAAAGAAATATGCACTTGTGATGGTGGATGATTACTCAAGGTATACATGGGTAGAGTTTATGCATTCAAATGATGAAACTCCTCATATAATAATTGAAAACATCAAGAAGATTGAGAAGCAGGCTGAAAATCAAAACTGTGTGAAGAGATTGAGGAGTGACAATGGCACAGAATTCAGGAATGTAATTTTAAATGAATTCTGCAAAGACAAGGGTATTGTTCAATAGTTCTCAGCTATAAGGACACCTCAACAAAATGGGGTAGTTGAAAGGAAGAATAGATCTCTAGTTGAGGCTGCTAGAACAATGCTGCAAGATGCCAATTTGCCAACAAGTTTTTGGGAAGAAGCTGTCACTACTGCATACTACACTCAAAACAGATATCTTATCAATAAAAGTATTGACAAGTCACCTTACTACACTCAAAACAGATATCTTATCAACAAAAGTATTGACAAGTCACCTTACTCAATTTTGTCAAAAAAGAAGCCTACTGTGAAACATCTAAATTGTGTTTGGAAGCAAATGCTTTGTGCTAAAAAAACAACTCTGAATATGTGGGAAAATTTGACTCTAAGGTTTTTGAAGCAATTTTTTTGGGATATTCACCTGAGATAACTGCCTACAGAGTTTATGTGCTTGAATAGAAGAAAATTATGGAAAGCACATATGTGACTTTTGATGATGATAAATGTCCAGGCTTGGAATGTCTTGATAAAAATGAAGCTGGAGCTCTTAAGTTTGAAAATCTAAACATTGATAGTGATTCTGAAGATGAAGATGGGATCAACATAAGCAACAGAAGAGTCAACTGAGAAAGTGAATCATGAGAATGAAAACTCATCTCACACACCCGAATTTGATGGCACAAAGGAGAAAGAGGAGAAAGTTCTTCAAGTCATGCCAATGGTGAAGAAAATGCATAAAATTCAAGTTAATAAAATCACACCAGGAAATGGGATAGAAGTCACACAAGAGATGCAATAATTGGTGATCCAAATGTTGGAGTGAGGACTCGAAGTGCAACTGTAAATGAATTTCTATATGCATGCTTTCTTTCACAAATTGAGCCTAAGAAAACTGAGGAAGCTCTACTTGATCTTGACTGGATATCTGCCATGCAAGAAGAGCTAAATCAGTTTGAGAGAAACAAAGTTTGGAAGTTGGTTCCTGCCCCCAAAGAAAGAAGCATAATTGGAACAAAGTGGGTGTACAGGAACAAAATGGACGAGAATGGAACTGTAACAAGGAACATATTAAGGTTGGTTGCAAAAGGCAACTCACAGGAAGAAGGAATTGATTATGATGAAACTTTTGCTCCAGTTGCAAGACTTGAAGCAATAAGGATCTTTCTTGCGCACACTGAAATTTTAAGGTCTATCAAATGGATGTAAATAGTGTATTCTTTAATTGTGATTTGGAAGAAGAGGTTTATGTGCAACATCCACCTGGCTTTGAAGATCCAGAATTTCCAGATTTTGTTTATCAACTACTAAAGGCTCTCTATGGATTAAAGCAAATACCTAGAGCTTGGTATGACACATTGTCAGAATTTCTGTTTAAACTTGGATTCACTAGAGGAACAATTGATAAGAGTCTATTCTACAAGCAACATGATGGTGATATGATCCTAGTTCAAATCTATGTGGATGATATCATTTTTGGTTGTACAAATGAAAAATTATGTCAAATATTCTCAAGACTCATGTATAGTGAAAATAAGATGAGCATGATGGGAGAATTAAGTTACTTTCTTGGACTCCAAGTCAGCTAAAGAAGTGATGGAACCTTCATCAGCTAAATCAGGTATGTTAAAGATTTATTAAAGAAATTTGGAATGGTTGACTGTTCACCTGCATCAACACCTATGCCTACATCTACAAAGTTGGATGAAGATAAGAAAGGAAAAAGTGTAGACATTTCAGGTTATAGACGAATGATTGGATCTTTGTTGTACTTAACTGCTAGTAGACCATACATTATGTTTGCAACATGTCTGTGTGCAAGATTACAAGCCAAATCAAAGGAATCACATTTGATGGATGTGAAAATGATTTTTAGATACTTAAAGGGAACACCAAACTTGGGACTATGGTATCCTAAGAGAACAAGTTTTGAAGCTGTTGGATACACAGATACAGATTTTGCGGGATGCAGGGTTGACAGAAAGAGTAATAGTGAAAGCTGTCAATTTCTTGGTCAAAGACTTGTAACTTGGTACAGTAAGAAACAACAATATGTGTCAACTTCCATACCCGAGGCTGAATACATAAATGCTGGAAGTTGCTGTGATCAAGTGCTTTGGATTAGAAATCAACTAATGGATTATGACCTAGTATTACAAAAAATTTCAATTATGTGTGACAATACTAGTGCTATATCTATTGTTGTTAATCCAGTTAATCATTCTAGAACTAAGCATATTGATGTAAGGTACCATTTTATTAGAGAACATGTTACAAATGGTACCATTGAGCTCATTTTTGTGCCAACATAAAAATAATTAGCTGACATTTTCACTAAACCTTTGGATGAAGCAACCTTCACAAGACTTGTTGGTAAAATTGGAATGTTAAATTCTTCATCTTAAAGGCAAGAAGTCAGCTAATATGTTGTAGCAGATTAATTTCTGATAAATCAAAATTAATTTGATTTAATTGGAAATTAACAGGAATATGATTTATAAATATTTCAGAATTCTCTGTATATTTGTTTTTCAAAATTCAAAATTTAACTTGGAATTTTTCAAATTCTGAGAGAAAATGTCTAAATGTTAATTTATATTCTGAATATGTGAAATTAATATGAGACAAAACTGAAAAGAACAAAATTTATAGAGCACTGAGTTCTCAATTGAGTTCTCGATAAGTCTAAATGACTTCTCGACAAGTAATTTTGAGACTTCTTGATAGAGTTCTCGATAACTCTTTTTCCTGACTTCTCGAAGGACTTCTCGGCAAGCCTTATTATGACTTCTCGATAAGTCTTGTACAGATCTCGACATATGTTGATTCATAGAGTTCTCTACAAGTATAAATTTTAGACTTCTCGATAACTTAGAACATGAATAATTTAATTTAATAATTTTTTTAGTAAAATACCTTTGACATAAAATCATTATAATTTTATTTTGATTTATTCAAATAAAAATTGAAAAAACTCAGTCCATTCTGGACAAACTGGGCATTTATTTGACATCTCGATAAGTCACTTTCGAGTTCTCGACTAGAGTCAGGAAAGTGATATATCAATATGTGTCTATTCTTTCACGTGACTTCTCGATAAGCAAATCCCAAAAGTTTATTCCTACTTCTCGACAAGTCACTTACCTTTTTCTATAAATACCCAGACATCTCGACATAACCCTTTTTTACGCTTTTAGATCTCAATTGACCTAGATTTTGCAAACCTTAACCATTATCTCTCATTTCGAACTCTTTCTCTTTCAAATTTTCTTACTCACTCAAATTCAAACACTTACAATGGCATTAAACACTGTTAGAGCTGTTATCCCTAAGGATGGTACCAACTACCTAGCTTTCACAGATGTTAACCAAGCTCCTGACAGTTTCAAGAGTTTTGTTAAGTTTTTGTCTGAAACTTACTTTGCAGGTGCTTTGACTGCCAATCCTATTCTGTACTTGGATGTTCTCAATGACTTCTGGAATTCAGCTGTGGTTAGGACTGTGGTACATGAGACTCAAGCTGTATCCTTGGTAGTGAATTGCTCAAACCAAGGCCAACAAGTGGAATTTGATGAGAATGATGTCAACAAGGCCCTGGGTATCCCTACTGAAAGCATGGTGGAGGTACCAACTCAACAGGAGTTAGATGAATTTATGGGCTTCATAAATTACAGTGAGAAGATCAACTTTGCTAGATTGAACAAGAAGCATCTAAGGAGGGAGTGGTCATTTCTGTTTGACTCAATAGTGAGAGCCTTCACCTGCGGGAAGACCGGGTATGACAATATATCTAGTGTGGTTCAAAAGCTGGTGTTCTCCATGGCTCACAACAGGCACATTAATGTGGGGCTATTGATCCTGGAACTCAGCATAAAGCTCACAATGCCTTTGGCCACAAGAGATAAGGAAATTTTATTTTCTAGGTTTATTATGTCTACTTTAAATCATAAAGTTGCAGACATACATTTACTTAATGGTATTGATAGGTTTAAAATAGAAAACTATAAACAAGTGTCCAAAATTTTATTTGGTTCACTAATTACAAAAAATAAGGTACCCGTAGGTCTGAGAATCACTAACTTTATGTTAAAAAGATTCAGGACCTACCTTTACCCAATGCCTGACATGAGGTCAAGTGTTATATCTAATACAGTTATGGCTCATGTACCCGTGGAAGTACAAATACAGGAAAACCAACATGGGCCTTCCACAACTGAGACCCTTCCTTTACTACCACTAGAAGCTAGGAAACCAACCACTTCATCCTCTCAACAGGGTGGAGTGAGTAAAAAGAAGAGAAAGAATGCACCCTTAACTGTTGTAAATGAGAGTGGTGAGGACCAAATCCAACTAGAGTCTACCTTGGTCAAAAAGCCAAAGAAGGTAAAGAAAACTGAGCTGACCATCAAGTAGCCACCTCTGCATCTTCCTAAAAGGATGCAGTTGTAACAAAGGGAATTAAACAGACTCTAGAGGCATCCTCTCAACATGGTGTCTATTGAACAAAGCACTCTCCCTAGTGCAATTTGTAAAGAGTTTGCACCCCAACTTGAGCACTCTCAAGCTGATAAAAGAAGAAATAAGGATGGCACACACACTAAGAGCACATCAATTAAGTTCCCTCATCCATTCAGGGGGAGCTGCCAGCACTCAATACTAACATCACTAATCTCATCTCTCAAATTTCTTCTTCATATAATGAAACACTAAAATCAACTTCTCAAGTGTTGCCAAAATCAAGTGACACAGTTCATGAAACTGTGATCACCACCCAGGAACCACATTTAGATGGTGAGAGGCTACTAGCTTGGGTAGACCTTGATGACACCATCAAAACCATAAGGGTTTTATCAGTTTTAACTGAAGACTCTGTGGATGTTACAAAACCACCTTCATATGCTAATCAATCTTCACATATCGACAGGTTTGAGGGTAGTACTCCTGAGGGGGAGCTATCTAAAAGATATCGACAAGTCACAGATCAAGTTATATCGAGAAGTCATTCGAGAAGTCCAGAATGACTTATAGAGAAATCTAAAATGGCTTATGGAGAAGTATCAGAGATATCGACAAGTCAAATGAAGATGTAGAGAACTGGAGATATCGATAAATCATTTCTGCATGTAGAGAACTCAGAGATATCGACAAGTCAAATAAAGATGTAAAAAATTGGAGATATCGACAAGTCAATTTCTTATACAGAGATCTCAGAGATATCGACAAGTCAAAATGTGTATGTAGAGATCTCAGAGATATCGACAAGTCATTTCTACATGTAGAGATCTCAGATATATCGACAAGTCATTTCACATACAAGGATCTAAAGACCTCGACAAGTCAAGTATACCTATAGAGAACTCAGAGATCTCGATAAGTCATTATACTTATTGAGACCTATAGAATAAACTGGAGATCTTGACATACTTCTCAATTACAGAATGTAGACAAGTTCAAGTTTTAAGATTACCAATCAACAAACAATCTATCAACTAGATTGAAAAGTCTACAAAGTAGCTGGGAGAATACAAGATCAAGGGCCAAGATTAACTGGACAAATGATGATCACAGACCTGCAAGATTCTGCACAGATTTTCTAAGCTAGAAATAAAAATAGAAAAAGGTTGATTTAGAAAGTAGTTTAGTACATTATAGTATAAGTCTTGTAAACCCGAACTGCTGGTCTATAAAGCATGCACTGGTCCTTAGTTTACAAGTAACAAAACATATATGAATTTTCTTGTATTCTCTCAAGATAGAAACTGAGTTCTTATTGTCTTAAGAACCTATAATTTGTAGTAAGACAAACGTAATTAATATAAACTAGGTGAGTTTTGAAAATACTATGTTTGTTGATTATTTCTGTAAACACAATATCTACAAAATCTAAACTGCTTTGTTCACCTAAAATCCAAACAAGTTTAAAAAGGCTAAAAATCCAAGAAACACATTCACCCACCTTTATGTTGCATTCAATATCTAACAATCCATAAAATAATTTTTTTACTTAAAAAATTAAATAGAGCCTTATTTTTCCGTCGCAAGGCCTTGTATAACTTTGTGTTGTGTCTGATATTAATTTCTTCATTAATGGTTGATTTATCGTTTTGAATCGAATCATATTTTATGTTTCATGCATACTAAAGACTCATCACGATCGTCATATTTTCTAAATAATATAAAACATAGCTTTCCAACGTCTACGATTACCAATCATCATAATTTTTAACTGAAAAGTGATTATTTAATAACGATACATGTAAAAGATATTTCAACGATTTCTCTTGAAAAAAATTTCACATATATATCACATAGAGCAGAAACTCATGAAATAATAGATGATGAGAAAAAATATAAAAAGGTGGAAAGACTTGTAAAATATGAGTATGACTTGGGGTAACAATGCAATAACATATGTTATTCACCTTTTTTTAATTCCTTTCTCAACTACTTGAATCCATTGTATTATATTCTAATTAACATTCTTTCAGAAACTTACCACAAGGATTACTGCAATAATAACTAATCTTCCTAAGATAATTCACTTCTCATATTTACACACAAATTTTTGTTTTGAATCTTATTATCTTAGACTGCCTTATGTTGGTTTAATCGGGTGAACATAATAAAATCAAATGAATATTTTTCATGTCATCATTTCAAAATAAATTAGAAACCATAAAAGGTTATTATCCTAATTATTGTATTGGATATTTGTAATAACCATTACCCAACAATTCTCTTATTGTATGAAATTGATATAATTTCATGTTTAGAAAAATATCATAAGCTTATTATTATTTTTATTGTGATCAAAATGCAAGTTTTTACGTAGTTTTGATTGCTCTTTAACTTATAAGTTGACACATGAACATGTCAAATTAACATCCATTTATGTTTACACGTTTAAATCGTATGTGAAAGGTTTCAATAGTTCTCTTAATTGTATGCAAATTTATGAGCTGGATAACACATGTGCATTTAGATATTTGTTAATGATGTTTACTCGTTAAACCTAATTTTAATTATTAAATATTAGATTATAAAGTACCATGTTCATAATCTTTAGTTATTGATGCCTTATAAGCATCAAGTAATATGAATGTTAATATCGTAACAATTTTTTTGCAATGTGCTAGTATCCCATGATTTTTATGTTGAAGGATAATCAAATAACTTTATACCGTATTGTGATGTAATAAAAAATTGTTAAACCACCAGTAACACCCTTATCCGGTAAGAACATATTTGTTCTTTATTTTACCAAAGAAGTAAAAGATAATCCTTTTTTCTCAAAAGAGTATATAATATACATGGAGATATTTACATCAATTTGAAATTGAGTTACATACTTTCGTCTGAGAATGTAGTAAAACTCTTTAAATTAAAAGTTTCAAAAATAAAATAAATCTAGTCAATCATTGTATTTGTATATTAAATGAGTTGTGAAAAATTAATATAAAAATATCGTTGTTTAAGATTTTAGATTTTAGATTGAGGAAATTTATTTATTAGGGTCTTATGTGGATGTTGAGAAACATAAATACGGTAAAAATAAGATAATATTTAGGAAAAAAATAATTGAAGGATACAATATACAAATTTGTTGGAAAGATGTTAAAATACTAAAATAAATTTTATTAAAATGATTTCAGAATTTATCCAGCTCAGGCTAATAAAAGAATTTGTTTGTTAATACTTTCATGGTAGAAAATAATATGGTATTATATTAACTAACATGCAAAACATTTTTTTTGTACTAGATACACACAAAAAATGACTTCATAATTAAGATGAAGACTACAATAAAAATGGGAGAAGAAAAATATACTGAATAAGTACATAATTTATTTTTTAAATATTTTAAATATATATTTTAAAAAATCCTAAAATTTTACCGTTTCATTTAATGAACGTAATATATTTACAACTCCAATTGGTTGAAAGAAAGGCCATCAATTGTCATTTGTAAGAAATCTCTTGACTATTATTTTCTATTATAATAGAATAAGAGAATTCGTTTATTCTGTAGCTTGCACAATCAATTATAATCTCATAATACTCGTTGGTTTCAATTCACTTGATTAGATCAACTAGTCCTGCACTAAATATCCCATAGTTAGAAGGTGAAAATAAATGTAGTATGGATTCAATGATTTGGTATTCAAATTAGCTCTACAACGCTCTTGAATTTCATTTTGAATTTGCCCCATTTAGGTAGCAATTGCAGCAAGCCTTTTTGTAGTATCCATATGCTAATCTTGTATTTGTGGTAAAGTGATGCTAATGCTAGTATTTGTGATGAAGTGAAGAAGACACTTATCGAGCCCCTTTTACAGAGCGGTAGTAGAGAGCAATGTTGTTATGCAGTACGACTGCATGCGGCCTGTATGAACAAATAAACCTTGCAGAGCCGTTTCACCTAATCGATTCCGTAATTAATTCGGCGGATCCTCTACGTCACGAATTGAACAGATGGTACAACTTGCACTTCTATGTCATGCAATTCAGGGAGAAATTACGAGTGTAGAAAGAGTTGTTAGAGAATCTGAAGGACAAAACTGATGAGCTGAGTGTGAAAGAGTACATAGTTGAGAAAGAGAAGTTGAATGAGTTATTGCTGCAAGAAGAAAATTACTGGAAACAAAGAGCTAATCTATTTTGGCTTAGAGAGGGTGACGAGAATACGCAGTTTTTCCATTCGAACGCCTCTGTAAGAAAAAAACTAATCACATTTCTCATTTATTCGATGACACAGCTGTAAGGGTGGAAGATAACGAAGGTATAAGTAAGGTTGTGGAAGATTACTTCAGGAATATCTTTGCTAAGACTGATTCGAGGAATAATATTGAAGGTAGAGTTAGTCCAAGTCTAGTATCCGAGGCTCAGAATGAGAAATTAGTCGAAGAAGTAACCTTTGAAGAGTTCACGACGGCAGTCAACCAAATGCACCCGGACAAAGCATCCGGGCCTGATGGATTAAATCCGGCGTTCTATCAGAATTTCTGGAATACTATGGGGAAGGAGGTGTTTGACTGCTGTAAAAAATGGTTTCAAGGAGACCCGTTCCCCGCAGATATGAACAACACGAATGTAGTTCTGATTCCCAAAAATGATAATGCAGTTATTATGAAAGAATTCAGACCTATAGCCTTATGTAATGTCCTATATAAAATCATGGCTAAAGTTCTTGCCAATCGTCTTAAAGACGTTCTCGTGGGAGTTATAGCAGAAAATCAGTCTGCTTTTGTGGCGGGTAGGAACATCACAGACAACTTTTTGGTGGCGTTTGAAATTATACATCACATGAGGAATAAAAAGAGAGGTCAGGACGGTGAAATTGCTCTGAAACTAGACATAAGCAAAGCATATGATAGAGTTGATTGGGCATATTTGCATCAAAGGATGGTTTCCATGGGCTTTTGTGAGGGTTGGATTAAGTGGATGATGAGATGTGTAACCACTGTGGTTTATGAATTTTGTTTCAATGGAATGACAGTTGGTCCAATTGTTCCAGGAAGGGGGCTCCGTCAAGGAGACCCTCTCTCTCCATTTTTGTTTTTGTTCTGTGTTGAAGGCCTATCAAATACTCTCGATAAGGCTGCAGAAAGAGGGGAGATTACGGGGTGTCGAGTCAGTGCTTCAGCTCCAGAAATCACCCACTTATTATTTGCAGATGACAGTTTCCTCTTCTTCAAAGCTCATGTCAATGAGGTGTTGAAAATCAAATCAATTTTGGAGGAGTATGCTACTCAGTCAGGACAATCTATCAATTTCCAAAAGTCTGGAATTTTTTATAGCTCCAACGTTAGAAGAGATAAACAAGTTGAGTTCTCGGAGATTCTTGGAGTGTCTAATGACATCTCTAGCAGCAATTACTTGGTTCTACCTGCTTTGCTTGGTCGGTCTAAGAAAAGAAGGTTTGGTTTTCTGAAAGAGAAAGTCATTAAAAGATTGCAGACATGGAGTGCAAAACCTATATTGAGAGCGGGCAAAACATTTTTGTTGAAAAATGCAGCACAATCCATCCCTAGTTATTGTATGATGTGTTTCTTATTACCTAAGACATTGTGTCAAGAAATCGAAAGGCTATTCAATGAGTATTGGTGGAAATCAGGTACTGGTCAAAGAAAGGGTATCTATTGGTAGTTGTGGGAATCAATGAGCATGTCTAAAGGTAGAGGGGGGTTAGGCTTTCGAAGTATATATGGATTCAACGTGGCTCTTCTGGGTAAACAAGTTTGGAGGTTTGTAAATTGTCCTGATCTTTAGGTGTCTCGAGTTTTAAAAGCTAGATACTTCCCTAAGTCAAGTATGTTACACGCTACTAAAGGGAGTAATTCTAGTTCGTCATTGGTGGGAATATGGCAAGTCAAGGAGATTTTGAAGAATGGCTACAGGTGGGTAGTGGGAAACGACAAGGATATCGTCGCTACCAAGGATCATTGGCTAAGAGATAAAGCTGGTTTTTGTGTTGAGGATATTCATGGTTACGCTGACAGGTCTGAATATGTTCATTCATTTTTCTATCCTGGAACAAAAACCTGGGACGAAGGGAAAGTAAAGCAGATGTTCACGATGGTCGATGCTAATGCTATTCTGGCAACTAGGGTGCCACAACATGAAGTTGAAAACATAATAGTATGATCCAGCTCGAAAGATGGAATGTATACTGCGAAAGCTGGATACAAATATTGGCATGATAGAAATATCGATAGCTCTGCAGTTCCTCAGTCGAATGGTTGGCACAAGGTTTGACAGCTGGCACTCCCACACAAATTCAAGATTTTCATCTGGAGATTTTGTCGTAATAATTTTCCCGTGAGATGGAGATTAAGATGTAAAGGAGTTCTAGTTCTTATTAGTTGTTGGCAAAGTGTAAATTTGTTGTTTGACACGAGCGAGATGCATGAAGCTAATGTTTGGATTCTGGAGAAATTGGAGGTTGCTCCTCAAAGTGAAATTCTGAAGGTATGCACTGTATTATACGAAATCTGGTATTGGCGTAATAAACAAGTTTGGGAAGGCAAAATGGTTCCAGGAAGAGTAGCTATGGATTGTAGTATAAAGATGTTGTAGGACTGGAAGAAAGCCAAAGCCAGAGGTATGACGGTGGAGGTAAGCCACAACCCTCATACAGCATGCAACTTACGGAATTGGAAGGCTCATGGGCAATATAAAGTTAATGTTGGTTCCAGGGAGCAGATTCTTTCTCTATAGGCATAGTTCTGCGGAATCATAGTGGGACTTTCGTCGAAGGTCGAACTGTTCTTCCTCAAGCTATGGATGTGTTGGAAGCTAAAGCTTTAGGTATAAGAGAAACTCTCTCGCGGGTGAAAAACATGGAAGAACGGAAGGTAACGGTGGAGTCGGACTCACTAGTAGCAGTCAATGCAATCAATGGTCAGAACAAGTTTCTTTTATAAGATGGCCACATCATTGATCATTGCGGAATCATGCTCCAGTCATTACCAAATGTTAGTGTCAAGTATATTCGAAAGCAAGCTAATAAGGTAGCTCATGGTCTAGCTAAAATGCCGTGTTTAATTAATTGCTTTGTTATTTGTCTTCTCCTACCCATTTGGTCGAGACTTGTAACTTTGATGCTTCTTGAATAAAATCCTCATTTGGTTTCAAAAAAAAGTATAATACAATTTTTTTTACGTTTCCGCTTTGGGAATGGGGATCCTTGCGACTCTTGCTTTTCAGGTCAACAAATCCAAGGTTTTTTCACCCTTTTTATTATATATTTCTATTTGTTTACTTGGTTTGAAAGCCCATGTTTTAGTTTGTGAAAGGAGGGTTTCAGGACAAAGTTTCATTAGATTTGAAGTTTCTATTTTAATCAATTTTTTGGGTATTTTTTTTGTTTGTTTATTGAAGCGTTATTATGATATGTGTTTTTTTATAGCACCACACTGGGTAAATTCCATGGACTCACGCAATAACCTGCAAATCACGTGAATCATGATAAACCGCATTTAAATGACGGGCTCTGGCTCGGGAGGCATCATCATACATTCTCCTCCCGTATGATTCGAACCTGTGACTAAAAAGATAGTTATCCCCTATTTAACTAACTGAATCAACCCTTGCGGACAATATGTGTTAATTTGACTAATATGTTTTCGGAGTTACTTACATTTGTACCAGTTGTGTTCGTTTTCTTCTTGTTTAAATGTTAAATTTTTTATTAAATGACCTGTGGTAGTTTAAACATTGTAAGTTTAGAGTTTTTATATTTATTTAGTGGCTTGTTGTTCTTCTTGCTCAAGTATTCGATCTTTATTCTTTGATGATCTGTATTAGGTACAGATAACTTGAGCTGCAAACAAGTTAAAGATAAATACTCCCTCTGTCCCATTAAATTCTATACATTACTTTTCGGCACGCTTTTCAATACTCATTTAAAGCATAACTCTACAATATTTTTTTAAATTTAATTTTTTTTGAATAAAAGTCTTAAAAAAAAATATTATGAAAGTATAATTTATAGAAGTCTCGAAATACGTGCAAATAGTAAACGTATACTACCTACCGCGACGGAGGTAGTACTAACTAATGAATTTGTAAACAGGTAAAGATATGATGGAGAGAAGAAAGACTGATCGCAAAGCAGAATATGATCCGGTTGACATAATATGTCCACATGACAAATATATATTCACCTCATCATTTGTTTCCAAAGCTCTAGCTTTCACTGTTAAATGAAAGGTACATATCATGATTAATGCAGGATTTCGATTTATATGTATTTTGCATTCTTCATTATGCAAGGTACAAGTAAGTAGTGCATGATTTCGATTTTAAAGTATTTTGCATTGTTCATTGTGAGCAAGTGGAACCTGACTTGGCTTTCATACAGATTGTGAGTTTCTCAGACTTTGACATGGAATATGTTGGGCAGTTTAAGTTTCCCTGCTTCCTAGGTTGTTGCTTTTTATTCTTATTATTATATCTTGTTAATATTCTGATAAAATTTCCCATTTTGTCAAAGCATTATTCTGCAGTCGTCCTCTCAAAAATTGTATCTTCGAATAAAGGCACCGAGTTCAAAGATGAAGCAGTTGTATATTTGAATAAAGGCATCAAGTTCAAAGATGAAGCAGTTCCATTGCTTTTGAACCTTATACGGGCTCCGAGTATGCTTGCGCAGATGCAGGTACCCAACTACTTCTCATTCATTCTTGAGGATTTCATGTTGTTAAATAGTATAAGATCATGTTCGGCCCTTCCTCTGTATTGTGACTGGTTACTTTACACATGCCCGCCTACTTCATCCACATGGCTTCACTTGAAACCTTCTCTTGAATTATGCAGTATCGATCATGAAACACTCCATAGCAGTTCTAATCCTGGAAAATTTATTTACAGACAACAAATTATGTTTAAAAACAGGAATGTACAAGACATTCTCGAGTTCTATATTGTTCCTTAGATTAAATTTTTTGTTGCGTGTTATCTTAGATATTTCACCAGTTGACATGTTAGTTAGTCGATTATTCATGCACAAAGTCACATTATTCAAGGGATTAAACATTCATGTCATATGATTGGAAACACTAGTTAGTATAATCCACTTATGATTCTATTAAATCAGCAAAGTGACATGAGAACATATCTACGTAGTTGCATAATATTACTGAAAGGTTACTCTACTTAACAATGCCAATTTCCGCTTTTTAAAACGATGTGTATATGAATCAATTACAGCAATAATTATACTGTTAACTGTAACGAGTCTGACTCAGATTATGGAACATAATTGTGATGTTAATCTCTTAGTTAAGAAAGCTTGCAAGATGGACGAAAATTACAAGATTTGTCAAGCCAACCAAGTTCTGTTTATGATTTATATAATCTAGATCAAAATAATGTAACTGTTCTAGCAAAACTAATTAATTTCTATGTATTCTATGCTAATGAAATTAATAGGTAAGTAAGCCTCACCCCAGCCTCCTCTCAAAACCCTAACATCCTCTAAAAAATCATCCTCCTTTCAACCGGGCTTCCGTCGGTTTATCCGGTGGAAAGCCCCAAATCTGTTAATTTATTTTATTTATTTTAATAATCTTTCTTTTCAGGAAAGAATTTTTACTTATTTAGTTTGTTTTTTGATCTAATTGTCGGAGCTTGGGTTTTCTTTCATCTTAAATTCAAGCCGAACATATTGGATTTGAGGGTGAAATGATTATCTCTTTTTATTTAGATTTTCAGTTTATTTTCTCTCCTTGGTCAGAGTTTGTTTGTTTCTCTCCTTCATTGTGAGTGCTGGATCTGCACGAAGACTTGCATGAAGACCGGCGATTTGATCCATTTTATGTTTGTTTGACTCGATCATTTGTGTGTATGCCGTATGGCTTTTTATTATTGAATTAAATCTATTGTTCTTTAAAAAAAAGGTAAGTAAGCCTCAAACGTCAAACCTATTATTTTCATGATAAATCGTCGAATTTGAACATTATGTATTCCCTGTCAAAAAAAAAAGAACATTATTTATTCATAAGACCCAGCATCTTACTTAGATCCGAGTTTAAATATGTGAAACTGTTCGGATCATATGCTGAAACGTTGATCATCCATAATGTGCAGCAATTTTATATGCCTGCATCAAGAGAACTATCACGACTGAGTAGGGTATGCGAAGCTCCGATTATTCAATATTTTTCTGAAACTATTTTGGGAATGATAACTATTAGAAGTTTTGATCAAGAGTCAAGATTCCAGCCAACATATATGAAAATAGTGGATGCATATTCTCGCCCTGAGTTACAAGTTGCTGCTGCAATTGAAATGGTTGATGTTACGGTTGGATGCCTTCTCTTGTATTACATTTACCTTCCTTTTGGTTTTTGCAGTATACTTCAGAAAAAGCATAGATCCTGGTATGTAATTGTTGTTGAAAATCTCACTAACAAATATAGCAACATAGAAGCAAGTGTATAAAGAATTTAGCAAGTTTAGGCCAAGACCACAGTTAACAAAACAAAACATGCAGGTAAACAAAATCAGTAACTGAAATAACGAAGAGAGAAAGAAAGATGTACCCGAAACCATAGCTTTTAACAGTGACTGAAATAAAGGTTCACAGATACAAAATGCCAAGAAAAATGATCACAGCTGAGTCACCAGGCCTTGCTCGAAGTCCTGGCTGCTCTTGAAGAGAATATTGCCCCTACCTGCTGCGTTTGGGATGCGCACAATATCTTCACCAGGATAAAACAGCTCGGAGTTTATGTTAACAGCAGCAACAAAAGTTCCACTTCGACCAGCACCTCAGTCGCCGGAAAATATCAGCACTTCAGGACTTTTGGGAGAGAAATGCAGAGAGGTTGAAGAGAAGAGAAGAGAATGTAGTGTATATAATACATTCACTTTAACCTCTATTTATAGAAGAGGAAAAAATGAAACTGTCCACACACTTAATGTGTGAATTAAACTGCTTCATTAATAAAAAATCAAAACTGATCAGATTTTGAATTTAAATTACTTGTAACAGTTTTTCACATTAACACCCACATTATTATCAGAACTTAAGTTAATTTCTGATCTGATATCAGAACTTAAGTTAAGTTCTGAGATATCATATCAGAACTTAAATTCTGATTTTATTCATCAGTTACAGATCAGATTATATTATTTGTCCAGGTTCAAGGTATTTAGACTAAGCCCAACAATTTATAATAATCCAATCACTGATAAATAAATTCGAATTAAAATTAATTCTCAAATAAATAAAATCCTTGCCCAGGTCACCTCGCGTACGCGAGACGCCGAGACATTCGCCCAAATCGCCCTTCGACCCGACCCGGGGCGGTGCGTGAAGCACATAACAACACAATGGACCATCACACACCTTAGTAGTTGTATACTACTCATGTGGGTAATACCATATAAAGCACACAACCCCCTTTATTTATTTCAATGTGGGACAAACATTCTCAAATTTTTCCAAGCTTTTCCAAGCTACTTTCAACTCTCATTTCATATGGATTTCATTAAGAAAATTCTTAAAACCATACATGAAAATTTAAGTTCAAATATCATTGAACAATTTCCAATCATTAGATTTTAGGATTAACATCAAGAACATAATTAAATTAAGCTCTAAAATCCTAATTTTCTAACAATTGTATCCAACCCCCCTTAAACAATTAATTTACTGGATCAGAGCGGTTAAATTAACTATTAATTTAAAAAGGTCTAGATGTTTGAAAGTAAGTATGAAAACATGAAAATTCATGAAAATTACCATCCTGAAGAAAGATGATTACTCTACATGGAGAGTAAAGATATTGATGTTCCTGGAAGCTATTGATTATACATATTTATATCATCAAAACATGACCTCCTTAATCCTATGGAAGCTGTGGCTATGACCCCGGATGTTCCTGAATACTATGTTAGGAAAAAAAATCAAAGTGGTCAGATCCTGAGAAGGCTTCAATGCTTAAGGATGCAAAATTCAGGAATATTCTGCACAATAGTTGACAATTCCTAGTGAAGCTCCTCTTATCATAAAAGAAAATCGGCCAGATAGTTCTTGGCCATCAGAGGAGAAATATGTATCCATAACCTGCAGTTTCAGTATTCTCCACATTTGCCACCTGTGCTGCATGGTGTAACATGCACTTTTCCAGCAGGGAAGGAAAAACTGGTATTGTTGGAAGAACCGGAAGTGGGAAATCAACTTTAACACTAGCACTTTTTCGGGTAGTTGAACCTGTTAATCTACGAGTTTATGATGATATTCAGATTGCAACATATCAGACAGCAGTTTAGAGTCCAGAGTTTGCAGTTTGTTTAGAAGTTCCAGCAGAGGCTATTTCTCAGGATTAGGTTTGTTAGGGTTTTGTGTAAATCTTGTTTATATGGATAAACCTTATCTCAAACAAACTCATCACCTTATCTTATAAATCAAGTTTAAATCTCTCAAGCCTTATCTCTTTACTTGATTTATCTCTTTTTCAAACGTACTAACAGATTAGTTTCAAAGCTTCATTCAAATATTTTCAAACAAACTTATCTTCCAACCTTATCTTGTGTTTGAAAATAAATCTGTTAGAACTTTGCTTATAAATACAACTCTTCATTTCAGATTTGCAGCTAACACTTTCACGAGAATCCTTCATCATCTGAAATCATTTTCTTGTTTCATACCCGAGATATTCATATCTAGAAAAACAAGAAACTTAGTTTGAGTTGTAATCAATTTGTTTATTCTTGTAACTGAATAGTGTATTCATATCAACTTTGTGCCGGGTTGTGGCAAGCTTGATTTCAAAGTATAGCAAGGTAGCTAGAAGGCTAAGGAATAGCAGTGGGCTAGGTAGCAAGGTAGCTTGGGAAAGGGTTTCTTTCAGGTGCTATATTTGTAATCAAGGAAAAGACTGTAAGTTCTTTTATTAAAGTTGATATAATACATTCTCTATGCTAGTTGGCATGGGGACTTGGATGTAGGCCATAGACTAGGTGTAGGGGCCGAACCAAGTGAAAACTTATGGTGTTTTTACTTTTCAGTTTTCAGCATTCTGCATTTTATTTCTGTTATTTATTTTCTGCAGTGTAATTGAGACTGTCCCATACCCTGTCTCATTTGTAAAGGGACTGTCCCATTTGCATAAGAGACTGTCCCATTTGCCTTGACAGTTAGTATATTATTTTATCTATCGAGCCATCGAATTTCATTTGGTATCAGAGCAGGTGCATTTAATTCTCTTTTTAGTGTTTATTTTGCTAGTGATCCATGGCTCAACCAGATAGGTATTCAAACAATTATCCACCACTACTTCATGGTGCTGAAAACTATAATGACTGGAAGTTTGAGAAGATGAATAGGAAACTGAAAGGGTTAAGAAGATTAGGTTAAATAAAAAAAATGAGAATTGAAGAGATAGAGATTGAAAAGAAGTCGAAGAGATGCATGACAGAAGTTATGTACTGAAAGAGTAATACATGCACGAGTTTCAAGGATATGAAAAGTCTAATCAAAAGATTTACAAAATCTAACACTCTTTACACGCATAAACATACGGAAAAAAAATATAAAAAAAAAAATAAAACACAAATTCAGAAACAGAAACGCAAGGTGAAATTAACACGGAACCTAATAAATACACAACAAATATTCAAATATTATGACATAAATTACATAAAATCACGTAATAAATTACAGAGAACACATACCTAATTCACGACGCATTTTACAAAATCTATCTTCAGCTAAAGGCTTAGTGAAGATATCTGCACGCTGTTTCTCAGTAGAAATATAAATAAGCTCAATATTACCTTTAGAAACATTATCTCGAAGAAAATGGTGACGAACATCAATATGCTTAGTACGAGAATGCATAACAGGATTTTTAGAGACATTAATTGCAGAGGTATTATCACAATAAATAGGAATATTTGAGTAAGAAATACCAAAATCCTGCAATGTTTGTTGCATCCATAAAATTTGAGCACAGCAACTTCCAGCTGCAATGTACTCTCCTTCAGCTGTAGAGAGAGCTACTGAAGTTTGCTTTTTACTATGCCATGCAACTAAACAATCTCCTAAAAATTCACAAGCACCACTTGTGCTTTTTCTATCAACCTGTGACCCTGCATAGTCAGCATCTGAAAAACCGATTAAGTCAAAGGAAGAAGAGCTTGGATAAAATAATCCCAAGTCACTCGTACCTTTCAAATATTTAAAAATACGTTTAACGGCATTCAAATGAGATTCTTTAGGTTGAGATTGAAAACGAGCACACAAGCATACACTATACATAATGTCAGGTCGTGAGGCAGTTAAATATAACAATGAACCAATCATACCTCGAAATTTAGTGACATCTACAGGTGTACCTTGTTCATCCTTAGTAAGCTTAACTGAAGTACTCATCGGAGTTGATTTAGGTGTGACATGATCAAGTGCAAATCTTTTGAGTAGATCCTTTATGTACTTGCCTTGGTGAATAAATATTCCTGCATTAGACTGATTAATTTGCAAACCTAGAAAGTACTGCAATTCACCCATCAAACTCATATCGAATTCCTTATGCATGCAATCAGAAAACCATTTACACAAATATTCGTTAGAAGATCCAAATACTATATCATCAACATAAACTTGTACTAAAAGAAAGTTATCACGTTTATGAAAAATAAAGAGAGTTGGATCGAGTGTACCACGAATGAAACCATTGTTCACAAGAAACTGACTGAGACGCTCGTACCAACAACGAGGGGACTGTCTCAATCCATAGACAGATTTCTTGAGCTTGTAAACATAGTTAGGGTACTTCTCGTGAATGAAACCTGGAGGCTGCTTCACGTAGACTTCTTCCTTGAGATAGCCATTTAGAAATGCGCTTTTGACGTCCATCTGATAGAGCTTGAACTTCTTGTGAGCTGCAAAAGCCATTAAGATTCGAATAGCTTCTAAACGAGCTACTGGAGCATATGTCTCGTCGTAATCGATTCCTTCTTGTTGGTTGTATCCCTGAGCAACCAAACGAGCTTTATTTCGAATAATGTTGCCATCTTCATCCTTCTTATTCTTGAAAACCCAGCGAGTACCAATGATCTTGGCATCCTGAGGAAGTGGGACAAGTTCCCAAACATCACAACGCTCGAACTGGTTCAATTCCTCCTGCATTGCAACAGACCAGTGTTCGTCTGCAACTGCTTCTTGAGCATTCTTTGGTTCGAATTCAGCAACAAAAGCACAGAATGCACATAGATTATGAAGTCTGCTTCGAGTAGAAATCCCTTGATCTAAATCAGTAAGAAGATTATCTGGTGGATGATTCTTCACAGTCCTAGAAGACTTAGGAAGTTGAATATTACTCATTTCTTCCTCATTAGAATTGTCTGCCTGGAAATGAATAGGAGTTGTCTCATTCAAAAGAGACTGCCTCATTTCCGCTTGTGAAGATTTATCCGGAGGAGTAACAGAATTCACATTTGAAACACTATCGGGAGTCTTTGGAGAGCCAGAAGATTCATCTGAAGCTTGAGTAGATCCTGCAGAATTATCAGAAGACTGAGATGGACCTGGAGAGTCTTGACTGTTTGATTTGTCAGAATGAGACTGACTCTTTTCAGAATGAGACTGTCTCATTTGGGAATGAGACGATAGATCCGCAGTGTCTTCATCAATTTGAGATATATTCCTTGAGGATTCATTGAATGTAATATTGATGGATTCTTCTACTTTGTTCTTGACAGAATTATAAACACGATAAGCTTTGCTTGTAGTAGAATATCCCAAGAAGATTCCTTCCGTAGATTTCGCATCGAACTTGCCTCGATTATTTTGAGTATCTAAAATAAAACACTTGGAACCAAATACTCGAAAATAACTAATGTTAGGAGTCCTTTTCTTAAGCAATTCATACGGAGTTTTAAGCAAAATAGGACGAATAAGTACTCTATTTAAAACATAACAGGAAGTGTGTACCGCTTCAGCCCAAAATTTTCTTGGAAGCTTACTCTCATGCAGTAGAGTTCTGGCAGTTTCCTGTAGAGTCCTGTTCTTGCGTTCTACTACTCCGTTCTGCTGAGGAGTTCGAGGAGCTGAGAATTCATGAGTGATTCCTCTTGATTTACAGAAGGTTATAAAATCCTTTTCGAATTCACCTCCATGATCACTACGAATAGTCTTGAGCTTAAATGAATACTTAGTCTCAAGGTTAGTAATAAGATCCTTAAACTCAACAAAAGCTTCATCCTTAGTTCGTAAAAATAATACCCAAGTGAAACGAGAATAATCATCAACTATAACAAAAGCATAATTCTTACCTCCTAGGCTTACATACCTTTCTGGACCAAAAAGATCTAGATGAAGGAGATGCAAAGGAACAGAAGTTGATACTTTATTCTTAGCAGTAAAGGAAGTTTTCACCTGTTTTCCAAGCTGGCAAGCTGAACAAGGTTCTATTTTCTTGTACTTCAGCTTTGGTAGACCTCGAACCAGATCATGAGAAGATATCTTCCGAAGAAGATCCATGTGAACATGGCCAAGACGTCGATGCCAAAGATACATCTACCCCTTTCACCCGTTCTCGATCTACCGCTCAACGTACCCCAACTGATGCGGCTTCAGGTTCCAAGCGTCAACGGGTCGGTAATTTTGAACCGGAAGTATCAAGCGGAATGTCTGATAGTTCTTTTGAGCGACATGCAAAGGAGACTACTTCGACGAAAGTGATGTCAAAGTTGATTCTGAAGGAACGCCTGTGTGATCTGGATCTTCTGAAGAAAATCGGTATTGCGGATTTGTTTGATTCAGTTGGTTGTTCGTCATTGTTGTCGCCCCCGGAGATTATTTATCCCGAGTTAGTGAAAGAATTCTACGCCAAGCTTCGTATTTTGGATGGAAATATTGTGTTCTCAGAAGTCCAAGGGAATCCTGTTTATTTTAAAGCGGATCTTCTGGAACGACTTACTGGTGTTTCTGACAAGGGAGTTTGTCCGTCGACAACTCATCAAGCGTTTCAAGACATTCCTGGTCTCCAGTACGAGGAACAGCTCAAGGTCATTCTTGGTGACAATTTTGTTTCGGTGTCAGTCAAACCTTCGGTAAATGATTTAACCCCAGTTTCTCTTGTTTTGTTTCGTTTATTTCATACGAATGTTATGCCTCGTAAATCCGGTCGTGATAGAGTCACTTTCCAAGATTGTATTCTTATGTCTGTTTTTGTTAAAAAGATTCAGTGCAATGTTGCTTCTTTGATTATATCCAATATGGGTCACTGTGCCAAGCATGGTTCTATGCACTTGCCATACCCTGGCCTTTTGTCTCGAGTATTTGAATATTTTTGTGCCTTGACCCCTGCTTCTGTGTCTGATAAGATTTCCGTAATCTTTGACTTGTCAGTATTAACCTTAAATGGTTTAGTTGTTTCTGAGTCCAATGAGTTAGTTTTTGATGATGCTTCTAGGAATGTTGGTGGTCTTCCTAAGTCTCCTAATTATGCCTCAGACCCCTTTGATCAGCCTACCAATACTCTTCTTAATTCTTTGTTGATCAAATTAAATGAAAATTCTGTTGCTTTGGCTAATCTTAATCAGCATTTTGCTTCTGTCAAAACTCTTGGATCACTAACTTTTGAAGTTAGTATTCTAAATGCTTCTTTTGAGTTGTTTAGAAAGTATGTTTGTTCGTCTTTGGATGATATCAATGCCAAACTCTCTGTATTGCATACTTCTGATGTCAAGTTGTCTAAGACCATAGATTTTGAGTTTAGGACTCTGCAGGAAGGGATGGTTTCTTCTGCTAAGGCATGGGAAAAGGAATTTGTTAAGTTATTTTTTAAGCTTGGGTCAGAGACTAAGTTTTTATCTCAGCAGTTGTCCGCCATGCAAGACAAGAGCAAGATGTATTGGCACAAGAAAAGAGACTGGATTGGAGATTGTACTTTAGAAGAAATCACTGCTCCTCTGCCACTCCCTGCCATTCCTCCACCTTCAGTTTTTGGTATGACCAGAGAAGAATACAAGGCTAAGATATTTGAATGGCTTCGTGAACGGGACGGGAAGGCACCAGCTCAGGAAGCTTTTGACAAGCTATTTTCAGAGTACGGCTCAGCTCAGGTGTTTCCTTCATCCCAGAACAAGGCTTCTGGTTCAGGCAAAGGCAAAGGCAAAGGCAAAGCTCCAGTTCATGTTGATGACGATTCTGATTAGAGGACCCTTTTATGATGAAGGGGGAGAAATTATGAGATGTTTTTAAGACGTTTGTTGTTTTTAAGACGTTTGTTTCATTTTGGTTTCTTTGATGGGCGTTTTGTTTTTAAGACTATGGGTTGGTTGTGTTGTTTGGGTTTTTAAGACTTTGATTGTTGATTGTGTTGGTTTTGAACTTTGATTTTGGATGTGCTTTATGTGTTTAATCGTTATTCTGGATTCTGTTTAGATTGCAACTGGACATCCTGGTTTAGGGATGGGTTGTTATGTTTTAAGTATTTATTGATTGAGACTGTTTCTTTTATGCATATTGATCTCGTGTCTCATTCAGTCTTTAGTTGTCTCATTATCATATTGATTGCATGTATTATAAACTGCAATATATTCTGTTGGTTCTAACTTTGTTTTACAGGCCTTTAGTGTTTTATGTGCTTTATGTGTTTAATCGTTATTCTGGATTCTGTTTAGATTGCAACTGGACATCCTGGTTTAGGGATGGGTTGTTATGTTTTAAGTATTTATTGATTGAGACTGTTTCTTTTATACATATTGATCTCGTGTCTCATTCAGTCTTTAGTTGTCTCATTATCATATTGATTGCATGTATTATAAACTGTAATATATTCTGTTGGTTCTAACTTTGTTTTACAGGCCTTTAGTGTTTTTGATAGGGGGAGCATTTATGCTTTCTTTGTCATCATCATAAAAGGGGGAGAATGTTAATCTACGAGTTTATGATGATATTCAGATTGCAACATATCAGACAGCAGTTTAGAGTCCAGAGTTTGCAGTTTGTTCAGAAGTTCCAGCAGAGGCTATTTCTCAGGATTAGGTTTGTTAGGGTTTTGTGTAAATCTTGTTTATCTGGATAAACCTTATCTCAAACAAACTCATCACCTTATCTTATAAATCAAGTTTAAATCTCTCAAGCCTTATCTCTTTACTTGATTTATCTCTTTTTCAAACGTACTAACAGATTAGTTTCAAAGCTTCATTCAAATATTTTCAAACAAACTTATCTTCCAACCTTATCTTGTGTTTGAAAATAAATCTGTTAGAACTTTGCTTATAAATACAACTCTTCATTTCAGATTTGCAGCTAACACTTTCACGAGAATCCTTCATCATCTGAAATCATTTTCTTGTTTCATACCCGAGATATTCATATCCAGAAAAACAAGAAACTTAGTTTGAGTTGTAATCAATTTGTTTATTCTTGTAACTGAATAGTGTATTCATATCAACTTTGTGCCGGGTTGTGGCAAGCTTGATTTCAAAGTATAGCAAGGTAGCTAGAAGGCTAAGGAATAGCAGTGGGCTAGGTAGCAAGGTTGCTTGGGAAAGGGTTTCTTTCAGGTGCTATATTTGTAATCAAGGAAAAGACTGTAAGTTCTTTTATTAAAGTTGATATAATACATTCTCTATGCTAGTTGGCATGGGGACTTGGATGTAGGCCATAGACTAGGTGTAGGGGCCGAACCAAGTCAAAACTTATGGTGTTTTTACTTTTCAGTTTTCAGCATTCTGCATTTTATTTCTGTTATTTATTTTCTGCAGTGTAATTGAGACTGTTCCATACCCTGTCTCATTTGTAAAGGGACTGTCCCATTTGCATAAGAGACTGTCCCATTTGCCTTGACAGTTAGTATATTATTTTATCTATCGAGCCATCGAATTTCATTTGAATGGTAATCTACGAGTTTATGATGATATTCAGATTGCAACATATCAGACAGCAGTTTAGAGTCCAGAGTTTGCAGTTTGTTCAGAAGTTCCAGCAGAGGCTATTTCTCAGGATTAGGTTTGTTAGGGTTTTGTGTAAATCTTGTTTATCTGGATAAACCTTATCTCAAACAAACTCATCACCTTATCTTATAAATCAAGTTTAAATCTCTCAAGCCTTATCTCTTTACTTGATTTATCTCTTTTTCAAACGTACTAACAGATTAGTTTCAAAGCTTCATTCAAATATTTTCAAACAAACTTATCTTCCAACCTTATCTTGTGTTTGAAAATAAATCTGTTAGAACTTTGCTTATAAATACAACTCTTCATTTCAGATTTGCAGCTAACACTTTCATGAGAATCCTTCATCATCTGAAATCATTTTCTTGTTTCATACCCGAGATATTCATATCCAGAAAAACAAGAAACTTAGTTTGAGTTGTAATCAATTTGTTTATTCTTGTAACTGAATAGTGTATTCATATCAACTTTGTGACGGGTTGTGGCAAGCTTGATTTCAAAGTATAGCAAGGTAGCTAGAAGGCTAAGGAATAGCAGTGGGCTAGGTAGCAAGGTAGCTTGGGAAAGGGTTTCTTTCAGGTGCTATATTTGTAATCAAGGAAAAGACTGTAAGTTCTTTTATTAAAGTTGATATAATACATTCTCTATGCTAGTTGGCATGGGGACTTGGATGTAGGCCATAGACTAGGTGTAGGGGCCGAACCAAGTGAAAACTTATGGTGTTTTTACTTTTCAGTTTTCAGCATTCTGCATTTTATTTCTGTTATTTATTTTCTGCAGTGTAATTGAGACTGTCCCATACCCTGTCTCATTTGTAAAGGGACTGTCCCATTTGCATAAGAGACTGTCCCATTTGCCTTGACAGTTAGTATATTATTTTATCTATCGAGCTATCGAATACTATACTATAAATAATATACTAACTATAAATAATCCCCCTTTTATGATGATGACAAAGAAAGCATAAATGCTCCCCCTATCAAAAACACTAAAGGCCTGTAAAACAAAGTTAGAACCAACAGAATATATTGCAGTTTATAATACATGCAATCAATATGATAATGAGACAACTAAAGACTGAATGAGACACGATTAAGACGTTTGTTGTTTTTAAGACGTTTGTTTCATTTTGGTTTCTTTGATGGGCGTTTCGTTTTTAAGACTATGGTTTGGTTGTGTTGTTTGGGTTTTTAAGACTTTGATTGTTGATTGTGTTGGTTTTGAACTTTGATTTTGGATGTGCTTTATGTGTTTAATCGTTATTCTGGATTCTGTTTAGATTGCAACTGGACATCCTGGTTTAGGGATGGGTTGTTATGTTTTAAGTATTTATTGATTGAGACTGTTTCTTTTATGCATATTGATCTCGTGTCTCATTCAGTCTTTAGTTGTCTCATTATCATATTGATTGCATGTATTATAAACTGCAATATATTCTGTTGGTTCTAACTTTGTTTTACAGGCCTTTAGTATTTTTGATAGGGGGAGCATTTATGCTTTCTTTGTCATTATCATAAAAGGGGGAGAATGTTAATCTACGAGTTTATGATGATATTCAGATTGCAACATATCAGACAGCAGTTTAGAGTCCAGAGTTTGCAGTTTGTTCAGAAGTTCCAGCAGAGGCTATTTCTCAGGATTAGGTTTGTTAGGGTTTTGTGTAAATCTTGTTTATGTGGATAAACCTTATCTCAAACAAACTCATCACCTTATCTTATAAATCAAGTTTAAATCTCTCAAGCCTTATCTCTTTACTTGATTTATCTCTTTTTCAAACGTACTAACAGATTAGTTTCAAAGCTTCATTCAAATATTTTCAAACAAACTTATCTTCCAACCTTATCTTGTGTTTGAAAATAAATCTGTTAGAACTTTGCTTATAAATACAACTCTTCATTTCAGATTTGCAGCTAACACTTTCACGAGAATCCTTCATCATCTGAAATCATTTTCTTGTTTCATACCCGAGATATTCATATCCAGAAAAACAAGAAACTTAGTTTGAGTTGTAATCAATTTGTTTATTCTTGTAACTGAATAGTGTATTCATATCAACTTTGTGCCGGGTTGTGGCAAGCTTGATTTCAAAGTATAGCAAGGTAGCTAGAAGGCTAAGGAATAGCAGTGGGCTAGGTAGCAAGGTAGCTTGGGAAAGGGTTTCTTTCAGGTGCTATATTTGTAATCAAGGAAAAGACTGTAAGTTCTTTTATTAAAGTTGATATAATACATTCTCTATGCTAGTTGGCATGGGGACTTGGATGTAGGCCATAGACTAGGTGTAGGGGCCGAACCAAGTGAAAACTTATGGTGTTTTTACTTTTCAGTTTTCAGCATTCTGCATTTTATTTCTGTTATTTATTTTCTGCAGTGTAATTGAGACTGTCCCATACCCTGTCTCATTTGTAAAGGGACTGTCCCATTTGCATAAGAGACTGTCCCATTTTCCTTGACAGTTAGTATATTATTTTATCTATCGAGCCATCGAATTTCATTTGGTATCAGAGCAGGTGCATTTAATTCTCTTTTTAGTGTTTATTTTGCTAGTGATCCATGGCTCAACCAGATAGGTATTCAAACAATTATCCACCACTGCTTCATGGTGCTGAAAACTACAATGACTGGAAGTTTCGAATGAAAATCTTTCTCCAGCGTGATGCATTTGAATGGGATGCTGTAGAAAATGGTTTCACAATTCCTATGAAAGAAGGAAAGCCAAAATCTCTCAAGGATCTCTCTCCCGAAGAAGTGAACGCAATGAATTCCAATGCTAAAGCTATGAACTCACTTCTCAATGGCATGGTAGCTACAGAATTAAGAAAAGTTTCAGCATGTACTACTGCCAAGCAGATTTGGGATACGATCAAAGTCAGCCACGAAGGCACGTCTAAGGTACGTGAAGTAAAATTAAGTATGCTAATGAGTGACTATGAAGGTTTCAGGTTGGAAAGAGATGAAAGCATGCGAGATGCTCAAGGGAGGTTTCTGACATTGATGAATTCCATCTCACTTCTGGAAAGGATCATTCCTCAATCTGAGATAAATAGGAAAATCCTCAGAGCAATGCCAAAGAAGTTTGCTCCAAAGGTTACCATTCTGCAGGATTCAACACTGCTTTCGACTATGGATACTCTAACACTGTTCAGTGAATTGGAGGAATTCGAAAATCAGCTACGTAGATATGATGAAGAAGATGAAGCTCCTCGTAAGAAAACTCTTGCACTTAATGCAGATGCAGATGAGTCTCCTGACGATTCTGATGAAGATATTGCTCTTCTAACAAAGAAGTTTCATAAATTTCTTGCCAAACGGAATGCTTCCAAACGACCTATGAAGTCACAGTTTCCAAAGAAGGACTTCAAATCTAATCCGAGCAAGGAGAGCAAAACAAATCAAAGCAAGGATACCTGTTTTGAGTGTGGAAAGAAAGGGCACTTCAAAAAGGACTGCTACAAGCTGAAGAACAAAAAGAAGGCATTAATTACCTGGAGTGATGATGAATCTGATGTGGAGATCGATTCAGACGATGAAGTTGCTCAACTTTGCTTTGCTGGACTAGAGGACAACTCCAGTGATAATGATGAGGTACAGAATATTAAGTATAATTCAAATATATCTTCGTCTATTTTAAATTTGCAGGTCCAGATTAAGAAGTTGAAAGAAAATAATGCTTATTTAAAGCAAGCTTTAAGTGAAGTTCTTAGTGAAATGGATGACCCCATGAAGGAAGAAGCCCTAGTTGCTGAGAACAAATTATTGCTTGAAAGGATTTCAAAACTTACTGAAGAAAATCTATATCTCAAAAATGAGATTGAGATGAAAGATGTATGCCTTGAAGCCTTGAAGAAAGAGTCAATATCTGTTGATTCAGAAACCGTTAAAGAAGACAGTGTTCCTGATCCCCTGGTTCCTGAATTAAAGCAGAAAGTCGAACAGCTTGAAAAGGATTTAGCTAAATGTTTTCATGGAGAAGGAACTTTGAATGCTCTTCTTGGTGAACAAAAATCTTCTCTTGATAAAGGAGGTTTAGGATGTGAGTCAATCAAGAAACGTGCATTTCAAGGCGGTTATAAGCGAGCTCCTATGAAATATAAGATGCCTTATGAGAAATGTCGAGATTGTGGCAAAGCTGGCCATCCTACATCTGAATCTAGATTATGTGGTATCAAGGGCCACTCCTCTAACTCATCTTATAAATCTTCTACTAGATATAAATCTGCTAATACTTCTGTTAATATTGTTCAGATGTGGATTAAGAAATCAGATAGACATTTATATAAGATTTGTGATACTAACCAACCAGGACCCAAGGTTAAGTGGGTACCTAAGACATAAAGCAATTCTTGCAGGTTTGTTTGAAGGTCCATGTTCCGCGAAATAAATGGATCATCGACAGTGGCTGTTCACGTCACATGACAGGTGATAAATCCAAGTTTCTATCTCTAGTTGCCAAGGAAGGTGGCTTAGTTACTCTTGGAGATTCAAACACCGTCAGAATTATTGGAAAAGGCACCATTGGTAATGACAGGTTTGCCATTTCTAATGTTCGTTTAGTTGATGGTTTGAAATATAATCTCATTAGTGTAAGTCAACTTACTGATGCTGGTCATAAGGTTAAGTTCGATAAAGATGTATGCTATATTGGTACTCATTCTAACGAGTTTGCTTTAGTTGCCAAAAGAAAAGGAAATATTTTCGTGTTAGATTTTGATGAACAGCAGGAGGAAATTTGTCTTGCTACTGTTCAAGATCAACAGTATCTTTGGCATCGACGTCTTGGCCATGTTCACATGGATCTTCTTCGGAAGATATCTTCTCATGATCTGGTTCGAGGTCTACCAAAGCTGAAGTACAAGAAAATAGAACCTTGTTCAGCTTGCCAGCTTGGAAAACAGGTGAAAACTTCCTTTACTGCTAAGAATAAAGTATCAACTTCTGTTCCTTTGCAGCTCCTTCATCTAGATCTTTTTGGTCCAGAAAGGTATGTAAGCCTAGGAGGTAAGAATTATGCTTTTGTTATAGTTGATGATTATTCTCGTTTCACTTGGGTATTATTTTTACGAACTAAGGATGAAGCTTTTGTTGAGTTTAAGGATCTTATTACTAACCTTGAGACTAAGTATTCATTTAAGCTCAAGACTATTCGTAGTGATCATGGAGGTGAATTCGAAAAGGATTTTATAACCTTCTGTAAATCAAGAGGAATCACTCATGAATTCTCAGCTCCTCGAACTCCTCAGCAGAACGGAGTAGTAGAACGCAAGAACAGGACTCTACAGGAAACTGCCAGAACTCTACTGCATGAGAGTAAGCTTCCAAGAAAATTTTGGGCTGAAGCGGTACACACTTCCTGTTATGTTTTAAATAGAGTACTTATTCGTCCTATTTTGCTTAAAACTCCGTATGAATTGCTTAAGAAAAGGACTCCTAACATTAGTTATTTTCGAGTATTTGGTTCCAAGTGTTTTATTTTAGATACTCAAAATAATCGAGGCAAGTTCGATGCGAAATCTACGGAAGGAATCTTCTTGGGATATTCTACTACAAGCAAAGCTTATCGTGTTTATAATTCTGTCAAGAACAAAGTAGAAGAATCCATCAATATTACATTCAATGAATCCTCAAGGAATATATCTCAAATTGATGAAGACACTGCGGATCTATCGTCTCATTCCCAAATGAGACAGTCTCATTCTGAAAAGAGTCAGTCTCATTCTGACAAATCAAACAGTCAAGACTCTCCAGGTCCATCTCAGTCTTCTGATAATTCTGCAGGATCTACTCAAGCTTCAGATGAATCTTCTGGCTCTCCAAAGACTCCCGATAGTGTTTCAAATGTGAATTCTGTTACTCCTCCGGATAAATCTTCACAAGCGGAAATGAGGCAGTCTCTTTTGAATGAGACAACTCCTATTCATTTCCAGGCAGACAATTCTAATGAGGAAGAAATGAGTAATATTCAACTTCCTAAGTCTTCTAGGACTGTGAAGAATCATCCACCAGATAATCTTCTTACTGATTTAGATCAAGGGATTTCTACTCGAAGCAGACTTCATAATCTATGTGCATTCTGTGCTTTTGTTGCTGAATTCGAACCAAAGAATGCTCAAGAAGCAGTTGCAGACGAACACTGGTCTGTTGCAATGCAGGAGGAATTGAACCAGTTCGAGCGTTGTGATGTTTGGGAACTTGTCCCACTTCCTCAGGATGCCAAGATCATTGATACTCGCTGGGTTTTCAAGAATAAGAAGGATGAAGATGGCAACATTATTCGAAATAAAGCTCGTTTGGTTGCTCAGGGATACAACCAACAAGAAGGAATCGATTACGACGAGACATATGCTCCAGTAGCTCGTTTAGAAGCTATTCGAATCTTAATGGCTTTTGCAGCTCACAAGAAGTTCAAGCTCTATCAGATGGACGTCAAAAGCGCATTTCTAAATGGCTATCTCAAGGAAGAAGTCTACGTGAAGCAGCCTCCAGGTTTCATTCACGAGAAGTACCCTAACTATGTTTACAAGCTCAAGAAATCTGTCTATGGATTGAGACAGTCCCCTCGTTGTTGGTACGAGCGTCTCAGTCAGTTTCTTGTGAACAATGGTTTCATTCGTGGTACACTCGATCCAACTCTCTTTATTTTTCATAAACGTGATAACTTTCTTTTAGTACAAGTTTATGTTGATGATATAGTATTTGGATCTTCTAACGAATATTTGTGTAAATGGTTTTCTGATTGCATGCATAAGGAATTCGATATGAGTTTGATGGGTGAATTGCAGTACTTTCTAGGTTTGCAAATTAATCAGTCTAATGCAGGAATATTTATTCACCAAGGCAAGTACATAAAGGATCTACTCAAAAGATTTGCACTTGATCATGTCACACCTAAATCAACTCCGATGAGTACTTCAGTTAAGCTTACTAAGGATGAACAAGGTACACCTGTAGATGTCACTAAATTTCGAGGTATGATTGGTTCATTGTTATATTTAACTGCCTCACGACCTGACATTATGTATAGTGTATGCTTGTGTGCTCGTTTTCAATCTCAACCTAAAGAATCTCATTTGAATGCCGTTAAACGTATTTTTAAATATTTGAAAGGTACGAGTGACTTGGGATTATTTTATCCAAGCTCTTCTTCCTTTGACTTAATCGGTTTTTCAGATGCTGACTATGCAGGGTCACAGGTTGATAGAAAAAGCACAAGTGGTGCTTGTGAATTTTTAGGAGATTGTTTAGTTGCATGGCATAGTAAAAAGCAAACTTCAGTAGCTCTCTCTACAGCTGAAGGAGAGTACATTGCAGCTGGAAGTTGCTGTGCTCAAATTTTATGGATGCAACAAACATTGCAGGATTTTGGTATTTCTTACTCAAATATTCCTATTTATTGTGATAATACCTCTGCAATTAATGTCTCTAAAAATCCTGTTATGCATTCTCGTACTAAGCATATTGATGTTCGTCACCATTTTCTTCGAGATAATGTTTCTAAAGGTAATATTGAGCTTATTTATATTTCTACTGAGAAACAGCGTGCAGATATCTTCACTAAGCCTTTAGCTGAAGATAGATTTTGTAAAATGCGTCGTGAATTAGGTATGTGTTCTCTGTAATTTATTACGTGATTTTATGTAATTTATGTTATAATATTTGAATATTTGTTGTGTATTTATTAGGTTCCGTGTTAATTTCACCTTGCGTTTCTGTTTCTGAATTTGTGTTTTATTTTTTTTTATATTTTTTTTTCCGTGTGTTTATGCGTGTAAAGAGTGTTAGATTTTGTAAATCTTTTAATTAGACTTTTCATATCCGTGAAACTCGTGCATGTATTACTCTTTCAGTACATAACTTCTGTCATGCATCTCTTCGACTTCTTTTCAATCTCTATCTCTTCAATTCTCATTTTTTTTATTTAACCTAATCTTCTTAACCCTTTCAGTTTCCTATTCATCTTCTCTCTCTCAAACACAATCGAAAACCTTTCTCCATTTCTTTTCTATTTTCTCGCCTCTATCCATGGCACGTAAATCTACCCCTTTCACCCGTTCTCGATCTACCGCTCAACGTACCCCAACTGATGCGGCTTCAGGTTCCAAGCGTCAACGGGTCGGTAATTTTGAACCGGAAGTATCAAGCGGAATGTCTGATAGTTCTTTTGAGCGACATGCAAAGGAGACTACTTCGACGAAAGTGATGTCAAAGTTGATTCTGAAGGAATGCCTGTGTGATCTGGATCTTCTGAAGAAAATCGGTATTGCGGATTTGTTTGATTCAGTTGGTTGTTCGTCATTGTTGTCGCCCCCGGAGATTATTTATCCCGAGTTAGTGAAAGAATTCTACGCCAAGCTTCGTATTTTGGATGGAAATATTGTGTTCTCAGAAGTCCAAGGGAATCCTGTTTGTTTTAAAGCGGATCTTCTGGCACGACTTACTGGTGTTTCTGACAAGGGAGTTTGTCCGTCGACAACTCATCAAGCGTTTCAAGACATTCCTGGTCTCCAGTACGAGGAACAGCTCAAGGTCATTCTTGGTGACAATTTTGTTTCGGTGTCAGTCAAACCTTCGGTAAATGATTTAACCCCAGTTTCTCTTGTTTTGTTTCGTTTATTTCATACGAATGTTATGCCTCGTAAATCCGGTCGTGGTAGAGTCACTTTCCAAGATTGTATTCTTATGTCTGTTTTTGTTAAAAAGATTCAGTGCAATGTTGCTTCTTTGATTATATCCAATATGGGTCACTGTGCCAAGCATGGTTCTATGCACTTACCATACCCTGGCCTTTTGTCTCGAGTATTTGAATATTTTTGTGCCTTGACCCCTGCTTCTGTGTCTGATAAGATTTTCGTAATCTTTGACTTGTCAGTATTAACCTTAAATGGTTTAGTTGTTTCTGAGTCCAATGAGTTAGTTTTTGATGATGCTTCTAGGAATGTTGGTGGACTTCCTAAGTCTCCTAATTATGCCTCAGACCCCTTTGATCAGCCTACCAATACTCTTCTTAATTCTCTGTTGATCAAATTAAATGAAAATTCTGTTGCTTTGGCTAATCTTAATCAGCATTTTGCTTCTGTCAAAACTCTTGGATCACTAACTTCTGAAGTTAGTATTCTAAATGCTTCTTTTGAGTTGTTTAGAAAGTATGTTTGTTCGTCTTTGGATGATATCAATGCCAAACTCTCTGTATTGCATACTTCTGATGTCAAGTTGTCTAAGACCATAGATTTTGAGTTTGGGACTCTGCAGGAAGGGATGGTTTCTTCTGCTAAGGCATGGGAAAAGGAATTTGTTAAGTTATTTTTTAAGCTTGGGTCAGAGACTAAGTTTTTATCTCAGCAGTTGTCCGCCATGCAAGACAAGAGCAAGATGTATTGGCACAAGAAAAGAGACTGGATTGGAGATTGTACTTTAGAAGAAATCACTGCTCCTCTACCACTCCCTGCCATTCCTCCACCTTCAGTTTTTGGTATGACCAGAGAAGAATACAAGGCTAAGATATTTGAATGGCTTCGTGAACGGGACGGGAAGGCACCAGCTCAGGAAGCTTTTGACAAGCTATTTTCAGAGTACGGCTCAGCTCAGGTGTTTCCTTCATCCCAGAACAAGGCTTCTGGTTCAGGCAAAGGCAAAGGCAAAGGCAAAGCTCCAGTTCATGTTGATGACGATTCTGATTAGAGGACCCTTTTATGATGAAGGGGGAGAAATTATGAGATGTTTTTAAGACGTTTGTTGTTTTTAAGACGTTTGTTTCATTTTGGTTTCTTTGATGGGCGTTTCGTTTTTAAGACTATGGGTTGGTTGTGTTGTTTGGGTTTTTAAGACTTTGATTGTTGATTGTGTTGGTTTTGAACTTTGATTTTGGATGTGCTTTATGTGTTTAATCGTTATTCTGGATTCTGTTTAGATTGCAACTGGACATCCTGGTTTAGGGATGGGTTGTTATGTTTTAAGTATTTATTGATTGAGACTGTTTCTTTTATGCATATTGATCTCGTGTCTCATTCAGTCTTTAGTTGTCTCATTATCATATTGATTGCATGTATTATAAACTGCAATATATTCTGTTGGTTCTAACTTTGTTTTACAGGCCTTTAGTGTTTTTGATAGGGGGAGCATTTATGCTTTCTTTGTCATCATCATAAAAGGGGGAGAATGTTAATCTACGAGTTTATGATGATATTCAGATTGCAACATATCAGACAGCAGTTTAGAGTCCAGAGTTTGCAGTTTGTTCAGAAGTTCCAGCAGAGGCTATTTCTCAGGATTAGGTTTGTTAGGGTTTTGTGTAAATCTTGTTTATCTGGATAAACCTTATCTCAAACAAACTCATCACTTTATCTTATAAATCAAGTTTAAATCTCTCAAGCCTTATCTCTTTACTTGATTTATCTCTTTTTCAAACGTACTAACAGATTAGTTTCAAAGCTTCATTCAAATATTTTCAAACAAACTTATCTTCCAACCTTATCTTGTGTTTGAAAATAAATCTGTTAGAACTTTGCTTATAAATACAACTCTTCATTTCAGATTTGCAGCTAACACTTTTACGAGAATCCTTCATCATCTGAAATCATTTTCTTGTTTCATACCCGAGATATTCATATCCAGAAAAACAAGAAACTTAGTTTGAGTTGTAATCAATTTGTTTATTCTTGTAACTGAATAGTGTATTCATATCAACTTTGTGCCGGGTTGTGGCAAGCTTGATTTCAAAGTATAGCAAGGTAGCTAGAAGGCTAAGGAATAGCAGTGGGCTAGGTAGCAAGGTAGCTTGGGAAAGGGTTTCTTTCAGGTGCTATATTTGTAATCAAGGAAAAGACTGTAAGTTCTTTTATTAAAGTTGATATAATACATTCTCTATGCTAGTTGGCATGGGGACTTGGATGTAGGCCATAGACTAGGTGTAGGGGCCGAACCAAGTGAAAACTTATGATGTTTTTACTTTTCAGTTTTCAGCATTCTGCATTTTATTTCTGATATTTATTTTCTGCAGTGTAATTGAGACTGTCCCATACCCTGTCTCATTTGTAAAGGGACTGTCCCATTTGCATAAGAGACTGTCCCATTTGCCTTGACAGTTAGTATATTATTTTATCTATCGAGCCATCGAATTTCAGAACCTACAACTGGTTCTGTTGTTATTGATGGTATTGATATCTCATCTATTGGACTGCAAGATTTGAGATCAAGACTTAATATTATTCCTCAAGATCCAACCATGTTTCAAGGAACTATACGGAGCAATTTAGACCCACTTGAGCAGTACACCGATGCACAAATATGGGATGTGAGTGTCTGTCTTTTCCTTTTAGTTTGTGATTGAATGATAACATATACATGCTAACTCAAACATTTTACTCTTCACTCGACTTTGGATAAATGTCAACTTGGAGAGCAAGTCAGGAAGATGGAAAGGAAGTTGGATTCTAATGGTTTGTATATATTTTATTCCAAACTCACATCTATCTTTATTTATTTAAGGTTTTTTACTAATGTACATTATATTGATGTGAATGCCTGTTTTGTTAAAACTATGCATATAGTTCATGAGAATGGAGAAAACTGAATCATGGATCAAAGACAACTTGTTTGTCTTGGGCGAGTACTACTCAAGAAAAGTAAGGTGTTGATCCTTGATGAAGCAACCGCTTCAGTTGATACAGACACGGATAATCTTATTCAACAAACTCTTAAATGCCGCTTTTCTGATTGTACTGTTGTCACCATTGCACATCGTGTCACTTCTGTTCTTGACAGCGACATGTTCTTGCTTCTCAGTAATGGTATATTCAATTACTCTTCTTCACAAAAACGCAGACACGTTTATTTTCATATCTGCTTAACTTTAAACTTAGTTAATAAATCTTAATTCTTCCCTGCTATTGATGGTATTCACTATTTTTTTTGAAGGCCTCGTAGAGGAATATGATTCTCCTTCAAGGTTATTACAATGCAAGTCGTCTTCATTCTCAAAGTTAGTAGCAGAGTATACATCAAGGTCCTCTAAAGATTAGTTATCTTCTATGATGAACTGAGTTGTAATTTCTGGACCTTTCGTTTTCTTATAAATTTGTTCTTAGTTGTAATTTCAGGCTCTATACATGGTTAAACATAAAAGTATCTACATCTATACTCCTTTCAAGTAAAACTAAATTGCAAAAGTCTTTTCAGTCTTTCAGGATATGTAGGCAGTTCCTTTTTAGTGTTTTATTTTCTTAATTACTTGTAGTGTAAATGTTAATTAGTTCCTTCTGTTAAGGTTAATTTTCAGCTTATACTTGCATTTGATTATAACAGAATTTGTGCAATTCTGGTATTTGTACAAATTGCAGTTGATCAAATCCTGCAGTCAAGAAAACAGAATTTTAAGCCCCAACTCAAACTGCAGTCAGTTGATTGTCGGAAATGGCCATAATTTCAGTTCAACAATGCTCAAATCGCAAATTGGAAGCAAAAGAGTCGCATTATGAGTATGAAATTGTTTATTTCCGGTTACAGTTAGATTGTGCCATTTTCGGAGAAATCTTGATCAGTGTTAAAGTGTACTGTTTTACTCAACTGCATGTAGATTGTGGCTTAGCAGTACTAGTTGAATATAGGGTGTTACAATTTCATGTCTCTTAGTCTGGAAATTGAAGCCATGAGTAAGTAAAAACTACTTGGCATTTGCGCAAATATACTAAAGTCCTACTGTTACAAGTTACTGCTTCTAATTTCTTGTATGGAGATAGAGGTTATGCTTGATTAAAACAAAGTGTTTTACTACTGCAACCATTTCATCTGTCCAGATTCTACATTGCATACTATAACACATCTTGACGTAGTTACTTGAGTATCGTGTATACAAGGAAGATAGCAGCCAAAATTGATATATGTATTTTGAAATTGACATAGTCTTAGCTGATGCGAATTGAGGAAGGGGTGAATCCCTGGAAATGCGATTTCAGGCTATTTCTTAGATAGAGCAACAGCCACTCAATGCCATTTTTATTTCAACTTCTCGCGTCATCAGGGGTATATTTCCAGCTGACACTGGCTTCTCCTTCAGCAGCCAATCATCAAGGGTATTTTTCAAATTTATTTCGTTTTATAAAGAAGATGCCTTTAGTAATATATTTTGCGCGAGTGCAAACTGAAAATGGACCTTGCTATACTGATTAAACACACCTGGGCTGGTTATAATTAGTTTGATCATCATTCTGATTATAGCAATATGGTTGCTGCAAACCGAGAATGTTGCTTTTATCTTATCGGATTTTTTGTGGTGTGCCCATAGGCACACAATAAGAAGTGATGTGTCAAATTTTGATTGGTCTTTCCATCATAAATGTTGATGAACCCCCTGCATTTACATCAATTCCACCAATAAAAACACTCCAAATTCATAAAAGTGCTTAAGCACACACTAGCCAAACCCTTATCTTATTAGTCTGCTTGTATTCGTGAGAGTTGTGAGTCTAAAGAGTTGTAATATTCCGGAAGCTAGCACTGTAATGGCCGTAAGTTACAATATTTATTTTGTACAAAACATATTTCATAGGAGGTAGCTTACAATCTTTAAATATTTCCTGCACAGGATATTAGTTCCGGCAGAGAGTTGGGCAACCAAATAATATCATCAGTAGCGAGAAAATGACATACTGGAATTCCGGGTTTGGCTTTTAGAATGCGAAAAGAAATGTAGTGAGGATTACATGATGAGGTATCGATGTGGCAGATTGTGACGGCTTGTACTTCCACGCCATCCTCTCCAAGTAGTGAGACAATACGAGCTACGCTATGAGGAACACTGTGATACTCGTAAACGGCAAATTGTAGATAATAAGTTTTGTGGCATCCTACCATCTTTTGACCTAAAAACTTTGGCATATAAGTAATTGTACATTGCTGCCATTTTCCGGGCAAAGCAGAAACAGGTTTAATATTTTCCCCCAAGTGTTGGATCACAAATTTTATCATTGCGTGCTCGCCTGAAACAGCTGAACCGCATAATATCTGACTGTGATCTAAGAACATTGGTTGAATGTTTTTTACTAAAACAGCTGATGGAGACCCTAGATTAGTAAAAAGTAACGGCACCCTCTTGCCAACTTCATTAACATCTTCATACCAGTGGTACAATGTGAGATTAATATTATCATAGTTTATTTTTTCTAGCAGAGAATCAGATGCACGATCATATTTAGCTTTCCCGTTAATGTTATGATACACTTGACTAATGAGTTTTAAGCTTACCTCTTTCTCAAAGTTCTCTATTTCAGAAAGATACTGAATGAGTTGGCTCAAGCAAGTCAAGTATTTTAGCACGATATGGGCATTTCTGGAGTTTTGCTGAAGTCTGATCAAGAATTGCATCATAATTTTTTTCGAGATTAGACTGAGGAATGATAGTAGAGTTTCCGGAAAGGAAGTAGAAGGCAATCAGAAAAATTGATACATGATGAACAGGAGAGTGTTTTGAGATTTTGTGTTTTGAAATGGGATTGTAAGGGTATTTGTAGATGAATTTCATAATACTAGTTCATAGCCCATGCCATAAGCATGGTTTTTAGAAATTATTTTTTTTATTTTTTAAAATTTATTTTTATAACTTTTAATGTATAAATATATTGTTAATTATGATGTTGCAATATTTATTTTTATTTTTGATAGTTTATTGTAATATTATTGTAACAAATATGCAAATATTGATACAGATGTGTAATTGAATTATTATAGCTATATATAATAGAATATATAATCAAATTTTATCTACTGTTATATTATTGTATCATATTTTGGTGTTTGAATATTAGTAGAATAATTTAATATTTATGATTTGTTAAATCTCTAATCATATTATATTTAGGATTGTATTAGAATATTGCATCACAATTGGTGTTTAAATAGTAGTAGAATAATATAATTATTTTTCTATGATTGTATTAAGAATATATATTCTAAAAAGATGTAATTTTAATGGTCTATTTTTAATTATACAGATTATTTTCGTGAGACCACGATAATAAGTCCCTTTGCTTATTATGTATAAAGATATAATATTTGGTCACCATAACAACATTTTAGCCTTGTAACCTAAATGTACCCAGGGAGTCTCTATAATTTTTTTGGAAAATGCCTGGTGTACAGAATTATGTACAAAATTTTGTACATAATGATATGTGGTGGATTTTAATTGAAATGGGCCACTGCATTTATATCAACAACACCCATTAAAACATCCCACATCAAGTGTCATGCTATTCTATACAATTTTTTTGTACAAAATTGTGTACACCTGACACGACTCAATTTTTTTTTTCTGTTTTCTATATTTGATCAACCTTTACTCATGCAAATTACATGCAGAAAAGGTCATGCAAAAGAGCACATCTTTTTTGTCAGTAAATTCATTGATGAATTGTATAGATAATACAATAAATAAAGATAGAACATATCTTTCATTCAAAAGGTGCTTATCATCTAACTAAAAGTCATGCAAAGATGTCCCCGGAAAGTTAGATAATAATACCTTAATGTATGAAGAGATAACCTACAAAAAGACGCCGTTAAAATCTCCAAGAGTAAAACCAAATGGGAAAAAAGGCTCGGGGAGGAAAAAGAGTGCCCTCATCAAAGAACATTCTATACACAACTAATAAAAAACTAGTGTCCACAGCTAATAAAAAACTAGTGTCTTCCGATAGAGGTAAAAATCGCTCGTGTCATCAAAATTTATGGTTAAGTTGCATTGTACTCTGAATTCCTTGGATATATGAATGTGCTTTAAAATCTGGTACTCTTCCAATTATCGAGAAGAAAACCATATCATTAAAATTATAGCAAAGTTGTCTTGTACTGCGTGTTTCATTATAGCTAATCACTTTACAGTCTTAACAAATGCAGAAAACTTTCATTAACTTCAATATAATACAGTCGGGACAAACCCCCAACTGTCGATACAACCAGGTGGTAAAACAAATATCATACTAAAAATAATTAGATGATTTGTTTCCTGATCGTTTAACACATAGAATTTAAAAATTCTTGAAATTAAAAACAAAATCAAAGACATCCCGAGCAATACAAATTGTACCAACATCTCTGAAAATAGTGACATCGCAATTGACCATATCACATAAAAATCATTGTTAGCCCAATGTTCAAAAACACCAATCACTGAGATTGGAGAAACGACACCACAGCTATCTACTTGCCGGACACCGGCTATAGACATGCCGAAAACACCCCAGCTATCTACATGCCGGATACCAGCTATAGACATGCCGAAAGTGTAAACACGTGAAAGATGAACAATCTTTGGTTGTGAAAGGTGAGCTCTTGCAATAATCAACACCGCTCCAGATTCGACGCAGGCTTTGCAGATCACCAAGAATATCAATAAACTCGTTCTCAACCGATTCAACACGAAATAAACCCAACCATAATTAAACAAAAATATAACAAAGCACTCAAAAAGGAGAGACAAAACACACACTCCAAAAGGAGAGACACACAAACACCCAAAAAATTGGGTTTTATTGAAGGGAAATTAATAAGGACAAAAGAGAATGAAGGGTTGAGACTTTCCACCGGAGAAAACCTGTGGAAGCCCCTTGATTTACTTGAAAATAAACAAACCCTAGGAGAGGAGAGGAGGGAGGCGGCTAGGTTTTTAGTTGAATCCTTTACAGTCTTATAATAGAACACTCATTTATGTTTTTCTAAACATCCTGAAAATGAGAACAAAATAAATAAGAAGAATATTTTAGAATAAAAGAAAAAATAATATTTGCTCAAACGTATAATCTAACCAAAGAAAATCTTTAGTAAACACAAAAAGACAACAAATTGGCACACGATTGATTTTAAAGGCCAAAATTATGTCATCAATAAGTCACTCATAAAAGGTATAATAACAAACCATTAATGGCACAAAACCTCTTTAAGGTGGCAAAATCACTTTTTATGATCCTAGAAAGGTACACAAATAATTAAGAATAAAAGTTTTAAAAATATATTGCATAATTTTAAAATTTGAATTAAAGAATTAAAAGATATAATATAAAATCGTTTAAAATTTAAATTTTAACAATGGACAAAAAAAGATCAGCAATTATGACAATAATAAAAGACAATTAAAGTTCTTAGGATAGCACAAAATTATATAATCTAACTATTTATTAGTCATAAAAAGAAAATAGGCCATCAATCATAGCCTCCAAAAATGGTACAAATTTCCTTATAAATTAAGGCACAAAGTCATCAATCATAATCCCCAGTAATAATAAAATTATCTTAAACAAAAAGGTAACATAAAATTCAAATATCTATGTTAATATATTAGTGTAAACTATTAGTGTTGGTAAAATTTCGCTTGTTGAATTTTAATTGATTGCATTATAATATATTTTGGGTTAACTGTTTAAAATGATTTAGCTGCAGGTAATAGTTGTTCATGCCTATGCGGAGTTTTTCTGGTGCACTTGTTAGTGGTGGATAGAATTTTTGCTTCAACAACTATTAAATATCAATGAATTCCATGTGGATTTTTTGATTAATTTGTGGGTTTTGGTGAAAGTCATGGTCTCCTAATTGGAAAGTTGTGAAATTTGGATTGGTAAATTACATTTGTATTAATTTGAATTGATATATTTTGTAACGGCCGCATTAATGGTTGATTTGTGATTTATAAACTCCCTTGTACATTTTAAATATGAATTAATTGTGTCATCTTAGGATAAGTATTTTAAAATTTTCATGCTATTATTTGACTGTGAATTGATTATGATTAGCAGTTTTTTAGTAATTATTTTTCCTGTGATTTAGTTTTAAAAAAAGTATGTGATATGTTTTAAAATCAATATCTGATAGAATTATGTCGTTCTCTAATCATTTTAGGATTTCAGGTTTGTTCAATTTCAGAAGCTAGCACCGTAAGGGTGATTGCCCAAATGTCACTTTTGGGGCACAAATGGCCCACAATGTCACTTTCTGAATAATTGGCCCCAAATATCACTCCAAAACGAAGTTTTTTGTTTTTAATGAAAAATGGTGTTACGCCATTTTGATTTTTTTTTTTCAAAAAAAAAATTGAAAACGCAACTTCAATTCCTGTTTACGGGGGCAAAACGCAATCTCAGTTTTTCATATTAATTCATTTTGGATCTGCGTTTTTTTTGCATCCCGAGAAAAACTCGGTTAGAAACTGCGTTTTTACGAAAAACTCATTTTGAAACGCCGTTTTTATATATATAAACTCAAGACGAGACTGCGTTTTTTACCGAAACAATTTCTGAAATTGCGTTTTCAGCAAAAACTCGGTTTGAAACCACGTTTTTCAAGAAAAACACGAAACGAAGCTGTGTTTTTCTTTTATTTAAAGAAATATAAAAAAAATTGTTATAGAAAAACTCAACACGAGACTGCGTTTTTCGTCTATTTTTAAAACTTTCACCCAAAACGCCGTTTTCAAGTGACATTTGGGCCAAAAATTCAAAAAGTGACATTGAGGGTGATTTGACCCCAAATAGTGACATTTGGGGCCTTAATTCCACTGTAATGACCTTAAGTTACAATATTTATTTTGTACTAAACATATTTCATACGAGGTAGCTTACAATCTTTAAATATTTCCTGCACGGGATATTAGTTCCGGACAGGGAGTTGGGCAACCAAATTATATCATCAGTAGTGAGAAAATGACATACTGGAATTCCGGGTTTGGCTTTTAGAATGCGAAAAGAAATGTAGTGAGGATAACATTGATGGAGTGTTTTTTACTATAACTCCTGACGAAGGCCCTAGATTAGTAAAAAGTAACGTCATCCAAAAAATGAAGACCACTTAAAAAGAAAAGATATGAAACTAAAGTGCACAAGAATTGTACTGGAAGTGCACGAAAAAATCACGAAAAGAAAACAAATGAAATGTGCAGATAGCTATGTTGCTTGTCAATTGATTATTGATAAGAGTATATATGTTTTAAGTGTATGATATCATTTAACATGTCTGGTTTAGTGTTACTAATTGTCCCTTTTTTTCCTTTCTCTGTAAACCAACCATGATCCAGCTCAAATCTATACTGCCTTGAATTACCAAGCGAAAATCAGTTGCAGTCTTAACAGCAAGTCCGTTCAATTGTTTCAGGCACTCTGCTTCACCAAGCTGATACGAAGCTACGTCAATTGTTTTAGGCTAATACTTAAAGAAAACCTGAGATGAAACTGAATCACAAGAATGTACTCGTAATGACTAAAACAGAAAGAATAGCATGAACGCCAATTTTGCATGTCCTCGGCCTCCCTCTCGTCGAAGAAAAGGATTATGTAACAATCAGGTACAACTACACATGCACTAACTTAGCCAACTACACATGATCATGCTCTTTCTGTGAAAAATAATATCTAGGTATAGATCAGCTCCTTGTGTTGTGCAAATCAGCGATTTCAAGTGAGCGAGGCACTTCTGTTAGCTCTCCTTGGAAGCAATGATGGAATTTGTGTTGAATGTATAGATGGGAGAAAATGTTATGCCCGTGTTGGCTCTCCCGGAAAATGCAAACAGTGGTGGTACAAAGGATATTAGTCATCACTCATCAGGATGTCACAAAGTGAAATTTGCTCAATTTGCCATGTACAGGTGTCATAATATTCCCGGGACAATTGCTCGTATTATACCTCTACTGGGAGATGATAGCGTGAAACTAGAAGCAATCACAATCTGTCACATGAATACGTCTTTGTGGAATTCACGCTTTATTTCCTTTCTCCTTTTAAAGGCCAAGCCTGGAATTCCCGTATGCCATTTCCTCGCAACTGACAACATCGTTTGTCGTGTCGTTTAGCTGACTAATTCACGACAAACGATTTCGTCTGTTGCCAGGAAATGGCACACTGAAATCCAGGTTTGGCCTCTAAAAGGCGAAAGCAAAATAAAGTTTGAATTCCACAAAAACGTATCCATGTGACAAATGGTGATTGCTTCCATTTTCATGCCATCAACTCCCAGGTACAATACAATCAAATGTACCGTAAATATCATGAGACTTGTACATGTCAAATTGAGTAAATTTCACCTCGTCACATCTCAATACCTGATGACTAATATCCTTTGTTATACCAACTGTCTTGACCATATTCTGAAACGATGTTAATCATCCATCTTATGCAGCAATTTTATATGCCTGCATGAAGACAACTATCAACAATATGCTTTGCTTCCTTTGCAGCTAATTTTACAAGTGTTTATTTTATAAGTGAAGTAATTGCAGGGTTAGGTGACATATGGAAACTGTGAATCAACAACTCTCCAAATGCAGAAGACATGCTGCAAGGTCAGGCAAACAACACAGAGGGGGTGTTGCACATTCTCTAGATGCACGCATAACACATTACAAATGCTTATTAGATTAAAATTTTTGATCAAAATTTTTAAAATTAATATTTATGTTATTTAATAAAAAACAGTATTTTTTATAGTTACCTCGTATAGAAAAGTCACATATTCCAACTGTGAAATCATTTTTTCAATAGAACGTACGTGTCCCCCTAACTTATCCTTCTCATCTAGCCTAATTCTAACTAAGGAACGTGCCTCCCCTTCCGAAAATCCTGAAAGATGATTCATCCCTAGAAGTGAATAATACTCAAAAAAGGAAGAGATTGAAAGAATCAGACACAAAAACACACAGACAAAAATACCTGAGAAAAATCTCCTGATAATGGTTACGAGCGCTATGGTTTTGTAAGCAAGATTTCCCCGGCCATCTACTTGATACTTAAAATTATCTCTTTTGAAATTTCTTTTTATGAATGAAAATGTTAAATCGATACTTCAATTCACAATTAAAAGTAATACTTTAAAATATGCAGTCAAAACTCCTAAACTATGTCACCAAAAATCAAGCGTCAAATAAACAGAGGGACCAAGGGAAAAATGAGATCCTTGACGCTCTATAAACCTCTGTTTCATTTTGCTTCACAGATTCACTCAGTTGTATTTGCCTTTGCCATCATTTTCCAAGAGAATCGAACATTGACATTAATAATGCATCATAAGAAAGTTGGGGGAAAATATTTATGATTAGTAAAAAAAGCTCTATTGTACAAAATACACATGACACTTCAGAAGCTGGCAAAAGCAATAGGTCTCTCTCTTATTTTGGACATCCTACTAGGACCTGGGACTAAACCAGCATTGCCTTCAAACCCCGGCCCTGGCTCCTGCCCCCTGCCCCCGCAATTGATTATCATGATTCATGAAGAGGGCATTTTGCAAAGATATTCGATTCAACCTTTGAAACTACAACAAAGAAAAAAGGAAATGCAACAACAACGTATACATTTTACAAGGGCAGACCACAGGGCCGGCCTTGAGATTCCAGGGGCCCTAGTCGGAATTAGTTTATGGGGCCCTAATATACATATATGATGTAAAATTCATATATATTTTCTTAAAGGATTCATATATCATGTAAAATTCATATATATTTTCTTAAGGGATTCATATATATTTACGGGAGTTGAAATTTTTGGGGCCCTTAAGTGTAGAGGGTCCTAGTCGCAAGTCTTGCTCGCCTATAGTCGTCGCCACCCGTGACGGACCAACTCAACGTTAGAAATTTGCTGAATCACGGATGGCTTCACAAAGAGGCTATTCATCATAAAATATCAACCTTAACTTTTCAAACAAAGATTGAAGCAATGTACACAAGAAAATGAAACCTAAAATACAAACAAAAGTGATTCATTGAAACACTAAGTAAATAATAATTGATTTGTAACAAGTCACCTTCAATATGAACCAATTAGAATATCTCTGCCTTGTTCCCCGCTGCTCAAGCACACTTTCAAGTGACTTCTACTAGGATCTTGCATTTTTTGCCTTCTACAAGCTGTCTACGTGTACCACCCCTTTCAGCCTTGAACTTGACAGTGCCTTCAAAGATATGATTCTCATCTCCGGTCAGCAGGTGAATGTCCACAATAAGCTCAGTTTCTAAAGGCACGGCTACTATGGACCTGGACAACGGTAATAGCCTACGACGCCTTACTTTTATCTTGTCATCAGGTTTCTTCAAAAAGAGCATACTTATATGTTCAAAGCTATCCAATTTGGTTGTGCTAGCAGCAACAACTCCATAAACCTCCAAAGTAAAGTTATCATCTGCTAACAATTTAATCTCTAGTTGGGCTTCTATAGCATTATCGTATATTGCATATAGAATAACGATCTCTCCTCTACCATCTTTCGATATGATTCTTCTTTGTAAAGGGTAACATATCTTAACCGAATCATCATTGAGGATATCTTTAATATAAAACGTGTCCTTGTAAGCACCCCTAAAGAGATCAACATCGATAGTAAGGGAATTCTCAGTTGAGATTGATGATATACGAGGTCCGGTAAGCATAACCTCATCCATATGTCGAATTGATGGCTTACGCTTATCTGTTCTACCTACTTTGTACAAGTAATGCTCATTTAATTCATCGTTAACTTTGATGGTGCCAATCTGTCTATGCGGCGTTAACTCCTCATGTCCATGGTATACTACCTTGAACACCTCTGCTAGCCAGAGTCCCTGTTTCTTAGACAAAAATCACTGTCACCCTGTTAGCACAGTGGCATATCAATCTTTACCAAAACAAACCAACACCCACTAATTTAGTAACTTGGAACTCAAATATTCGGAGATCTTAACCTTAGACGAAATTACTTAAATCTTCCATAGGCACAAGCAAAAACAAATAGTGCAGGCAAAAAATAAAAAAACATAAGGGGTATTAAGCATCTAATGGTAGATATAAAGGTACTCCCTATATCCCACCATTTATCCCACCGGATGTAGCATTTTAAGGCTATAATAAAATATAGTTCTATAATATTTTTTCAAAATTTTCTTTTTCAGTATAAAAATTTAAACATTATATTTTTATGGGAAAATTAAATGATAGGTCCCTGAACTATTCCTGTTTTATTCGATAGGTCCCTCAACAAAAGATTTCGTAAATCAAGTCCTTTAACTTTCAATATTTTTTGAATCACGTCATTCCGTTAAAAAGATTCTGAGTTAACTTTAAAACACCGTGAGCTGACGTGTAAATTGACAGAAAAACGTAATTAAATAAAAAAAACATACTAGTTTATATACAGACTTTAACATAATCCACTATCCATATACATACACATAACATATTATCAGTGCGGGCTACTTTTAATATTAAGATTTTATTTTTATATAACATTTATTTTTTATTATGAAACAAATAAACTATAAAAGATAATAAAATACAATATATATAAATATTTATGAAGTTAATGACATGAATGGATTTCATACTATGAACTGGTTAAAAAATCTAGATAGTTATGATCTTAAATTGAAAATAAATCTGTATAATGCGTCTAATGATATATAATTATTTAAAATTTAATAATGATATAACACATCTATATTATATTATTAAAACAACGATTGGTAGGACGGTACTCATATTTTAATATTAATACTTTAGTTCGTTTGTTTTAAAAATAGAATTTTATTGTAATTTTTGGTTAATGGAAATTTGACACTTAACTGATTTATTAATCTTATTATAATTAAATGGATTTTAATTGTTTATTTAAAGATATCTCAATTTTGTAATACTATTTTTTCATTGAAATTATACATATCAATTCACTTATAATGATATAGTATTTGAATTTTAGATTATTGGAATAGATTTCACGCTGTATTTATGTTAGACCTAACATTTTAGTATAAATTAAATTAAATTAATTAATAAAAATAATAAATTTTTAGGTTAAAAAATTATATTGATTTTGACATTATATTGATTTTAAGTTACAAGATATCGTTTTAAAAGTCGTGCATGGCATGTAATGTTATTTTTTATGTCATTTTATTTTTTTGTGTCTAATTTCATTTTTTTTGTTGAATTTTAGTCAAATTCACTGCCACCTCAGCAAGATTATGACGGCGTCAGAATCTTTTTAACCGAAGGACCTGATCCAAAAAAAATTGAAAGTTAAAGGACCCGATTTACGGAATCTTTTATTCACGGACCTATCGAATAAAACAGGAATAGTTCAAGGACTTATCAATTTATTTTCCCTATTTTTATTTAAAAGAAAAAAATATTTAAAATTATTTAGGAAATAAGGGAACCATATTTTACGTGAGCCTTAAAATGCGTGCTGATCCCCCATCCCAGATTTAAATATCCCACTGGGACGGAGTGGGACGGAGGGAGTATACATTTAAGGTAGATGGTCTAGATCCGGATAAAACAATTGTTGCAGCATATCGTACTGTAAGGTATACAAGAAAAAGACACATTAAGTGTCTTCACATAGTAAAATTGATTTAGAGTTGCATCATCCTCAAACAAAACAAATATGCATAGACAGCAGGCGATTATTAGAAGATATAGAGACATAGAGAGAGTGAGTTTACCATTCTGTAGACTATCGATGGATTTGGCTTGTCAGGAGAGAATTTAGAGAGCCCAGAGAGCGGGGAGCCAATTTACCTAAATCAAAATATCTTTGTTCTAATAATCACCTTTTTTTTACAGACCCCATTAATCATTCTAATATGCTTAGCTAATTTGATTTTATAATCCGATTAATCACTGTACTTTTTTCTTAAATTTATATATTTAGTTTAATAAATTAATTATTTTTATATTTTATTAAATACATCTGATTAATCAATCGATTATCCGATTAATCATTGATAACTAAAATGTTGCTCAACCGAATAATTGTCGATTTCTGATTTTTAGAATAATACAAAATATCCCTTTGCATGACTTAGAGGTGTTTTAGTGTTTTTTACGTCTATTCTACCAACAACCTAATTTTTAACGTTTATTTTTTAATATAATTTTACAAAAAAAAAATTCGTATGTGTTACTCTGAGCAATTTTTTTTAATCTTTTACTTATGTTCAAACCCGCAATTAATTATATACAAAAATTAATTCAGAATTATTCGACAAAGTAGATGTTAAGAGCGTTATATTCAAAAATGGTCTTTAATTAAAGTTACTATTACTGTTACAACGTTGTGATAAAAATTGTCAAAATAACAAAGGAATTTTTTTTTACTATTTGAGCTAATTGAAAGAGCTAAAATTTGAGCAGGGCTAATTGGGCCGAAAGAATTAAATTTGGTTGGACCATTCTATTGGACCAACATAACAGGATACTTTCACATTGGACTGAATGAGACCATTCCATTTCTCATAAATCCAGATCCAGTCAGAAATTTTAAAGCCCTCTTAATTATTATTTTTTGACTAATACGAGTCTTATAAATAAGTATCTATTCTCAATTCTCGGGTGAGCGTGAGTCGAATCCAGGACCTGGGACGACAGAAGATAAGTTAAGAGGATAAACCCTCTTAATAATTAATCACACACGCACATGAGTCGAACTCGTGAACTCCCGTAAGGGGAACACGTGCTCAACCACTGCACCAACACTTTGTTGGCGATTTAACTTCTTCTTTACCATGGCTATTCATAATGTTGTCTTTCACAACAAAAACAGATCAACAAATTTCAGAAAGACCTCTAGAATCAAGAAAACTACACCAACTCTCATGAAGCTTTTAAAGGGTGTCAAAACTCGAAAGCACCGATTGTTCAATTTGCTTGGCTGATTACCAAGTTCAAGAAAAGTTTTCTTGCTCAACTGCAGCTTTTCTTGCTCAACTGCAGCCATACTTTTCGCAAAGTTGCACTGTCAGATGGTTTCATCAAGAAAATACACGTCCCTTCTCCCTTCTGCCACTGCAAATTTTACGACCACTGGAAACCTATTGCGGGTTGGCTTGCTCAGATAGCAACGGTAACAACAATTGCCTACAATCTACCATATGTCCAGGATTCGCCTAGGTTGCCCACAATTTTATGAATGCTCTTTTTGGCGCCAATATTGAACTAACTCTATTTCTAATACACAATGTATAATGTAAACAACTCAAGTTTTCAACTTGATTCACCCTCTAAAGATATTTTCAAACTTCCTCAACTCACAATCTGCAATGCACATAATAATGACAACTTCTAATACGTTCAGTGATTAATTTCAAACATATTTTGCTATTACTCATAGTGAACAGGAAAAATACTATAATAGAGAATCATAATACTATTCATATATTTATCTCATTCAGACATTCAGTTATGAATTCAAGATAATTTCTGTTATTTCGTTATTTCCTTGTAAAGGTACAACAAGTACTTTCTCAAGTATCAGCTAGCTAGCTATGTGGTCATCTTTTAATTCAAAGCTCAAACACAAAGGTGCGAACCTCTTTCCAAGCTTAATTGTAGCAGCTGAACCAAATCTCTCAGAAACTTCAGGTGCAGTTTCTCAGCTTTCTTCTCGGCCTTTGCAGTAACTTGATTGTGTCATCAATAATTCCGGTGCTAACCACGGAACACAGATTGAACATCGTCCAAACATTAATACTTGCTCGATGGAGATGCATTATTATTGTCATCATCGAGAATTAGTTTTACACCATTGTTCTTGAGAGCATTGACAATGCCCCATACCTTGGTACGACTCACCAACCCTTTCTTGGCAATTTCCTTGTTCACGTCAACATGAATCCCTCTTTCTTGTCCCTGATCAAGACCCTCAACCTTCAGTCTCATTGCCAACACTTCTCCAACAACCACCGCTGCTTTAGCATTACAAGATCGACCACATTCAAGATTTTCCTTGATAGAATGTTCTACTGTTGATGCTGATGCAACGATCCGTCCATTATTTCTATCCACAACATTTGCTGTGATGTACTTTAACGATATAAATAGTCTCAAAACATACCTCTTCAACACTGTCATCCTTCGAAATATCAATGCTGTACTCACTCTGAAAATTGATAAGGCTTCAAACATCAATTCTTCACTAAAAGGATTACAATTCAAAAACTTTGGTACTATTAAGGTGCGGAAATGTATCCAATTACATTTAGTAGCTAGCCAGAAACGACTAAATAATACTAATAATCTCCAATATCCTAATAACTTCCAATAAACGAAATGTCAAATGTTCCTACTTCTCCGGCACGAGAAATTCATCCCTTAAAACATTAAAATTAATAGATTGCGATAAAAACAAACTGCCGGACCAAACTATAGCTATCCATTACTAATTAAAAAACTAAAACAACAGCTGGAGCTGGATACAGAGCATCATTCTAAGCCTGGAGATTTAAAATCCACATTTTTTTGCTAATCGATTACACACGCACACGCAGGAGATTTAAAATCCACATTTTTTTGTTAATTGATTACACACGCACAAGCATGAGTCGAACTCTCCTGACCTCCTGCAAGGTGTACAAGAACTCAACCGCAGCACCAACACTTCTTTAACTCAAAATCCACATTTGTTTCGATATTTACGAGAGCTTTTCACAAAAATCTTATACCAAAACATTCACAACTATCAATCGGAATTAAAAAGAACTGCAACACAAGTACAATTTACATACAATATATAAGTGTATAATTATAAACCCTAAAATACAAACATGACTAACTGAATGAAATATACATACATATATAATAAGTGTATAATTATGAGTAATAATAAATTAGAATAAGTTACCTTTGAAGTTTGAACCAATTTGAAGCTTTGCAGATTGTTAAAGCAACGATGAGTATGAATTATGAACAGAGAATATGACTAAGGGTCTGTTTGGCTTGTAAATTTATTTTTCTTGATTTCATAATGATATTCGAAAGAGTTTGATATTCACAAGTTTTTTAATTTTAATGTAGTGGTACATATGTAACTATATACTTTAATTAAAAATTTATATAAATTCTATCATTAAATTACACTATGCACGTAGTTAATAAGGGAAATCTTTCTCTATTGAAATACATTAAAAGAAAAATAAAATTGATTTTTTTATGAGAGCTTAATGGACCTAAATACGTAAGAAATTTTATAATTTGAATATAGGAATATTTTTGTAATTAAGAATTTGAATAAAAAATTAAAACTCTACAATAAAAATATGTTATACTCTTAGGGACATTTTTTTCATTCTTATAATAATCTTCAGTTTCACGTATTCTTAGTTGCTTTTATAATGTTATCCTCCTAAATTTAGGAGCAAAGTAGTAAATGAGAAAAAAGATTGAAAGTAGCTGGTTTTAAAATTGTTACTCTAATTTAAATTTAGAATAAAATAAAACCCAAATCCAAGTCTAAAATAAATTAAATTCGTGTTTGATGCTTAAATAATAATTAAATCATTTGTTCAGTAATTCCTTTTAACAGAATCTATACTGCTAATAAATTTCTGCCACATAAAAAAATGTACACATCTATTTTATTTTATTTTATTTTTAAAGTTTTATTGCATCCCTTAAGCTTAAGATTGATGCTTGAGAATAATTCGCATAGGGCAGTATTTGGTACATTATAATTTATAAATTTTTTTAAGAAAACATTTAATTGCAGATTAATAATTTTATTACATGAATATAAAATTAAAAAGGAAAAAAATAAAAACAACAATTTTGTAATACAAATTACTAAAAACAACCAAGTTAAGTAACCATCATAATTCAGAAAAAAATAAGAAGTGGGCTCGGAGGAGAATGAAAATTAAAAACTGATTTTTAAGAATTGTCAATTTCAGAAAATGACCCAAAATCCAAAAAATATAATCGATCATTTATTCTACCAAAGACTTCACCCAAAAATGGAACGGAGTCTTTACTTATATAAGCTGTTTTTTTGAGTCCCCAAACAGCCACCTATACCCATAATTCATAAAGCTAATCTCTGGATAAATCATTATTGATTTCATGCCAACAAAGGCATTACCAAACCAAAATTTAAAACAGAGCAAAAATACAGCAGACATTTGAATAGAATTGCTTCTTCATCTGAAACTTTCAAAATAGGCAACTGTTCAGTCTGTTGTAGTTTATGTTCCTTTCTCCGAGAGGGTATGAGTGAAAATGTCAGGGTTTACGAGAAGCAGCACAAGAATTTGATTCCAATTAAGCCAGTAACATAACTGCAGCATCATGGTCTGTGAACCTTGAATCCAAATACTCTTGGGATGTAGCTTGTCAATCTCTTCTGCGGTTTAAGATGCTCGTAAGTCATTAAAAACAGGTGCGGAAATGTGGTCCCAAAATAGGCTCCATCGAGGTCTAGATACAGTTAAAGAAAATTTGTGGGAAAATATAACGAGTAATCATCGACTGATGTCTGTTCCAAGTCCCCAGAAATCTTGTGGTTAGCAAATATCAACTAACACAAGTGAGGAACTAATAAGTCTAACTGCAAAAACTAGCTACAGGTATCATATTAAACTGATAACGTGTGTTTCCTCCTGACGCAAATATGAACGGAGCAGGGATATTAAAAATATACTAAAACTAGTCAGTTTATAAGAACATTGAGGGATAAGTGTGAGTATATGTAAACCCAAGGATACTATCTTGATGTCTGGATCGAGGGGCATATATATCTTCGCACTTGGGACAATAAATCTTTACAGTGGACTGGCGAGGAATATCTGATTGGCCAACAGGTAAGCAGGGTTGTCCAGAGCAGCAAACTCTTGGGCATCGACCAAACTCGGCATTCTTGTACTTCTCTAGCTGAAATTAGCCAGACAATGCCTCATACTGATATATAATGTATTATAGTATAAATCAACTACTCTAAAATTTGGACATGATGCTTACCATAGCAGCCTGCCCTTTAGTTGTCAATACATATCTAACATGTATCAGACCATATAGCATCTCAGCTGCGGTTTCAACTAAATCATGTTGTTCCTCTGTAAAAAATTCACCTACATATTGCACAGCAATGATTTACATGTAAATACATCATCTACAAGCTACCTTACATGCGACACAGAAATAATTTATATGTATAGATGTTTTAAATTACATTGTCAATACAGTTGTCAAATATTTTAATTATATTTTCGATGCCCTAGTACCTAACCAAGCATAAAAGAACTGATTGCCAAAACAATTGTCTAATATGGAATGAATAATTTTGAAATAAGCTGTTGGAAGAAAATGTAAACAAAATTTATTCATGTACATGCATTGCAATCGATTAATAAATCTGTCTAGCTGGGAGTTACCAGGAGAGGACTCGAGATCTAAAATTAGATCAAGAGCATGATCATAGTATGGAACTTGGCTGCTTAATCCGCACAAATTAAAATCATCCTGAATGTAATCCTCATCAACTTCACAAAAGAATTCATTTCCTCGCAAATTGCAAAACCAAGAAATCCATGATGAGTCTACCCCAACAAAACCGCTAACATATGATTCCTCACTGTCAGTTTCAGATTCCTCTAATGTATATGCATATATAAAGAAAAAAGAATACTTTAATGATTGATGATATTTCTAAAATATCTAAGAAATGAAGAGGCTGCAAAACATACACACACATCATAACGATGAAAAAAATATTGATTTTTTTACTGTCTTGTCCTGAAAATTGAGAAGGCCACGGATACAACAATTAAAGCATTGTGCAAGGAACTTAATTGTAATGGAGTGCGAAATTAGATCCTTAACAAAAACATAGTAGAAGACAACAATAAACATGAAGTATCACATAACAGCTTGCATCATTTTTACAGTTAAATATCAAGCTAACAAAGTTTTCAGGCTAGTAAGTAATTGCAAAACAAAATGACACCTCTAGCTTTTATCAGTCTGTTAATTAGAAGCCACTAAGGAACCAACTTTATGATGCATCACATATTAGCAGCCACTCTATGACTATGAGCCAAGTCATGAGGACTCATAGTTATACGACAATAAGCAGATACATGTCACCTAATTTACTTTAAAAGTGCTTGCTTGTTTCAAACATATTGCATGCGTAAATTACAGGCATTGGTAGAAAATTACCTAGTACATTTGTTTTAAGGTGTCAACCGTCAACATTAGATAATGGACCTCGAAGTTATCTTAACAGTAAAAGCATCCTAGTAATCTCAAATTATATGCATCACATTTATCACTAGCATAAGAAAATCTCAAGCCTGCAGAATGTACACAAAATAATGGTATATATCCGAAATTCTAAACGGCACCTCCACCCAAAAAACCAAGGATTGACATTCAATTTATAACAAAATCAACAACTTAATAGCTTTCATTAGGTTTAACAGGACACCTGACAACAAATTGTGACTCAATAATCTCCATTCTCGAAAAATGTAGAGCAGATCAACATTATTATAGCAGACGCATTCCATTAAAATCATACATAAAAAGTCTAAGAACAGAGCTGACTCAACTCTTTCATGTCCACCCAAATTCAAGATTCAATTTAAACAGCAATCCAATTTAAATATCATTAAACACAAATACATGATTCACTAAAAATACAAATATGATTACCATATAATCCAAACACAGATCTAAAAACTGCACGTAACTACAGATCATCTTTATTTTCTTATAATGTATTTTTCATAATTAAATATAGTGTCATATAAGCTTTTTCTAACCGCGGATAGGGTTTTTCCCTTTCCACGGATATATAACATGCGTAATTTGAATTACAAAATTCATCAATTTAACCAAAATCAAATAAGTCAACTAAATTGGGACGGAGGCAAGATCACATATAATAAATAAATAAATAATTTACTTTCTGAAAAATTTACAGGCTAAAATAATTTGTAGTAGAACATAAACATAAAATTACCAATAAGCTTTTTCTGAAGCAAAGCCTTCTCGTTCTCGCTACCAGAAAACACCGAAAACCAATCCTTATTCTTTAAAACGAATCCTCCAGCTCCACCTCCGCCTCGAGATGAAGATCGCTCCAAATGTTTATCAAGAGCATCATTAATCTGTTTCATCCTGTTATCTTCCATCGTTTCCGCTTTCGATTCCCCACCACCTCCTCTCCTATGCATTTTACTTGGTTATCAATAACTAACCATCCAAAATCTAGTAATATGGATAGGTATCTATCCGTACATATACGTAGAGGTATATGTAAGTATAGATAAAAGGAGAAGAGGATTGGGGGAGAGTGATCGTTGGTGCCGGGGAGATTTGCATATGTATCTACTGGTGGCGTGGCGGGCACAAGTAGTAAGACTGTAACTAGGTTTTTACGACATCTCAAGAATCAAGATCTTTATCCAAGATTCTAGTTAATGTATCAAAATGATAATAATTACTAATATAATAAAAAGAAAAAAGTATTCTTTTTGGATTTGTTAAATATAAAAAAAATCTATTAAATTATAAGATATTAATATGTTTACAGAAAAATTGAAATAATGTGATATGACAATTTGAGTTGTTTTTATTGACAAAATTTACGTGAATGCGGATGGTCCACTATTACAAATTGAGTTATAGCAACATGACATGTGTTATTTGGATCTTCAGACCTTTTGCATTTTCCTATAACAAAACTTCAGTTACAAATTTTTGGAGAATGTTTTGTTCTATATAGTCGAGAAAAGACCGCGGAAAACATATTCTTGGTTTCTTATAATTGACCACGGAACACAGATTAAACATCGTCCAAAAATTAATACTTGCTAGATGGCTATGCATTTTTATTGTCATCATCAAGAATTAGTTTGACTCCATTGTTCTTAAGAGCATTGACAATGCCCCATACCTTGGTGCAACTTACCAACCCTTTCTTGGCAATTTCCTTGTTCACGACAACATGAATCCCTCTTTCTTGTCCCTGATCAAGACCCTCAACCTTTAGTCGCATTGCCAACACTTCCCCAACAACCACCGCTGCTTTAGCATTGCAAGATCGACCACATTCAAGATTTTCCTTGATACAATGTTCTACTGTTGATGCTGATGCAACGATTCGTCCATTATTTCTATCGACAACATTTGCTGTGATGTACTTTAACGATATAAATAGCCTAAGCACATACCTCTTCAACACGTGTCATGACTCTGAAAATTGATAAGGTTTCAAACATCAAATCTTCACTAAGAGGGTGAGAATTCAAAAACTTGATAGTAGAAATTAAGGTGCGAAAAAGTGTCCAATTAACATTTAAAACCTAGCCAGAATCTATTAGGCAATACTGATCCCCTACCTCCTAATAACTTCTATAACGAAATGTACTTTGGTAGTAAATAAGGTGTGAAAACGTGTCTAATTACATTTAAAAGCTAGCCAGAAATAATTAAATAACAATGATCTCCCAAATCCTAATACCTTCAATTACGAAATGTCAAATGTTCGTACTCCCTAGGCATCAGAAAAATTCATCCTCAAAAAGGCTTAAATTAAAAGGCTTAAACAATAGGTATCCATTACTTATCAAACAGGTAACACAACAGCATATTAAAGATACAAGACACCTATTTGTTCTAGAGATTTTCGCGAACATCATGTATTAAAACACTCACAACTATCAATTCAAATTGAAAAATTTGCGAAATATGAACTAATTTACAAGAGTAAAAGCAATTCAATAAATTAGGTTAATTGCAAATGCATTCACAGAAAGGCTAAAAGCAAGCAGCGAAATCAGGTAAACAGATACATACACAAGATAATTCAATGATAGATACAAGTATGTAAGTAATATAATACTGTGAGAAGTTACCTGGAAATTTTGAAGTAATGGAACAGATAGTTGAATCGCAGAAAGGACATTTATATTACATACGCGCAAATACTGGCCTTATATGTCACTAAAATGGTCCAAATCGTCATTTTCGAAAAGGACGGACCTATATGTCACTTCTTAACAGAAAATCGTGTTATGTTTGGAATTTTTTTTAAAGGTAAAATAGAATTTCGTCTGCCGTTTTGGGGTTTAAAAAAAATATTACTAAATACTATTAAAATATTGTTAATTTTTAAAATGATTTTAAAACAGAACACGAAATGATGTTTCATATTATTTAATTTTTGAAAATTGTAAATAAAGGCAAAACGGCACATGAAGAGCCGTTATGCTTTTGAACATATAAAACGGGTTTAAAAAAACGTTTTAATTCATTTGTTTTTTATAGAGGCAAAACGTTTTATAAAATAACGTTTTATTACTTTGGTCTTAAAAGAGTTAAAACGGAAGACGAACTACCGTTTTGTTTATATAAACCAAAATGTAGTTTAATCTTCCGTTTTTGCTTTTTGAACTTCAGCAGCTTCTGTTCTTTTAAGCAGCTACTGAAATTTTTTAAAATTTTTACTAAAATACATAAAAATATTATAAAAACTTTCTATTTCATGGAATTAAAACATATAATTTAAATTGACAATAAAAAAACACACGAATACATTAAAACAAGTAATAAAAATCTTCTAATTCAATACAATTTTTTAGGAAACATTATTACTAAACAAATCACTAATACAACTCATCTTTTCCCTTGGGTGCTTGAAAATCCATCGCATTTTGATACCCCGTCGACTTCCTTCTTCCTTTTTTTTTTCTCAACACCTTTGTCCTATCACGGTTGGGAAATTAATACCCGTCGGCCAACGAGAATCGCCTTTGCTCGGAATGGGTTCGAAAATACCATTATAAACCATCGATGCATTGTCTAACCTATAGATTTCGTCAACCAACGATTCATGACTCAATTTCAAATGCGCGCAACATGCTATAACTTGAGAACATGGAATACGATACGTTTATCATTTCCCACAAGAACACAAGTACTCGGGAATCCTAACGGTATGCTTATTCCCCCCCCCCCCGGTAAACCTTTCTAGTGACTACTTCAAGCAACAATGAATTTCGATCATAAACTTTAACACTATGACCCCTAGCACGCACAATGGAACGACTCAGCCTCTTGCTTGCATGATTAGTAAATAATCGACCTTTAGATAATTCGGTTGTAATTTCCAAACGCCTTTCATCAAAATACTCAACCGTCTTCAAAAATAGTACTCTAACCAATGAATTAATCGGGAGTTTTCTAGCATCAAAGATCGCGTTGTTCCAACTTTTCGCATGGTTGGTGGTCATCATGCCACAACGTTTCCCTCCATCATATGCTAAAGACCATTTACTTAATGGTTTAACCTCAAACCATTCTGCCGTCCTAGACTCCACAATCAACAATTGTTCCCATAAAAATTCAAACTTCTTCTCTTGCACCTGAGAAGCCAACTCAACTAACCTATTTTTCAAACCCTTTCTCCTATGTGTAGTACAAAAATTTACAGCCAAATGTCTAATGCAAAACCTATGATGGTCAAGGGGCTCGCACCATCCTATCTGTTGCATAGCAGCAATAATACCAGCATGTCTATCAGAAATGACATAAATCCCATGTCTCCTACCTACCACAAACCTCCTCAATCTATCCATGAACCACCCCCAACTAGAAACATTCTCGGATTCGACAATAAAAAATGCAAGTGGAAGAATATGACTAAACCCATCCACTGCCACATCACTCAATAGTACACCCGAATATGGACCGTATAGGTGAGTCCCATCTATATGTATGACAGGCATACAATGCTCAAATCCATCAATGCATGGTTTGAAAGCCCAGAAGAGTCTCTTGAATGTCACTTCATGTTCCAAATAAGACATAATATACTCGTTAACTACAAAAACATTACACAAATATGGAAAATCATTTAAAAATGTATGTGATACTAGTATAAAGAGATAGAATACCTCTAAACTTCCACGATCTTCTATCTCATCCTCCTTAAAAAACCAATCAACCTTGGTTCCCATATTAAAACATTGAAACGCTTCCATCAAAAAGGGGAGATCCTCATATGAACATTCCCAAGAACCATGTTCTTCATCCATTGCTAGCTTTTTCGCATCTCTAATCTTCTTTCTTCCCGGTTGGTAACCAAAAATACTTTTCACCGTGGCCATCAACACTTTTTCCTTAACCATGGGATCGACAACGATTTGATCCTTAACTAGTTCAAGAATATCATGAGATGTCAAATTAGGATGGTCTTGAGTAACGATGATGCGCAAACATGTGTGTGGCGCCGAAGTTTCCATAATTTGAAATTTTCCAAGTGATTTTCGTAACCTAGCTTTTAAACTCTATTCACAACCATTATCCTTATTCTTACAAACAACAATCCAATACACATCACTTGATCTAACCACCTTAATCTCTTGATGATTCCAGATATGAAAGTCTCTAACCGTATGCATCAACATTTTTTTTGAGTCGAATATCATCCCCTCCCTCAACTACATTGGCTCCAATGTATCATCCCGTGTAATCAAAGCCGAATCAACAACATCATAAGCATTCAAACTTCTACTACTAACCGTATCACCACCAACATACATACTACTAGTAGTTTGACAATCAAAACCCCTACTACCACTCCTCTCGGAAACTCTCGAACTAGTTTCCACAACTCTTGTACTTGTTTCAATCAATGGACAAGTTGAATTTTTTTGTAAATAAATTTCAACAAAGAAAGGAGGTCCATTCGAAACAATAATTCCAAACATCATCTCAACATCATCATCATCATCAACCGGAATAATACCAAATTTCATATCATTGAAATTTTTCCATCAATAACACAACTTAAAATCATACAAACTCTTATCAATTTTCAATTTCAAAAATAATACGTCACGCAAATTATTAAAATTCATACTAGAATCGAGTCTTACTTGCTTAGAAATCGGTTTATCATATACGTAACCCTCTAATTGCGTTTATCGTATATTACCATCGGTATAAATCCACGCAATCACCGTCACTGATTGTGCTCCAGATCACGAACCCAAAGCCAATAATAAATCTGTAAGAATTTTATTAAATATATATATATATATATATATAATTTTATCTTGATATTTGAATTTTAGGTTTGCAAAGTAAGAAGCAGAAGACACTTGTGTTTGCAAAGTGAGAGACACAACAGACAGTTGTGTGCGTCTGTTACATTTGCAATAATAATGCAAAACGGAACTTCGTCCACCATTATGCTATTTTTTTAAACAAATAAAACGGCACACAATGAGACGTTAGAGTATGCTTTTTAAAAACGGTTAAACGGAACATGAACTTCCGTTTTATATCTAAAACATGTAAAACATGTAAAACGGAGGACGATCAACCGTTTTGTTTTTTATACATAAAAACGTTTTTTAGTGTCCTATTATTGGTAGATGTATGGCAAAACGGAACATGATGAAACAGTTTAGTATAATTTTTTTTAAAAGAGGTAAAACGGAATGTGATGTTCCGTTTTGCCATACATCTACCAAAACGTGGTTTTATCTGCCGTTTTTTTTTATATTGTTCTATTTAAAAAAATCGGAAAGCCCTATTTTGTTAAAATAAAATTGCTTAATAAAATTTCTTAACCAAATACAACCTACAACACGAACTACAATACAAAGTACATTACGAAATACAGTAATATAACACAATCAATAAAATTTAATACAAATGAAATACAAAACAAACTAAAATCAATATAAAATTTGAGCCAAATAAACAACACAGTATCTCCAAGTCTTTGTTTTTACAAGATTTCAAAAGTAAAGTCCTACAAATAGTGAAAATAAGCACAAGGAACTACATCATCTGCATTTTTCAATATCCGCATAGTAGCTATGATCCACAATCCAGTCCATCATCTACATAAAAAATGAATTTTATAAATATACAGTATAAAATAGAAGTTACATTCGACAAATAACACACAATTCAACACTTAAAGTTACAATTAAGATGCATACTAAACATACACAATTAAACACACACACTTAAGAACTTAAAGTTAAGCTTACCCTCATTTCTTCGAGCACTTCTACCCATCTGTTCCACAGTTTGGAGGATTAACAGTTCTCTTTGAACATCGTTTATCCTAGAAGTGTAGAAATGATCATACTTCCCGGGATAGTCCTGGGAACTCTGGTCCTGGGTACTCTGTGAAGAAGTGACATTCGTACCGGCATCAGGATCAGTTGGAGGTGTAGGTGTAACATGGAGACTGAATGATGGAATTTCTCCATAGATACATGCTCAGTAGGCATGTGAGAACGATGCAGAGGAGGAGGCTGCTCAGTGGAAGGATCCTCGGTATGAGCCTGCTCTGTGGAAGGGTCCTCGGTACGAGGCTGCTCGGGAGTAGAAGTCAAGCCAGGATAAAAAAGAAGAACATATCCATACCTATCCAGAATCTGAGAATCATGCTGGACACGAGTAGATGATCTCGGCACATGAACAGAAATAGTTTGAGCAACAGAATCACGTATAGGAGGATCCCGATCATCGCCAAGATCCGTAGCCATAGGATCAGTACGAACATGAGTAGATGACTCGGGCACATCATGAGAATCAGAATGTAATGGAATACCGTCAGCTCCAAGCTCTGCAGCAACAGGATCATCGTCAACCAAAACCCTAGCTCGCCTACCACCAGCAGCTCGTCCACCGCCGCGTCTACCTCGACAGGCCGGTTGTTGCCTCTCCTCCAACTGCCTAGCTCTACGAACCTCCACAGGCATCTCATCAAAGCCATGTAATGTGTAGGCTCTGACAAAATCACAACACTGGTCAGTATAACGGGAAACATCAGGAAGAACATCCTGTGTCCGCTCAGATATTTGCCTGAACATAAGATCCTGAATAAACAAACAAAGAAAAGACACACATGTTACAAGATTCTTGTTTGAAATAAAGAAACTACTAAAGCATTTGTAATGAAACTACGAAAGTAAAACAACCTACTCAATAAATTAAATGAACAAGAAGAAAACTTACAATGCGATGATTAAATGCACCAACACGTGAAATGAATCTAACAGTCCTCTCCAAATACCAAGGATGGTACTCAGGCACTGAACTCTCAGCAACAATCACATCTCCAATAAACAAATGATCTAAACGATGCGCCCAGATAGATGTGCTAGCTGCATGTTTCTGAATCCATCTGATTTTGTCATTGCCCCTCAAGTTTGTACTATGCTCTGCCTCCGAGTAAACAACATCAATTGGTATAGTCTGCACGAGCCCAAACTGTCTAGCAACTCTATTAGGGCAGTGAAGCTCGACTATGAAAATACAAATCAAAGGCCCGTAGTAGCACCGAATACGCTCACCAGTGAAATAATATGCAGGAAGCTCAGAAATGACATCAGCAGAGTATGGCTGCCATATACACTGAGATGGTCCAAGCACATCCAATAGCGTCCGAATAGCTGAAAGGGTACGACCACCCGTACTAGTGTAGGAATGATCATGAAGCCACCTATAACAACATTACTATAACAGTCAGTTTCATATTTAAATTAAAAGCCCGTATCAGATCAAGTTCATTTAAGCGCATCTAAAACCCAATTTGGGGATAGTGAACCCTAAAACATTAAAAAGTGTTTAATTGTAATCTAACATGAAAACAAATTCTGGTTCCTAGGGTTTAGGTCCTAACGACCCTAAACCCTAGCAACAATTAGGGTTTATGCTCCATGGTTTAGGGCCTTTAGGCCCTAAACCAAGAACCATAAACCCTAACCCGTTCAATATCATATCAACTACATTTTAATGCTAACTCGTTCCGTATCATATCAGCTTCATTTGAAACGCTTCTAAAACCCAGTTTGGGGATTAATGAACCCTAAAAAAATTAAAAAATGTTAAATTGTAATCTAACATGAAAATAAATTCTGGTTCATAGGGTTTAGGGCCGATAAACCCTAGCAACAACTAGGGTTTATGCTCCATGGTTTAGGGCCTTTAGGCCCTAAACCACGAAACATAAATCCTAACTCGTTAAATATCATATTAAGTTCACTTAAACGCTTCTAAAACCCAGTTTGGGGATTAATGAACCCTAATAAAAAGTGATAAATTCTAATCTGACATGAAAATAAAGTATAACCCTAAACCTCAACCTTTCCGTTACATATGAAGTTCTTTAAACGATTATAAAACACAAAGAATTTAATAAATGCTAAGTATCTCAGTCCACGTGGAACTGCAACATGACCCTCCCAGAAACGAGCATCAAACAAGATAGAAGATGTGCGAAGGGGAGCAAGAGTGGACAATCTCTCCCACGCCCATAATTGCAACAATAGCAAACAACCAGCTACCTCATCAACGTCCTTCTTGCTTGTCTTGCATAACTCCCTATACAAATATGTAAGAACTACAGCACCCCAGGCATAATCTCCGCATCTGTCTAGATCACGAATGAAATGTAGAAATATGGGAAGGAAGAGACCTCCCGAATGATCAGTGAAGAGTACACCACCAAACAGATGAACAAGATAACACAAGACCTGAAAGCGAATATCATCTGCTGATGCATCCTGCGGTAAATATGATGGAGCACATGAAGCAATAAAGGACAACCGAACTCTAGATCCATTCATGTCTCTCTTCGGATCAGAATCTCTACCAAAAAGCTCAGCAACATAAGAATGCAAACTCATATCAGGGCCCGGGATAACATCAGAAATAACAACATCACCATCAACAGGAAGCCCTAAAAGAACACCTACATCCTGTAGAGTAATAGTGACCTCTCCCATAGGCAAGTGAAAAGTATGAGTCTCTGGCCGCCATCTCTCAACAAGAGCTGATATGAGACTTCAATCGAGATGTAAAGATGCCACTCGAGCAACGCCTTAGAAACCAGTAGACTGCAGTAAAGGTACCATACGAAGATCTAGCGGTGGAAAATCATCTTCATTATTAGGGTTTTTTCGGCGACACTTTAACATATCACCACCACCTAACCTCCAAATATCTAAAGATCTGTGTGTATGCTGAAAATAAAGAAGGCTAGGGTTAACAGGGCCCTGATGCACATCCTACAAACATATAGAAGAACAAGTTAAAAAATAAACAATCAGTTTATATCTATTACTAGTCCAATGACAAACATATTATATATCAAGACATACACAAAAACAGTGATAGTGATAAGTTGCCTTATTGAATTGATGTTACAGTGCATCATTATTTATTAATTATAGTGCATCATTAATAACTATTTCACTTATTCTTTCTCTTGTCGATGTACTCTAGAAATATACAGCTCGTATGATCAACTGAATTCTCGTGCATGCAACTCGTATTAATAGCTACGGACTTGTATCATGTGTGACTGTGATTAGGATAATGCACCTCTATTGAATATCCAGATCATGAAGGTCTGAGTGCAAATTGTCTGAAAGAATTTGCATTATTGAATAACATATATTTCCGGAGCAATGACTGCAGAGTTATACAATTTCTAGGACAACAAATTTAATTCGCTCACGAGTTTTAAAAAGGAAAGAAAACAAGTGGAGGGTAAGTAAAACTCGGAAGTAATACTAATTTCACCAATATCCTAATTTATATCTAACATAATCACTACAGTACAACACGATCCGAGTCAATAATCCAGTATTGAAAGATTGCACGAATGGAAGCAATATTAAACAAGTAATACATTCAGTTTACCCATTTAAATACTCAATAGATGGTAATCAATTTACTGCACTGGGATGCGACAGTTTTGCTCTTATGACTCAAAATGGTTCCAACATCGGACGATGCACACCAATTTGCAGCAATACTGGGAACATAATGTCTATACCATAATATAGTAAACAAATTACTATACACATATGTTATCGTACTACTAAATTACTTAATTACTTAGTAATTAAACAGATAACAACACATACCCAAAAATAGTGATAGATACAAATTTGTTAACTAATAAAAAACACAAAACCTCTATGAGTAATTTAATCAAATACTTAGTATGCAATACCTAAAAACTCAAAAATTATAAACATACAGTTAATTACTTCAATATTCATGGACATGATTGTTGTAGGGAGTAATGCGGATTGTTCTGTGATATGATTTATGTGTTTTTTTCACTTAACTCAGTTTCCTGTTTGCTCAACCTCGCTCATTTGTCTAACTTCTGTAGGAATGTGTTCAACTGTGTTGCTGTTTATATATATTTTTTTTAAAATTTAAAAATTAAAAAACGGAAGACGGTGTGCCATTTTGTAGATTAAAAAAATGATAGAATCTGTGTTGTGCGCTGTTTGTTTATTTTTTTTAAATATAAAAAGGGAAAACGGAAGACGATGTTCCGTTTTGCTTGAATTAAAAAAACGGAACTTTATACGACGTTATGAGCTGACATTTTGGGTCTTTCCACCCATAAGTGACAATTTGAGCATTATTAAGTAAAATATTGACAATCTGGGCCTTTGTTCCAAATAGCAGGAGTTGAACTCGAATGTTCGTTAAAATAAAAAATAAACTCCGTTCGTTAAAATAAAAAATAATTTTTGTTTTGTTATGTTTTGGAGTTCTAAATTAAAAGGATACGATATTTTATTATTAGATCAGGATTAAAAAAATAGAATTATTATTACTGTAAATTGAATTTTTTAAGAAAGTCAAAATAAAAATATTAAATAACTTTTTGTGACTTTGGTCAAAATGAAAATTAAATAATTTGTTAAATTGTTCTCCTTGACAAAATTTTCACTACTAAATATTTAATATTCAATTAGGGCTACTTATCCCAAAAATTTTAATTTTTTCTCAAAAACAAAAATTACATTCAAAATTTAGGGACATTTTTTTTGGGATCCATGACAAATTTTTTATTATATTGCTTAATTTTTTTTGTTCCTTAGATGAAATAATTCTAAGGCCTTATTGCATTCAATAAGATACATGCTTGAGAAGAATATAAATACTCTCTCTAGTCTCTGCAGACTGCAGCTAATCTTAACAAATCCATTATCAAACCAAACTTTATAAGAAGGTAAACTATAGCAGACATTTGAATATAATTGAACTGCTCTTCACCAAATACTTTCAAACTAGGAAACTGTTCTAGTCTATGATCTGCTATCCAAGGGGGTTTGTATGAAAGTGTCAGAAATTTTGAGCAGCAACACAAATTTAATCCCATGCAAGGGAGTAACAACTATGGCATCATGGTTTGTGAACCTTGAAACCGAATACTCTTGGGATATAGCTCGGCAATCTCTTCTGTGGCTTAAGATGCCCGTAAGTCATAAGAAACAGGTGAGGAAAAGTCGTTCCAAAATAGGCTCCGTCGAGGTCTAGATACTGTTAAAGAAAAGCTTGAGAGGGGATGGGGGATAATTAGTAATTATAAACTGAAATGAATTGTCTGCATCACAAGCTACCAGAAATCTTGTGGCTTACCAATATTCACCAGCATAAGCGGAGAACTAATCAATTTAACTGCAAAATAGCTCAAATAAAAAGAAAAGATATGTGCCAGAATGCAGTCAATTGATTTAGGCTAAAGGAATTGAATTAAATGATAGTGTGTGCCTCCTCCTGATGCAAATATGAACTAAGAAGAAATATAAATGATTTTTTCCCAAGAACCCGTCAACTTGCATGCACACTGAGGTACCCCAACTCCCCAATTGATGAGTGTGTGAAAACTTAAATCAAAGGATACTATCTTGATTCCTGGATTGCGGGGCATATATATCTTCGCACTTGGGACAATATATCTTTACAGTGGATTGGCGAGGAATATCTGATTGACCAACAGGTAAGCAGGGTTGTCCAGAGCAGCAAACTCTAGGGCATCGACCAAACTCAGCATTCTTGTACTTCTCCAACTGAATAAATCCAGAAAATGCCTCCTATTGTTAAATCTACAGAAGTACAAATCAATTAATTTAGGATTAAGACATGATGCTTACCATAGCAGCCTGTCCTTTAGTTGTCAATATATATCGAACATGTATCAGACCATATAACATCTCTGCTGCTGTTTCGACTAAATCATGTTGTTCTTCTGTAAATACATCACCTACATATTACACAGCCATAATTTAGATATAACAGCTGTAGTAAATTACACGGCATCTATTCCAACACCCTGCTACCTAAGTAAGCATTAAAAGAACTAATTGCCAAAACAATTGTCTAATATTGGAATGCAGAACTTTAAGATAAGTTGTTGAAAGAAAAAAATAGACCAAATTTTATCATAATTAATACGTATATAGAGATAGAATAAATCTGTCCAGGAGGGAGTTACCAGCAGAGGACTCGAGATCTAAAATCAGATCAAGAGCATGATCATAGTACGGAACTTGGCTGCCTAATCCACACAAATTAAAATCATCTTGAATGTAATCCTCATCAACTTCACATAAGAACTCATTTCCCCGCAAATTGCAAAACCAAGAAATCCATGACGAGTCCACCCCATCAGAACCGCTAACATCTGATTCCTCGCTGTCGGTTTCAGATTCCTCTAATGGATATGCATATAAAAAGCAAAAGAATACTTTAATGGTTGATATTTCTGCATTATCTAAGAAATGAGGAGATTGCAAAACATAAACACACACACATCATAACAACGAATAAATTGAGAATGCTAGATATACAACAGCCAAAGAATTGTATCACAAAGCATAGTAATGGAGTAAGCAATTAGATCCTTATCATTACACAAAAAAGACAACAACAAACATATAACACATAACAGCTCTAGTCATGATTATAATTATAAATCAAACCACCTAGCTTTCAGGTAGTCTGTAATTGCACAACAAAATGACATATATGGACTCCATCAGTCTATTTATCGAAAGCCATTGAGGAACCAACTTTGTAATGCAACATGGCAGACACCCAATATGACTATGAGCCAAGTCAGATGGCTCATAGTTATTGACAAATAATAGATACATGTCACATAGAGTCTCTTAGAGTGGTTGTTTCAAACATATAGCACGCATGAATTACAGGTTATGGTAGAAGTTAACTATATATGCTTCCTCTTGTCAACAATACATGAAATACAGGCCTCAAAGCTATCTTTACAGTAAAAGCATCCTAGTAATCTCAAATCATATGCATAAGAAAATCTTAAGGCCCGCAGAATGCGCACACACGAAAAAAAACTGGCTAAAAGGCACTTCCACCTGTAGTAGTCTGACTCTGCTAACATTCAATTTATAACAAAAGCAACAACTAAAAACTAACAAATGACCACTCAAAACCCAACTGTAGACTTCCATTTCGAAAAATATAGAGCATATCAACAAAATTGTAGCAGATATGATCCATTAAAATCTTATACATTCAAAGCCAGAACACAAAAAGGCCAAGATCAGAACCAACTCTGTTTCACTTTTTCATGTTCACCCAAATTCAAGATTCAACCGCAACCTATTTTACACTACAAATCACTTAACACATAAACACGATCCACTAAATACAAATATGATTACCATACAATCCAAACACAAATCTAAATTTTGTAGGTAGTTAACTAATCATAGATTATGTGTATTCTTTCATAATGTTTTTTATATACCATGCACAATTTGAATTACAAAATTCGTCTATTTAACAGAATTCAGACTCATAACTGTATCCCACGGAGAAACTGAATAGAAAATGTGAATGAGCGTCTCAATTAAATACTAAACATCGTTGTGTTAATAATATAACAGCGAAATCTTCCTAAAAAAATGGATGAATTACAGGTATTGGTAGAAGTTAACTATATATGTTTCCTCTTGTCAACAATACATGAAATACAGGCCTCAAAGTTATCTTTACAGTAAAGGCATCCTAGTAATCTCAAATCATATGCATAAGAAAATATTAAGGCCTGCAGAATGCGCACACACGAAAAAAAAACTGGCTAAAAGGCACATCCACCTGTAGTAGTATGACTCTGCTAAAATTCAATTTATAACAAAATCAACAACTAAAAACTAACAAATGACTACTCAAAATCCCAACTGCAGGCTTCCTTTTCGAAAAACGTAAAGTATATCAACAAAATTGAAGCAGATATGGTCCATTAAAATCTTATACATTCAAAGCTCACAAAAAGTTCAAGATCAGAACTAACTCTGTTTCACTTTTTCATGTTCACCCAAATTCAAGATTCAACCGCAACCCATTTTACAGTACAAATCACTAAACACATATACACAATCCACTATATACAAATATGATTACCCTACAATCCAAACAAAAATCTAAATTTTGTAGGTAGTCAACTAATAATAGATTATGTTTATTCTTTCATAATGTTTTTTCCCGAATGTAGATTTAAGATATACCATGCACAATTCGAATTACAAAATTCGTCTATTTAACCAAATCAAACAAGTCAAATAAATTGGGACGGAGGCAGTAATACGCAAAATGAATAAATTAAAAATTACATTCACAAAAATTTAAAATAATTTGTAGTCGAAAATAAACATAAATTACCAACAAGCTTCTTCTTCTGAAGCAAAGCCTTCCCGTTCCCGTTACCAGAAAACATCGAAAACCGATCATTATCCTTCAAAACCAATCCTCCAGCTCCTCCTCCGCCTCGAGATGAAGATCGCTCCAAATGCTTATCAAGAGCATCATTAATCTGTTTCGTCTTATTATTATTTATCATTTCCGATTTCGATCCTCCCCCACCTCCTCCTCTCCTGCTTTGCATTTCAGTAACTAACTTCGTTCTCAATAACTAACCGTATTTTGGATAGGTATCTATACGTACATATACATACGTAGATATGTACGTATAGATATAAGGAGAGGAGGATTGAGGGAGAGTGATCGTTGGTGCCGGGGAGATTTGTGTATGTATTTACCGGCGTGGCGGGCACAAGTAGCAAGACTGTGACAGCGTTTTCATGAATCAAGATCTTTATATCTTTATTCAAGATTTTATTTTTTGTGTCAAAATAATAATAATAACTAATTTAATAAAATAAAAAGTATTCTTTCTGGATTTGTTAAATTGAAAAAAAAAATCATTTCTTTTGATATACAAGATTTTAATACATTTATTTGAAATTTAAATGACGTAATAATTTAAGAAAGAGAAAAATGTCCGTGAGTACGTATATAGGACTTACGTAGTGTATTTTTAGGGGTCTGGTTGTAATTTTGTAAATAAATTTAGTAATTACCGTGATACCCCTCTTGCATTCACATTGAAAAACTCTTTGCACGTATTTAGGAGTATCAAGCTCTCTAAGATATTGGTAAAATTTATGTGAAAGCAAATGGTCATTATTTTATTATGTTGAATTATAGCCAATCAGAGGATGACAAGTGAGGAAAATTTGGATCAGTTACGGAAACAAATTCGAATTTTTCGCATTTTCCTAACAAAAACTTCCATACTATTGACTTATAGCCAATCAGATCGGTTTCGGAACTTTGCATTTTCCTATGACAAAACTTCAATTATAAATTTTCGAAAAAATTCTTATGAAAAAAATTTCAAATTTTTTTGTTGAAGTATAATTGTTCTTTTAGGGTGCTTGAGTATTTGGTGACCAAAGGGCTGTTCTTTTTTTTTTTCTTGTTCTTTTTTGTTTTCGACTCTTATGCATTGTGCATTGCAACTCAGTATATAATTTACCTAAACAGATGCTCAGCAGTCAGGAATGGGGGATCTTTTGCCCATGATTTGGCTATATAAATTCATGATATGATAATGTTTGATCAACAATGGGACTAGCTGTAAAGCAAAATGAGGTTTTAGTATTTAGCAAAAAAAAAAAAAAAAAAAAAAAATGAGGTTTTAGTGAATGACCCCAGTGGCCAACACTGGATTCTTTATATTGGTAGAAAGGGATCGGCATACATTTTAAGATTCGAGTAAAACATGGTTCTCTAAATAATTTTAAATATATATTTTTTTAAAATAAAATTTTTTAAAATAAATTATAAAAATATATTTTATAATAGTCTTAAAATGTATGTCAAATATGAGTGAAAAATATGTAAAGAATCAGCGGAACGTAGAGAGTAGTACGTAGTTGGATACTATTGTATATCACAGTACAAAGAAATTGATTTCCACTAAGCTGCGCATGCTGTAACATTGGTTACCAGAACAAAGAAAAGCACCTGCATAACTCACACTCTGGGAATCAAAGAACAAAATATATGGCAAATATCATAACTTGTTAATTTTTCGAGTATTCGACGGGAAGCACCTTATATATTCCTGGGATTGACTGATTTGAGAACCGAAGCAGTTGGATGCTGTTGACGGCGGAATCTGGTAACAATAAAGATTAAGGTTTCTCGCCGGAACTCAGATCTGTGACGGTGGTTCTTTACCGAAAACTTAAGCGGTGTGTGGTGGTTTGTGACTGTTTGAGGCTGAGATTGATCAGAGTAAGTGGTGACTCTCTTATCAGCTCTCAACTTCTTACCCTCTCAATGTGCCTACGTACCATTTATATAGGGATCAAGCCTGACGTAGTTCTCGTAGAACAAGAAATCTAACGGGCTTAGACTTCTTATTCCTAGGTCCAGTAGGTACCCATCCAAAATCCGTCTTTCGCTAGCTTTAGGAATGTCCAACTATTAGGTCCAACCGCGAAGGCCCAAGACTCGTCCGTAATCGCAGGACTTCACGGATAGTGCATCTCCCTGCGCAAGGATAACACTCCATTATAGCTATCTCCCTTGATGTACAGACGCGGGTATAGCCACGGTTCACCCCAAGTGCCAGACGCGTCCCTGTCCCCCGAATGAGGATAACCCACCAGATAACAGGACAGGTGATCCCGAGCTCTTGGGTGCAAAGTGCAGGATGACTCCAAAGTTCTCCAACGAGGACACCCATTGAATACAAGAACAGAGCTCCCAAAGCACACACCAAAGTTAACCCCGCATCCCCAATGAGGACACCCGTTGAATACATGAGGAGACCTTCAATCATCAGGCATACCCCTGGAGGCCTTCAAGCTTTTCACGGACATCCCCCTCCTTGACCGTCTCAAGGAGGGAATTCTTCAAAAAGTACCTACAACAAATACATTAGTAAAAATAACCTCCATTACTCTTCTTCATACAAGCTTTTCCTTGAAGTCACCATTGAGAGCACATAAACCAATCACAGGACGCGTCCTAATCTATTGGGCGCGTCCTCTCCTTCATAAATCCAACCTTGTTTCTTCATCAACCGTTCCTTATAGCGTGCCAAAGCTACAGGACGCATCCTAGTGGAGACAAGCGCGTCCTCCAACTTCCATTGCCACAAGATCACATTTACCAAGTAATTTTCCCTATGTTGACGTGTCTACCACAAGTGGGCGCGTCCATATCCAAGCTTCGCCATTACCAGAGCATAAAGCATCAAATCAAGTATAGGCGCGTCCTATGGGATAGGACGCAACCTATCCTTCCACAACGCAGTACCGGGTTTGACCGTATGTAATCCGCATTTGACCTGAATCAACTCAATGCCAAATTTCGGGTATAACAACTACCCCCCAAATTCCACTTACAGTTGAAAACAAAATTGGAATTTCTTTCCATAAAACCAAAAAGCGAAATTTGGCTCACAGGATGCGTCATTGGCGGAGGACGCGCCTTGCCTTCATTTCATATCCGTGGTGTACAGCTGTCGCCCACGTAAGCCGACTATCCTCTATAAATATCTTCCTTCAACCCACAATTGCACCTTACTCATTTTCTCTCCGGAAACCACCATTGCCGCCACTCTCAAGCTTTTGGTTCAAAATCCCGACAATTTAACTGCCCATTACTTGATTTCTTTTGCTCAATCAACTCCCCAACTCAAAAGGTACGCAAATCTCCTCTTATTTCTTTATTTGGCCTAGTACATTGGTTTTAATGAGCAAGAAACCGTTTGTATGCTTCATGTTCATATCAACTGCTCTTCATGTTCTTTTGTATGTATATGTGTATGTATATGCGAATATACCATATTTAGCTTCCCTGATTTTTCAATTACATGTTTCTAGGATTTTATTGTATTTCCCCCAAATTGCTAACAGCCGACTAACATTCCACCGCATTGTAACCACGTAGGACGCGTCTACCTGTCAAGGCGCGTCTTATTTTCCTTTGTTTAAGGCATATGTTTAAGCCGTTTTAACTAAAGGTCGCATATGTGCAACACCTTACTAAGACGCGTCTTCGTAGTGCATTTCGCACGTTAGATTCTTAGGACGCGTCCTCGAATGTCTCTAGTATCTTCCTTCATCATAATTCATTCATTTTCCTTTATTTTATTTTATTTTTTATTTATTTTTGTGGACGCGTCCTCAAGTGTTTATTCCTTCTTTTGCAGCTGGAGGACGCGTCATCTTATTCCCCTTTCCATCCATTCAAGATTCTCAATAAACACCTTGGGATCTACTCCCCACACTTAATAACTTTCAAACCCGATTTTCCCGAAATTCACAGGACGAGTTCCTTCCTTAGAGCAGAAAGACGCGTCTTTGGTTCCCTTAAATCAAGAAGCTCTATAATGTCTGATTCCAACTCTGACTCCATGGATCATGTCCCCATAAGCTCTAGAATGAAAAAGAAGGGAATTAAAAGGCAAAGAACTCTAATTCTCCATACTAGGGCCGCTATCGAAGATTGGACAGATGATGAAATTATACCCACCACCAGCAAACGGCCCCAAGGAATAGCTGTTTCAGACGAGGACGCGTCCTACTCTCAGGACGCATCAGCTTCCCAAGACGCGGCTCCTTCTCATGACGCGTCACCTCTCAACGTAAGTGAATTTGAAAGGAGGGTTCCTGACCCCGAGACATATCCCGTATCCCCTCAGAAATCTGATTCTCCCCTGGAACATTGGGAACCTTCAGATGTTGAAGTGGATTGTGACTGGGCCTGGCTTGGTGCTCTAACTGAGGCAGAGAAAAATGCCAGAAGGAAGAAAGAAGGTAAGCTAGCCTGTGTAGCCCTTGACTCGACTGCGACTGACTGGGAAATCCAATGGCATATGAAATACTATGACATGGAGGGCATCTGGGCGCGCCCTCTTCGAACCATGAGGCCGCACATCTTCAACGTTGGGAACCAAAGGATCCCAAGAATGGTGCTTACACCAAAGTTAATTTCCTTGGGTGTGGGCACGCCCTTACATCCATACATTAAGAAAATTTTGAAATGGTACGACGTGGCTCCAGTCCAACTATCACCAAATTCGTACAAGCTAGCCTGGGCTCTGTTCATTATGTACCATAACCTGAGATTGGGCGCGCCCTCGATGAAAGAATTTAGCTTCTTCTACAGCATCAGGAAATCAATTCCCGGGTACCACTTCTTGGTTGTCAATAAATGGTTGAACAACAAAGGATTTAATAAAGGTAAAATCAGCCATGAACGGGACTGGAAGGAGCCATTTTTCTACATTTATGATGTCAAAAGGACGCGCGTTCGCTTCAACTTCGAACCAAGTAAGTTCAATGTTTTGGACGTGTCCTCTCTATCAGGGCGCGCCTTATCTTTTATAACCTTCTTTCTTTCCTTTTTGTAACATATTCTCCCTTCTCTAGATAAAAGGACTCAGAAAGAGCTAACAGGAAGGAAGAAGAAGAGAGCAGAGAAGGTATTGAAGTATGCTGAGAAACATTTCAACCTCAAGGACATGATTACTGAAGAGAATTTGAAGAAAATAGGAGCTTTGTCCCCACGAGTGGGTTCTCTCTGCAAATTTCGAGATTTCCATAGTGGGAAACCCATTCTCACTGCTTCCGAAAAATCCAAAGGGCTCCAAGCCACAGAAATTATTCAGCCAGACGTTAACAAAAAGGTGGATTTAGAGCAAGGTAAAAAATTATTATACGTAAGACGCGTCACGGCTTTAGGACGCGTCACATTTATGCTCACCTTTTCCCTTTAATTTTAGCCTGATTTATAAACGTTACTTTACATATGCGCTATCACCTTGGGCGCGCCCTACCCCCCGGGCGCGTCTTTTTATAAAATTCTGTGATTGCTGTTATTTATGCCTTTACAAAAAGCGTCTTAGGTAAGACGCGTCACTTCTTTAAGACGCGTCATCCTCGCACTCATTTATATATCTTTGCATTCATTTTACTTGACACATTCCCTATACTTACACGTCTTTATCTGCATGCATGTAGAATTTTATATCATAATATGGGCGCGTCTTGTACTCAGGACGCGTCTTCTTGCACTTAACTAATACCTTTTCATGTTTATATCACAGATATGGCCTCTCTTCCCAAAGGATTCGCAATTGGGGCCTCCAAAAAGCTAAGGGCCAGGAAACAGGCCCCTACAAAGGTTGATCCGAAGGCAAAGACCCCAACTCCTGTTGCAACTCCTTCTCCTCCACCAAAGATAATTGACACTACTGTGTTAGACATTCCCGAGAAGGCTGAGGACGCACCCTCTAAGCGTCAAAAAGTAGTGCCAGACGATCAATCCTTCGTGCTTCGATACCTGGGCGCGTCCTCAGCTGAAGATTTCACCGAGGACGAAGTCAGAGGCTGGACCTTCAGGACAGAGCAGCAGACAGAAAAGGTTATGGTTAGGGCTGCAGCTGAGCTTCACTTGCATGCCAGACAGAGTGCTAACATGTCTGCAAGGCTCAGGGTGCGTCTTGCCGCCACTGATACTGCTAAAAGCCAAGCCGAAGATAAGGTAAAATCTTTGGAAAAATATATCAATTTGCTTGCACAAGAAAAAGATGCTGAGATCAAACGCCTGGAGGGGGAGAGGGCGCGTCTTGAAGCAGAAAAAGCTGTGCTAGAAGGGAATGTCTCCTCTTTGGAGAAAACAATGGACAACGTTATCACACTGAATTCCACCATGCAGCTGGAGCTTGACACTCTGAACGATGACAGCCTGCATGGATGGACAGAGGAGAAAAAGTTGGTTTACCAGCATGACTTCCAGGCTGGGTTTGAAGAGTGGTGCTCTGGGTTTATTGCCAACGACCCAGGGTATACATTTTCAAAGTTTGATGCAGACACCCAGATATGGGTCAATGATTTCAGGATTAGGGTCGCAGATTCTATCAAGAACAAGAGGATTTTTCTGGGCTTAGAGGAAGAGGACGCGCCCCCTTCTCCTGCTCCGCTTCAGACTCAACCTCCCCCTGCGGATGACAAAGACAAGCCTCAGGACGCGCCTCCTGCCTAGGACGCGTCCTTCGCTTTTTTATGAAGTTATTTTTTGAACTACTTTAAGGGTACGGGCCCCTTGAAGCCTTGAAAGTTGTAATGACTATTGCTAAACTCCATTCGCTTGTACTTTTATGAAGCTTTTATGCATTAACCATGCAGATTTTTACTTGAGCATCCTATTCTGTCATTTGTATGGGCGCCTCTTGTTTTGTGCACTCGTCATCTTTGTAATATTGTGGACTATCACAGGTCAAGCAAATACACGTTGTGGGCGCGTCATATCTATTTGAACGCGTCTTGGTTTGCTTTGGAAATTATATGAGCGTGGCACTATGCCGTACTTGTGTATTTTAGTCAAGGCACAATGGGGCGTGTCCTAACATTTTGACGCGCCTAACCTTTATCTCAAAGAAATACTATCCCTCAAGCAGGACGCGTCCTTTGTAAGGACCTGTCTTTTTTAGTTATGTCTTGACAAAATTAAGGAAACATTCAACTGAAAGAGCATCAACCCAGATAGCTTGGGCGCGTCCTCGAAAATAGTACACTTCCTAGTTCCATTTTACTTGAGTTTTATTGTTCCTTTTGACATCCCCTACTTCAGTTATCATTCGTATAGAACTCTCACTTAGGGCGCGCCCTATGTCTAGGACGCGTCATGCGACCAAGAAAACCAAGCAAATAACTTTTTGGAAGATTTCAAAATTTTATTTATAATGCGCTCTGGTGTCAAAAGTGCACCAGTCCCACGGCTACTATGCTCTGTGGGGAAATTATTTCGAAAAATGACCCTTCAACTAGTTCTAAGGTAAGTAGTACATGCACTACCCCCTAGGCTAGGAGGAATTTATTTAATTCTAGCCTATAATCCAGGCATAGCCCCCAAATATATAATAAAAGAGGTATGTAAGGGGACAAAGCCGCACCTTACTAGTAATACTTTCGGAGATGTTCCGCGTTCCAAGCTCGCGGAACCAGCTTCCCTTCCATATCTTCAAGGTGATAAGTCCCCTTCCACAGGATGGACTTTATTCTGTACGGTCCTTCCCAATTAGCTCCAAACACTCCATGTTGGGGGTTATTTGTGTTGGGCATCACTTTCCTAAGTACCAAATCTCCCACCTTCAGCAATTGTCCCTTTACCTTCTTGTTATAATACCTTGCGGCGCGTTGCTGATACGCTGCTAGCCTTAGCTGAGAATTTTCCCTCGTCTCCTCTAAGAGATCTAAATGAAGCCTTTGATTAACCTCAACATCTTCTTTCCTGTAACAATCTCTGCGAAGCGATCCCGATCCAACTTCCACGGGGACCATAGCTTCATAGCCGTAAGTCAGCATGAACGACCTTTCTCCCATAGTAGATCGTGGTGTAGTGTTGTATGACCACATAACCTTCGGGAGTTCTTCAGGCCAATTTCCTTTGCGTTCCTCTAGTTTGGTTTTGAGGGTATGCTTTATTATTTTGTTAACAGCTTCTGTCTGTCCATTGCTTTGAGGATGATAGACCGCTGCAAACTCCTTCTTGATTTTCAACTCCTCACATAGTTGTCGCAACTCCTTGCTATCAAACTGCTTTCCATTGTCGGAGACAAGCTTGTAAGGGATTCCAAACCTGCACACGATGGAGTTGAAAACAAAATCCCTGATTTTCTTTGCGGTGATAGTAGCCAGTGGCATAGCTTCCACCCATTTAGTAAAGTAGTCGACCGCAACCACTGCATACTTGACGTCCCCTTTAGCTTTAGGTAATTCTCCGATAAGATCGATTCCCCACATGGCGAAGGGCCATGGGCTTACCATAGGCGTCAAGAGCGTTGCCGGCATAGACGAGTAATTTGCAAAACGTTGACAGCGATCGCATGCCCTGACAAAGTTTGTAGCATCCTCTTTCATCGTAGGCCAATAATACCCTTGTCGCAAAACTTTCATTGCCAACGAGCTACCCCCCGAGTGATTGCCACAGATTCCTTCATGTACTTCTCTTAGGATGTAATTTCCTTTTTCTTCTTCGACACATCTAAGCAGAGGTTGATTGAACCCTCTCTTGTATAGAACTTCGTCGTATATCACATACCTTGCAGCCTGATAGCGAAGTCGACGAGTCTTAAACTTATCCCCGAGGAGTGTTCCCTCGCGAATGTAAGCCAGAATGGGCGTCATCCATGTTTCCTTGGGAGCCTCATCCACTTGCATAGTTTCCATCTCTGGGATACTAGGAATCTCCTAGATTTCAAGATGGATGGATCCTAACAACACAGCCTCTTGTTGCGACCCCATTTTTTCCAGAGCATCCGCGTTACTGTTCTTCTCCCGCGGGACACATTCCAATCTAACTTTTTTGAACATTCCAATCAGGCGCTGTGTACATCTCAAGTACAATTCTGTTCGCGGGCCTCTTGCTTGAAATCCCCCGTTCACCTGATTCACCACCAGCTCTGAGTCACTTCTTGCAATTAGGTTTCGCACCCCCATTTCCAAAGCAATCTTCAGGCCATTAATCAACGCTTCATACTCCGCATCATTATTTGTTGCATAAAACTTGAAATGAATTGCACTCATCAGATGATGACCTTCGGGAGACACAAGTACTATACCCGCGCCTGCTCCCCCATTGTTAACTGCCCCATCCACATGCAAGATCCACCAAGGATGTGGAAATTCCTCCAACGACTCATCAGCATGAGGTGGATGTAACATTATCAAAGCTTTGTCGTCAATTTCAGAATCAAATTCCAACAAGAAATCGGCTAAGGTTTGCCCCTTGATCGCTGTCTGGGGCACATATTCCAAATCAAACTGTCCCAATTCCACAGCCCATTTCAGTATTCTTCCCGATGACTTTGGTTTATGAAGGACCTGCCGTAGCGGGTATGTCGTACGGACTTCAATTCTATGGGCTTGAAAATACGGCCGCAACTTTCTTGATGCAAGAATCAGGGCGTAAACCAGTTTCTCCATGCTTGTGTAGCGAGTTTCAGCGTCGTGCAACCGCTTGCTTACGTAGTACACTGGTGACTGCTGCCCATCTTCCTCTCTTACCAGAACTGCACTGATCGAATATTCAGACACCGCGAGGTACAGTATTAGAGATTCTCCATCCAACGGCTTTGACAGCATGAGAGGGTTTCCCAGTTGCTCCTTGATTCTTTTGAAAGCCTCTTCGCATTCTGATGTCCACACAAAGTCTTTCCCCGCTAACTTAATCGCTTTGAAAAATTCCTTACATCTATCGGACGACTTGGAGACAAATCGATTTAATGCGGAAATCCTCCCAGTCAAGCTCTGCACCTGCTTCACATTGGTCGGTGACTTCATATCCAACAATGCCCTGATCTTTGCGGGGTTGGCCTCAATTCCCCTGTGGTTGACAATGAACCCGAGAAACTTGCCCGACTCCATGCCGAACACACACTTTTGCGGATTTAATTTCATGCGAAACCTCCTTAGAATGCTAAACATTTCCATCAGGTGCTTGATGTGGTCATTCGCCACCTTGGACTTTACCAGCATATCATCCACATACACTTCCATGGTTCTCCCGATTTGATCCTTGAACATCATGTTTACCAACCGCTGGTAGGTTGCGCCAGCATTAATCAAACCAAACGGCATTCCTATGTAACAGTATAACCCACTGTCAGTAATGAAGGACGTATGTTCTTGATCAGGGCCATACATCGGAATTTAATTGTAACCGGAGTATGCATCCATAAAACTCAGCAGCGCATGTCCTGCCGTCGCATTAACCAACTGATCGATTCTTGGGAGTGGGAAGCTATCCTTTGGACAGGCCTTATTGAGATCTGTGAAATCCACACATGTCCTCCACTTCCCATTCGGCTTCTTCACCAGCACTGGATTTGTAAGCCATTCTGGGTAGAACGATTCTTTGATTAGCCCCACCTCCAATAACCGGTCTACTTCTTCTTTTAATGCTATCGCCCTTTTCCCACTCACCGGGCGGCATTTTTGACGTATGCCTGTACAATTCAGGAAGATATTCAACCGGTGACACATTACTTCTGGGTCGATTCCTACCATGTCTGAATGACTCCATGCAAAGACATCAAGATTCACAATTAAGAAGCGGGTAAGACTTCCCCTCGTTTCATCATCCAACTGGAATCCCACTTTTAAAACCTTATTCGGGTCATCTTTGTCAACCGGAATAGATATTGTGTCTTCGGCCGGTCCCGTCTTTTCGGCGGGCATAGGGATCCTGGGATCCAAATCTAAATCAAAGTCTCGGGGATCTTCGACTTCCACTGTTGCATCTGAGGGCGCGTCCTCATGAGTGGGAGCATCTACCTCAAGACAAGGCATAGTTTTGTGCAACGCAGGTGAAGAGGGCGCGTCCTCATTTGGAGGAGCATCAACCTCAATTCCATTTTTATTCTTCAAGGCCGCGTCCTTCTTTTGAGGAGCATCCACCTTGAAGTTATTTCCTAGACCTTGCGAAATCTCACTTCTTCCTTCCAATTTTTCCCCGTCAACTTCCTTCTATATGATCTCTTTTGCATGGTTCACCACCACTTCTTCCACGCTACGGATCTTCGAAATATGCCCCAGCGTCCAAAAAGAGTTCCTAGAGACATAGGTTTCTTCCTCTTCGGGGCTTTTAGTGGGCATGAACCTCTCCGTTTGGTTTTGTATGAATTTCTTCTACATCCTCAAATGGGAGACCTTTTCATTCATACCTTCTCCTGCAGAATTCTTTAATATCCTTATGATAGCAGTCACGTGACTCATACTGCGACCCTCTCAGACTGCCCACTCCGTTTGGCGTTGAGAACTTTATCATTAAGTGATGTATCGAGGTTATCACCATGAACGCTCGCAACCAAGGTCTGCCGACCAACACATTGTGCGCAGAATCTTGATCCAGCACTTTGAAGTCTATCATTTGAGTAACTGACAAAGCTCCTTCCCCGAGCGTGACGGGAAGCCTGACCGAACCCATAACTCTCACTGCTTTCCCAGTAAAACCATAGACGTGCGCATCTTCAAAATACATGTCGCTGTCCGGGAAACCCGATTTTTTGTAAGTGCTGTAGTACAAGATGTTCGTAGAACTCCCATTGTCCAAGAAGACTCGATGTACGTTCATTGCCCCAATAAGCATGGTAATCACCAGCGCGTCATTGTGGGGATGATGCACCCACCTTGATTCTTTTTCCTTGAACGTAATATCAGCGGACTCTCCCTTAAAGACTTTCGGAGGTCTGTCTTCTAAGCTGTGAATGTTGGTGAGCGGTGGATGTCGCACTTCTCTCGCGTTTCTTTCCAGTGCTCGATTACTATCACCAACAAAAGGGTGTCCTCCAAAAATTGCCCTGATACTGCCAGCCCTTTGAAACTTAACTTCTGCTGTTTTTTCAACATCTTCCGCCCGCGGGGGCTGTCTTTCATCCTTACCCTTGTCATTGGTTCCCCTGCGTCGCTTCACCTTGTCAATCCATTCTCCCAGGTATCCAGCCTTAATCAATTCCTCAATTTCATCTCTCAGGTTGTGACACTCATGGGTGTCATGGCCGGTAGACTCGTGGTAGTCACAATACTTCTTTTTGTCTCTGCTCTGCCATGAAGTTAGACGGTCGGGCTTCTTGAAGATTCCTCTATCCTTATTTACCTCAAAGATATGATCAATGGATGCCGCCAACAGCGTATAATTGCTGACCCTCCTCTCGTAGTTCGATGGCGGGCTCCATTCTCTCCACGTATTCACGGTGTTCACTCTATTGGGGCTTCTGTCATTCCGCCGATAATCTGGGCTCAAGGATCTATCTCTTCTATTGTATCGCCCCTTGGAGTTATGTGTATTGTCATTCTTTTTTGTTTCTGCAAGTGACTGTTCATTTGCTTTGAATGATTCCGCCTGCGCAAGCACATCAGCTAGTGACACAGTCTTTCCCTTGCAGGTGCTTCCAGAAATCCGTTCCCACACGCAATCCAGCTATAAGAAGTATTTTTAGTGTCTCATCAGTTACACCCCTCACCAAAGTGGATCCTGCATTAAACCTCTTGAAATATGAAGTCAAACTTTCTCCTTCCTTTTGTTTTACATTAGCCAGTGTGGTAACAGGTGGTGTGTACTTCACAGCGGCTTGAAATTGTGTCAAAAACAAAGTTTTCATCTGTTCCCAGGATGTGACCACACCTGGACCAAGTTTTTGGAACCACTGCTGAGCGCCTTCTCTAAAAGTGGCTGCCAGGAGACGGCATCGAGCCAAATCAGGTACTTGATATACGTCCATTTCAATGTTAAAACGCCCCAGGAATTCCATAGGATCAGAGTTCCCATGAAAACGCAAGTCATTGGTTGTGTTCTTGTAATTCCCCTTGATTACCCCCCGGGTGTGGCGGTGGATCTCGCCGCCCCTCGCCCTGAGGCTGTGGCTGTGGCATGTTACCATCTTGGTTTTGAATATTTTTCCGCACGCGAGTTCCTCTTGACCGCGTCGCGGAATTTCATCATTGTTTTGCATTCTTACTTGAATTCGCCCGCCGTCTTGATCATGAGGACGCGCCCAGGACCCATTACCTGTAGAACTGTGGGAAGTTACGGGAATAACGGCAGGGGCTTCTTCAGCGTAGGGTGCTCCATCTCTCCTACCATTGTAGGGTGTTCTTCCGTATCGATATCTCATCCTTCCTCGTCCATTCTTCTGATATCCCCGGTAGTAATTCCCGGGCCTTCCATGCGGAGGGGTACCCTCGTGCTCGCGGTGCCGCGCCCCGTCATCCCTTTGGAATGCAGGGGGCACACGCGTTGTGTCACGGGGCCTCGCTTCTCCGGCGTTTCCTTCTTTTTGTCATTCTACCAGCAACATCCTCAAATCGTCGTCTTCCAACCTTATGCCAAGCCTCCTTTTCAAGGCCGAAAGATCCCTTCCTTCCTCATCTTGATTTTGAGTGTTCTCCGCATGACGACGCTCGTCCATCGTACGCCCAGACCTATGCGGGTGTGGCACCACCTGGTTACCAAGGCGAGGCCTTTCCCTACCATCGGTGTCCTCATCAACAAGCTCCACAATAGGCTCTACATCATCAGAATATTCCAAGCACCGTGGAGTGATTCGCGGGTTTTCCCCGCTGCCCTGGGTATCTCCTTAAACTACAGGGGCTTTCCCCAAGGCATGACCGTGACGAGGGAAACGACGAACGAGGGAAACGACGACCTCTCCTCGTCCTTCGACGCTCCACCGTGTTCAGTCTTGAGTGAAAACTGTTAAGAGTATCCCCCATCCGATACAACTGCTCCAAGATATCAGCGTTGCTGATGAGAACTGGAGGTGTCCCCCCCACATTCGGAGCTCTTGGTGGATCCGCCATGTTTCTGGGAACGTAAGGCTCATGGCGAGTGTAGCGTCCCCCGCCTTCTCCTTCAGACCTGCTGTCACTTCCATCATAAGAACTTCCATCACGATTGTAAGACATTTTTTCCTCCTAAGATTACGACCTTAATTAGCACCCCTCCTTCTAGCGCCAATTTGTTGACGGAGGAATCTGGTAACAACAAAGATTGAGGTTTTTTGCCGGAACTAAGATCTGTGACGGTGGTTCTTTACCGGAAACTTAAGCGGTGTGTGGTGGTTTGTGACTGTTTTAGGCTGAGATTGATCAGAGTAAGTGGTGGCTCTCTTATCAGCTCTCAACTTCTTACCCTCTCAATGTGCCTACGTACCCTTTATATAGGGATCAAGCCTGACGTAGTTCTCGTAGAACAAGAAATCTAACGGGCTTAGACTTCTTATTCCTAGGTCCAGTAGAAGCCCATCCAAAATCCGTCTTTCGTTAGCTTTAGGAATGTCCAACTATGAGGCCCAACCGCGAAGGCCCAAGGCTCGTCCGTAATCGCAGGACTTCACGGATAGTGCATCTCTTTGCGCAAGGATAACACTCCGCTACAGTTATCTCCCTTGATGTATGGACGCAGGTATAGCCACGGTTCACCCCAAGTGTCAGACGCGTCCCTGTCCCCCGAATGAGGATAACCCACCAGATAACATGACAGGTGATCCCAAACTCTTGGGTGCAAAGTGCAGGATGACTCCAAAGTTCTCCAACGAGGACACCCGTTGAATACAAGAACAGAGTTCCCAAAGCAAACACCAAAGTTAACCCCGCATCCCCAACGAGGACACCCGTTGAATACAGGAGGAGGCCTTCAATCATTAGGCATACCCCTGGAGGCATTCAAGCTTTTCACGGACATCCCCCTCCTTGACCGTCTCAAGGAGGGAATTCTTCAAAAAGTACCTACAACAAATACGTTAGTAAAAATAACCTTCATTGCTCCTCTTTATACAAGCTTTTCCTTGAAGTCACCATTGAGAGCACATAAACCAATCACAGGACGCGTCCTAATCTATTGGGCGCGTCCTCTCCTTCATAAATCCAACCCTGTTTCTTCATCAACCGTTCCTTATAGCGTGCCAAAGCTATAGGACGCGTCCTAGTGGAGACAAGCGCGTCCTTCAACTTCCATTGCCACAAGATCACATTTACCAAGTAATTTTCCCTATATTGACGCGTCTACCACAAGTGGGCGCGTCCATATCCAAGCTTCGCCATTACCAGAGCATAAAGCATCAAATCAAGTATAGGCGCGTCCTATGGGATAGGACGCGTCCTATCCTTCCACAACGCAGTACCGGGTTTGACCGTATATAATTCGCATTTGAGCCGAATCAACTCAATGCCAAATTTCGGGTATAACAGATGCTAATTGTGCAGGAGATTTCCAGGATTTTTTCTATCGTGTTCAGACATTATGTCGAATGTACATTTCATTGATCACTTAGGTTTCTGTGTTTCTGGAGATGTTAACATCAGATGAGAATTTAAAATAATTGTTTACCTGAATATAATTGCCAATAGCATTTCCATTTTCATACAGAACTCTAGAGCATTAGATTGCTAAAGATTATAGAACAGTGTAGTCGCCCTACTCAGGGTAATCGCGCTTCCCAGTCAGACCTTGTAAGCAATCCTAATCTCCTATGGAAAAAATACTGAGATAAAAGAAATTTTAAGATGCTACAGACATGCATAATAAGAGCTAGATGTCCTTCAGTTGCTTTTCTGTAATGTACGTAAATATAATAATAATAATAATAATAATAATAATAATAATAATAATAATAATAATAATAATATAAGGATTAATTTACTAATAAGAGAAGAGCTAGGAATATATTCTGAGAATCCTAAGCATAATGGGGGACTTATTATGTCATTATATATACTTATTATACTTGTGTTATATCAAATTATAAATCTATCAATAAACCCTATTCTTGAGAGGCGCTGAGTGGGAGGAACATAGGTAGAGGAAAACAAAAATAAACAGAGCCGCAGACATTCAACTGAAGCAGTCTAGAAAATTTGCACGGACAAGTAAGACAATTTCTTTAACTATTATTATATCATTAGTGATTGATTATAAAAGTTGTGCAAATTACCTACTGATGTGGTAGATTCCTGGTTGAGGGTTTATTTTGTTCACGTGTTAATTGAATTAATTAGATCTAGTTCAAAGTGAATTTAATAATATTATTACTTATGATACATTCTTGTCTAAATATTTATGGTTATGTAGTATTACGTGTTAATTACTTATTATATTTAAGGCTCCTGCGTTAACATGTTAGTATAATATTTGTATTTATTTAAATTGTAGTTATAGAATTTAGGTAGCCTGACGTTGATTTAGTTTAAGGTGCCAAGTTATTTACTATTCCATTACCAAACATGTAATCAACAGTTGTGCCTAGAATGTGTTAACATGATACAGGAAGTGTAAAGATTTTAAATAACAACTGTTAGTTTTATATATAAAAAAAATTGTAAGTTGAGTTAGTATAATTGGTCAAGTTCAGGGACTTGATTTTTGGTGTCCGGTTTGGTTAGTTCTATTGATTCGATCATGTGTTAAGGGCAATATATATATATATATATATAATTTATAAATAGTAATAATTAACTAACAAATCAATATATAAATGTATATAATTGATAAATTTAAATTTTGTATTTAGATCGCGGGTCAGGGAGTTAGCGGATCGTTTCAGATTCTGTTAGTAATTTAGTTGCGATATTCGAGGTACGGATTCTGTCCCCTTTTTATTCAGCGCTACTCTTCTTATAAATTAGATATCTCTGATTCGCTCAATTCCATATTTTATTTGGTCCGTTAATATTATCTGATCATTTTGACGTTCAAAAATTATTTTAGAATTTGATTTGGAAAATTTTAGACATCTGTTTATGCGATTTTCAAAAATTATTTATGACACCCTTTGTTTTGGAAATCTGAATTATTTGTCTTAGTTGAATTTTAAATTTTGTGAGAATATTTTTATTTTGAACCCTTAGTGTGATTTAGGGTATACCGAGTTAACCAGCTGTAGGGGTACTACAGCCATGTCATTGCGGCACCAGTGACATGACACTTCGGTGACAGTGTGATTGGTCACGGCGTATCCTTCTGTTAGCTCTTGGGAGGAGCTTTTGCGCATTTGATATTTGTTCAGGATACGTGGGTGCACCTAGAGTTTGATTTGTGATTTGATTTATGGTGGCGTTGTATATGCCGTACACGTTATCCATTCTGTTGCACGCATTATGTACCCTATGATGTGTGTATTTGTCTCTGTTCTGATCTCGGTATGAAAAATTGTTGATTTATTATAAATTGCAGATTATTTAATTATGATCTCTTTGTTTTGTAAACTGTATTCCAAATCCGTACTGGGCGTTTGCCTCATGCCGTATTCTTTTTCTGGCAGGTGCTTAGGGGAATCTGGGATTGTGTGATAGAGAGCTACCCCAATTCGTTGATTAGGATTTCAGAATTTTATCATTAATTGGACTTAAATATTTATTTAGAGAATTTGGGATTTATATTATTGGTTTAGACAGTTTGGAGATTTAATATTATTTTGAAGATTTTAGACTGTTTAATTTTTGTTTAGAAATATATTAGTGTTCTGTTTGAAGGTTTATGGATTATATGTAATATCTCCTTCTAGTTTAAGAAGGGGGTGTTACATTTTCCAAGATTTTTAGTCGAGAACAAGATGACGCTTAAAAGGCTTTCGAGTCCAAATATCAAATAGGTTACTTACTGCGTCCAAACATTTCAAGTGAGTCACCGGTTATAAAATTGACTCAAATGAGTTACTTATTTAAAAATTTATATCAAAAATATCACTCTATCGTTAGTCGAAATTCTTAAAAATATTATATATTGAGTTCACAATTTTTTTGTGAATGATATTACATCCAAATGAAAGGTTATGAGTTCTACTATTTTAGATAATATTGTTAATTTTTTAAAATTTTATCAACTATTTATTTTTAATTTTTTGATTGTATTATTTGATTTAAATATAAATAAATAGTAAATAAATTTAAAAAAATTTAAAAATATTATCTAAATACTAGAACTCAGAATCTTTTATTTGGATGTAATATCATTCATAAAAAATGTGTCAAACTCAATATATAATATTTTTAAGAATTTGACTAACGATAGAGTGATATTTTTTATACAAATTTTCAAATAAGTGATTCATTTGAGTCAGTTTTGTAACTTGATACATTTGGACGCAGTAAGTGACCTACTTGATATTTAACCCGAAAATTATATTGTGGCCCGTTTGGAAAACTGGATATCATTTGAAATTATGGATTTGATCAAATAAGTTGTTTGGGAATTTGGATTTGAAATGACAACAAAAATCCTGTCATTTGAAATCACTCGTTTGAAATAAAATATAAGTTTCCAAACACCTCGTTACGTCAAATCCTCTTGGGCCCTTCTGATGCTCTAATGAGCTAATCACATTTCGAAATTTCAGAGTAAGGATCTTTTACCCAGATGGTACTGTTTGTAAACAATGGACTAGCTGTAATGTAAAATGAAGTTTAAAAAAATGAGATGATAATGTGAAAGAGCATCTCAATTAAATACTAAACATCGTTGTGTTAATAATATATCAGCGAAATCTTCCTAAAAAAATGTTCGCAATCTGAATAGCATTTCAGTTTTCATACAAAACTGTAGAGACATTAAAATGCTAAAGATCATAGAACCAGGTAATACTCAACTTAAGCAATCCTAGTCTCCTATGGCAGAACACTGAGATGTAAGAATTTCTTAGAGCATTTGGCTCATTCTACATAAATAATGTCCCTTATTTCTTAACATAGTGGCTTCTCAAAATTTAGGTATGCATAACAAAATTGGTTTAGAATAATATATAAATCAATATGAATACTTTAATATATATGTTATGTATAGTTGGGGTATATTTTGATTCAACAGTTATTTCCTATTTTGATTATTAAAAATAAAAATAATTAGTGTTATATAAATATTAAACTACTAAATTACTAAACTTTCCTTATTCCGCTAAATTTATTAAAATTATTATATAATTTAATAATTAAAATTTTAAAATTATTTAAATATTAATAAACCCGTGCATCGCCCAGGACTTAAACTAGTTATTATTAAGATTTGGACTTAGAAGAGGAAAAAGGATTACATCTAACAAAAAATAAGATAGAGGAAAAGTTAGATAATATCTTGTTTTTATTTTTCTTTTGTGGGGTCGGGTGCCCCTCATCAACACTAAAAAAATAATAACGAAAAAGGGAAATGAAAAATGCAAATTGTATGCCGTTAAAAATAAGAATTTCATTTCTGCTAGTAATCATATTTACGTGAACCTTTTAACTATTTCAATATCATGAATGTGTAATCTAAATATAGGCTTTAAAATTTTAAGTACGTGAGCACAAAATATTTTAAATGTAAATATACGAGGGATATTTTTTATAATTACATTATTTAAGTAAAAAAATTGCAAACTATATCATTAAAGTATACAATATACTCGTCTAATTCCCTAAGTAATTCTTTATAAGTATTTGGTTCGTTTTCTTAATCTCATATATGTTGGTAAAATATTCACGATTTGAGTCAATGCGATATTTCGACGAGAAATTGGAGTAAACTAATATAGTTTCGTCAATTTATGTAAATTGTATAACTTCGAAAATAATATGATCTTTAGGATTATTAAGTTGTTATCTTCGGTTCAAATTGAATGCAGGTCAGAAAAGATGGAAAAAATATACGTAATATAATATTAAATTTTCATTTGGTTCAATCTCTTTGACTAATTTTTTTTCAAACTTAATTTAATTATGAAATTTTATTTGTTCATACACGGCAAACTTGGATTATGTACATTAATTTCCGAATGATTTCTTTAGTTATATTGTTTTAATTAAAATTTAGCTAAATTCACTTGTGAATAGTTAATTTTCATTCAAACCAGAGAGATACTGAGATCTTAAAACCATAAATGACAATTATTGGAAACCGATTGCTTACAAGTTATGCAGCTCATTTATAGCTTGTTTTCCAGTCGTTCTTATCTAGTAAAGATGATCGAGGAGTGCAGGACTATTATTTCATACGTATCACGGGCGGACCTACAGTCTTGTCTGTCGGTTCTGAGGATCCACTGGGCTTCCTGCCAAGTCCATTAGCCTTTAAAAAAAATTATTAGGAAACCCAATTAGAGTTTGTCCACGAAACCACTACACCTCAAGCACACTACTATATAAGCCCATGAGCATTAGGTATAAACACTGTCTATCTAAAAAATCAGTCTATCATACCATTCAGTCACCAACGCAAATAACAGAGAAACAAAAAAGCACAAAACAAAAATACTGCCTCGGATTTGGTGTGTCGTGACTCCCTGATCTCCGAAGTCTGGAGCTGAAGCCAAGTGTTAAAAATCGAAAGATTTTCTTACACTCTTTTCTCTTTTTATCTCCTTCCATTCTTACTTTGGATCTATAACCTTTCAAGTAAGCAATTTCTAAATTTTATATTTATCTATTTTCGATTCTTTTTTTTTTTGAAATAAAAAATATGATATCCTAATTGTTAAGTGTTATTGTGATACATTGTTAGTTTGCTAGTTGCTTTATTAATTATTTATTAATTAGATTAAAATTGTTTAATAATTTGAATGTGTAATTAGTTAATTGATTAATTCAAATTTACTTATTTGTTTTAGATAATGGAAAGATACTTTAAAAAAAAATTACCCTCAACATCGGAACCATCTCATAGTGATAGTAATGTTGAACTTGTTATCAATGCATCCTCGAGAGAAAATGTCAATGTGTCTCAATCTTGTTCTACTCCTTCGATGCCTAAATTAATTGATTTGATGAACTTCCTTCGGATCCACATGATAGAAAAAGAATTTTAGACTATCATCCAAATCAAAGAGATGAAATTAGAAGGGCATATATACTTAGAGGGCCTTGTAGACCGGAAGGGTTTATATATCCAACAACGATGAAAGGAGGTAAGCCAAGACGTTTTAATCCTCAATGGTTTGAAAGTTATGATTGGTTGGAGTATAGTGTTAAAGTTGATAGAGTCTTTTGTTTGCCTTGTTACTTATTTAATGATCATGTTAGAACACAAGTTGGGGGTGATGCATTTATTTTTAAAGGTTTTGGTGGTTGGAATAAAATGCAAGAAAGGCTTAAAGCTCATATTGGGGAAGTTGGTAGTGTTCATAGTAAAGCAATTAAAAATTATGATGCTCTGATATTTTCTTTTTGTGACAAGCATGACATTGAAAAGTTGAATATGACAGAGTCATATATTAATCCAAAAAATAGAAGACAAAAGATAGGAATCACATATGAACATTATTATTGTTTTGACTGTTTTAATGTTATTGTGGATATACAACTTGAAGAGTTTGATGATCGTTTTAATGAGGTGAACTTTGAGTTGCTCATTTGTATGGATGCTTTGGATTCACATGATTCATTTGTTGCATTTGACTCATTGCAGTTGATGATGTTAGTTGATTTTTATCCTAGTGACTTTAGTTCTACGGAAAGGATGGCATTGGAGCATGAACTCATCATGTATATTGATAATGTGAAAGACGATAAAAGATTTGCTTATTTGAATGGGATTAGTGATTTTGCTAGATTAATGGTCCAAACACGGAAGCATTTATCTTATCCTTTAATCTATCGTTTGCTAAAACTTGCTTTGGTTTTGTCTGTTGTGACTGCAAACGTGGAGAGGTGCTTTTCTGCAATGAAACTTGTGAATTCGGATTTGCGCAACCGAATTGGTGATGTATTTTTAAGTGATTGTCTTGTTTCGGCTACTGAGAAAGAAGCGCTTGCCAATGTTAGTAATGATGATGTAATTAATCGTTTTCAAAAGATGAAAACGCGTAGGGAACAACTATAAAATGTAAAAATATTTCTTATTTATATAAATTTCATACTTTTTCATTGTTTTATATAGGAACTCACTCGCAAAAATTTCTGGGTCCGCCACTGATACTTATGTGCCTAAATATAGTGTTAAGGTTCGTTAGACGGTTCGCAAACAGGGTAACTCACTATTTAGCGAGATATAACTGTTTTATAGCTGATAATAGATGGGAGGTGGGAAATATCCACCATAAATTTGATTTTGTATTATGTAAAGATTTATTGCATTATTAAAATCTTTACTAAGTCTGTAGTAAAAGTAACTCCATGATTAAATCACCTTCTCTCATGAAATTAGTTAACGTTATTACCTGTCTCCCAACTTTTAGGCAATGAGCTGAGAAGTGAGAAGTAATGAGGCCCATCTCATCATCCATTTTTCATTTTCATTATAAGCAGCTGGTTCACAAGACTTGGAATTGGCTTGTATGCTCAATTATACTGTTACTATCCCTGTATTTCAAATTAGAGTAGGAGTATGTTGTGTTTCATTCCTTCTTTTCTATATTAGAGGGCTTTTCACCGACTTTAATAAGCTTGTATAAATCTTTGCAATAGAGAAGATCTTCCATCAACCGCTTTCAGGTGAATAATTTGATAAGTTTAACTTTATCATCCCGTCCATCTCTTCCATTCTCGAACACACAAGAATTGAACACAAAATAACCGGGCTCGGATACCACTTGTTAGGAAAACCTCCGTAACAATCTCCACTATTTTCCCTCTTTGTGTGTCAAAAAAATAGTTATGCAACAAGCTCTATCATGCAACAACAAAATTCAACCAAGCACAACTAAGTACATAAACAATACTAATAGTAAGAAATATATCAGACACAAGAACTTGCATGAAAAGCCCAAATCGGGAAAAGCACCGGGATCTCTTAAACTTCCACTATAAACAACGTTTATTAATGAGATTACAATGTTCTTTTATACTTATTTAGAGGCTCACAATATCAGCAAAAGTACATTATTGGACATCATCTACTAAGATGGCTACACAAAATAAAATCAGAGAACTCACCTGATGGAAAAGAATAAGGAAAATACGTTAAAGAAGACAACTAACACTTTGGAACCGATATAATTATTATACTATATTTCTTTCTCTAACTGCTACTCTCTCACTTTTCCTATGTGTGGAACCAACAGAGCTAAAAGTTCTTCATTTTCTTTTGTAAGACTGTGAGTCCTTTTCTAAGACTGTGAGTCAAGAACAAGATGACACTCTTAAAAGTTTTTCGACATAAATCTTAATTCTTTGACGGTAATCTTTCAACGTATTCACATGTCTAAGAGTTGCAGAATGAGTGAAATGTGAGAAATTATATGTTACAATGAAAAATTAGCTCCCATATTCAAGTAAAAATGAAAAAAACCATACAGAAGAACAGCTAAGTAACCTTTAGTTATCAATTCAGAAAATTATTTAATGTCAATTGCTCTTTGGCCTTTCTGATGCTCTAACAAGCTAATCAGTAATCACATTTCGAAATTTCATACAACAAGCAGCTGTCTCATTCTTCAGAATATAATGTCCGGTCTTCTTCACAACAAAGTTCCTAAATGCATAACTATAGTATTATCAACCAATTAAATTCCATACAAGTAAAGCATTCTACATATCAAATATTTTTTTTGACGGAAAAGGTATTATATTAATTAAATAAATCAGCCAAACAAACGGCTTGCACTTTAATAGGAACAGACCTCCTATCGAAAACTCGACCTGGAAAAGAACAGGACTCCCTCGCTAAACAGTGAGCGGCCATGTTAGCAGATCGCTTAATAAAAAACAATTCAATGTTTAACTCTACCATCATCCTACGACAGTCCATAATTATGCTACCAAAAGGAGAGACCATGTTGACATGACTCTTGATGGCTTGAACCACTGCTAAGCAATCTGTCTCAATCACAACCTTCCTCCAAACACTTCCCTTGACCCAACTTAACGCCTCTTTTACCGCTATGGCATCTGCATACTCCAAATGAACAACTCCATTATACACCTCTGAGCGCCCGCTTATCACCTCCCCCATCTTGTCTCGAGCTAAAACACCAATTCCATACTTTGAGTATTCAGAAAAGATCGCAGCATCAACCGTTACCTTGACTTCGTTCCTTTTAGGTTTAACCCAAGAAGTTGCTCCATCTTCGTGAACTACATCCCGGTACAGAGCCTTTGTCGAAAAGACTTGAGCTTTCTTCCATTCTGCAAGATACTGCTGAGCTGAATGAACTACGACCTTCACATCATTCCTCTTCTGGTTCCAGACCCAGTTGTTCCTAGCCTGCCAAATGTTCCAGCAAAGGGTGACTATTTCTCCGTGATCCTCCTTCTTTGTTCGATCTAACATATGCTTTAGCCACCTATCAAAATTGTTACCCACATCCCCATGATATACCCAACCTCTCCTTATCCAACAATGTGCTGCAAAAGGACATCCAACTAGAGCATGAAAGACTGTCTCCTCGTCTCCGTTACAAACTGGACAGGTAGCATTCACTGGAACTCTTCTAGAGAGCAGAATTGCATTCGTTGGTAGACACTGAGCTAACGAGCGCCATATCATGTTTAACACCTTGGGTGGAGCTTTGATTCTCCATATCAGTTTCCACAAACTGTTATTATCAGCTGTTTGCCACGCTCCTTTTTGACGTTGCAGGATTCGATATGCACTCCTAACTGAGTAGTCACCATTAACTTCTTCCTTCCAGAACAATCTATCCATCTCATCACCTTCCCCTATTCTTGTTCTAAGGATACATTGCTGGTCCCTCTGATTAAATAGATCCTCCACCACTTCGTTGTCCCATTGATTATCCTCCATAGACATTAGAGAGGCTACTGTAGCCTGCTCTAATCCCTGTAAAACTGTTGTTATACACGGATTTGAATCATCCTGAAGCCAAGGGTGACCCAGAACCTTAATGCTCTTACCATCCCCCACCCTCCAACGAGCACCTGCCACAACAACTTGCTTTGCCTCCCATATACTACGCCAAACAAAACTGTGGTTATCGCCCAGATTCGAGTCGAAAAAATGACAACCTGAGAAATACCTCGCCTTGAACACTTTACTTGATAACCTTTCTGGGTGCATAATTAATCTCCATCCCTGCTTCCCAAGCAGAGCTAAATTAAAATCACGAAAGTCCCTGAAGCCTAAACCACCTCTCGATTTATGCCTGCTAAGCCTCTCCCAACTCATCCAATAAATACCCGAATTTACGTTCTCTTTAAAACCCCACCAATACCTTGATAAGCTTCTCTCAAATCTTTAGAAATTTCCAGTGGTAATAAGAAAATACTCATAGCATAAATTGGTAATGCTTGAGCAACGTTTTTAATTAACACTTCTCTTCCCGCCTGTGAAATCCACCTGTCCTTCCATGACTGAACTCGTTGCCTTATTCTCTCCTTTAAAAAACCAAGAACTCTTGATTTATTTCGACCAATCATATTTGGTAATCCAGGTAAGTCACAGAGTCATCAGCCTCCTTCATCTGCATAATCTGGCAAATATTATTCTTATCGTGCTGGTTAACATTAGAGCTGAACACTACTGAAGACTTTGAAAAATTCACTTGCTGTCCTGAAGCCTCCTCGAAAATTTGTAAGACTTCCACCAACTTCAAAGCTGCATTCTCGTCTGCCTTACAAAACATATAGCTGTCATCTGCAAAAAGTAAATGGCTAATACTTGGAGCCTGCCGACACACCTTTATGCCCTCTATCAATTTTTGGCTCTCATATTTCCTAAGTACAGCAGACAACCCCTCTGCACAAAGAATGAATAGATATGGCGAGAGCGGATCACCTTGACGAAGACCTCGACTTGGAATCACTGGCCCCATCTCCCTTGCTCCATAAAAATAATATTATACTTAACCGAATTTATACTTTGGAGAATTAAATGAACCCACCAACTGTGAAACCCCACCTTACATAACAATTCTCGTAAATAATCCCACTCGATTCTGTCATAGGCCTTACTCATATCTATTTTAACAGCCATGCAACCATTCTTGCCCCTCCTCTTCCTCTTCAGATAATGGATCATTTCATAGCCCACCATAATGTTATCTGTGATCAACCTTCCCGGTATAAAAGCGCTCTGACACTCAGATACTACCCCATCCAACATAGTTTTCATTCGGTTAGCCATTACTTTAGTAATGATCTTCACCAATACGTTGCACAACGAAATGGGTCTGAGATCCCCCATACTAACAGGATACTTCTTCTTCGGTATTAAAACCACATTCGTCTGATTAAGACCTTCTGGCATGATACCATCTTGAAAAAACTTCCTGATCATTTGAACAACATCCTGGCCTACTATCTCCCAATGTTTTTGATAAAAAGCCGGTGTCATGTCGTCCGGCCCCGGAGCTTTATCTGGATCCATCTGGAACAATGCTTGTTTAACTACCTCATCTGTCACTTGCTTCATTAAATCCTCATTCTGTGCCTCTGTTATGCTTGTATCCATACAATCAATTACCTCCTACCAGCTTGTTTGAGTTGCTTCGAACAAATGATCATAATGTTCTGTTATATGCTCAGCTAAACCCTCATTCCAATCAATCCAACTACCTTCACCATTCTTCAAACGATGGATCTGATTTGTCCTTCTTCTAGAAGATGCTGAAGCATGAAAATACTTGCTATTTTTATCACCTGAATGAAGCCAGAGTTGTTTTGACCGCTGCCTCCAGAAAATTTCTTTCTGCTCCAGAATTAAAAGTAAGTTATCTTTTGCCGCTTTATACTTCTGAACGGAAGCAGCATCTCTGAATTTCCTCCACCTTTTCATTTCCAACTTGCAGGTTTTAATACGATCACTGAACTACCAGTCACCTCTTTTCCCCACTGAAATAGCTTTTCACTACAAACTTTAATTTTAGTTTGTATGTCAGTGTCATTACCCCCCTCCCAGCCTTCAATAACAAGCTGCTTGCACATCGGCTCCGTTAACCATGCGTTCTCAAACCGAAATTTTACTGTATCAGCCCGCTTTTCAACAACCTCAGGAACTAACAAAATAGGATTATGATCCGATGAGGCCCCTTCCAGATTATAAAGCTTAGCCAAAGGAAAAATATTAAGCCACCCCGCTGTTGTCAAGGCCCTATCTAACCTTACTTCAATCCAAGCTGAAGTTCCACGACCTCTTTCCCACGTAAATTGGTGTCCCGTAAGTTCCATATCTATAAGACCTGTTTCCATCAGAACTTCCCTAAACCCCTCAACCAACCAGTTAGGATATGGAGCTCCTCCATGCTTATCCTGTTGACCCAGAACATTGTTTAAATCTCCTATGGCACACCAAGGGAGGTTCGAGTCCCTTGCCAGATTTCAGAGCAAATCCCATATCTTCCTCTTTTGATTTCTATCCGGTTCACCATAGATTCCCGTTAGTCTCCACTTTTCCTTACCATCTGCAGAAATCTCCACATCGATGTGATTTCGAGACATACTTCTCAACTGAACTTGATCTTTAACCTTCCATAAAAAAGTCAGCCCTCCACTTTTCCCCACAGAATCCACAGCTAATAATCCATCAAAGCCTAGAGCACTTCGAATCCTCTCCATCTTACCTTTATTATCTATAGTTTCACATAAGAAAATAAAAGCAGGTCTTTCTTGATTTATTACATCTTTAAGGAACTGAATATTCGAGGGAAGACCTATGCCTCGACAGTTCCAACTGAAAATGCTCATAATTCCGGGCGGGGCTGCAAAGCAGCACTCGCCAATAGCTCGTTTTTTGGTTCTGTATAGCATTATCTTGTGTTTCATACATTGCAACATCCTCTTGGTCTTTAGACACGGGCGGCTCATCCAAATTTTCCTCATTCACTCTCCTCCTTTTCAAGTCCACAACCGTAAGCCCAAGATCCACAATATTATCCTTTTCCTGACTAATTTTTGAACTTTGTCCACCTGTCTGATTATTGAGCGCCAAAACACCAGCGAAATCATTTCCTTTAAAAGCTCCTCCTCTTTGTACGCTATCATTTCCAACCATATCAATTATAGTCCCTGACCCTTTATTGTTATATTGCTTATCCCTATAATAATGGGATTTTGTTACCGCATTTTCCGCCATACCTTTTCCATCACTGTTATCCCCCATCTTCTTCTCTCCCAACTCCCCGCCATCGGCGCTTCGAAGCCAATGATTTCTTCCACCAGAGGCTTGGTTCCTGACTGAAGCTCGAAGGGATGCATCATATTTTCTATTTCCTTGGACACCATTGTCATCAAATAACAATTCACAGAATTTTTCTGAATGACCGATGATACCACAATAAAAGCAAAATGAAGGGAGACGCTCATATTTAAATTTAATCCACATTCATTCTCCCCCAGCTCTTTTGATCCGCATTTGACTCTTTAATGGTTTGTAAACATCAACCGCAACTTTGATACGTAAAAAATTCTTCCAGATGCCTTGGAAATTTTTTGGGTCTGTTTGTAGAAATATCCCAACATAGTTGCCTATCGACTTTAAGATGAACTCTGAATTAAAACCAACTGGTAGGTCATAGACTTGGATCCACATATATAACTCCTTCAGTTTGATATCAGCCAACTGTTCTCCCATTTCCAATCTCTTAACCATAAGCGCTTGGTTATTAAAAGTCCATGGACCATCATCAAGAACTCTCTGCATATCCAGTTCGTGAAAAAATTTAAATAAGAAGAGATTAGGAATAACTGTTTCTTCCATGTAAATACCCTTCACCGGTCTCCAGATAGCCGATAATGTATCTTGCATTGCCACAAAATTGATTTTCCTAGTTGTCACGAAACTTCCCACCAAACATAGGTCAAACTCCGTTGTAGGAACATCTTCACCTGCTTCCTCTAGAATCAATCCTCCTTCATCTTCATCATTGATCGAGAGATTGGCATACTCCTCCTCAATAGGTATCTTTTTCGAAGAACTCGTCATAGAGGGCCCGAATTTGTTAAACAAAACTACTCCTCAAACAAAAAGAAAAACTTTAGGGGACGATTAAGACAATGAGGGTTTAAAGCTTTGAAGAAAAGAGAAAACACGTCAATCAGACGAGACTAAACTGCAAACACGTCATTCAGACGAGACCTTCATTTTTTGTAGATGTGCTTCTACATATCAAATATTTGGTTTAAAAGATAAGGTCAAGATTATTAAGATTTGGACTTAAAAGATGAAAAGAAATTATATCTAGTTAATGAAAACCAGGAAATAAAATGCAAATTGCATTTAATTACAAAATAAAATAAAACTTTATTTTCCACTAATAAGAATATTTGTGTGAATATCTAATGTGTTCCATTAGTGTGATAATCTACACTATACTATAATAGCCGGAATAGTAAAATGTGTAGTATGTTAGATTTTTACTAAATCAATGTTTTAATAAGGAGTTGAAGTCAACTAATATGTTTTTAAGTAATATGGTTTTGGTAGTTTTTAAGACAGAATAGTACAAGTTGAAATGGAGTTTTCCCTTTAATTGGATTAAGTAGTTTAATACTTGGTTCAGTTTTTTACTATACAACGGGATCTCTTATTTTTCCGGATCTATTTATTTCAAATCACGCTTGATTAACAGAATATTTGCATTGAATTCACTAATAAAAGTTTCCCTTTATTTTTTTGATATTTGATGTGTCTAACTTTTCTATAAACATCACCAAAAAAGATCTTGAAACACTGATTAGTCAAGTCGATTGCTATTAATCTATCTTGTGTAGAAGACTTTAGTTTCATCACTAATAAACAATAATCATGTGTATTTTTTTTTTCAAATTTTAGATGGTTCAACATCACTTTTGTTTACCTCGAATCCAGAATATTTTCTTTAATTTGATTGTTTTAAATATTCACTAATAAATTATTTAATTTCATATATACCTAGGAGTTACCACTAATCTTGACACAATAACCCAAGTCAATAAGTATTACCTGTTTGACAAATCTTAAAATAACTAACTTATAACTTAAAATCAATAAGTAATTTATAAGTGATAACTAAATGAATCCTTATAAGATATAAAATTGTTTGGATAATTTTATTTATGAGTCAGAATTTTTTTTTAATTAAATGTACTAAAATAAAAAATTAAAAAATATTATTATCTTGATTCGTGAATTTTTAATTAGATTAAGATATAAAAATATAATTTTTAAAATTAAGTTAGTAAAAAACGAAAAACCAAAATAAGATTAGTACATCGTTATTAACATTCAACTTATCAGCTTATAAGTTGTATATTCAACTTATAAATTAGGTTGAAAAAACTTCACTTATGGATATTATAAGTCACTTATAAGCCCGCCAACATGTCCCACTAGTAAAATATTTTAGTAAAACGGTAAATCTCAAACTATTTGACCTCTACTGAGCATGACCTTTACTTTAACAGCTCACACCAACCAGCATAAAAAATTTTAGCAACAATAAGAAATTGGAATTAAAAAAAAAGTAACGTATGCAAAAACAGGAAATTGGAACAAAAAAGTAACTTATTTCAAACAAAACATTCCTTCAAAATGTAAAAAAAATAAAAATGTTTGATAGCTAGTTTTGTCAAGAGACAGGAACTGGAAATTGCAATCAATTTTTCTCTACATTTCTCAGATTTAAAAATGTGATAAATGACTTTAAATCAAAATTTGAAGTTAAGATTCTCATAATAACAATATACATTTCTCCGATATAATAACGTGAGAAATGACCTTTTAAATTATAATTCGAAGTTAAGATACTCATAATATATAACACTATTGAAAAAATGACACTTTGAAGTACATTTACATTCAAACTTGTTAGCTTAGTAAATGAAAAGATTTAGCACGTGTGTAAAGCAATGTCACTCGATCATTATCAAACTGACATACAAAAAACCAAACATGTTTGTGTATCTCGAGAGGACGAGAACTGCAAATGCAGTCAAATTTTGTAGACAATTTCCTGATAATAAGAATGTTCGAATCGTTTTATATGCAAACAGAAAGTAATGGGAGTTTTCTGATGGACATCTGTTTCATTGAATGGTGCGCGCAAATAGAACTAGACGGCGCAATATCCGGGGTGTCAAAAATCAAACCTGAGTTCTACGGCCAGCCTGAAGTACGATATCATGTTAAGTAACCAATCGATCTAAAATTTCAATATATTACAGTAAAGTCCTTTTCAGGATGTTTGAGAATCTAATATTATTATTCTAACATCAATCGTCTACATAATTTTAATTCTTTGATGATCAATAATAATCTTTCAACCTTTTTATATGTAAAAGAGTGGCAAAATGAGTGATAAAAGGCGAAATTATATGTTGTTGATCATTTGAAACCTCAGAGCTAGATACCAGCAAGCAAGAATGCGTAAAAGCGATCCAGAGAAACAATCGAACAACCTTTAAATACAGAAAATTATTTTATGTATGCTCTTTGGCCTTTCTGATACTCTAATGAGCTAGCACATTTCGAAATTTCATAGAACATTTAGCTCATTATTCATTAAAAATGTCGGACTTCACATCACGTTCACAACATATTCTGGTTCCTTAGAATTTCACTAATTCAGTACACATAACTATAATTCTTTTGATATATGAACCACATGGTCATTATCATTAAGATTGGCACTTGTAAAGATGAATAGAAATGCTATCGAACCAAGAATAAAAAGTTGGAAAAGAAAAATGTAAATGGTATGTAGTCACAAATAAATAAGTATTTATTTCGAATAATTAATAAGAATATTTGTGTGAATATCTTAACCATGTCATTACTGTGAAAAGGTTATATAAAGAATATCTTTATTCATTTTAAATCTTGTATATTTGTTGTTAAAATGTTTAGGGCAGTAGCTTGTTACTGATTCAATATATATCAGGAATTGGAGTGAACTAATATATTTTCTCTCGTGTCAAAAAAGTCGTGTTGTTTCATATGTTGTACTAGTTCTTCCGCTCCAATCTTTTGAAGGGATGTAAGAATACTAGTTCTTCAGTTATATCTTTTGAAACTAGGTTGGTATAGGTTGAAGTTGGTATCCAAAAGCTTTATTTGGTTTAACCTTTGTAAATTTTATTTTGGAAGGTTTTCTCTTAGTTTTATTGTTCAAATCAATTTTACATTTATCTTCTATGTACAATTGATTGCATCATTAAACAATAGTCAAAGATCTGCAAACTCACCGGAAAACATTGTACTTCAACTTCAAGCTCACATCAGTTTTACTTGAAACAGCTCATATCAGACTATCAGTCCAGCATTGTAAAATTGGAACAAAATTGTCGCAATGAAGAGACAATTGCAAGCAACTGAATTTGGGCGAAGCATTATTCTGGACGTAAGAAATCAAATATGTCTGTAACGATCTGACCACCTCTGTGACTTCTATTTTTCACGCATCATCAAATTTAAAGTGGCTTTTCAAGTGGCTTTTCAAGCGCAAACCAGAACCCAGAAGCGTCACTTCAGCAAAAACTTCAAACTTTTAGAAAAAATCTGACTCTTCACCTTCATGTGTAGAGAGAACAAGATGATGCTAATATATATTCTCCGTTCATTAACCAAAAATCACAATGCATTGAAATTCAACTCTAATTTCAGTTTAACATGTGCGTGCACGGTAAAATAAAAGAAGAATTAAAATAAGTCATCAAGGTAGAGACGAAAATGAAAAAGAAAATTTAAACTGTATTTTTACCGATAATCTAATTTCAATAAATATATGTGCACATGGTAAAATAAAAGAAGAATTAAGAAAAGTTATCAGGATAAAAGAAGAAAAGGAAGAAACAACTCCAATTCTATTTTTCTCAATACATCTATACTATATTATACTATAATAATTGAAATGAGGTATAATTTGTAATTTAGTTAACCCTTATTTTGGTTATCTCTTTCCATCACCACCGTCGGATATTCTTTATTAAATAATCAGAGCCGTTAAATTCAAATACTCAAAAAAATACCTTCCACAAGTTCTCAGGTTCGAATTCCGTCAACAACAAACATTTATATTATTATTTATAAAGATACATATAGTTTATCAGTTTCAAATTTTAACAACAACAAATATTTACATTATTATCTATGAATAATATCTCATCAATCATAGACTATTTATACTATTTGAACTTAACTTGAAATTATACACAATAAAATTATAATTATATAATCATTATTTAGTATTTAATTGTTTATATAGAATTTTAATAAAATTATAAAAAATAAAAATAAAAATATATAAATATTAATCAAGACATGTGCATAGCACGGGCCGTAAGCTAGTAAAAATTAAAAAATAGAAATGATATATACACAATTACACGTACACATTTTTTCTACCCCTACCTATATACCTTACAACCAAAAGAAATATTATACAAAACTAATATTATATGTTATATATTCACTTCCCAACTATACACAATTTTAGAAGTGCATAGTTTAAAAGCACAAAAGATGGTATATATCCAAACATCATATCCTAATGAAAACTAAAAATAAATTATTAGTTGACTCCAATTTTTCACAATTTTATAGTAATTGTGAATGGATAAATTATCATCCCAAATATGCAAAATAAGAGGTTATTTGTTTACATGATTACATGGATAAATTATCATCTCAAATATATAAAATAAAAGGTTATTTGTTTATGTAATGTTTGTTGGCATGAACCTTTTGACGAGTTCATACAAAAATTCAGTTTGAGTGAACGAAATTCTTACCTTATTTGACATACATAATTTGCATTCTCTTTTTTTATAATTATATATTTTTGAATGCATGTTATGTTTTTTTTGACAAATGCATGTTATGTTTCTTCATGCTTCTCTACAAACTTACTAACAATGATTGACAATAGTAGTTGGTTTTATACTGTACAAGTCTTTAAAATGATATCGTGTCCGTTTGGTAAATTTTAAAATAAGTAACTTATGACTTAAAATAATTATGTGTGAAATAAGTGATAATTTGATAAATACTTATAAGTTGTATAAGTGTTTGGATAAATTTACTTATATGTCAGAAGTTTTTTTACTTAAATGAATTAAAACAAATAATTATTAAATACAATTATCTTAGTTCATGAATCTTAAATTAGAAAATATTAAAAAATTTATATTTTAAAATCAAAACTTTAAAAAAAAGTGAAAAAATGAAAATAAGTTGGAAAAAAGTACGTCACTGCCAACTTTCCACTTATCAGCTTATAAGTTGTGAATTCAATTTATAAATTAGGTCGACAAACGGTCATTAATAAGTTGTCACGAGTTTATAAGCAAAAAGTAGCTTATAAGCTAGTAGCCAAACTGGCCCATTATATATCATTAATATGATTCTAACTTCTCAAAATATGTGTAACCACAGCACAGAAGATGTGTGTAACCACGACAAAGTCTTGCCATTGTCCGTTTACTGCACCTGCACTACATGCAAGCAAACTGAAGTTGACTCAAAATCTATGTCCTGCAGAGAAACTGAGTAGAAAATTAATCGTGAAAAAATGTAATATTTGATTTTATGACGAAGCGTTACTACATTCTCCCCTGCCACCGGAGATAATTCTAACAATGGTGTAATATACAAAAGAAATTCTTACATTTTGGAAACATACATAACTAGAGCTTAAAGTCCTACATTTCTCCTTAATTTTAAGAACAAGATGGTTTAAATATTATCCATTCATTAACCAAAACAATCACAATGCATCATTTGCTTACATGAAATTCATTTCAAATCCTGGATTTGATCAAATTTACGTGTTTGATAATATCAAAATTTTGAATTTTGAATTTGTTCATATCCAATGCAATTAAATAACAAGTTTAAAAATTGAAATGTAAAATAATAATAAAATATACTCTGTCTGTCCCTCCTATTTATTTACACTTTTCTTTTTTGATATCCCTTCCAATTGTTTACATTTCAAAATTTTCCAAAAATAGTAAAGTTTTTTATAATTTTTAAAATAACTATATCCACTACTTCTCTCCACTATACTCATTTTATACATATAATATTATTCAGTCTCAATATTTTACTCACTTTTTTAATTTTACTTCATCACTTTATCATTTTTTTTAAACTCGTTTGGGAGGGACGGAGGGAGTATGTCATTTCAAATGAATTTTTTTTTGAGATTCCTTTCGTTTTTTAGGAATATATTCTCGAGAATCTTTTCTCGGGAATTTTCTCGAAAACGTTTTCGTGGGAAATTTTGTCTTCAAAACGTTTTTCAGGAATATATTTCCGAGAAAATTTTCTCAGGAAATTTTTCCCATAACATTTTCTCGGAAAAAAATTCCCCGAAAATTCTTGGAAAAATTTTCTCAAAACATTTTCCGGAAATATATTCCGAGAAATTTGCCTCATAAAATTTTTCCCGAGGGACTTTTTCTCGGAAATTTTTTTCCGAGAATGTTTTCATGGGAAACTTTTTACCGGGAAATTCCCGATAAACTTTTCTTGGAGACTTTTTCCAAAGAAGTTTCCGAAAAACTTTTCTTAGGAAAAATATGTTTCTCGAAAATTGTTATCCTAGAACTTTTTACCGGGAATTTTTTTCCTCGAGAACATATTTCGGAAATATTTTTCGTTGAGAGCTTTTTTCCGAGAAATATTTTTCAGAAAAATTTTCCGTGAATATTTTCGGATGAAATTGTTTATCGGGAGAATTTTGTAGAATGAAAAAATTTCGGGTAAATGTTTATCGAGAACTTTTACACTTAGAGGTTTTTTTGGGAATTTTTTCAAGAATTGTATTTCGTCAATTTTTCCTGAAATATATATACTTAAAAAATTAATATTTCAATGCTCCGAAAAAATAAATAAATAATAATAATATTTCAAGTTTTAGAAAAAAATTTAAAAAAAGTTTTGAAAATCAATTTCTTGAATTTTCAAACAAAAGACTTGGAATTGAAATTCTGAATTTCAAATTCTGGAAAAGAAATTCCGGATTTGAAATTAAATCAATGTTTTCAAATGCTACATCCGCATAAGCCGAACCGATATTTAATCGATCCAAACCGAAACCGAAATGTGGTTTGCGGTTACGGTTCAACCACTTTAAAAATCCGCGGGTAATGGGTTGGTTTGGTTCTAATATTTTATCATAAATATAATATCATAACTTGGTTCTAATATTTTGTTAAATAAATATTTACTTAACATTGGTATGATAAATTGTATAATATAACACCATAAATTATTTAAGATCAATTTGTAAATACTATTGAATCATAATTTTTTAATATATATATATTCAATTTTATCATATGTTTTGATATATAATCTTTTTTCATCGTTGTGAATATATAATTTTATTATATTTCATATATACTATTTAAGATAATATGAATTATACAGTTAAAAAATAACTTTATGAAATATATCAATTTTGTTTAACGAATTCTAAAATGACAAATCTTTGGTGATTAATGTAATATTATCATTTAACTTGATGTTATTTTTTTATCCAACACATTACCAACACAATATTGTACAATTAAAAAATGTATAAAAAAATCCGAATAAAAACCGAAAAACTGTTTTAAACGGTTTGGTGGGGGTTAATAGAAATTAATCGAACTGAACCACATGTATTGGTTTGGCTATGATTAATGCCAAAAACTGCACCAAACCGCATCATGCACACCCCTTAGATGCTAAAGTACTAAATTGCTAAATTACTAGATATAGTCTCCTTATTCCCACTAAACTACGACCAAAACTTATCCTACTTAATTCGATCACAGCTTCTTCCTAACTCTTTTATTATTTTTATTATAAATCTATAATTATTATATATTTATATAAATATAAATATATTTATATATATATAAATATATTAAAATTAATACATATATTTTTGAATAAATAAAAGTTAAAATTTATTTAAATATTAACGAAACCCGTATATCGGGATTTAAACTAGTATTTTTAAATGTACGAGATTAAAGAGAACACATTTTTTTCAAATCCTCTTTCGTAACTTCAAAAAATTTATTAATTGAATCTGTTTTCTCGATATAATTTTGAATAAATAAAGTATTATTCGAACTATCATAGCAAAAATAGAAAGTAAATGTGTTGGCCCCAAATTCATTTTCTTGAGTCAAATGGTCTTTAATGTCATTTTTTAAATTATTGGCTCCAAACGTCACTTCAAAACGGGGTTCGGTTAAACTTTTTCAAAATAAACGAAAAACGCAGTTTCGTGTTGAGTTTAACAATTTTTTTATTTTTTTTAAATAAAAGAAAACCCAGTTTCGTTTTGTGTTTTTGTTTAAAAATTTGTTTTCAAACAGTATTTTGGATGAAAACGCAATTTCACAAATTGTTTCGGTCAAAAACACTATCTTATCTTTAGTTTATGGATATAAAAACGGGGTTTTAAACTTAGTTTTTCGTAAAAATACCGTTTTTAACTGAGTTTTTCTCATGATGCAAAAAAAACGCAGATCTAAAATGAGTTAATATGAAAAAGTTATCCTGAGATTATGTTTTGCCCCCATAAACATGAATTGAAATTGCGTTTTCAATTTTTTTAATAAAAAAATAGAGAAAACAAAAAACGAAATTGTGTTTTTTATTAATAACAAAAAATTCAATCGAAACTCCATTTTGAAGTGACATTTAAGGTCAATTATTTAAAAAATGAGATTGAGGATTATTTAAACTCAAATAATGACATTTGTGACTTTTTTGGTATAAGAAGCGTATATATAATGCAGGTGCAGCCATTCGAATGAAAGTGTTATAAGTCTTTACAATATTCACTTCGATCGTATGAAACTCGTACTTTATTTGACTTTGGTTGTTGAAATTCGTACTTTATTTGAAGCATATAATTTGCATTTTCTCCTTTTTAACTATATAATGAAAATTATTTTGACAATAATAAGCTAAATTAGGTATTATAAGTTTGAGAAATCGCATTGAATAATTTATTCAGTGTTACAGATTTCGGAAATCGGAATCGGAAATCGGAATTATTCGGTATTTGAGAAATCGCATTGAATAATTTATTCAGTGTTACAAATTTCGGAAATCAGAATTATTCGATTGAGGTACCAATTTGTAATTTATTAGATGATTTTTGAAAAATCGGATGATTTATCTAAAATCGGTCAAATTGAACAAATATTTTTGACCGATTTTTTGAACATCGACAATTTTTAAAAATTCAGCCAATTTCTGTAACAAAGATTTCATTAAGAAAGTACTAATTGTTTCATATTTTAATATGGAGATAAACATAATTTTGAAACAATAAACTGTAAAAGTGTACAGCCATTAAATTTTATCCTCTGTACAAGACTCATTGCATTTGCATCATTTAACAATAGTTAAATTAAAAAAAAAAACCCTACAAAAACACAGGAAAACACTGTATTTTCATTTTTCGCCATTAGATTAGCTGCCTATTAAAGAAATCATTTATAAATTATTACACAGAAGGCTGTAATTCTCAAAACCATTGACCCTCTGCAAGCATGAATTGATGGCCTCTTCTTTTTAACTGAGGTTTCTTCAAATGCACTGACCATGCTTTGTTTTTAAGCTCACCACCAGTCTAGCATTAAAAATTTAGCAACAACCGGAAATTGGAGCAAAATTGTCACCGCGAGGAGACAAAGGTAAACAACTCGCATCCTCGACTGATTTGGGGCAGAGCGCTTTCTGGACGTAAAAAACCAAATATGTCTGTAAAGATCTTACCACCTCTTCATCTACTTCAGTTATCCAAGCATCGTCACATTTGTACCAGTGAGACTTCAGACGCAAGTAAGTCACATAGTGACCAGACTCTAGCATCCCAGAATGTGTAACCACGGCAAAGACTTCAAACTTTGTGGAAAGATCGGACTCATCACCTTCAAAAGCAAAGATTCTGTTTCCAAACCTTTTTCTCACAACTGAAGATGAGATATACGGGGTCATGTCTAGAGAAAAAGGGAACTGCAAATGGCGGTCAATTTTTCTAGACATTTTTCTGATAAAAGAATGTTCAAATCGTTTTATATGCAAACACAATACCAACGGGAGTTTCCTGATGGACATCTGTTTCACTGACTCTCGCCTTTCTTGACAACTCTCGCAGAACAGTTTCTGGTCCGAGCCCAATTTCTCAGGCCTTGTAAAGAGATCCAAGCAGCCCCCAAGAGTCGAGGATGCAGTACACTCGGTTGGCTTGCTTGCTTTGCTAGGTAAATTTCTATTAGAGCAAGGTGTGTTCAAATCGAGTGAAATATCCATGCATGGATCGTACGTTGTCGACGTGAATCCGCATGTTGTACAAGTGACATCTGATCTCAGTAGGCCAGAGAACACTCTATGAGCAATACAATGGCAGTTTACATTATCTGCGTGAAAGCAGATGTGTTGCTTTTCAGTAAAGAAGTTAAATGGAAACCATAATACGCATAGCATACTCAAAAATCAATTCTCCAGGCCACCAAATTTTGAAGTAAACAGCATTTGCTAATTGTTTCTTTGTTTCCTTCAAGATGTAATTTCAACAAATGATATCTACTTGATCCCTCTAGCCCACACATTCCTCACAAATATTTTCGAATACCTTTAATTACCTTTATTTGGGTATTGTGTCTTCCCTTCTTTCTCATGGATCCTGTCCAGCATTGATATAAGGAATTCGTGAGCATCCTGCTGTTCGTAACTAGCAAGATTTTCTGATAGCTGCCACCAACTGCAATAGTAACAAAAAAAAAATGTAAACTACAATGGCATTCTAACAATCACACTATAGCATACTATTTAATACATAAAGCGGCATATAAATTACTATGATGAACTTACAGAAGCACAAAGTAAGTATTATGAATAACTATATACACTCCAAGAATTACAGGCTTAGTTGCTGAAATTAATCAGTCTAGTGATTTATAAAGGTCTACACACACCTTAAAACAGGTTTAATTATCCAATTATGCATAATTAAGTCATCTAAACTCAGCTGAGGTATTTTGCCAAAATTTCTGTACAGATTGAATCATAGGAAGAATTGAGACTCCTAGCTAATCACCAACTTGGAAGTAATAAATATTCATTGACTATGAGTAAGAGTACTTGCAAACCTAAATGATACCAATATCTGGTCCCTGTACTATTAACCGCTTAATTTTTAACAACATAAAGAAAACATAGTACATCAATACCCCCCCCAGTCCTACACTCCTACATCCTACCCCTTTATATCATTGAACAAACAAAAACACTGTGATTGATTACCCAGGAGAAACCCCGTTCACAATAAATGCAGGAACCAATTCATCAGTATACAGTTTAATACTCTAATCAATAACAAATCCAAAGCAAAACAAAAATTCATATAAGGAACATCTCGAACAGAAACATGTCAGATGCATAAATGACTAACCTGAAAAGAAATTGTGCAGGACTATAAGGACTCCTGTCACCAGAAAAGGCAGCAGAGAATATAACATCCATATCACAAGGCAAACACAATCTATCAGATGACCTTTTCCGACAAGCTTCACGATTATGCTGATCACTAAGGAAATAATTCCTCAAAGGAGGAGCATGAAGCAATGCTTGCAACACAGAATTCATAAAACAAGTATTCCCCAAATTATTCAAACCCCTCAAACCCAAAGGAAAGCACGATTTCGACCTCCGATCTTTATCCCAACCCAACTTATCATTCTTCGAAAACAAATCCACCCCAAATTCCAATCTTTTCCGCTTACTAAACCTCAATTCACCTCCCACACCACAATTCCCACCTCCCCTCAATCCCAACCCAAACTTACACATCACAGCCTTATCGAAATCAGGATCGTAAACCTGATCACAACACGAAAAGCAATAAAGCTCAGCCCTTTCTACATCAACTGCAATCTCATGACCATTTTGAGATTGAGTATGCAAAAGGGCATGATTTGATTCAACAATCAAACAACAAGAAACCTCAAAACAGATCAAACATATATATAATCTACCTTGACTACCACTACAAAAACTACATCTGGGTATCTCTGATCTTGAATTTTCAATCACTTTTCCACTATAAAAACCACTTTTTATATAACTTTGAATCACATTATAACCATTAATACCATTCTTGATTTTATACTCAACAAGATGCCTACAAGGCTTAGGAGTTACATACAAAACATCCCTTTGGGACATAATCAATAAAGATCAAATCTTTACTATCAAAAACACATAAAGATCAAATCTTTACAATCAAGAACACATAAAGATCAAATCTTTACTATCAAGAACACATAAAAACACTAAAATCAACTATACATACACATATAGATACAAAAACACATGTGGCTCAAAAATCAAAAATCAAGAAAACTAAAAACCCAACTAAAATTAATGATTTTTAGGTTAAAAAACAGGGTTGATTTGTGATCCGTTGAAATGGGTATTTTTTAAATGATATAATTTGACCAAAAAATCAAGAAAATTGAGAAAAAATTGGGATCAAACAGATGAAGAAGAGGAGGCGGCAGAGAGGGTGGTGGTATTTTTCCTGTGTGGTGAAGAACATTTTATAATTTGTGTTTTTTAATGTAGGAGAAATATGGACCGTTGATGATTCTAGGCTGGAAAAGAATGATCTGACCTGGGCTGTTCATCTGGTCAATGCTCTCGTGCACCATAAAGAGAATAAATGACATGATGGATTTTTATTCCATAATTACGATCTTTTTTAAGATGAGAGAAGTTCCATGTAGACCATTGTAGGAGAACTCGGAGAGCACATATATTCTGCAATCAAAACAATATAAAATATACTCCCTCCGTCCCTTAATACATTGCCTAATTTAACTTTCGGTACTGTTCACAGTAAGCGATTGACTACTAATTTACGTCTAATCTATAATATCAAATATAGTCATGAGTGATCTCGTTGGATTCGTATTTATCAGTACTTTAATACAGTGAAATTTTTATATTTAATACTAATACGAATTTAAAGATATTAACAATCAAAAGTGTGTATTGGCAAACGTGTCCAACACAAATAGGAAACGTTTTTAGGGACGGAGGGAGTATTATTTTGTGAAGTATATTCAACAAATATCAGTAATTTATTAAAATTATTGAAGATCATTTATGTTCAAGATTTTAAATAAAATAATGATATTTATAGAACGTAATTCGTAAAATAATATATTTTACAATATTTTTATGCAACGTTTTAGTTGCAGAACATAAGTGGTCTTCAAGTCTCCTACAAAAATGGAGAGACCCATAGAACTTTACTCTTTTTAAGTTTTAACATAGGCTGATAGGCATGATTATGAATTTATCTTCTGTTTTTCCTCATAATTTATATAATCTTAATATAAATTTTAATTGTCTAATTTTATTTTTAGTTAAAAATATAATCTATCCGTGAAATTTAAATAATTTTTTCTTTTTTCAAAAAAACTCGAATGCGGAGATCATTAATATAACCTAAAATAACATACGCCATGATCCGTCTCAGTTCCCCCTTGCGGAGGTCACGAGTTTAACTCGTGCGTCGTCTCAGTCCCCCTTGCAGAGGTCAGGAGTTTAACTCGTGTATTTGCGTATGTGATTATCAGAAAAATACAAACTTGCGTGTGTAATTATTAAAGAAAAATAAAAACGTAGCTCTATAATCTCTTCCGACCAACTCTTTTGACTGAACCATTGTATAAATTGGCTTGTACATTTATTTTCCATACAATTTGACTCTTACAAATTCTATATCTTTAGTTGTATCCTATAATGAAATTACAGTTTCTGGGAAATAAAATCAAAACTAGTCTCTATCTTTCATTTAGTATGATCAACATGCAATAACATGTTACAACAATCATGTTTATCTCTGCTAATGGATCACTGACATCAATTGAAGTCAGAAATTAAGATTAATGGGTTCTATGTTAAGGAGTACTGAGGCACTGGTCTTTTCTGTTTCAAGAGCTCGTCCATATCGTGTACAATTTTAAATACTGCATCAGGCCGTGCTAGTCTCAACGCGTTTTGTGACATAGCACGAAGCTCGTCTGCTTTTGGACCAAACCACTGTGAGACAATGGAAGCTATCTGTTTTGGCGATTTTGAAAATTTCCCACATCCATTTTCCACCACGTATGGCACATTGCCAACTTCCTGCAACATGAGCATGTCATTGAGGACAAACAGCCATTGAAAAATGTACACCTTTGTGGAGCTATTAACATTGATACATTGACGACAAACGTAGTGTCATATACTTGTTTACATTACAAGTCTAATCTACACTTGTGATATACACTTTAATCTTCCTGAAGCGTGGTGTGTATAAATTCCGATGACACTTCAGTTTACTTTAAGATAGCACTTATATACTAAAAAGAAAATTCTTAGTTCTTGGGAAATTTTTGATGCCATAATTTAGGTTCAATCTTCAAAGTTATCGTAGATCCCGTGAGACTTCAATTAAAAAGTTTTTGTTCATTTAGACTTGCAGCTCTGACATTCTTGCTGCCATGTGGTTATAACTTCTAAGTTCTTGCAGAAATTAGTATCAACCTGTTGATTAGGTAATTGGTAAATGAATTGGCTTGTTATTCCAGGCAGTGATCTAAAAGTGCATGACTAGAAACAATATACTTTTCAGACATAAACAGATATCAGGGATATAAATAAATTATAATATCAGGTAAATTACTGTAATTTTAAAACAAAAGTATAACTGAAGTTAAAAAACAACCTGTCCAGCAATGAAACCATTTAAAATAATAGGGAGGCCTCTAATCATTGCTTCAGCGATAGTCCCCGGACCAGCCTACAGGGAAATGAATTATTACTAGGAGACAAGGATGTGGTAAAAGTAAAATAGATCAACTAGAGAATCATGAATATACATAACATCGATGAATAGTGTACCTTAGTAATTATGCAATCACAGGCTTCCATACATTCCTCCATTTTAGTGACAAATCCCTCAACCTAAAAAACAGTATAAAAAGATATCTTTACAGGAACATCTTTAGACAATACCAGTATTCAATTGTGTAAAAGGTAGTGCATATCAATGCACCTCAGGATATAGTAAGAACGGAAAGGAGACGAAAACACAAAGATAAAAAAAATCCTATAACAAAGTCATGTATATCAAATATTATTTACGGCTACAATGAGCATCAAACACACAATAATGGTCAAAATTACAAACTAATCAACCTACTTGTAGCAACAGAGAATAAAGTACAGATAACTAAAAAGGTAATAGACAAGAATAATAATATGTATTCCATTGCAAACCCATAGAATGCAGTATTGAACTAAGGTCATCAGCAGAACTAGGAGCTGGGACTCAAGAAGACAAGACTTTAGGATTAATCAGATAATTATATAATTAGCACACTTACCATGGAGCAAATTCATTACTTGGAAAACTCTTTAACCCACATTTGACAAAGATTTTTTATACCTGAACTGGAATCTTCCAATCAATTGACTGCAATCTGCTAGCTAGTTTTTTGTTGCGGCCGCAAATCACGAGGATCTGACCTACTGGACCTCCGCGATTTTCATCATACAATGAGTCCCCAAGTGCCCGAGCAGTAGCCTCAATGGGACCCATCCCTTCCCCTCCACCCATTAGCAACACCGCAGGAAGATCCTCGTCCATACCAAGGTCTCTTCTTAGTTCATCCTATTATACAAGACAGGGAAAAAATCAAACCTTTCACGTTTAATGCTGTGTAATATTTAAGGATGAAAAATGGTTACATGTTTTAAAAAAAATAACTGTTCTTTGTTCAATTAACAGCCAGTGTATTAGATGTAAAAGGAGTTACAGTTAAATAGTTCCACCTAACAGGAGAATAAGAGATACATGTAAAAAAATTTAAGATGATAACAATTGGATGAAAATGGTTAGCAAAATAAACAGTCATACCCCAACAATAATTACCCTCGAGCACTTCTCTACAGCTCATTATCACATTCTAAGTGTTGGTACACAATACTGCTGTGGTGTTGCTGATAATAAAAAATCCCACTCAATGTTCCAATATCATAAAACTAAGTTGTATGTATTTAATGGTTGTAAAATAAAATATTGTGCAACTCATTTTCTATCTCTAAAGCATTGTGTTATGTACTATTCTCTTTATTCTTCTTCTAACAAACTTCGGGGCTATTTGGTTTATGGTTAATGAGCACAGTTAACGGGAACCAGAACCTCACTCACATGCATTAGTGATTGGATTAGTAATTTTGGTACATGGAATGGGAACCTCATTCCCTCGAGGTGGGTAAATCATACCCTCCCCACCCTTAGGATTTCATATCATACCCTTCATTCCCATTCCCGATTCCAATTCCCCCTTATATACAAGCCTCTACATTCTGCATCCTTTGAATCTAATCTCTTCCATTCAATATTGACTGGTCGGGACACAACTTTTCACATTATTTCCAAATGTATCAGCTGAGCCCCAAATCACACACAATCAACCCGAAGCTTAATCAAAGCCACATGAACCAGTTAAAAGCTCAATTTGGCACCCTACATATATGAAGTTACAAGTTCCAATACTATTAGGAATGTAAGCATGTTCAAAGGGACTAAATTGCAAAACAGACCGTTCAGTGTACATATATTTAAATTGTAGAATTCTTTCATTAAAAATTGACTTTGTAAAATAATCCCACGGTTGAATAAAATAGGATAGACCTTTATAGAATTAAAAAGAATAAGGTTACTTTCCTTCAGGGAGAAGCCGGGGCACAAGTTTGCAGATAAAGTTGTGTTTTAGAGAGAGAGGGAGAGAGAGAAGTTTCAGAGTAAAATGAACTCCATTTCCATTTGTGAATTTCTAGTTCCTGTTCATCAATCAAACTAGTACAACTAGGTACTATCTATGTACAACTTGAAAACCATGGATAAACCCTTGTGTTTTTGTATTTTTAAGTTCCTCTCACGATCTAGTAGAAATATTTTTTATCACAGATACTACTGCTACTGACCTGGCATTTTACACACCTCAAACGCAAGCTATCAAGATCCCGTCCAAACAATCTAACTTCTTGAAATAATTATTACACCAAACACATACGGAACACTATTGTACAATCTGTTAAAGTGTAAGAGCAAAGGACAACCAACAGACATTTAAGAATAAAAAGTTGACAAGATATGCAAATAGGTAGAGATTTAAGGGCATATTCTATCTCTGCTCATGATAAATATATAACTGCTAAGAAAAACAAACCTTTGGACGAACAGCCTTAACAAATGAAGGTCTAACAGGAAGGCCATAAACTTTTATTTGGGAAGATTCAAGACCAGCTTTTAGTGCCCTTTTCACCACTTCGTCTGTTGGACAATAGCATCTCGTTACTAGCTTATGGAACCTATATATGAATAAGCACATACAACATTAGATTTATAGAAAAAGATATTACAAGAAATAAGCAAGATGCTCTGGAATAAATACCATGTCGGATGACAGGTGCTTAAATCCGTTATTACAGTAGTAAACACTATCTTATCAAGGAGACCCTTTGACCTCAAGATACGAAGTGGAACATGCTGCATCAAAGGATGTACGCTGATTATTATATCTGGCTGGTATTTCATTAAACCTCTGGCAATTTCTCTGCAAAATAGAGTAGAATAAAACAAGATAAACAAAATAAGATAACATAAATATTCAACGCTCCTGAGTAGCAAATTAGCACGTACTAATAATTTTATATATAATTATATTAGTCAAATAAAGAAAGGAAAAACAGAGCAACGGTATGAGAAAAGATAGTGGAAAATCTTATTGGAAGATAAGGAAGAGGATAACTCGGGAGGCAATAAGTCTGAGTTTCTACTCAAAAAGTAAAAAATTGTGAAGCTTTATGTTAGACTAAAATAGAATGACGCGTAGCTTGCACCATTAAAATTAAGAATTAATAAGAAACAATATTTTTTCTTAAGAGGTTGAGGAACAATACTTGATGCCAAGGAATAGATCAACCACAATAATATGCAGAGCTAATGTTGTCTATTATCGTTAAATTTACCCATAATAACCATAATTTTAAGCCTCCGCACAGACATACACATTCACAATTTTTACCAGTACAGAGAAGCTGCTGAAACTTGGGATTAGTGGACACTGTTAATTACTCTAACCTACACATAAAAAAACTACTTACAACAAAAGCTCTAAAATTATTTCAAATAAACAGAACAGAAATCTGGTCTTCAGAACTAGGATCACGTGCACAAGGACGATGATATCATAATAGCTAATAATTCAATGGACATGGCCTTACCGGGCTATAAATGCCGATGATGCTGCAAAATTCGATTGATGGATAACCTTCGGAGCTGTACCATAGTATGTCACTCTCCACAAAGACCCATGTTTCACCAAGAAATTGTAACTCCTTGGCAATTGATTGAACGGCCAAGGAGTATGATCGGTCCACAAATCAGTCACAAACACCTGCGCATACACTTTTCAATTCTTATAACACGCAACATATAATCAATCAAGAAATGCACCATCAATCACTATTTCAATCTTAATCAAAACAATCTATCACAACTAACCTGATAATCATCCCCAAACTCCTCATAAAATGCAGCCTTAATCGCTTCCGCAGAAGCCCTATGCCCTCCACCAGTATCACTCATCAAAATCAAAACTTTTTTCGGAATTTTCACTCCAACACCATTCAAATTCACCCCCTCATCCTCACCACCACCAAAACCATCTCCTCCAAAACCACTCCCCTCATCAAAACTATTCAACCCAATAGAACCAAACCCAATAGGAATCTTCTCACAATGAAACCTAACAACACTATTAAACTCCCTCAAAAAATCTCGAAAACTCGAAACACTCTTACTACAAACACTCAAAGAAGCCTTAACTTTACCCTTACTTTTCCCATCAAAACAAGAGAAATTAGACAAAACTGGTGAACACCCATTTGAATTCAGACAAGATAAATTAGAATTAACAGCAAAATCAGCTAATTTAAACATCAAATTTAATGCAAAGTTAGGTTCTTGACTTACAGTTGAAGACTGCATAGTGATGAACTAAAAAAGACCAAACTGAAAAAGACAAGTTGAAAGTGAGTTCAGAAGATGTTTTGCAACCACATGGGGAGGATTTAGGGGGAAAACAAGATGATGACACCTAGGAATGTAGAGATACATGTGTGTTTGTGTGTGTATAGGTGAACACATATGGAACATGAATGTAAGTACTTTTTTGTTTTTTGTTGTATTAAAAGGCTACTTTTTGTTTTAATGCGTTTTTTCTAACGAAAATCTGGGCGGATTACTTTGTCATGTAAAGATTGTGCGTTTTGTTAAAAAAAATAAAATATATTTTTTAATCCGGTATAAATTATTTCAATATATTTTGTGAAACATCAAATTCTGCCGAAATGACATGAAGATAATTTGAGTAGTGCTGAATTTTTTTTCAAATATTTAGCAAATAATATGTTATAACACATGACAAGTTTTGATTCGGGACTCATATATATACAAAATTTATTATTCAGCATGTACAAGACATATCAGTATTTGGAGAAAATTTGGAAAAGAGTAAAGAGCACTTGTGTCATACGCTTTACGTGTTAGACCACTTGCAATACTACAATTCATAAATTAGCACTTGTTATATTACACTTATCGTTTATTTACAAAGTGTAACTTCCCGTATATATGTTCCGTCGAACTCTGATAATATTTGCAAGGCTAAAAGAGTCATTTGCACTTCATCTTCTTCATTTGAAGAACGGGTTCAGAAGCCCAGATTCCAGGCCACCGCCAACAACCTTCAATCCAACCTAAACATACGGTTCATCACGTTTTTTCACACCAAACATGATCAAAACACACTTTACAACTCACATATAACCACTATGATAATTATGAATGCACGTTAAATCAATTCCGTTCAATCCCCGATTAAAATCAAACCTTTTTCCGGTCAATACTTCAATTAATCAAAATACAACAAAATATTACGATTCATGTCATAAAATGAAACTATAACTACTCCCAATCTATTAAACCCATTATCAGCAACATACGTCAAATCAATCGACTGAAAAATCAAAACATATCTCGAAGAAAATCCTCAACCTCGATTATCGATTCCGCAATCCAACAACACATATGTGTAACATGAATCGATAGTAAATAACAAGATAATGCTATTCATAACATCATTTTGTTAAAAAAATAATTGAAAATGAAACCCCCAAATTTGATGAAAATTCATAAGAAATCGAGAAATTTAAAACATCACCCTTTGATGGTTTTGATGATATAAATGGATAGAGGATGATCTAGGATTCAATTTGATTATTAGAATGCATGATTTCGTTAAGAAACGAATGAGATTTTCATATTTTAATTTCTCAAATATGTGTTAATGGTGAAAATGGGGCTGAGAAGAAGAAATGAAGAAGATAAAGTAAAAAAGACTTATTTACCCCTGCAAAAAGTAACAGAGTTTAACAAAATAGACGGCGAGCCACAGTTTTTAAGTAAAATGGAACTGCAATATAGCAAGTACTAATTTATGAACTATAGTATTCAAGTGATCTGACACAAAGTGTTTTTTACTCTTTGGAAAAATATTTAAGATTTTTAGCATTTTGTAAATAATTTAGTTTTCGATTGAAAAAGATGCAAGGAATAAGATAAATTAAGGCACATTGCACAAATTAATTTCTCCGGTTAATTTCAATTTTTATTGTTATAGATTGTCTGTAAATGATATAATATTAAAAACTTTGAAATAGGATGTGATTTAATATTTAAATTTAATAATTAAGTATTTTTTGAAATTTAAAGTAACTTTGAGCATTTACAATTTTTTTGAAAGGAATAAATGTTTATCCCTAATTATCTAACTTCAAATCTTTGCATCCAATTTTGCTAAAATTTGGGCCGGATTCCAACCCTTTGCAATTGTATAAGATCTATCCAAGGCCCTAAAGAATGAGTTTAATTGGATAGGCCTAATAAGACCTAAATAAAAAGACTCTCTTTCGTTCATAGATCAAGCTAATTATTCGGTATATTAATCTATACTTTACTTTACTTTATTTCGTTCATACATCAGGCGAGTTATTCGGTACATTAATCTATACTTACTTTATTATTAAAATTGAAACATTAAAATTTTGGTGGATTCGTATATATAACATATGATTGTATTGTTTTATTACTGTTATGGTACGTTGCATTAGTTAGTCTAGTTTGTTTTCATGATTTGTGTATAATACAGATTATTATAGATTTGCTCTAGCACAAACAAGAACTAGGAGAATGGTGATCTGTTTAGATAAAACCGATGATTTGGGTGAAAATTAGTGATCGCTAGTAATTTGCATCCAAATCGCGACTTACTAGCAGTCATCTAAAAATCGGTCTAGGCGGGTCAAGCTCGGGATTAATCGATCAATAAATAGGCATAATTCATTGAAAATTAATCGGTCAAAAATTTAATAAATGGTAAAATTAAGGGCAAAATTGTTAAAAAAATAATTTTTAATAGAAAATGAAGCTAATATATGAAATAAGAATATTTACCTAACAGATTTGATATTAAAATACGGGTATTTTTATTTTACTTATATAAAAAATATTTTGTTAATAATAAAATAATATAAAATATAAAATAATATTTAAATACAGTCCATTAATTATTCGATTAATTATTCTGATTAATTTCCGCCTGGCCGATTAGGTGTCGGGCGGTACCCCAACCGACGATTTTTACAACTTTGGTTACTCAATCTCTTATGTGATTTAGCACTCAATCTCTTATGCAGCTATGCTTGTCTAGATGGATACCCCCTCCATGACAGTTTCCAAAAGCCCAAAGCATGTGGAGTCTGGAACTACAAATGCTGCTGGTAGAAGCAGGGTACTCTCTGTTCTGGTATCTATTATGATTATATATCCAATGGACCAATACCTCAGTTGTAACTGTTCTCACGATGGCATGGTACAAATATGGTTACATATATGAGGAAAAAAGTTATGGAATTATTTCCACCTATCAAACAAGGAGAGGAAAAAACAAACCTATCGACATCTTAATTGTGATATGTGTTTGTGAAGTAGCACAATGCCAACATGATGGCATAGAATTTACTATCTTCCACAGTCAAACTGTAGTTAATAGTCACAACAGGTGTTGTATAATAAGTGATTTACACCCTTTTGATATATAGAAGGTTATTCAACAACAAGAAAGACTAATGTTACGCTTAGTAAAAGTCTATAATATCCTTAATCCTTAATAGAAAGGATAATGATAAAGAGTATGTCTACTCTGTTTCTTTTATACTAATAATGAATAACAACCGTCTAAAATTCATCGCACATAAGTTGGATGAGCTGGGAAAGGATGTCAAAACACAAAACTGCAGGAGGCTTGGGATTCCGTAATTTCAGATATTTTAACTTAGCCATGTTGAGTAAACAAGGTTGGCGTTTCATCACCAATCCTGAGAGCTTAGTCTCGCAAATTTATAAGGCCAAATATTTTGCTGGTAGATATTTTCTTACTTCTAGCTTGGGCCATAACCCCAGCTTTATCTGGAGGAGCATCCACGCAGCAAAGCAATTACTATTAGAGGGAGTAAAATGGAGGATAGGCAATGGAGAAAGCATATACATCTCAGGTCAGCCTTGGTTGCATGATGACACCAACCCGTTTATTACAATAGAGTCTCCAGCAATTGAAAATCAAAAAGTCTCATATCTGTTCTGCTTAGATGAAAAAGCATGGGATGTCGAGATTATTGAAGATATATTTAATGATAGAGACTAGAGGCAGATTCTAGCTATCCAGTCAAATGAAGCAAGTCATGAAGATGTGATGTATTGGTCACTCGAAAATTCTGGTAACTATTCTGTAAAGAGTGCGTACAAATTTCTTCAGGTGCAAAAGGGTGCTTGGAGTGTTCAATATAATCCAAGCTTGGAGTGCTTGGATGGAATTGATGTTGAGTTCGAGCTCAGTGCAACAGCGTGCGGAATATATAACGTTGTGTAGGAGTTCTTGATCTGTTAACATATTGCAGGTGGATATTTCGAGCAAATGTAGGAGTTCTTGATCTATTAACATAAAAGCAACCAACCAATTTTGCATCAACAGCAAACATAGTAGCTGAGTTTTGTGATGAGAACAACCACTACTTGATAAATCTTATTTAAACTTTATTCAGTCAAATATATATACTAAATTTCACTGTTAAGTTTTAAAGTAGGTTGCAATCTCAAGTATTCGGACTGTAAACAGAAGACCTGATCAACAGAATTGTAAAAAATTTCAAGTCCCTCGTTTACCTGGTCCAATAGGATGTAACGGCTTAGATTAAACTATATTCCGGTTTATAATTTGAACGTTTCTAATACTTAATATATTTGCATTTAAATGGGTTTAAAATTTACAATTAAAGTGTAATATGCGAAAGATAACTTACCTGATTTTCACCAGAAAGAATAGGACTTTCAATGGGTTCAACGCCATACAGCTGTTATAGAATAAGAGAGATTTTAAAAGAATGCCTGAAGTTCTATCAATTAATAAACTATACAGTACATATTGGAAAACAACTAAACACTAAATTCAAGCATACAAAATTGTGCATTGTTATATCTATCGAAAAGTTGAATTGAAAAGGTAACCTTGATATCTATTGTGATATTTAATGTATTCAGTTAACTTCACTTCTAGATTGTAAATATTATCATTATTCTTTAATTAAAGCTTCTGTAGCATGCTGTTATAGACCCAATGGTATCAGCAGATGTAGAGCCAATAGAAAACATGTCAAGATTGGCATCACAAATAAGTTAAATCGGTCTGGAATAAAAAAATATGGTAAAAAATGTAAAGATACGTAAAAACTATGGTAACATAACTTTTGATTTAGAAAAATAAGAGAGAGAATATTCTAAAAAAAATAGAGTATCTATTTGATCTCTATTTACTTTTTAAACAAAGTAGATTGATTTGAACTTTAGAACTAAGAAAATGTACTTGCTTCCATAATATTCCCAACAGCTGGAAATCAATTAGTATTAAGAATTTTTTTAATTATTTAATCGTTAAAGAGGACTACATTGTACCTCATCAATACTCTAATCTGAAATGGACATCAGAGCATGTTCTGTCCATTAAAAACCTACACAGGCAATTCAAAGTGATAGAATTAATTTCAAAATTCATCGACCAATCAAAAACAACATAATTATAACTACTAAATTATGCAGATGACCTCCTATGACTGCCGTTATAATTTCTATGATCTTGAAGATTGTATTACATTCATTATATATATTAGCTATCTACCAAGGGATTACTCATTAATTTTAGATACTTAATGAGATTGTAAGTTTTAGGAGAGAATAGTAGGAGAATACAATCTATAAGTGTGAAGTTATAGAAATTATAATAAGGTTTAATAGCTACGCACTTTTTAATAACTTGTTTGCTTCTTATACCATAATCAAAAAATAACTTCTTCTTTGTTGCATTTTGTTGAACACTTTGTGGAATATTGTATATTAAAATTATAAACATCTGCCGCTGGTTGCTTCTATCCCTGCTCTCAAGAGTTACAATTATCGAACTATTCTCTAATACAATATGTTATGGTTCTCTGTATACAATATCTAAAACCTAATATATAATAAAAAGTTTTAATATTTTTCCCAAAAGAAATTGGACTTTGATGTAAAATTCGTAGGCTATCTTCCAGTCCTGATTCTGGGCTTCTCCATTTGAATTCTTGATGTTGGACCACTTCGAAATCGTAGATAATTCTGTTAGCTTCGCATGGGCTATAAGATCGCCCAATTCTGATGTCTAGAACTCAAGTTATGGCCCAAACAGTGATGTATGCGCGTGCAGCCCAATAAATCCGAATTTCTTTATGATTTAAGTCCAAATAAGCCCAATTCCATCTAAAGTTGGGATTTCTTTATTTCCTGTCATAAAACAATAAAATCTAATTAATAATATCCAATTAATAATAAAATATCATAAATATGAGAATAAAATCCTTTAATATATATATAAATATATGCTCTATCAACGTCAAATTTGAATTAGACCGAATTTATCAATAGATCTTAAAGTTTATAGTCGAAAGTTAATGAATCTAATATTAAAAATTGTATACGGTTGTTAGAGAAATTTTATTCAAGTACTAAAAAAGTAAATCAAGTATAAGTACAATTTTATGGTGCATTTAATTTTCAGTATGAAAGTCGTATCGGTCTCTTCTTTATAATTTCAGTTGAGTATTAATTTATCAGAGAGGCCCTCAAGCTTATTTATCGAATTCAATTGTTAAATTATCACTAAATTCAAATATTATCAAGTGACCTATTGAAATTAGAAAATAATTTAAATGTGAGAGAGGGCCTAAACTTAAAGATTATCATACTTTATAAAATTATAAATGTTGTGAATTAACCTAACTAAAATGTTGAAAAAGTTAACATGTTACTCGCAGAAGATTAAACAACTATTTCGTACTTCCCTATTTGCACTTATTTTTTTGTTTCCCCAACATTTCCAAACATAAATCAGAGTGAAAAATCAGAACACTTCAAATTTTTATAGTCCAAAACTTCACACATGATTCTCTTTAGCCCAGGCCGTTTCGGAATCCTGGTTCCACCGCTGCACACACATTGATCTATTTATGTTACTTGGATAAAATGGGTTGTCACAAACAAAATAAAAAAGATGAAGCAAAGGCTTTTTGGGTTGAAGGAGCAATCATAGTAGGTGCAGGACCCTCTCTGGTCTTGCAGTCTTAGCTTGCCTAAATGCGGAGCCAGTGATCTTTGAGATTGTTGGAATTGAGAGTTTTCATGTCCCTGTAGTGCATACAAGTGAATATAAATCAGGTGCTGAGTTTCGAAATTTTGGTACAGAAATTAGTTTAGACCTTTGTAGGCACAATGTCATTCCTCATTTGGTGGTTAGAAACTCTGCAAGTTCAACTGTTTATACATACAAGTTTCAGCATTGTTTAGTTTTTCTTGACATAAGAGCATTTAATAGCACTAATAGTAACTAGTTTGATAACCCGTGCGCACGGGTCATTTTCTAGAGTTTTTTCATGTATCATGAAATTATAACGTTTTTAGTTATTTTATTATTTGTAAATTTTATACAATTTCTAACCTATATCAAATACAAGTTGATTGTTTATCAATGTGTATAATTTTCATACAAGACATTACCAAATTAAACAACGTTTCTAATATAGCTCATTAACCAATATATATATATATTTGTTTGTGTTATATAATTTGTATTTAATGAATGATTATAAACATGATAGTTAGTGTACGTTTAAAGTGAAAACTGAAAAATAAATTGATTTAATATATCATCGTAGTTTTAACAAATATCGTGAAATCTCATATCAAATTTTGAATCTATAATATACTATAATAACCGAATGAGGTATAATTTGGTTCAACGGTTATTCCCCAATTTTAATTATTAAAAAAATAAATAAATAGTGTTATACATCTGTTAAACTACTAAATTATTAAATTACTACACACATAGTCTACTTATCCTACTAAACTACAATCATAACTTATCCTATTATTGAAAAAATAAATAAATAGTGTTATATATCCGCTAAACTACTAAATTGTTAAACTACTGGATATAATATACTTATCCTATTCAACTACGATCACATGTTATCCAATAATTTTCTTTATAAATTTAAATTTATTATATATTTATATAAATATTTTAAAATTATTATATTACGGGATAAATAAAAATTTTAAATATTAACGGTCACACGAGATTTAAGCTAGTATTTTTAAAATCGGGACAAGTCCCAAAAATAGTAATGCGCTACCAGTAAAGTGAGTAATTTTAATACAAATTATCAATTAACTTGATCTATAAAGACCTCAAAATCATTAATTTATATCAACATATGATATAAAAATATTTCATATTATTGGTAAGATATTCTCGTCGAACTTGTAATTTAAATTTACTAAACGTAGAATGTGACGATGTTTTTTGGCCGGGTCACATAGTCATATTTCGAGTATTTTTTTAACAATAGGCCAAGTTCTGATTTCAAATTCGAAATAAACTAAAATGCATTGACTCATTATAATTCGAACTTGTCTAAATATGTAATATCAATATAGATTATTTATATATAAATGATTTTATTTTCAATTTTTAAAAAAAAATATATATGTACATTTTAATTACTTTTTATAATATAAAATATGTCAAAAATATATGAGATATATTTTCAAACTAAAAAATGATTAATAAATAAGATAATAATCCATTTATGTATTATGCCTAACTTTATATCTGTAATTCATTTTTTAAAAATTAACTGTTCAAATATTCAAGTAACTATCTTTTTTTTGCGGAATTGAAGTAACTATCTTTAAGGTTAAAGAAAATATTCATTTAGCATACTTACATATTATGTATGACAATATATGATGTAGTGATATGAGTTTGTATAGATGAATGAAATATCTTGAGTTCGATTTACACAAACTACATCTTTTATGTAAATATTAAAAACATGGATAATTTATTCTTTTCAATGAGACTATTTAATCTCATGAATATTAACCCCTTGTTCTCCTATTCTCCTATTATATATAAAAGAGATAGTATAAGAAAGGAGAATTGTTATTTCATCCGGTGATTTCTTTATCTTTGCAATAAGATTTGATGAAGGAATGTCGGTGATGAAAAATGGGGTATTGGAACTGGAGCTAGTGATTAACTATTCATATTCATCTTTCGTGACGGGGGTGAGTGGTATTGTATCGAATGTGAGGTAACTTCTTTCTTATAAGACGTAAGAAAGAGAATAAATAATGGGTTAATTTTAGTGAAATTTTAGTTTTTAGAAAAATATCACGGATTGAAAGATTTAGTTTTGTTAAAATTCATAGGTGTGTTTACAAAAGATAAACAAGTTTTAATTAAAAGATAAATTTTAGATCACATCAATAGTAAATGAATTATCTTTACTTTGGTATACCGAACAAATCTAATTAATTATATTCAAATTTATTTTGGGTTAATTTGTTTAAACTTAGATCAATGATAAAAAGTTTATGTATCAATGATAAACCCGAATAAAAGTACATATTATTTTATGTTAGCTGGTATAATTATTTTCTTATTTTAATTTTAATTTATCGTGAATCAATTGTATAAATTTTTTTAGCCACGATGAATTACATGTATTGATTTATTTTAGTCTAACGCAATATACTGACTAAGGAATCATCTCTATTTTTATTTTATTTAAATAATTTTGGATATTATAAAAATTAAAAAAAAACGTAATTATATAATCCTAAACATTTTACACACATATCTGCAATCAAACTTTTAATATTTTGGCTATTAAGGTCGGATCCCAATTATCCCACAATCCTAAGCCTACATTATATCTAACAACGAATAAGGTAGACTTTAATTTTATTTTAACACGGATCAATAATATAAGAATTACCTTTAGTTTGAATTTAATTTTAGTTTTAGCGTAGATCAATAATGGGTTAATTATCAACTAGGTCACGTACTCAGTCCAAATGTATCAAGTGAGTCACTCATTACAAAACGGACTCAAAAGAGTCACCCATTTAAAATTTTATATCAAAAAGATCACTCTATCGTTAGTCAAAATTATTAAAAGTATTATATATTGAGTTTCACACATTTTTTATAAATGATATTACATCTAAATGAAAGATTCTGAGTTCTAGTATTTCAAATGAGTGACTCATTTGAGTCCGTTTTGTAATCAGTGACTCACTTGATACATTCGGACGCAGTAAGTGACCTACTTGATAATTAACCCGATCAATAATATACATTATTTTGTTTTAGCCTTAAGCCCGTTAAATCAACCATCTAATTACATTTAATTTGTTTTAAATTTTATTTTAGTTCTGGTTAAAATATTATTTTATTTTAAGCCAAATAGATAACATATTTTATTTTATTCTGATGACATTATATCGACCAATGCATTATGTTATAGGCCGGTTTGATAAAATATTTTTTAGTTAGATTGATAATATTTATTGTATTGTGTTATTCCCAGTGGACTAACAATGAGATTTACAGAAGGGGGGTTGAATGTAAATCTCAAAACTTTTTCAAGTTTTGAGTAGTTTCTAAGGCTAAGTGTTTAAGTGAACAAATGTGTGTGAATTGCTTGAAGCTGATACAGACAGATATATATTCAAACACAAATATAAGGAACACAAAGAACTTAAAAACTTTTCTGGTGGATTTGTTGTTCCACCAGAGATGTGTTATTTCAGAAAATCTGTGATTCAAAGAATTAAATCACAGCTGCTTCCTAGTACAAACTAGATGATTTTCTCTCTGGATATTTCTAAACAGCTCTGGAAAATTCATTTCTAATTACTAGCTACTACTTGGTTTATATATCACCAAGTTTACAAGTGAAGACAAAACTGTAAAATACAATTGAAAAGATTCTTCACATGTTTCTTCTTCATTTCTCTATCCAATGCAATCTAGGATAATCTGTGAATCTTTGAATACTTCCTTGTTTACATCAGAATGGAAATGCTGTATTTTCTTGATTCCTCCTAGAGGCTTCCACATTCCAGTTTGTCTCTGTCAACCCATGTGCCTCTGTCAGCTTGTGAATTGTCACTATCAACTGCTAATGAACTAAGCATCCGTTGAAGCTTTCATTCGTTGATGCCTTATCCGTTGAGGCTTTATCCGTTGAAGCTTTATCCGTTGATGCATTATCAGTTGAAGTCTTTATCCGTTGAAGCACTCATCCGTTGATGGATATTATCCGTTGAAGCATTAGAGACATCCGTTGAAGCTTTGTTTCTTATCCGTTGAAGGTCTTCAATATCCGTTGATACTTCTTCACTTATACAAAATTACAACGCATGAAATATTTACAATTAGCCCTCCTATTTGTATATTCATTAGTAGTCAACATGACTGATAGTTTCCTACAACATCTAAGAATTACAACTTGAAACCAGAGAATGAAATGTGCTACAATACTAAACTTATTGCTAAGTAAAGCTACTCCTTCAACGGATAGCCAAGATGGTCTTATCCGTTGAGGCTACAAACACTAGATTTCTACTTAAGTGTTTTACTTAACTTATCATCAAACTAATACACATATTCCTAACAATCTCCCCCTATTTATGTCTACTAGAACTGTAGGCATAAATTTGGGTTTAGCTTGATGATAACAAAACACTTGACAAATATATAAACTGTAATAAAGCAGAAATTCAAAAGTGCTACAAAAATGTATATGCTGAGATGGAATTGAAGAATTACATTGTTTCCAAGGGTGCTCCTTTAGCCTGAGCAAATTACTTTCTTTTCCTTTGATCCCTTGTTTTCTTTCCTAGCCTCCTGTCATTCTCCTCTATTTGAAGTTGAAGTTGTCTGTAGAATTCAGCTTCATCTTCTTCATTGATGTCTAACTTAGATTGCATATCCTTGAGAGTTTCATTACTGGCAATCTTTAGCTGATCTTCAATTCTGAAAAATCTTCTGACTCCTTTGTTGTCTCTAAACTCCATCAACCAGTGAGGTGATTTGTGAATTGTAATTCCTCTTTCTTGAATGAGTAAAGTTCTAGGCAAAGCATTGGGCTCCCTCCAAGTTTTCCTTATGTTGGCAATCTTGTTGAGAATCTCAGTCTTGGCAGTCCTGGTAAAGCCAGAATCCTTTTGTATGGCTGAGTAGACTCTGATCAAGGTAGATTAGCCTTCATTCAGAATTCTGTAAAGAGGCCAGGTTCTTTCCCCATCTCCTTTGTATTTGAACACTAGTCTTTCTGGTAGCTGTCTGTAGGCAGCTATTCCCCTTACTTCCTCCAGCTCATCCAGATAGAGTTCAATGTCTGAAAATTCTTTTATGTCACAGATGTGAACATAATCATCTTTAGAGGCTTGAGGTTTAGGCTTAGGCTTCTGTGTGAATTTGATTGAGGCTTTAGAGGGTGTTGATTTGATTATTCTTTTCTGCTTCATTGATGGTGGAGAAGAGGTTAGGAAGGTGGGCAATTTGATGGTGTCCCAATCAATTGGTTCCTCCTTGGGAATGATTGTTTCACCATGAATGTTCATGAAGGGGTCAGGCACAATGGGTTCAGGAATAGAGGGTAGTGGTTTGGATATTGACTGGGTTTCTTCAGTCTTATCTACCATTTTTCTCTTTGCATTGACCTTCTTTCTGTTCCCTTTCTGCCATTCTTCTCTTCCCTTACTTCTTTCCTCCATCTCAGTACCAACCATGTCCCTCATAGCTTCATCTTCACTTTTGTCTTCAATTTCTTTCTGTTCTTCAGCCTGACTT